>NW_024881261.1:40220928-40929428 GCF_018691265.1 Tyto alba | reverse complement strand
AAAGATTTCATTATAATCAAATTGTGCTAGGCACTGTGGATGTGTAGGCAAGTACAGCATTCAGTTCAGTGAGAACATGGGGAGCAATGATTACCAATATGTTTTGTCTTTGGAAAATACACACAGGTAGTATTCTTCAGTGAAAAATTGGTTTTGAGAGGAAAAAATAGGCAGATTTATGGCTTGTCAGCATTTAATAATATTTTTTTATTTTGTTGTATTTGCTGAACTGTTCATATCAGAAGAAGAAAAAGCCTAAAACCTATGATGCTACATTTTAATACTGTGAATTGGAATACCTCTTGAGTTACTTTTTAATTTCGAATGTTCTTTGCTTTCATTTTATGAAAGCATAAACCAAAAAATTAAAAGCTCAATATTCACATTTTTTTTTCGTTATCACTACTGCCAGCAACTTCAAAACTGAGCTCTTGCACAGGATCACTACTGTTTTCTGCCTCAGCACCTCATCAGAACACCATGGTCTGAACCCAAGTGCACTACTCCAAAAGCACATGCCATTTCCTTACTATGAGGAAGCCTGTTGTTTCAGACTCTGTGTGCTTTCATTTGTATACAAGCATATCGTCTACGGTTTTCTTTATGTCTCATAGACATACATACACAACTGGAAACCAAAATGATTTAAATACATCTGCTCCAGCAGCAACATGTGAAAGATTAGGTCTGGTGAGGAGGAAGACCTTGAACTACATGCTGTCAAACTGCTAACTATCTCCCCAGCATGTCACTTGGAGTCCTGAACGTGGAGGACTAAAGCCCGGAAGGGCTCCCGGGGCTGCCGTCAGCAGGTCTCTGGGAAGCGCTGCAGGATGCCCAGCCTCAGGCACCCTTGTTGGGACTTTGAGGGATCCACTGGCCTCTCTCACCTCTGAACTGTTCCCAAGGCAGATAGTTTCTGGTTTGTGTATCTTGGCCATACAAGGATTTTGCTGTTGTGGTTCACAGCATCAAGGAGACTTGGGAGATAAACTGATCTCTAAGGAACAGTTGTAGTATAAGTGCTAATCTGTTACAGAGCATTATATAATTAAGCCCTCTAGAAACTGGTAATTATAAAGCAAATTAAGAAAGGTACACTACAATCCTAGATAGGCTGTGTGTTTTATTTACCTGGCAAGTGGAGTTGGTTTTTTATTTATTCTTGGTAGCTGAAGGTCTGACTTGATAAAGAGTCTTCAAAATACAGATCAAAATGCATTTTTAAACAATGATAACAGAGAAGACAAGTCTTGTCCAATTAAGGATCTTAAAAAAAAAAAAAAAAAAAAAAAAAGTTATTATGGTTATTATGGCCTCTTTGAAGATATTTTCAGTTGGGTTTGGGAATTTGTGTGATTCCCCCCACCTCTGTCCCTGCCCGCTATTGAAAGATCTGAGCAACTGGAGTATAGAGGCTGTCCATAGTGAAATTAGAGATGCTTTGATTCTTTATAGCTAGAGCTACTATCAAGCAAACAGTGAAACAGCAATGTTGAATCATCGAATGCATCAAATTTTATCCTTTCAAAGTGGATGGTGGTACCTTCACTGAATCCCTAAGACATCAGTTAAGTAAAGGTTTGGGTCAGTGCAAGAGCTAGGCTAGTAACTGGAGACAAATTTTTCAGTAGTGTGATAGCACAGAAAAATATATGGAATGGCCTACCTTGAAAGTAAAAGTTTGAAAAATTTCCTTAGCTGTTTTATGTTCTGCAGTTTTCAGTGATCCTGTTGGTAATTTTATGCTAAGGGGTTATCTGATAACAACCATTTTCAACCTCCAGCCCAGATAAAACAAGATGGAGCAGGGAACAGGGCATACAGAGCCCAGCAATGTAATTCTCAAGAGTCTTTTGTCTAATATTTAATTGGCATGTGTCAAACATTTCAGCTACCTTTTAAAGCGTAAGAACATTGTTACAGGCAATCTGTGTGTAACCAGTGTAGCTTAGTGTCCTCTCTTTGGCAGTGTCCAAGAGGAAGGGGTGTAAGAGTAGATGAAACATTGAGGGGCACTTCCCTGGAGTAATCTCCCTGTAACTATTTGTGCCTCAGTTAGTTTCTGGGTTTCTTTTGAGAGATTCCCCTTCCATTTGGCCGTTAATTTGCCCGGTCTCCCTTACACTGCCCACAGCACCCTGTGGCAAAGTGTCCTGTGGCTCACCCACATGTTGTATGAAGAACCAACCCCATTTAGTTGTTCTGAATCTGTTACTTGCAGCTTTGTTGGATGCCACCTGCTTCTAGTACTGGAAGGTAAGTAAAAAAAAAAAAAAAAGGAAAACAGAAACAACACCCTATTCCCCCTTTCCATGCCATTCATGACTGTACAGGACTCTGTTGTCTCTTCCTTAGCTATCTTTCTGAAGCAGAAGGATCCTAATTTATTAATCATTGTTTGCATAGAAGACATTGCAAAACTTGAGCATCTTTTCAGTCTTTAGGTATTAAAACAGTTTTGGTTCATACTCAGTTTCATATGTCTCTACCCGCTCATTGAGGACTTCTCTGTAGAGTTCCAGAAATTCCAGATAGGACTTCTACATGTCCTGTTCATTTTTCTTTTGTAATTAAGTTCTCATTTTTTTTTTTTCATATATTATTGTAAACATCATTGTACAGTATATCAAACTTATACCAAAGATGTCCAGCTTCTTCATTTACTTTTAATTTAATGACTAGAATTTACTGAGACTGTTCCATGGGTTCATTACACTGGAAATAGAGTTAAGGCTTGTCTGTCTTGCTGTCTTCTTTACACTAGTTTGAAATGAATCATCGTGTGCCACAGTAGCATATGACAGCTGTAAAGAATCACAGATCTTGCTTGGAGCCAGAATTTATTTTAAAAAATAATCAGACAACAAAACAAACTAACACAATGTTATTTCAAGAGCTTCTTTTGTTGGTCTCTATTTTCTCTGCCCCTGTAAGACCTTCTAGCTAGAAATGTCCACAGTGTTTTAAGAAGCACTATCTGTGGACTTAACCTTCTTCTGTGAATTCTGTCCTGGGCAAGGTATATTTAAAATGGAGAGATTTGGGCCTATAAGCAGGAAATTACTTAAGTTTAGTTGTGTGATTGTCACATAGCTCTCAGTTTAAGTTGTTTCTGCACCCCAAGCTACATACAGACATTAAGGTAAAACACACAGACAACCCCATTTCCTCTACACACACACCCCAGCAGACACCATGGAGAGCCTAATGTTGCACAAAAAATGATTAAAAGTGTGATGTTAGCTGCAGAAGGGTTGTCTGCTGTGTGATTTCAGTATTAGATGATCAAGTTCACTGGAGAAGTCAGACATTTGAGCTACTTTTTAAAGTGTCTCAGATATAAACTCTGAAGTGTGTTTGCTATTGTACACTATCACCTATCCAAAATAATAAAATATAAGCTATGTAAATAGTACAGACTAATTCTAAAGGCTGATTCTCCTGGATTTTTGCCTTTCATATCTAAAAGCCTCTCTTCTTAATACTTAGAAATGGTTGTAAATTCCCCAAATGTGATTCTGCTCACAAAAAGCCAATTCTTTGACCTTTGTTTACCTTGATTTGCGAGTTTCAAAAAATGTAACCCCTCTTGAAGAATGAGATGGAAAGAGGAAGTCATTATAGCTTCTTAAGGGTTGGGGAGTTGAAGAATTCTAACAAGAACTTCAAGCCTTATTGGTTTGAAACAAATACTGTCCAACATGTGCAGTTCTGTTAGCTCCACTTAGTATAACTTAGTAATTTGGTAAGATAATATGTCAAAAGCAATGGAAGAAGTTGCTGCTGAATAATAAAAGGGAAGAAATTGCTAGTGCCCTCCAACAATGCACATGCATTTTAGGATTCTGGTCAATTCTGTCGATCAGCCCTCCTGGTGTCACCAGCAATTACCGTTTTCAAAGACAATTATTTTGGGAAAGAAAAAGTATTATTTGCAGAATTGTGGTTCCAGCATTGCGCAGCATAGGGCTGGATATGCCTGTCAAAAGCACCATGGTCCTCAGTAGTCACTGTCCCTGAAAGGCTGTCCTGGGTTTGAGTGAGTGGTGGGGTTTTTGGTGGCAGGGGAGGGGGCTACAGAGGTGGTCCCCTGTGAGGAGCTTCTCGAAGCGCCCCCAGCTCCAAGTCAGCTCCACTTCTGTTTGGGAAACTGAGCCCATCAGCTGCGCCTCTGCGAGAATGTATTGAAGAAGGGACATGGTGAGGAGCAGTGGGACTGGTGAGGAGGAGTTGCTGCAGCTGTGTGAACACCAAGGTCAGTGGAGGAATGGAGGAAGAAAGGAGGGGGGAGGTGTGCCGGAGCAGAGACCCCCCTGTATCCTGTGGGGAGACGGCAGGGCAGCCCCCCCTGCCACCCATGGAGATCTATGGTGGAGCAGACACTGATTTATGGCCTCTGCTTTTCTCCTGGATAATCAAGATTCTGTGCCCGAGGAAGGCCGGGGTCTCATGGGAAAAGGCAGCCCCGCTGCTGTAATTCAGTGCTGGGAGGATTGCAGCATGCGGGGGTGTCCCACGCCGGAGCAGCTCGGGAAGGGCTGCAGCCATGGGAGAGAATCCAGTTGGAGAAAGTTAGTGACCCATGACGGAGTGGTGTGGGGAACGCTGCGGCCCGTGGGAGGAACTCATGTTGGAGAAAGTTTGTGGAGGACTGTCTCCTGTGAAAGGGGGACCACGCTGGAGCAGGGGTAACAAGTTTTGGACACTCCCCTCACCGAAGATGAAGGAAGTGGCAGCACTGACTGCACCCCCCATTCCCTGCCCCTGTGCCTCTGGGGGAGGAGGTAGAGATATCGGGAGCAGAGCTGAGCCCGGGAAGAAGGGAGGGGTGGGGGGAAGGTGTTCTCAAGATGTAGCAATGCTTCTCACTGTCCTACTCTGTTACGTGTTGTTAGTGTCTGTAAAAAATGTATGTTCTTTTTTTCTTTCCTTAACAAGTCTGCCTTTTGCTCGTGACCATAAAGGGGGATTTTTCCCCATCCCAGTCCTATCTTGAACCCCAAGCCTGGCTCTCTGTCCCTTCTCATTGCCAGAAGAGAAGGGGGAGAGAGTGGCTGTGTGGTGGTTGTCTGCTGATCAGGCTCAAACCATGACAAAGGTATAGCCTAGTCTTTGGAGATAGCATTCCTCCAGAGGATTGTCTCATCTCCACATGCTCTTCATTGTAAAGCAGACTGATAAAACATGCTTACCCCAGACAAGATCCACACCTGTTAAAACAAGTTGTGTACAGTTCCTGAAAATATCAAAAATTGCTCATAGTGAAAGGAAGTGCATCTTCTGGGCAGCTTCAGGATGGGAAACTTCTGTTGTTTGTGTTTATACTTGTAGACAGTTATAGAGTGTTTGCTCTTAATCAGTACTTGAAAGAAGAAATTGATTTAAAAAAAAATTTCAAATGAAGTAATTAAACAGAAAGTTAAAATCAAAGTAGCAGCTCCCTTAAAGCACTGGTAGGATGAACAGGGGAATAAGAGAATACAATTAACTAAAGTACCAAACAGACAAATGTTTGATTCATTTTAGGATCAAAGAATATCTAAGCGGGCTCCATTAAAGCTGAAATATATTTACCTCTTTCTGTGGGATTACTATACTAATGCAAAAAGAATGAACAGTAATGCTTATGTGTTAAACTTAATTTCATCATCTTGAAGTGTGTCTTGCTGTAATGGTATGTTTACTCAAGATACATGCCACAAACAGAAATTATTACCTTCAAATGGGGTCAGGTCTACATCCGGTGTCTTAATGGAATTGAAGTGATTCTGTAGTTTTTCAAGAGACACTTGAAACACTATGAAAGGGTTTAGGATGTTTGTTCCTGTAAAGGAAAAAAGAATCTCTGTGAAATTTATTTTTCTTCGTGACATCAATCTACCAAAACTTTAGGTATCTGTGAAATTCAACAAGTCTTTAGTATTTTTTAAATTATTAATATTTTTAAAGATTACAAGGATGTTTTACAACTTGCTAACAGTGATTAGAACTAGTACATGAAAATAAAAAAAATGTTATTCATATATCAACGAATATTTAGTTGAATCTAATACAATATATATCTTCTTGGAGGTATAGTCCTGTTAACTTCCTAATGAACATTTAAATGAGCCTGTAAACACTCACATGCACCCACACAAACTGCCTGCTGTATTGAGTTTCATAGTCTATATTGAGCACGTACTAGATGGTTTCTTTTTCAGTATACATTTCCAGGCCAAGAAAAAAAATCTCTGCTGTTCTCTGCTTAAATCTGTAATTTTTTTTAAAGTATTCTTGTACTGGGTCAGATCAAATTCGTTCTTCAGAAAACCCACAAGGGAAAGTTAGTGTCACTTCATTTGCTGAACCTCTCCGCTGGCTCTCAAGCATGGTATAACCTCCTCGAACTTTTCTCCAAGGACTCTGCACGCTGATGTCCATCTTAAAGACCCATTTCTGTCATGCTGCCTACAGTGAATTGAATTAACTTACATCCTGCTTCTGTTCGCCTTCCTTTAACCGATATCTCATTCTCTATTGCCTTCAGATTTTTGAGCATCTTGAAATGGGGACTGTCCTTGAGGTTTGTGGAAGGCATGTGGGACAAAGCGTGTACACAGGAATTAAATGAAAGAGTTTGTGTTTGACCAATTCCTAAACAGGTGTCAAGGTTTTAGTAAAGTGGGGAGGTCTACTCGGTGTAACAATTAATTTTCTCACTGTCTCTTGAGGCACATGGTGTCTGTTCTTTCACTTCTACCATGGCCTGGATTACCACAAGAAAGAAGACTCTGGCAAGAACTCCAGAGCTGCTTGATTTGTGCTCTGTGTGCTCAGTGTTTGAATCACAGGGTTAGAGAGGATCTGAAGAGACAATTTGGATCACTGCTCTTTCTGGCAGATAGCTATCTATCTATCTAATGGAGGTTCAGTAGAATATTTGATCAGTTTGTTTGGTCTGTACCTATCCAAACCACCAGAAAGATGCCCTAATAACTAACTTAAATCCCAAGCAGTTTACAACTGTTTCTTCTGTCCTGTTCATAAGAATAGGGCGGGGAATTGTGATCCTGTTAGGATCCAGCACGCTGGAAAGACAGTACTGCCCCGCAGTCGCTGCTAACTCGCCTTCCAGGGTGAGGTCAGATGAGCTCTCGTTGCCTGTTCTGTGCCGTGGGGTATGTGTGAGCTGGTATTGCTGGTCTTCACTCTTTTTTTGAAGGCAGGATACCCGTAGCTTTGGTCGTTGGCTTGTGGATCTCAAGCACCTGTTGTAGAACTGGCTGGTAATGCTACTATCCAGTTCCTAGCCTGCACTGAGATTTGAAAGTGGTGACTAGAGTTAAACATTATGTTTTACCTGAACTCTTCTACTTAGTGGATTTAGAACTATTCTATATGTAAATCACTTCATAAGACAGAGAAGTGTGAGCTAAGGTGATTGTTACATTATTACTTATGATGCTTTTCTGCTAAATTCATTTTCATAGCTTGGCTGTGTTTAGGAGGGGATGGGTTGTTGGGTTGTTTCTTTTTTTTTTTTTTTTTTTTTTTCCCAGGTGGGTATAAGGAAAAACTTCGTCTCAGTCAGATCTTTTAATCAGTGGAATACATTGCTAAGGGGGGTGGTGCAGCCTCTATCCTTGGAGCTTTTCAAGACCAGAGTGGATAAAGGCATGAGTCCCAGTGTTTAACCACATGCAGCTGACCCTGCCATGAGAAGAAGGGTGGACTAGAAACCTTCTGAAGTCCTTTCTCAGCTGAATTACCCTATGCTCCTGTGTCTCTTACTGAGCTTATCAGCTGAGAGGTTTCTTTTCCTGCCTCTGATGGTACAGAGATGAAAGACAATACACACACACACCACACACACTCCCCCTCACCCCAGTATTTAGAAACCTATTATTACAGTGTAATATATGATCTGGTTACCAAATTCACACACAGTGTCCTCAGTGCAAGACAAATTTAAGTATATTCAACATCAAGAGAGAGATTTCTGAAGAAATTATTACTGTGAAGTGCTTCTGAACAGAAGGCGCAGGGCTGGAGGGGTTCACCTGTCCCCACAAGCCTTGTCTCCTACTAGTTTAAGGCCATCTGTCCTTTGCCAGCACTGTGCTTCAACTTCTTTCACCTTCACTCTGTATATTGAACACAGCTATATCTCTTTGCATCTGGTATTTTGCTGGGCTAAACAAGCCATTCTTTTAGTCTATTTTCATCTCTTGGGGGAGAGCCTCTAATTACCCTCCTGCCTGCCCTGGTCTGGTCCTGACTGACATCTGGGAAGCAGTTTTGCAGCTGTGTTCTAGAGAAGGTCTCACTACTGTGCTCTGTTTTCTTGTAGTTTCCAGCGTTTCACAAGAATTCCTGTGATTAGTCATTAAATGACTGACTTTGTATTTTACATTATTTTCTCTCTTTCTCCCTCCTTCTTGACCAGTTCCTTGTGTGTTTTACAGATTTACCTAATCGCCGTATTATTGGCTTCAGGTATTTTTTCACAGCAGTGTTATTTTGAATGCTTCATACAAGTCCACATGCATGAGGTCTATCACATTTCCTTTGTCTTAATTGCAAGCCAAAACATTACAGAGCTGCTGTACCCCATCAGGCTGCCCATTCAGTTTGGTGCAGCCTAGCATGCTGAATCTCACTGCTCTGTTTACCTCCGTGTTTGCGATTATGCTTTCCTACAGAATGTGTTCAAGAGCTTTGAGTATCATTGAGATAAAACTAATGGATCTGCTGTTGCTTGGTTCACCTTTTGCCCTCTCTCTGAAGTGTAAGTACGATTTCAGCTCCTTTTGAGTCAGGCAGTGCCTTAGCTCCATTTGATAGAGGCCTGTCCTGTTTCACTTGCACTTCATCTCTGTATGCTTTCATATGTTCTGGAATGGAGACTATCTGGTCCTCACAGTGTAAGCACATTAAACCCTTTGATCTGTGTTTCTTCAACAGTGGTAACCTCCATTTCAGTACTTTATTCCCATCAGACAGTGTGATTTTTACCTTAGGCTCTCCTTTTTTTTTTTTTTTTTTTCCTTACTGAAAGCCAAAGGAAAGTATTCATTCTAAAAAAAAATTTCTAAAAAATAATCCTAAATCCATTTTCACATCATCTTAATGTATTTTCTTCTTTTTATGTTATCTATTATAGGACTGAAGACACTTGTTACTATATAGAAAACATTTGATTGAGGACCATACTCAAATTATTCTTACACTTCTATTTCTAACATGTAGTTTTCTCGTGCTGCCTATTTTTCTTCTAGTATGTATCTAATATATCTTTAGGGATAATTATCATCCAGTTAGGGCTGGAGGCCTTCTGAAGAAGCTCTTTCCTATTCTTTAGAAAAAAGTTTTAAGAGGATTTTGAATTTCTGAGTTAGTTTAAGTCCTGAGGCTTCTTAGTTCATTCAGGTACTAAAGCTCTTAATTTTTCATGTTGTTGGGGGTATTTTGTGTGTGTGTGTTTATTTTATTATTTTAATTGAAAACCTTTGTTTACAGACTGTTTTTATTGTCCTTTAAATGGCCATAAGTGGAACCAACTCATGATCTCATCAGCTATTTTCCATGGTGGGTGATAACGCTAATAACTGAAAATTTAACCAAGTTAATGTTGATTAATATTGGCCTAATATATATTTCACTGTGTGCATATATTGTGTGTATTATTTTGTTGTGTCTACCTATTGTGTAAAATATATTTTGTTGTGCTGAAGCTGGTGAATTGTCTAAGGAAATAATGAGGCCCTACCACTAACCCAGACAATAACCAGACCCTGCTGTTATTACGGACCTATTTCTCCATTGTAAACCAGGGATGCTGCTCCTTCTATAACAATGCAAGAGTCCATTGCTGGTTTGCAGTAAGACCTTACAAGAGAAATAGCTACTCCTTCCCCTGATCAATATGTCTGCAGTATGCTGTATTATCCATTTGGTAAAACAACAGGCACTCAGGAGCAAACCAGCAGCAGGGCACTGATCTCTTGATGCTTTAGACTGGCTGTCTTGGAATGCCTCCTGGGTGACATTAGTGACCTCTGCCTGTATCCCATGAGATTTATAGATGTCTTCTAGGAGACTGTCTTTTACCAGACAGCGTTGTTCTGCCTGTTTTTATACTTATGTCTTCACAGTTTACCCAATAACATACTTAAAATACTACATCCCACCACCACCTTTATTTCTTCTCTTTCCTCCTTTCTGTTCTTGCATCCCCATCATGATAGACATTATCTTTCTGTTATCTGTTTCCCTGTCCTATACATTATTTCTAGTTCCTCTGTTCTGCTCCTGAAGTGCACTGCATTGGTTTACAAAAATTTTAGTTTTCTCCAGCCTTGCCCAGTGCATTATCTAAACTGAGTCTAGACCATGGAGTAATCTCATTGACCATTCCCCTTTTACTTTGGTCTCTATTAATGCTTTCTCTGTCTTTCCCCTTGTCCTTTGGTGTTCGTATTCTGTATAGTCTTGCATTACCTGAGTTTCTTCTTCCTTTAAAAAGAGTTTTAAAATCTCCCACATAATTCATAGATTAATGCTCTTTTCCAGTCTGCCAGCTTTGATTTTGGAGGGGTGAGAGACTGGCTGTTGTGCTGAGTCTGTCAGTCACAGTCCTCCTTCCTGCCTGGACATCTTGGAAGGTTCCTTGCAGAAGGAGCTGTGAGCTGTCTGTTGACCTGTGATAGCTCAAGGCCATGTTTGTCCCTCTCTAGGGACCAGAATAGTTTCTCTGAAAATCATCTGAATCCTTGTTCTGTCCATAAGATCATATTTGCTTTCCACTTCTTAGTCAAAAGGTGTTTCTAATTCTTCAGTTACCTGCTATCTTCCATGTTCTTTTATAGCTGGCATATTTTGAATACATCTTTTGTCTCTAGCTGCATACAGATTCTTCCGATCCTTTCTTCTGTGAGCATCGTCAGGCTGCATTATACCCAGTAATATATATCCACCTCTCTTAAACTTGCATGAAAAGACAATTTGATAGGACACTTTAAAAAGCTAGTTAATATTAGTCTGTGTATTTATTTGAAGGCGTTATATCCACATTTATTTGTATTGCCTATTAAAATACAGCATTTGTGAGAGTATCAGGTGAATGAGAAGCCACAGAACACTTCATTAAAAAGGAAATAAACCTCCCTGGTAACAACTTGTTGCTATTTTTCAGCTATCTGTAAGTGTTGTTTTTTTATAGCTGGGAAGATCATATTTCAACAAAGTACTAAATAGGGTTTTACAGAAGTGTTTCTGTACCCTCTGAGTTTTCTTATTATTAGGTTATGCTATTTTAGATGACAATTCAGCAAAATATTTAGTATTCTACCCTTAAATGTTATGCATGTGCTTAAATACTTTGTTGGGTTGAGTCCTTGAGGGAGAAGTTTCTACTATTAGGTAGGGCCCCAAAACTTATTACCATGGAGGAGGTTATCACTATTGAGCACATTGTGGCTTCCCAATTAGCAACAGAAATGAGATTGGAAGATACAAGCCACTATACAAACCCCCTTGTTGTGTTCCCTTTTCTGTGTTACCTCAGGCTCTGCATCAAATGCCAGAAACCTTAAATCTTGGCACATCCATAATTTTCAAGATAAGAACATGAAGCAGAAGAGAAATGTCTCTGCCACTATATGTATGAGATTGTTCCTGTAAGGTGAATAAGGAGAGGACATGGTCCTGATCCCCCAGGTTCCAGCAAGAATGCAGTGCACCCAGACGGGTGTGAGGAGGGAGATGAGGGTGACCAGAGGTCAGGACAGCTTCCAAGCCAGCCAGAGTGGGGACTCTGCAATGTGGCAAGGTGACCTCCTCGTTCACATCTTCTCCAGTCCTCCCTCAGGTTCCCATCTTCAGATGTTGAAAGTCTGCTTACATTTGAGCCTGTGGAGCTGTAGCCAACATAAAACGTGAAAGTTTGACCCAAAATGTTCACATTCATGGGAAAACATTACAATGAAGATCAATTTAAGTAACTAATTTGAATACCAGAAAAGTTTTAATGATGTCATTTCCTTTCCTCTGATTACAATAGCTGATGTACTTTCCGCATTAAAAAATACTGTGTATGCAGGTATACTGCATAAGACAGAAATGAAACTGCAGGTGAAGCATTCATGGTCCAGGAAATTATCCTACAGTTAGTGGTGCAGTACTCTCTGTTCTTCCTTATTCTATATTCTGTCTACACTGTATGTATTTCACACCGATTTTTCTCCTGTGATCATGTTGCCTCCAGTTTGAGATAACAGAGGAGCCACATGGTAGATCAGTTAGAGAGTTTGTTCAATAATTTTGCATGTACAGATAACTGTGATGTATCTTGTTTTCCCCACTGAGAACTTACTGTGTTATTCCATCCTGAATTTGTATTAAAACACGATTAATGCTCTGCAGCATGGTTTCTTACACTACCCCCAGACTCGTGTCCCTTCCAGTACTGTATTAAGCAGCATGACAAACATCTGTCACATATTGGCTCTTTCATCTTCTCTGCAGGAGGAGTGTTTGCAAAGGAGTCTTTTATTTTGGATTTGTTTTGGTCCATACCTACACATATGTGCACAGAAAGAGACATACGCACGCATGCATGGCTTGCTAAGCAGTTGTTAAAGGACATGGAATCAGCTCAGACACGCCTAATATTTAGGCTGGAAAGTGGAGATGTTTGATATGTTCTGTAGTTTCTGTGGGAGCTCGTTGTGAAGTGTTATGTTACTTTGCAAGAAATCTATGACAGAAGTGAAACAAAAATCTTTATGCCCTGTCTGCTGTATGAGAGACAGTAGTCAGGCTCACTACTTTAACCTCTTAACAATTCTGTATTTTATTTTGTTGGCCATTTTATCACTTTTTCATTAGTGCTGAGACTATAAAAGGAAGAATAAGAAGGACTATTCAATAAAATTATAGAACATTGAAAAGATCAAAGGGATATTGTTTATTGTTATCTTTCAGAGAACATACAAGGCTATAAAATTACAATGTCTTATTCTTTTGACAAAGATTGTAACAAGGACAGAAAGGCCTGTATAAATCCAGTCTTTTGACAATGACTACTAGAGTGTACAATTTAATCCATTGTTGTTGCAGCTTTTCGATTGTAATCAGTTGATTAACACCCATGAGTTTTTAGATGACTTCTAGTTTCCTTCAAGAGACCTGATATTTGTTTTGTGACTATTTCGAGGCACGTTGCAAGTGAAAAAGTGTAATGTTTTATTTATTTTACTTTAGTCGAGAGTCCAGTGAATTTATTAAGTTGAAACTACAGGATGTCTGAACTTGTCCAGGTCACTTATTTACTCTTAGCTCACAGCAGGAGCATTTCCCATACTTCATTTCCTATACCAACTGAAGCAGTGATACAGCATGATTATTTCAAGAGCCATCAAGCTCAGGCTATCTCTTTTTATGGCCTCATCGACAGCCATCTCTGGATTCTTCACATGGTATGCCAGCAGAGCTTTTGGTTATTGTTAGGGATGAGAATTAGACTGCAGAATTTGAAATGGAAGCGCAGCTGGGGGGATATTTGGGAAGTGTTGCTTTCTGCTGTCCCTGGTTCCCTTCCCAAGGCAACTGCTATTGATGAGTTGGGGAATAGACTTAGAGACTAGGTGGACACTGGGTCTAACTTAGTGAGGCTGCTCTTAAGTTTGTATAGGATCCACTTTTCTCCATCTAATTTAACTGTCTTAAATATATTCTCTTTAGTAGCTCTTTGGGTTTCTTCTAATGAGTTACAAATGCAAACAGGCACCTCCGAAGGGAGATGGCAGACGTCTGGTAGTTAGCCCATGTGATTATACAGGAACCTTAAGAAGTAGATATTTGTCTTTTAGATGGCTACCTTTAGGTGAGATGAGCACTAATGCAAAGGATGTAATACATGTCCTACTCCTTAACTTTGTAAGGACTTTGACTGAATATTTCTTGCTGTAAATTTCAAATTCAGTTTTGGCCAAAATCCATTTTGTCTGATACCTTTAAGAATGAAGTAGAGCACTCCCCTTCTTAGTAAATCTTTTATTATCTGTAATGAGAAAAATATCCCATTACTGTAATACTGCATCTTTGAATCCTGAACTCGCCAAAATTATGGTTGAATATGTAAGACTGTAGATTGTGTTGCTCAGTAGTAGAAGTAGCACAATAGGAGCCAGAACTCGGAGTCTTAGATGAAGATTCTGTTTTAAAAGCACTGAATTTAAATGTTGCTACTTACCCCAGAGAGTTTCAGAACCTGTATAAAGTAACAATCAGATATAGACCGGGGCAGACGGGAGAGTGTGAGAATGAGATAATAACCCAGTCAGCGTAGCAGGCAACAGTCAAACTGTCTGACGATTGCCCTGTGAGATTTTTGTTTGGTGAATGAGTGCT
Source organism: Tyto alba (assembly GCF_018691265.1). Classification (NCBI taxonomy): domain Eukaryota; kingdom Metazoa; phylum Chordata; class Aves; order Strigiformes; family Tytonidae; genus Tyto; species Tyto alba. Next base: position 40,915,031 of record NW_024881261.1, on the reverse strand, counting down.
GAACAAAAAGCAATTTTAAAGACAGTCATGGCGGACGAGAACTTGGCTTTGCAGGAGATTATTTAGGAGCTTTTCTTTGGTACCACAGAGCATGTGGGGATGTCAAAGCCTTCGTGTGAAGCCGTGCCGAGTGAGCAGCGGAGGAGCTGTGGGCCACGTGGTGCAACCACTGACCTTGGGATACAGAAGGTGGCGAGAGCCGGGGCGGGAGGGGTCGACTGCCCAGTGGGGAGCCAGCCAGCGGGGCGCTGGCAGCCGGGCAGCAGCCCTGTGCCGGCCGGAATGCCGAAAGGGGCCAGGGGAGGGAAAGGGGTGAGCTGAGGTTTGACGTGGCCCCAGTGGCAAGTGGAGAGTGGGTCTTTCCAAAGGCCTTCTAGACTGACATCAAGGCAGCAGCATTACTTTTAGTAAGGTCTGAGAAGAGGCTGCTGCCATCCCTGAGACTGGATATAATGAGAACTTCAGCTGTGTGCACAGATAGGATTGGCGGGGGGGTTGTTCATTTGGTGGGTTTCAGTTTGTCTCTCCTCAGCTTTCTGAAATGGTTGATCTGATGTGTCATCTGGCTTATTGAACTTTAGTTTTCAGTGGCTTTTTGGAACTAGAATATTTAAATTAAGAGTAATTTTTTCCTGCTGCTGTTTTCTTGAACTACTTCTAATCCTCAGTTGGTCTGAAAAGATATTCACATACCTAAAATGCTGTCATTCAATAAGACAATCAAGCTTTTAATTAAGAAGATTTAAAATAAAGTTGTTTTAGAAGGCGATAGTGAAATACTCTGTATTTCTTATTTAAATCTTGTCTTTCAGATTTTTATACATGGTAAATATTATGCATTTGATCAGTATGTACAGATATAAGAAAACTGATAAATCTTTTAAAATAACCATACATACCTTTAGCATAACTCAGTATTTGCTTTAAAAATGAAATTCTAATAGCTGGCAATATAATAAAAAGGACTGTACCATCTGCTAGCTGTATATAATTATATTAAAAACATCAGTCTGTACTTGATTCAACAATTTTCAAGAGCTTGTTAACCTTTCAAATTAGATTTGTACTATCAATTATACTTAACAAGGAACTTTTTATCCATGGCTTTTATATTTCCTTAATTAGTTCCATAACTCATTTTAGGCATTTTTCTAATACAGTAATGTCATACAGTTATACAGCCCTAGCAGGATTTTCAGGGATGTCTTGTTTCATCTTCCCCCTTTTCTTTCCCCACTACCACCCTGTAACAGTTTTGTAATGACGAATGTTATCACCTCCATCTCTACTCCAATCAGCCCACACTCACTATGTGGCTCACTTGAAATATTCATATTAAATAAGTAAAGGGCCACACTTTCTGTCTCTGAGAGTACCGGTGTGAATGGGCTCTGCAGTTACCCAGCTTCAGACCGTCATCTTGAAAGAATGGATTACATGTATTCCATAATTATGTCTTGGAGCATCCCTGCCATTTCTAAAAAGGTGTGAGAAAGTCTTTTTTGCCTCTGAAACTTTCAGATAATTCTCTTCAGACAATTGTTCTCACCTTGACCCTTTAGAGGCCAAATTTAAGCACACAATGTATGTAATAACAGTTTCAGCACTACCTTAAAATGCACCAGTGGTGGATAGCTCTGTCTCCATAGCATTCATAGCAAGTCAGAGATGTAATGGGATTGGTTTCCAGAGGGCCTTTTTTACAAAAAAAATAAATGAATTGGACATGGAAATGTAGAGAGATTCTGCATCTTGCCAAAATTTTCAATTATGAAAGTGGGAAGGATCCCGCAGTTGTTGTATAGACAGTGAATGCTGTGTAGACCATTGCAGTCTGTTCAACGGAAGAGGAGGATTAATTTTCACACCAAATCATTGTTGTTAAAAATAAATCTCCTTAAAGTTTATTATTTTTAGGAGTGAAGGAAAAGCTTCTCCTAAGCCACTGTTATGATTTGGAAAAAGAGAAAGATGACATAGCATTAGAAAATGTTTTAAAAATCAAAGTGTTGCTTTATCAAAACAGAAAACGTAAATAAGTCATAGTTAATCTGGATCCAAATACTTGGATATTACAATTTCATTTCATATTTGGAAAATTCTCATCACTCTGGAGAAAAAATCTTTTTGTAGCCTCCCGCTTTTTTACACTTCATTTTACCTTATCATATTTTTTGTGTCTGTTTCCAAAATACATTTTAGAAAGTGCATGTTATATGTGAGAGTACTATACTGCAATGTTATTTTTCACTGACGTGCCTATCAAATTCACATTAACAGCATTGAGGTAGTTATATCATTTATCATAGCTTAGCCTTGCTCCTTAGCTCAGAGCTGTAGGATGGGAAAGGACAGGGAAGATAACTTCTTAAAATAGCCTTGACAGTTGTTTCTCTAGCCTGTCATTAAAGGTGTCCCCACGGGCCATATGCTAAAGTCCAGCTTGAACATTCTTTACTGTCATTTCAATCCATGATCTCTTGTTGCATCAACTGTATGTATGGAGAACAGATTATTTCTGTCTTCTTTATAGAGACATTTCATATATTTGAAAAGTGTTCTACTTCCTAGTCTGTAGGCAAGGCAGTCCCATTTCTTTCCACCTTTTTTTGTCTGTCACATTTTCTATGCTTCGGTTAATCTACGTCTTTCTCAAAGGGTGGTGCCCCAGCTTGGATGCAGTGCTCCAGCTGAGATCTCCCTGCTGAGTGAGCGGAACAGAAGAGAATTACGTGTGTTTAGCAGTCTATGCTCTTGTTATACTTTTAAGTCTGCATGGTGTTTTTCAGTAGAGTAATGCTGAGTCTTGCTCATTTTGTGACCCACACTAATTTCTGTACCCTTAGTCTGTGATGGTGACATCAGGAACAGCTGACTATCCACCAAGCTAGATAATTCTGCTTTCTTGCAGCCTATTTGCTAAAAGTTGTCATCATGTTACTAACATCCATGTTACCGAGTATTCAGTAGTGCTGGCCATAGGATGGAGCCTGCAGAACTCTGCTAGAGTCATCTCTCCACTTTTATAGGGAACCATTGATAATGAACTCCCATGTGCAGGTTTTCATGCAGCGTTCCATTTTTAAAGAGATTTTGGTTCTGTGTGTGCTGTTTTCAGTCTCCTGGCATTCCATCTCCCAGTTCTCTAGAAAGATTGTTTAGTCTAGCCAGCCTTGCAAATACGTAGGAAAGAGCTTATCAAGTCCTACTGTTTTGAAAATTTAAAACTAGGTATGCTGTAACCCATGTTTCCTCACAGAGGCTGTGAGCTTATCCTTTTGTCATTGATCTTTATTGCCCTCAGCTCTCTCTAAGGCCTGATAATTCTAACAACAACAACATTTTAAAAAAGGCTTTAAACACTTTGGCCTTCAAAATGCTGTGACCTTAAACCCATTGAAAGATAGGTTATCCAGCCTAAAAGCCTGTGGCAATTCTGTGCAGTAGCATAGAGATCATACTGCCCTGCAGAGGTAGGTAGCTTTTATGCCCACCAACAATTCAGGCTATCTGGGAGCAGGTCACTGAGTGCTGTTCCTGCTGTCCTGCTATTCCTCATTTTCCTCCTGCCTACCTGGGAAATATCAGGAAAGCAGTCCCTGATGTGTCCTTGTACAATCTCCGCCTAAACAACTCTTATTTGGTGGCTGTATATTTAAATAATGTTTAGGGGAATATGCTCAAAGGAAGAGACACATGAAACATTTCCAAGAAACTTTTAAAGGTCTACAGTGAAGTGGGGAGGAAAAAAAAAAAAAAACAAAAAGAAAAGGAAAAAAAAAAAAAAAAGAAAAAAGAAAAAAGCCCAACTGTTAATTGTTCAGTGAATGTCGCCTGTCCCTGTACTCTTGTTATTTCTCATGCTACATGGCTTTGGGTTTTTAAAAAACAATGAAGTGTTTGAAGATGGAATAATACCAAGTGTATTTAGTCATCTTTGTTTCACAGCATTGTTCCCTAAAAAGCTGCTTCAGTTCTGGATAGATCAATAGGCTGCAATACATTTTAAGTACTGTTTTAAGTGTTTTAAGCTGTACACCTTGCATCTAGTCTTGGATAACCAGCCCGCTGCAGTAAAGTAATAATTTGCAAGGTTATCCTCAGCTATTTCCAGGTATGAAACACAAGAAATGGCACCAAACTTCCAACATTGGCTGGTGCTGCTGGTGTGTTGCAAGCCAAACTGGAGCAAGTAGAACATAGTTATCCATAGTTGAGGTTTCTAGTAAACTGGCCAGCAACAAGAAATAATTTGAAGTAGAGGTATTCTTGGTCAAATGTATTTAAAGGGTTCCAGTGTTGATATTTCTGAGGTCAGCATATAGTCTTCAAAGGCAATCTGTGAATGTGAAAGATCAGTGTAATACGCAAATGCTCTTACTTTGGAAGCCAGAGGGAGCTCTGTATTAAAGTGAAAGGCTATGGTAAGAAAAACATGTATTTTACAAATGGATTGGGATGGATAAATTGGAAAATCCCAGAGTGCTAACAAATCTGTTTTTTTGCTGTGCTAAAACATAAATATATTGAAAGTTTTACTAATATGCTCTTATGCCATCTTTTTTTTCACCAAGGCTATAAAGAATATGTATAGAGAACTGAGATTGGCAGTTTCTAGTCATACAGACCTTTACTTTTATTGTACCTGTAAGTTTATTCTGGTGGATGGCTTAAATCATAGACTAGAATCATGGAATCATTTAGGATGGAAAAGTTCCTTAAGATCATCGAGTCCAACCACAAGCCTAACACTGCCAACTCCACCACTAAGCCATGATCCTAAGCATCTTCAGTGACGTCTTTAAACACCCCTGGGAATGGTGACTGAACCACTTCCAGGGGCAGCCAGTTCCAGTGCTTGACAGCCCTTTCAGAAGTGAGGAAATTTTTCATAATGTCCAATCTAAACGTCTTGAGTTCTAAACCTCAGCACAGCTTGAGGCCATTTCCTCCCATCCTATCGCTTGTTACCTGGGAGAAGAGACCAACCCCCACCTTGCTACAACCTCCTTTCTGGTAGCTGTAGAGAGCAATAAGGTCTCCCCCAGGCTTCCTTTTCTCCAGGCTAAACAACCCCATTTCTCTCAGCTGCCCCTCATAAGTCTTGTTCTCTAGACCCTAATCTCCTGATCATCTATTAATTCATCATTAAAATGGTGGGTACTGTAAGTTAGAATCACATAATGTTAAAAAATAAATAGCATACCCAAGCCTTTCAGCATTGTCTTAGTCCATACTTACCATGTTTTTTGCAAGTTAGATGAAAATCACCATGAAAATGAATCACCTGTGTGATATTTAGCTTGACTTATGGCTAGGCTAAATAATGTGTAGAACTAATGGAATTACTAAAAGCAGAAATTAAGACAAGGCTGTCTAGTACAGCAGGCAGTCTCCAATGAAAACTCCAAGTTTAGTAACGCTGACAACATATGAAACTATATGACATTATTATTTCTATTATGATTGTTAATTCCAGTAGTTTATTATTACATTTTTGTTCCCCATCTAGGTAATTTCACTTGCTTCTGACAATACAATCAATTTCACAGCAGTATTTTACAGTAAAATGTAGCTTAAGTGAAGCAAAAGGGCAACAGAGCACTGGAGACCTTCCTTAGAGGAGCCATGGTACAGAGAAAGGGAGCACATCCCTTAGGGACAGGCCCATGGCTGAAAGGGCGGGGTTCTCAGCCTGGAGCTGTGGGTATCTTCTTCATCTATTGGTACATTTCTTAAGAAGCATATCCCTAAATTGGATTTTTGTTTAACTTGGTCTCCTTCACTTGAATTCTATTGAATCATGTCTGTAGCTAAATTAAAACATTATTTTTGCATGGCATTTCAGTGCAGATTGATTATATTTGAAATACAAAATAGGGCTTTAACTTTTAGCAGCCTTAGAAATTCCACCATATTTTACTATTACAGAAATTAATAATTCACTGCTGCATTATTTAATGAAAAATTTTAGTACATTTAGTGAACAAAAACAGTCCTTGAAAGCTTGTCTGGCTTAACTTCTCTCTTCATTTTTCTCCTGCGTGACTTATATTCCTGTCATTTATATTATTTTACAACACCAATGCTGGTTTCATAAGTATTAAACACAAATGTATTTAAAATAATTTAATTTAGCTATGCCTTCTATGGAGCAAAAAGATATTTAAATGTAATAGAAAAATGTAAAAAATATTTAGTAATTTTTAGTAACTTAATATTGGTTGTTCTGTAAGAAAGTTGATGCTTCTAATCTAGATATCTGTTTCTGAAATAAAGAATTAAGGCACAGTTGTTGAAGCAGGTGGATGTGTACATGCCAGGTTCAAAAAGGAAGTGGGCATCTGTGTTTATATAAGATCAACTATCCAAATTTATTTCCAATAATGAATTTTGTTAGCAAATCAGAGATAGACTATATGAATTAAATCCAGAGCCTGTACGATAGCAGAATTATTTGTAGTCATTAAAATGGCACCAGAATTCAGATGGAATCCTTTTTGTCAATGAAATGATTATCTATCTTTTCTGCTATTAAAAAAACCCCAACAATGTTAAAGACATATTTGTGTATGAATACTGGATATAAATTGCATAGAATTTTTCAGATTGCATGCTTGCAGAAGAGTGTAAGTTCTTCCAGAAAACCTTGTAAGAGCAGCAACAGTATCTGGGATTCATGTACATCATGTTCTGGCCAGTGTTATACCTTAGTTGAAAAACAAAAATGTTACCCGTAGTTACAGTATGCAATGGGCTACTTGTAACTTTATTGTTGAAACTTCTCCTTTTGTATCTGGTATCCTGGGTACAGATTTCCTTGCTGAAAGGGCTTAGTGCCAGATCTTAATTAATTTAATTTACAAAGAGTCAAAGAGTGGAAGTGGTTCTGAGCCTTCAGGAGTTATCACCTGGAGAGTTAGAATTAATTATCCCATTATAGTATAGAGCCCCTTCTCCTAGGGTACGACCTTTAAAGATGCTCACTGGAGCACCATTCTCCTTCTGGAAGGTTATATATGAATGGAGTAAGGTCAGAAGCTAAACCAAGTGCTTGCTCAAGAGAGTCCATTTGTAGCTTCTTACCTGAAGAGGATGGTCTGAGCTCGTGTTTGTTTACATGCCCTTCAGATGCCAATGCAAGGTAATAAATCTGCTGTCTCTGGACCTAAAGAGGAACAAATAAGATGAGTAATAAACTGAGTTAATAATAAATACAAAAAGCAGGACATAAAGATAGGTTAAAATATTTCTTAAACTGGGTATTTCAACCCATTTCAGTGAGTAACTGCACAAATAAACTGTTATTCATTTTGAAGGTTAAGCTGTAATAATACCTTTAAAACACTCAAGTATAGTTTAAATGCAATCTACTATTTATGATAAAGCATTCCCAGTGTTAGACTCAACTCCTTCCCAAATTGATTATATTCTCTTTTGAGCAGAAGTAAATTTCAAGCATCTAATTCATGAAAAGTCATCCATCTTCCTTTCTGCTAGTCAGACAGCTCAATATTCCAGTTTCTTCAGAAAGTCTAACTTGCCAATGGAATGGATATTTCTTTTTCTTCAGCAGTACATGCTCTTTTTGAGTAGTTCCAAGCCTGCTCAGCATTTGTGTTGTTCGTGACAGACATTCATTTTGCAAACAAACTTGTATATGCATCAGAAATGAGAAAGAAGAACAATTAAAAATAAAAATGCCAAATTATTTATAGGGGCATTTTAAAGATTTTTAAGGATTGCTAAAGATTTTTTTTTTTTTTTAAGATTTACAGATATTTTACAAGAAGTCTACAGACAGAAAGCAATTACTGTAACCTAGGAATGCATAGTGTGAATTCATATTAATTTTTTTTTTCTTAATTAGTGATAAACAACTAGAGGTGATGGTCATGAATCTTGTTGGGAAGATATCCAGGTAATTGTTTATAAAATCCTTTTATCTTAAGTTTTAGGAAATGTCATTCTTCTTACATAACCCTGAAATAATGATACTTTATACTACAGAGTAAATTGAGTAGAAGAGTAAACAGGAGTTAACCAAGTAACTTCAAATCGCAAAATTGTTTGGTATTATGATTGAATCTATCAGTGATGTCAATCATAAAACTGGTATAACTTGTGTTTTGCAATGAACTTGGCAAGGGTACATTGTTGTCTTTCCAAACACAACAGCCAAGGAAGAAATACTGTTTTCAGATTCCTAAGTGATCTAACTCTGTATTTTTCACAGTTAAAATTGGACATCTCAGTTGGTATTTAAATTATTTACTGTCACTGAGTATGAACCAAATTCATCCTGGCTGAAAAACAAAATATGAAGACTTTCTTTCAATAAGTAATCACCTTTATTGTTATTTTCATTGTTAGAATTTCTCAAATGATAAATGAACTTGTCACCATTAAGTTGCTTCTATTTTGTTCCAGGATGCCCCAAGTGCTAATGTGATCAGTCTTTTTCCAGAGAAGTTGAAAAGATGACCTTTAAATTTTTGTTCAAGTACAGAATGCTAAGCAAAAGTCATAAAACCTCTGTACACTTCAGGTGTAAAATCGCCCAGTATAACACTCAGAGTCCAGCATTGCTGCTCCCTAGACTTGAAACATGGCTTTGTGACGCTACCCAACCAAGTGTAACATCAAAGTAATAATGCTGTAATTAAGGTGGAGGTGGCACTTTAACTTTGACTGTACATTTTTGACTGCTGATGCCATTCTTCCAAAAGCTCCCTTCAGGTTTAAAATTTCTCATCTTGTTCTGCCACTTCTAAATGTGGCTCAAAAAACATTTCTGACCCACCAGGAATTTGTTAGTGATATTTGAATGTGATTTAGATCACAGTCTAAGCCCCTGTCGGGAGTGGGGGGAGACTTAAAAACTCGGAGATAAATAGAAACTGAGACACAATTCAACACAGATTTAACTTCTGTGTCCTAGTTTCATGAATGACTCTGATGGGAAGTGGGATTGTGCTGCTAACCTTTTCTGAGAAGGAAATTAATAACATTGAAATAGGAAGTAATTCTGTAGTATGCAGTTCAAGATGGTTAATTTAGAGAATAAAGACAATTTCAGGTGGAATTTAGCAGTGATGGAGGAGGAGGAGCGAAATTCAAGTGAATGAATCCTATTACATGATGGCTGTGACTGACTAATGAGATACAAAACTAAAAGATATAAATGAATCCTAGGAGGCCTGTCAAAAATGACCAGAGATGTGCTAATGTGCCATTAGACCTCATTGGCTTAAGAAGTGATATGATTGCAGGGTGAGAAAATGGCCTTTTAAGCTGAAAGCTAGTGCTGATGAAAGTACAAAAGGCTTGGAATTGGAGTTGACTATGTTAAGACTGGATGTCAGAGTAAGCTTTGGACCATTTCTGTACCTTAAGAGCACTGGGATCCCAGAACAGCCTTCTAACCAGAAAAGGGAGAGCAAAACGAGTAATTATGCTGGTTGGTGAAGTAGCTCAGTCTGTAGAAGAAATTACGCGTGATGTGATCTTGGAGTAAGATACCTTAACGAGCCAGGTAGGAGTCCTGCTCAGTTCCAGATACCTAATTTTGGGGGAGCTGGGTTTTGTATTGGAAAATCCCTGTACATCCTTTGAGTGCCCTAAACACCACTTGTCTGGTTGTTCTGCAGGGACAGTGCAGCTCTTTTTCCCTTTGTTGTTCAGTCCCTCCAGGGCCCAGGGTTCCTTCCCGAGCTCTTCAGTAGGTTGGCTTGTAGCACACAAAACATTTTTACCAGTAAAAGTAAGGCTTAGAAGTATGTAACCTAGATAACTCTGTAACTGTGTATAGCATTTTCTATGCCTTCTGTGTTTAAGAAATGTTATTGTGCCAAAGCTTTTAAAAATACTTGATTACTATGTTCTATTAAAGGACTTCAACAATTAAGAGTTTCTATCTTAAAAAAAAAATTGTCCTGAGTAATGTTGGTTTTACAAACATCTACTTAAATATCTACTTAAAACGAATAGACCTAAAGACAGTTTGTCTTCCTTGCTGCACTCACTAATAGCAGATGTGTTTTTTCAATGGCATCACTTCTATTTGCTTGTGGAGGCTGAAAAATATCAGCATACCACAACAAAAAATTTAGGGAAGCATGTAATCCTTATATTTGGCAGTAAACCAATGATGAGCATGTTCAAAAGTATCCATTTTTATTGCTAGCCAAGACCTGTTGCTTCATGATACGAAGTGCTTCATGGTGCTTGAAGTACCAAGATTATCCTACCTTTCACCCCCACACCCAGAAAGAGAAAATAGACCTGCAATCCAGCAGAAGATTTTAATGTCAAACAGAATTGTATCTAGTCTAGCAAACAACACAGACCTTTCATTAATACAGGGATAATGGTACCAAAACCACAATGAACTGTAAAGCTTCTGCATGTTACATATGTTGCACCAAGTACAGGAAGCAATGCAGTGACCCCTGTGGAGGAGTTTTAGATTTGCAAAAGGGAAAATTTAGACTTAATATTGCTTGATACAAGTGAATTACATTACAGGTTGGTAGATACTCAGAAGGGTTTTGATTACCCTGGAAGGTTGAGCTGACCCTGTTTGCTAATTAGAAGGTAAGACTAAAGACAAGGTCATTTTGCTGAACCGGAACATTTGGTGTTAATGATGTGGCAGGATAATTTGTAATCATAATAACCATGGTGATAGAGAATGGAAAGTAGTATCATAGTAGTCAATGAGATTAAGAAAAGGTTGTAAACTGAATATGCAAAGAATCTAGAATAACGTGAAAAGCACATTTTAAGAACTTGTTATTTAGATCTTATGGTGATATTTTGGGAGATTGTGGCACATTGCTGCTTTTTTTTTTTGTTGGTAGGAACAAAGAACTCTGATTCTCTTTCTGTTTACAGAAGCTAGGGATGTAATAACTTTGGAATGATTGTTTAGACTGAAATGGATAAAAGAAAAGGAAGGGCTATCTAGGCTACAACTAATTTGACATGTAACACGTCATAGGCTATGGAATAGAATTTTCTCTTAATTACTCTTTCTATCTGAGGTCTTTGGAGGAAGTGAATTCTATTTAAAAGCGGTTAAAACTAAAACAATTGTTTTTCCAGTGGGTTTTAAATCCAAGTGACTTTTTGTATTTATAAAATTCATCTGGAAGAATTAGTTTAGAAAACAAGAGACTTTTACAGAATTGTCCACAAACCCCAATTTTATTTAAACTGAGATAACAAAATGTTAAACTGAATATAAGCTGTCTATATCACTAATACTGTTGGTGAAATTTTCTTGAACCCTGAAATGTGTATCATAATCCCTATAAATTTGAATTAAGTTTTGAAAGCATTCTGTGAAGTTAATGGAAAAGTTGGTATTCAATTCAAATAAAAACTCTTGTAGATTCTTGGAGTTATCACTTCTTTTATTTCAGGAATAGAGCAAATATGTTTCCATTGATGTCTGTGAAGCAACACTGGTCTGTAAGAGCTGGCGACATTGACCAGCTGAATCAGTCTTTAAAAAGTGAAGTCTTAGAATAACATTTCATTACTGTTTCTTTTAAGTAAAACCCTTTATGAGGCTGTAAGATCCATACAGATGGTACTAATTATGTCATTTTATTCTTTTTAAGATGTTTTTTTCCCCTAGATTTATTTTTTCACCTCTAAGCAAAACACAGAAGACTGTTATGTATAATGCACAGTCATTTAAGCAGAAAATTGTCTTAGTTAATTAATTATTGCATACACTATATCCTTGGTAACACAGTTTAGGAAAAAAAACAAAAACAAAAACAAAAACAGGCAAGCAGAAGCTTTTTTCCATAAACTCCATTCTTAAGTAACATTGCCTACTGTTTTCATTGAATTTAGGGTAGATGAAAATCCATTCAAATGAAGATAAAAGTCTCATTTTAGAACCTACTATTTGGTTAACTTGGCTGTATGTAATACATGTAAATAAAAGAATAGAATTGTAGAAAATGGCACCTCAAGAAAATTTCTGCTCCTGCCTGCAGGGAGTCAGGATCAGAGACACTTGTTTAACTTCATCTGATCTGTTGCTTCTGTGGAAGGAAACTCCCCTATTACCTCTTCTAGGACTTCATTGTTCTTATATTAACGTTATTATGTGATTTGTTTTCCTTCAAGTGAAGCTAATGTCACCGCCCCAGAAAGCAAGCAGAACAATGCACTGCTGTCACTTGTATGAGCCAGAGCGAAGGTTAGACACCTTGGTGACCAGCTGGGCACTCCCTGCCATCTCCCTTGTCTCCTTCCTTCTTGCCACCTTTTTGACCTCTCTCAGCCCAAGAAATGGCCGAGTCTTCTACACCACAGCTTCACCTTTTCTATATTAAACCAGCTTGTTTCACCCTTTTCCCAGAGCAATCAAGAGTGGTTGCAGTTTCTGTTCACTGTGTCAGTGGTCTTTCACTGCCTGCCTGCTCTGTCCTCCTCTATAGGGTGAGCAGAGACACCAGCCCTGGGACAGCACATGTGCCTTGGCCCTGAAAGCTGTTGTCATTCAAGAAGGTGGCATTGTTGGTTTTGCTGGTTTGTTTGTTTTTTTTTTTCCCCCAATACCTATTTCTCTCAGTTCCTTTAATATATGCAGAAATATAAGCAGCAGAACAGCTCAATGCCAAGCATACCACTGGCCAAAAGAGATGAGCAGCACCTGACGGATCACCAGTGAGACTCTGCTGTGCCTTCTTTGTCATATGGGATGTGCACTCCAACACCTCACACAGGATGTAGCTAGTGAGCTACCAAGTCGCTTTAACATACTTGACACACACACACATACCACTCAACATCTTGCCTGTACTTTTCCGTCCCCCACCTCATGCATCTTGGACATGTATGGAGCTATTCAAGCTTACAAATAGTGTTTGAAATAAGGTTAAGATCAAGCTATCTGCAAGCTCAGCTGAACAACATCAGCATCACTCAGCACTGCTCAGCACTGTAGCACCAGCTGATGATGGCTCTCCTGTTGTCATGTAATTTCTCTGAGGAGCTGTAGATCTTCAGTGGTAAGAGTACAGTGGATGTTACCTGCTGTATGCAGACTTAGTATCTGCTAATGAAGGTTGTGTTCCTTTAAAAGGTTTTGATACCAGACAAACATCTCCGCTGCTTGATGGCAGCGTATTGTCCTGGCTACTGTGGGTGGAGAAGATGTGTGGCAGGTGCACCCACATGATGAAAACGTGGCTTCCTGGCTGTTGAACCTTCCCTGTGCCCCTGTTCTCGGGGCTTTACAGTAATGGGGGCCCTCGGCCAACCCGGGCTGGTATTGCCCACAGGGCAGATTCGGGTGGGTACAGATGGAGCCCCTGGGGCAGCCAGTTTGAGCTCGTTCCTCCTGGGGCAGCGTGCTGTGGGTAAGGACTCTCCTCTTGGGTTGGGACACCACCCAAGGAAACTCCTCGGGGTTCCTATGGGTTGGGACACTGCCCTAAGAAGCTCCTCAAGGTTGAGAGTCCTCATTTTTTTAGGTGAATGATTGAGCGTTTTGGATTTTTGTTAAACCCTAGGAGTTTGAGTGGTTTTGTTTGTGGTTTGTGTTTTGTTCTCTCAAGGACATTTGAACCTGCTGTTTGTAAGTTTGTGGAGTGTTGGTTAATTGTGCTGAAAAATAAATTTTATTTTGATTGTTATTTGTTTATCTGAGAGTTTCTGTAACAAGATGGGATGGAATAGGATAAGGTAGGAGTGCTCCTTCCCTGGCAGCACTTGAGCATTCTTCCTTGAGGGAGGTTTGCCAGATTCTGGGCAGGATTATGCATGTAAAGGGCAACCTGCTATCTCAGCAAGAGAGAAGCTGATGGCACTGTTAGAGAAAGGGTAACTTTGCAGAAAAGCTGAAGGCAGACTTGCAACTAGACTTCAGAGAAGATAGAACATTTATTTTGATGGGCCCAGAGGGTCTTAGTGTGGTCTGTTACAGCACAGAAAGTTTCCAGAGATTGATGAAATGGGAGCAGGCCTGGAAGAAAGACTCTGTGCTGTGAGGATACAGTGGATAGCAGGGAGATTACCTAGCAAACCTTTTTTATTTCTGTTCAGTTGTTTTAGTTCGTAGCCTAATGAAACATATCACTAGAGATAACAAAGTTTTGGTGTTATTTTGGGGGTCTTGCTTGAAGGATAACGTTTAGGTCATGTCAAAGCTTTTGTCAGTTTAGGGTCACATCCTAGCCAGTGTACATAGAAAAATGTGTGCCTGACTTACCACCAAGGTATCTTCTTGTGGCTCTGCTCCTGGAGATGGCTTTTAGGTTTTTCTGGATAAAAGATGAATGCTAAACTTGATCTCATGTTCAGTTACTTGTAAATCAGAGAATCTTCTGTATGGTCACACTGGAATGGAACTACTTAAACTGCTTCAGAACACGGACAATAGCTCATCTTATGAAGGACTGTACAAGTTTGCTTTGCTTCAGATCTAATGTGTTTGGAGTTAAGCAAGTGCTTTCATTGATTGAACTGAGACCTGCACACATTTGCTGTTATCAGCAGTGGTAAATCTGGGGATTAATTTTGATCTGATGTAAGAAAGAAATCAATAATTGTCATAATCACTGACAGTTAATTACAGGTTTTAAAAGTATGGGGGTTTTAAACTATGTAAATATTTGGGTGTATGGGAGGGGAAAATACCTTCAAAATTTATGGTAGTATTTTTCCCTAGCCCTGTCAAGTCCTCTTTTTTTTTGCAAGGAGAGAAGCTGCGCCAACTGCAGATGGGCAGAAGAGAATTAAAGTTAACCTGGAACAGAAGTGGCTGTCACCAGCTAAACCTAGAGTGTTGATTTTCCTTCTACATTGGGCTCTTTGTTTGCCCTTGGGATTTATGTGTGTTATCAAGGCAGAGTGGCTTCACTGGCACCATGCCACAGAGCCCAGAGCTTGGGGGTCCTGTGTGCAGGTCTTTTGAAAGGGCCTCCAACATGGGTGCTACCTTTAGGTAGTCGTTTGGTAGCTTTACAACTTACCCTACGACTACACAGCAATTACCTGGAACAGATTATAATGCTAACACACCAAGTAATATTAAAATCACTAGTGGTTGAAAATAAAGAGTTTCAAATCATGTTTTTTAAGGCAAATACAGACATCAGCTCTTCTGCTCAGAGGCACCTGTGAAGTAAATAATGAGGAAATACATAAAGCTATACAAAAAGCAGCAAGTTACTTTTGTTGACAAATGAATTCTAGTTAAAAGTAAAAAGCTCTTAAAATGTAGCTATGGGGTGTGGTTGCTACGTTATTTTCATACGCAGTCTGGCCTTTCTCTTAAGTGCTCCTGGTAATGGCATTTACCATGACAAAGGCATTCAACAAGACTGTAGCTTTCCTAAGTGGCATACCTACAGCCTTTCCCAAATGAGTTGTGGATTGTCCTTTACTGCTATTAGTACATTAGCTGAGATAAATAGTGCTGTGTTTTCATTTGTCATCTCAGTCTACGAATGAACTGAGCAATGTTCACTGGCAGGATCTCAGTCCTGTTCAGGACTTACAGGAGTTGTCAAGTGCTTCATTATATCGAGCCCCTCCTATTTCAATTTCATTTGTATCTCAAATGCTTTCTAGAGCTGTGTAATGTATTCAGAACTTTTAAAAATACCTTTTAAAACAATGTTTGTATTATGTGCCCATGCCCAGGGGCTGGCAGCTGAAGCTGGGGGGTCTCTGTGAGAAAAGGCTGGGGCTGGCCCACTGGTGGTGCCTCTGGGGAGACAGATTTAAGAAAGGGGAAAATGCTGGAAAGAAGAGGAATGAGGAAAAAAAGTGTGAGGAGCAGCCCTTTGAGCACCAAGAGGGGAGGCTGAGGAGGTGCTCCGAACGCTCAAGCAGAGACTCCCCTGTGGCCTGTGGGGAGACCACGGTGGGGCAGGGAGAGGTGTGGGGAGAAAAGAGCGGGAGAGCGGGGCTGTTGTGGACTGACCATATCCCCCCATTCCCCACCCCCTGTACCACCTGGGTGGGGAGAGGAGTCAGGAACGGTGGAATGAAGTTGAGCTTGGGAAAGGTGGGGGCAAGGGGTGAGTAAAGTGGTTTTATTTCTCGGTTTATTGGAAATACATTAATTTTCACAAAGTCAAGTCTGTTTTGCCTGTGATTGATCAGTAAGTGATTTCCATGTCTTTAACTGGACCCACAAGCTGATTTTGTCCCCCTCTCCTGTTGACAGCTGTCCAGCCAACCAAGGTCAACTCACCACAGTTACGTAGCGCTTGCAGAACACATCCAGCTTAAAGAATGTGTGCAGTTTAGAAAAGGAAATCAAACACAACCCACAGCTTTCCAGAAGCAGGACAGATATCATTCATGCATTTTATCAATGCTTTCAAACACCAGTGACAGCTGATGTCTATGCAGTGAGTGTAAATGGCTTTGTATCTAATGCTGTGAAATAACCATAGATTTGAGTGGTAAGAGTACATCCATGCTGAATGAAAGTTCCTGAATTTGGATTTTCATCTTGGTTGTGCACACTGAAGTCTGAGGTGGTCGGAGAGAATTGTGTCACATGAAGATCATTAATTCAGCGAGAGAACAGTCTGGAGAATTGTGAAATATATATCAGTAGCACTGTGTTCCTTCGCTACAGTACCCTACAGGTCGGGAATCAAAAGATTTGACAGATTATGGGTTAGACTGAATGAGCCAAGATTTCAAATGTTCTCGGTCTAAAATTGGAGACTCAGACTTGTCATAATATGGCTACGGAGTTAAATTTGAATGCAAATATGTATGGCAATCAATTAGTGACAGTAATAAAGTTATTTCTTCGATTACAGTGAGAGTGGGTGATGCAGGCAAAGCAGAAGTGGGAGGCAGATGCAGCACTAGAGGAAGGAAAAAAGAACTCATTTGCCAAAGGTCAGGAAGACATCCCACAAAAAGTTTAGAAATTAGGGTGATTTTCCTGTGCTTAATCAAATGTAAAAAGCAGTGTTAAAAAACCCAATGTCATTTAAAAATCTTTTTGATGTGAATTTGAAACTGTGGTTTGATAGCTTCTTAACTGGCAAGATGTAGATTGCTATTTCATAGGAGATGGAGTGCAATTAGTAACTTTCCACAGCTGAAGACAGTCGACAGTAACTTTGAGGCTTTTCTGATCTTAGCTGCATCTGAAACAGTACTCTAATGTATAGTAGCCTTGCTGGTACAAAATTCCCCATAGGTCTGTCTCCACAAAGTAAATGTTTTTTACACTTGCTGGTATGTTTCTCTCACATCATCTTTGGCAGGGACCACTTGGAGTTTTCCCTTGCTCTGTATTCTGGGGAATGGTTGGTTGCCTAGGAGCATCTGTAAATTTCATCTGAAAAACTCCTGTTATGTCAGGGCCTTGGGACCTGACAATGCTTGTGATTTTGCCTGGTCTCCCAACAGGGATTTGGAGAGCATTTTTTAACCCATTGTAGGTAGATTAGAGACACATTCTGCAAACTGTTCTGGACTGAATGTCTGTTAAATGGTTTTAAGTGGATCTTACAACCATTTGCAGTCATAACCACTCGGTTTATCTTGAGCTGTACTAATATATCATCCTGATGCAATCTATATAGATCAAATAGATATCAATTTATAAAAATTTTCAGCGTTGTTCCTTGTATAGAAAAGCCATTATGCACTTAATATGTTTTAAAATTGATAATTTGGATTTACAAGTTTTCAGATTGCCTTTTGACTCAGCTATATGCTCAACTCAGAGCAATGTAAGACGCTACTACCCATCCATTTATTGTTTTCTTTACACATCTCACTAGTATGGTTCACAGTTTGGGGCCCAGAGATGTTTCTGGTTTGTCTGATGCCTATTGTTTCTTTCTATATGATGTGGCTGATTGACAGTGTTACACAATTGGAGATACAAGTTTGTGTTGACTGACTCTCAGATAGCTACCTTAATATATTTAGACTTACCAATCTACCAGTCTGTGCAGAATATGGCATCTGCTCCCATTAATTTAGTTATTCTTTATCTGATCTTTAGCACATGTTTGTAATAAATTATTTTGGCACAGTCGAAGTGCACTGAAATGCATATTAAGAGCTGGAATGAGTGGGGAGGGTAGGGACTTCATAAACCAGATTTATGGAATCACATCTCTTTGTTGGTTTTTGTTCTATACAGAAGCTAACAGAAAGTTATCTTAAATGCTAATTTTATGACATACTTCAGCAAATTCTTTTCCAAGTCCACTGATTTTGTATGATTAATCTAATCTGTTTTCTGTGTTTTAAATAAATATCCTGCAACTACAGCAACTACTAGTCTATCAGATATCAAGAAGCAGTGAGGTCAGAGACTGTTTCATCATGTCTAAGTCCAGTGCATTCATGTGTTTATTATTTTTATTAATACTTTCTTCACAGAGAGCTTTCTAAAATGCTGATTTCATTTTGATTTGTCTTCAGCCTTTGACTTCAGGCAGATAGGCTAGCGCAGAGGAAGTGAATGTACTGCAGCCCCATCCCAAAGTCTTCTTCTCTCAGGGAGACACTAGTGAAGTGTTGCTCTTCAGTGTGTGTTTGTTTAGTACTTAATCTGGATTAACAAACTAGATGCTGAGCTTCATGTTTTCTCTTAAAGGTAACACTAATAGGCTGTGTGTAGCCTTGGTGGCACAGCAAGAATGGGGAAATAAATATTTGTAGAGCTAAATGGAGATTAGAGAACACGTGTAATCATGCTAGCACTTAGAGCCCCTAACTACACGGCAAGTCTTAAAAGGTTACAAATCCAGGAGGAGCTAAAGATCTGCTCAGTAAACCGGAATGCAGAGAATGACCAAAAATACCATTCCATGGGTATGAACTAAAAGAGCAAATGTTGGGTAGAAGGGTTGTGAGCTTGAGAAGAAACATCATTGTGGACTTGCTCAAGGCTTAATTTACAAAGGAATGCTGAGCAGGACAGTTGCATTCCTGCAGAAGACACGTTACCATAGATTGATGAGGAGAAGCATAGTCTGACTGCATTCAATAAAGGTCCATTAAAGGCAAAAATAGATAAACAAAAAACCTTTTTTGGGCAAGAGGCCTTTGGAATGAAAAAAAGATAAACTTCAGTCAAACAGGGATGATGGGACAAGAGATTCTTCATGCTCTATTTTATCTCATACGTTTCAGTTCAGCAATTTGGCAATTTATTATACAGATATATCTCTCTTGTTAATTCTTAAAATTATTGCCAGAAATACTTCAAATTCTAGGTCTATAAAGAGGCTAGGATGAGTGAGTTCAGGATGCTTAAAATTTGCTGATTCTACAGAACTTTTTTTATTTAACCCTCAAAGTTGAATTCATGTGTCAGATGTTGGATTCTGGAAAGCACTCATTAAAAGTGAGTCAGAAATAATTTCTGTTTGTTTTTCCCAAATACACCTTATGTAAAAGCAATTTAATTTTTATTAAATTTAATAGTTTTTCTTTGCAACAAATCAAATGGATTGACAGGTTATCTAAATTGTTACATTTGTTTAAAAGGTCATAAACTATATTGCCCATATATATTGTGTGTAACTAGTGAAACTAAAAGACTGCATTTACCAATTTTTAGAAGTTGATCAGTGATTTTGACTGTGTGATGTAGTATAAGACTGCATGTGCTGTGTTGTAAGAACAGAATTTTCTTTAAGTGCTTCCAGTAGTTCCTGGTTCAGGGAACCTGTCGTAATGGCCTTTTGCACGGTGGATTTTTTTTATCTGTCATGTTTAATCTAGCCACATTCAAGAGAGCGAAGGAAATAAAAGTGCAGAGGGACTGTACAGTTATGTACAATGTCTCAGATGAAGGCAGTGATTCTTACTTAATTCACATCATTGCATTCATCCTCATGGTCACTAAAGGACCAGAATAAATGGTGTTTCTCCTGTCTGGAATTCTCTTTTTCTAGTGACTTGCCATTGTAGCACTTAGATAAAAACACCTGAAGCTTAAAAAACAGAGTAGGAGAATGAGTTTTTATGGTCTCTCACCCTTAAGCTGACAAACATTTATCATGGACAAGACCCACAGAGGTAATACAGCATAGCCTTAGATAAAATATCTTATGTTAGTACTGTACAGCAGTAGTACTGCTGTGTTTCCTATAGAAGCACACAATAACAAGCTAATGAATGCTCCCTTAGGTTTAACAACTGGCCAGTTGTTTTTTCATTCATTAAGAAAGTAGTAAACACTCATGTTCCTTTTATCATGTCCATTACGTAGTAGTGATGTACAATATAAAACATTTCAGTCACGTTCTTAAAAGCCTGCAACTCCAAACAAATGGTTTCATATCTTCCTTGTTTGTAATACTGCAGAAGTTCTGAAATGGTTATGTGTTAATGGGCAGTTGCTATACTTCTAAATGCAGACATGGAAGCTGCTAGCTGCATATTTAATTGATACTGATGTTTTGGCAACAAATTCTAAGTTAAATTAATAACTAATTACAATTTAAAAAAAAAAAAAAAAACAGCCTAGAAAACAAAAGCAACTTTTAAAGGTACTTTATACAAATATTTGCTTTGAAACAAAAAAATGTCTTGTTTACAGCATAAGGAGTACACACTCTAGATGTCTTCATCTATTGTTCTTTGAAATATTTACCAAAAAGTTTTCTCAAATAAATAGAAGGCTATGGGGATTTCACTGATAAATGTTGCACTACAGCCTGTTTCATGTTTGGTATTCACTGGGGAATGGGTAGCCTTCGGAAAAATTGCTGTTGTAATGCAAGAAAAAAAAAAATGGGAAGCCTTTAACAGATTAAAAATACAGAACAGAGTGGTACAATAAAAAGGAAGACATCACCCAGAGCTTGTCAAATATTCTGGTTTGGTCCCCAGAGTTTCAAATGGAAAAGACATCAAGAAAGAGCCAACCAGTGGTTAGCAATGCACATAGTAAAAATGAGTGATTTGGGATTTAGCTAAATTTGATTCCCATTTTCCCTTGTTACTCTATTGAATTCCCAGGCTTGACTATAACTTAGTATTATTGGTGGGGTTTTTTTCTACAACTTTCAATACCTAGTTCAAATATTTTACAGTGTGTATGTGTTGATCAATTGTTCTATGCTTAATTTTATTTTAAAATGCAAAACAACAGAAAAAAAAGCTTTATTTGACTCAGATTACTAATTTATCCTGTAACCAGTGTGAAACTAGTGAAAAAAGCCCAAACATTTTGGAATCAACACTATGACTACAATATTAAAGGATTAAATGGAGACTATAAATACAATATGAAGTGTTAATACTCCATATGGCATGTAATGTAAGAAGTGAAACAGTAACTGCAGAGAAGTAATGGTACTACAAGATGTGAGGCTTGTGAAATCTGGATAACTTCTTTATGCACTTAGGGATTCTCTGGGTAGAAAGATGTTCTTGCTACATAACTTTGTTTACCCAAAGTTGTGGGTCTGCACTGTATATAGAGCCTGTGTAATGTATGGGAAGAGATGCTTCCAGAGGATGATGTCAAAAAAGCAATTAGGAGCCTAGCAAATACTTGCCCTGGACCTCTGCGTAACCTGGGGAGGTCCATCTCTCCCCACTCTACCGAGAGACTGGGTAGAGTGGGGACCTGACTTCCTCCCCATCTGCTTTCCAAGGTATCACCGGGTGTGGTGGTGTATTGAGATTGCCACCCCGACTTGACGTGACACTCACCATGAGGTGAAGCTTCAATCTCACAAGCACAGCTTCTCCTCTGGGAACATCACTGGCTGTCATATGGGGGGAAAATCTGCATATTTGTACCTGCTAGTGTGAGGTCTAGCAGCCCACAGAGTACTGTTTGTGTAATGCTGTGATGTGTCTCTCCATGCCTCGATCACACTC
Organism: Tyto alba; assembly: GCF_018691265.1. Lineage (NCBI taxonomy): Eukaryota > Metazoa > Chordata > Aves > Strigiformes > Tytonidae > Tyto > Tyto alba. The sequence goes on along the minus strand of NW_024881261.1, from coordinate 40,893,170 downwards.
AGGCTTCTGAAGATCCAGCTACTACTTGTCTACACTTATGTGTAACGTCACTCCTAAATGTTTCTGTGTTTGAGTACAACAGCATTGCCTACTGCTGACTGAAGTGCTGCTGGTGATGAACTCCTTCAACAGAGGTACGTAGAATAATGTAATTATATGGGTAAGCTCAAAGGAAATGTTACGTTGTATGCAAAATTATTGACCTTCCTATAACTCATGTTTAATTAGCTCTGCACTACCATTTGCCTGTCTTTCCCTGATGGCCATGGTATGTGGCAATGGAGATCAGTGGGGGCATGCCACACGCCAGTAATGCGTACGGGGCAATTGCAAAGAATGCTTGTTGATGTTTGACTGGATCTGTAACTCATGGGAATCTGGAGTTTTAGCAAGGTATCTCAGTCCTCCTGGGGGGTTGACTCCTCAGTCTCTCAGTGAAGTGAGTTTTCCTCCATTAGTGGAAGTAGTTTTCTAGACAGGACTGAAGGACTTCTCCGTTTTTGGTGAAAATAGTACAAGTTCTTCACTATGGCCTGCATCGTGGCATAAGGTTACAGCTCACTCCATTATTTCCAGCTGTATAACTGATTTTCATCTGACTTTATTGCTTATATTTAATGTTTTATAATTATAAAGTGAGTTTAGGCAATTTTCCCAACACTTTGACTGTTTTGTGTCAAGCCCATACAGCCCCCTCTGGTCAGAGAATAAGCTACAGAATTCTGTGCAGAATTCTTAGAAATATTTTCCAGGTTCTCATAGAAAGATTGACAGGGGTTTTTTTGATATTTCAATGTAATCAGTTTTTTAAAAGTAGTTTTATAAAATTGTGTTTCCTTTGCAATTCCAAATAACAAAGAGAATGGGGTTTCCTAAAGCAAAGGAGCTAATTTCTTTTTGCTTCTTAACCATTTAGCTATGAGGAATGAAAGAAGTACAAATTCAAACAGTTTTGTGGAAGAAAAAAAGAACAGTGGAATGTAGCAGCATGACAGCAATGCTAATTACATATGGAGCAGAGAAAGGGATCATGTCAAATTAGTCTCAATCACATGAATTTGAATTTTTCACTTATGTAGAATAGTGCAGTAGTGGGAGAAATACCCTGCAAGAGTATTTCTTTCAATCTGCCACTTGGAAACAAAGCTGAAGCTCTTCAGAAGTGCTTGGGTCAGGACTTACCTCTCTGAGATACCATGTTATCGCTGGATGGCTTTTATGTGTGATTAGCAGAATGGAGGGTTACAAAGAACTGCCTTCCACCATCTTTTTTCCCCTCTGAGCTTTCATACAGTTAGATATGCACACATGGATAATGTGCATATACAGCACACAGGTCCTGCTAGAGTTTCTACCAAAAAAATTGATCATGATATATTGTGATAGAAACGTTTGAATACTGTAATTTTATGGAATATAAACATAAGTCTGCGCCATACATTAAAGACTCAAGTATCCATAGGTGTACAAGATTAAAATGTAAAATAAAGATAGTATATTGTTACTATTACTGAGGTAATACTATGGGTTTAATTCTTAAGTAATTATTAAGATAGTAGCAACATAGCATTAGATGTCTTAAGAATCTGTAATTAACTTTTAGGCCTGTTTGGTTTTTTATATTCTGCCTATATATAATTTATGAGGGACATAGATTATTCCGATACTCTGGAGATCCTATGATCAATGCAGGTAAAGCTGGAGGAAGCCTCAGGAGGTCAGGTAGTTCAGTCCCCTGCCCCAGCAGGAGCAATTATACCTAAACCTTGCCTGGCAGTTAATTAGCTAGCCTGTTCTTAAAACCCTCCTGTGATTGAGATTCCACTCTCCCTTGGCAATTGATTTCAGTGCTGAACTATCTTGACAGCTAGAAAGATTTCCCTAATGTCTAAACTAAATTTCCCTTGCCGCGGTTTAACCCTTCTTGTCTTATCCTGTGAAGAATAGTTTTGTCCCTTTCCCTTGACAGCAACCTTTTGCATAATTGAAAACTGTTATCATGGAGGTTTCACATCATTTTAAATTAAAAAATCCCAGACTCTTCTGTCTTTTCTTCTGGCTCATGCTTTTTAGCTCACTGATTTTTCCTGTTGCCTTCCTCTCGGTGCTGTCTGAACGATCTGACTCACTGGCCTGCTGCGAAGCCTTAGAGAAGCCACGTCAGCGCTCAGCTTGGTGCTGTGCGTGGGGCAGGGGCCGTGCCGGGGCCGGCGGGAGCCCCCGGCGATGGGCTGGGGCAGGGGTGGCACCGGCTGGGTGCTCGGCTCTGATGGCAGAGCCACTGTGGTGGTGGGGCTGCGGGTCCTGGGCCAGGCTGCCACACCTGCTCAGGCTCTGCTGGCTCCTGCGCTTCTGCACCGCGTTTCCCGTGGCAGAGCAGCCAACGTGCCCCCTTACTGACTTCCTTAGAGCACTTGGTGATCTAAAGACAAAACGTCCTTTGAGAGGTGTCATTTTTCTCTTTACAAAACCAGGGGTCTGTAATTTACATCGCTTAATGTGACAAGCACAAATCAATCCACATACTATGCATTTTTAAAGTGTTCCAGGTTTATTATTCTACATAGTTAGGACATATTTTAAAAGCATTTATTAGGACCAAATGTTGGCAGTTAAAGAATGCCAGCCCCACTCTGTTTCATCCACATGAAAAGCAGTGATAGGTCAAGATTATTTAAGCAGGACCTCAATATGGTGAGGCCGCTTGGTTCAGTAGCACTGTTTGGGTTTGTGGCTTTTCGTCCCGAGCTCTATGTTGAGACATAAGGCCCTTTCTTTCTCTCTTTACAGAGCTGAGGTTTTCTAATGGCCTGCTGCAAGCCCGCTGAGGTCGGTGGCAGTAAGTCTCCATGATGCTTTTGCACCCCATCTATTGCTTCTTCAGTAAATCAGCTTTGGCCCATTTGTTTCATATGGAATTGAACAATCCTTGTGCACAGCAGGAACAGAAGCAAATGAGCAGAATTGAAAATCATTTTCTGATGTTTTTAGTAATTTTTTAAGATTAAAAAGTACATTAAAACCATCTTCAAGACCAAAGGGAGGACTATTTTCATTACAGGATTTATTTACAATACATATCTTTCCAACTTTGCTATTATGCTAAAAAGAGAAGTTCAGACTGACCATTAGAGTCCAAAATTCTGATTACTTGTTCTCAAAGGCTTGCTGTAAAAACGGTCACAAGCTGCTTGTCTCAGCAAGCAGGCCCCAGGAAGGCAGAATTTTGATGAAAGAGGTAGGTCTCTAACAGCTGTGGTGTTTGCACTTTCAAGAGTGATGCAGTTTTTCAAACAGGTCCATCAGCGTCTGAAGAGTCAGTGTCCACTAAAGTTCCTCTCAACTTCACCACAGCCTATGCTGGCAGTTGCATACTTTGCTGTATATATATACTCTTCTTGAGGGAATGAATAAAGGGCAGATGGGGAAGTGGGGAGAGAAGGGGAAATAAGAACAAAAAAGCCTATTCCTCAGGGAAATAATAGGGCTAAGCATTGTCTCACTATACATGTATTTTAAATATTATGAAAGACAAATTTTCCTTTTTAATTTATCCTTTTAATTTAAAATAGATCACAGATAATCCTGCTTTATTCATGCATCTGGCACATAATAGTAACAAATACATGAATTATCCCTATTTTAACCTCTGGGCTTCCCAGTTTACCCTTGCATATCTACATTTTTCAACACCTCAGCATAATTAAGCACCCCGACTGCGTAATCTGTCGAGTTGGGTAAGTGTGAGAGGACATATGGTACATTTCTCCAGGAACTGAGCTCTCCATTGCTTTTATTGTTCTGTGTCACAATCTTAATGCTTTTTTAATGGAGTTTTCAGAGGGTGAACACCATCAGCCCATTGTCTGCTATGCTCAGCATAGAGGAATGAAAAGTATATGCTTGATGGAAGCAGGGTAGAAAATTAAAGGATAGGATATTATTAAAGTATGGGAGGAAGTTTGTTGATGACATGATGATGCTTTCTGTTCTCAGGCATGACTTCTGCCAGTTTAGCAGTGATTTAGACTGAAATTATTTTTCATTATGTTCATACCAGTCGGGTGGCCTGCAGTAAGGACGTGGAACAAAGTCATTCCAGAAAAAAACATTGAAGTAGTTTATAAATAACTGAAATCACTGCATAACACATTAATAATTTGGATGATCCCTGTCATTTCACTGCATATTTTCTCACTTGGTTTTCATTGATAGGAAAATCAATGCTGACTTCTACGGACTTATGATCTAGAATATTTCACAGGAAGGCTTTATGGAACAAATCTGTTTTTAAATGAAATAATACATCTGGTTTATTTAGTCCCCTGTCCAGCAAATCACATAAGCTCTTGACTTCTGTTTGACAACTCACATATTTAAAGTTCTGCTCAAACTGCTGTGTGTTTCTGGAGTGCTGCCATACTTGGTTGAATAGATCTTTAATATATGATCAGTTCCTTTGTTTTGCCTTTTTCCTTGCTTTTCTTTCTTTTTGTCTCTTGTCCAACAAGTCTTTCCATCTTAGCTTTTTTGGTTCATTGAGCATAATACCTCAGCCCTTATGTTTGTAACGGAGCCTAACAAAACTAAAAACATTTTACATTGCTCATATATTGGATACAGGCATGTGGAAGATGAATTTACAGCAACAGGCAAGGGTTAGAATTTCAGGACACAGCTGTCTGAAAAAAAAACAGAAAGTGATTACATTTGGTACAAAATGAGCACAAGGTAAGAGAGCAAAACAGATTGCTTTTAATGGCTCCATGTAACACTTCTAGATTACACTTTAGGAAAATTCACTGCACAAGCTAGCCTTCATAGCTAAAAATCACAGGTTAATTAATCAAGCCCAACACACATACGTAAAGACATATCCATAATTCTAATACAAACCTTGACTGGAGACTGTAGGAAAACAGCAGCACTGTAGACTGGGCTTGGTAAGTCTGACACATAGTTCATTTGCTTGGGCAATTATTTGTAACTAGCAATGCCTTTGCTCTGAATCAAAACCTGACCATTTCTCAAGTGGCATCAACTTCCTTGTAAATAATTGCTGCAATGAGGCAGAGAGAGATTAGTTAAAATTTGGATTTGAAAATGAAACAACCTAAAAAAGTTACACAGGCCTTCACTTACAGACTGTATGTAGTTAACATTTACTGATGTCATAAACAAAACAGGTTTAATTAATACCAGTATAATTTTATCTATACTGGATACCAGTTCTTAAATATGAATTAGGACATTATCTACCCAAGATCTGTATTTAAGGATCTTGCTCTTTTACTAATGAAGAGATGGAAATCTCTGCTGGCTAGGCACCTCCCCTCCCCCCCAAAGGAATACTGATAGAGGGGAGAAAGTAGGTGAAGCAACACTGCAGAGGAAAGATAACAGAATATTCTGGATGTTTGCTGCAGACAGGATCAGAAGTGTTGGCTTGAAATTGCAACAGGAGAGCTTGGCTTTAGGGAAACTCTAATGATAATGGGGATAGTGACCCGCAGGAGAGGGCTGACTAGAGAAGGCAGAGAGGATGCAGTATGCCTTCAGGCAGGGACCTTTAGTGTCAGTTCTGGGACTGAATTCTTTAGGTTGTAACTGTTCTAGGACCTATGCAGAGAACATGCAAGTATGTGCACATCCATATGAATGTAAACATAGGTGGAACAGAGTTGAGTTTTAGAAATTAAATTGCATTGTTTTGTTATTCATGGACATGGCAATTTTATGTTTCTACTGTTTTCTTGTGGTTTTTGTTGCTGTAAATAGACAAGTCTACCCTTCTCCCCCAGAATACTCCCCTCTTTACCAATTAAAAGCTTCTACCATAGCTTAAATACCTCTTGAATCTATAGAAATGTTAATGCATGAATGTTTGATGACTACTTGCATATATTCATGACTGAAACATGTCGTGAATTGCTTGTTTACAGGTCTTGAACCCAGTATTATTTATTTCTCCTTCTATTCCTCTGAATAAATAAATACATTTCAGGTTGTAAGTGCAGATTCTGAAGAAAGGCACAGCAGTTTGGAAGGCCCTGCAAAACTTTTCAAAGGCATCCTGGAGTCATGTGTTGGAGTATACACATATTTGTGTTTCTTCTCCCATTACTCTCAGTTTCTGTATATTTTGAAGAAGTATGTAGGCATGGCTTTTCTATGACCTTGCTTCTGCTCTTCTGCAAGGAAAAAGAAAGTATGGAAGTTATTTCAGCAAGAAGAAATCTCCATGTGGGATATCTTTGTTGGTATTTCCCACATCTCTGAAAAGGCTATGGGACCAATTCCTAAACTAGACAAGTCTCCAGTTTGTTTTCTGTAATTGCTTGTTCAGTCTCACCTAACATAATTATCATCTAACAGCTGGCCTTGGCAAGTGCTCTGGGCTCGCTCAATAATCAATAGAAAAGAATAGGCACCTCTAGAGGATGGCTTATATTATCCTAAAGTACTTACCTAAAACTGGTGGGCTGAATCACCTCTGGTGGTATTTATGTCTTTCCATCAATTATAGCAAGAGTCTGATGACTGGCTTAAACTGGGTGATTAAAGAGATGAATCCTGCTCTCAGGTAATGTTACAAGAGGTCTGCTTCTTACAGTGTCTTATTTCTCAGCGTTGTGGAAAATCACCTTTCCTGTAGCTCAAAAATGGCTCTTTCAGATGCAGTCCACCACTCCCAGCTCTGGGTGCTGCCAGTTTCCACCCAGTCCTCCCAGCTCGCCATGAGCTGGCACCCACTTGAGCCCTGCAAGCAGTGCCCCGCACCACTGCAGCTGCTCCCCAGACCTTCAGGGGTGATGAAAAAGGAGGATACAGTGTTCCAGCTCCGATCCTGAGATACTGAGGTAGCGAAAATAAGCAGCACCATAAAGCTCCACAGTCCCATATGCTTCCCCGTATAAGTCCCAAATGCCAGAATAGACGTTTCTTTTGCATGGCAACAAGTTATGGTGTAACTTTACATCTTCACCCAGCTACTCCTCTGCTGTTTCTGGTGATCAGATTTGCTTCTCTCTTCCTCCTTCTGGACTCTCTCTTATATTCTCATGGGTTGTGTTTACAAGCTACTAGTGCAGCTTTTGAATCAAAGTGACCCTCTTCCCTAATACTATAGGTGAATTTATTCCACTTAACTGTAGCCATCTACAAGTTAGATGCTTGTTCTAACTCAGCAGTCTGCATTCCCTGATAATCAGCAGAAGAGATATCACCAGAAGACATTCAGCTTGTCTAAGTCATGTTCTGATTTGCTGGGCATGTCCGCCTATCACCTACAGAGCAAGACTGGGGTTTGGCTGGACACCTCTTACGTGGCTCTTGAGGTGAGAGTGTTGTGACCTATATGCTGATCCTTCAGGATGGAGTGAGCTGTACGGAACTTTGTCATCCCTCCCATAAGGATGTGCTAAGCTCAGAACAGAGGGTTGAGGGAAGTGGTTTCTACCCTTTTTGTCCTAATCACAGAGACACCACAAGTATCTGTGGGGAAGCTGCTGCCTGTTGGAGCAGCCACTGATGTTCCATAACTTTCAGCCTGAAGTGTACTTGAGGCTAGCAAGAAAGAGGTATGAAAAGGACTTTTGTTCCCTGTATCTTAGGTTTTCTATTCTCCTTCTCTTTGATGCAGTTCTCAAAAGATTCGTGGAAGAGCCTAGCTTTCATGTTCCACTGTTCATGAGAGTTCCGTTGGAAGGATATTTTGCTGCCCACAGTATGTTGCCCAGTAAAACGTTGTTTTCAGTGACCTACAGGAAATATAGTGACCAAAAATGGTATTGCCAAAGATGAACATCAGTTGTGTTTCTGCAAGACCGTGTTTCAAAGGTTTGTTCAGATAATTTGTTTTCAACTCATATGAGGGACAAAATATTCTCAAATGAGTTTTTCCTCACTCTGGGTTTTCTTGCAGATTTTAAAAACTGGGCATGCACATAAAAGTCAGCCAAAAGAAGTTACACAGTCCTGTGGTAGATTTATATCATCAAATATTGCCATGTACCACAGCAGTCAGTTCTTACTGGCATGTCTTGATGTTTCTGAATTTACCTGGACTGAAATAGTAAAATCAGATTTCTGAATGCATTTTGTTTCCATGTACATTGCATTATAAATCAGTTTCATTTTGTTCTTGATGTTATCCTGATGCAGAACACAGAGAAAACACTCAATAAATGAAATTGCATCTGTCTGATTCCAAAAATCGGAGTAATACTAAAAGTCTTCAGCTGGATTATATCTATTTCTGCTAGAAAGTTTTTTCAAACCTTTCCCCAATAAATTCTGACTGTTATTTTAGCACAGATAAGATAATACTCTCAAAATATGATTGCAAGAAAATCCATAAGACGGTATGACAAACCCTGTGTACATCAAGAAATTATTTTTTTCAGCAAAAACAAATATACAGTATAGTGTATGTCATCCAAATGGTAAGAGGAAGGAATTGTGTTCCATGAAGTAAAAATGTACTATCAGCAAGCTCATACATTTCTTAGTGGCATCATTGGGCTTTCTAAATTTGGACTTGGGGGATCATAAAACCCCAATCTGTGTACAGTGAATTTTCTACAGAGCAGTGCTGCATTCAAATTCTGAATATTTTCACCAGTATGTGTAATAATATATCAGTTTGTAATGTTTAAGTGACTTGGTAAGAAATAAGAGGAGGAGGATTAGCTACTAAACTTGTCAAAAATGTATTCCAAGTAAATACCAGGAGAATGGAGGAAAAAAAAAAAAAAAAAAAAAAGATTGAATTTAGTGTTTTTCCACTGCAACTGCACAGTGAGTTCTAACAGATTTACAACTTTCTTTTCTAATATGGAAGCAAAACTGTTAATCTTACCCAATATTGTACCTTGATAACTTGCACACAGAAGTATTTTCTGAGCAGCTAGCACTTTGGGTTCATGATGAGTGACATACTTCACTGTTCTGTTTGTTTTTCAGTAAATTTCTGTTTGGAAGTCAATTTATATTTATTTCATATGTCTCATCATGTATATGTGTGTATATTAAGACTGTAGTAAGTTGAGAATTCTTCCATAATAAAGGCTAAAATTGCCTTCTACTGGCATATTCTTCAATGTCTTCGCTGTTTGAAACTGATACTGTTTTTTTCAAGGGAAGAAAAGAGTATTTCTGTAAGTTCTCAAAATTTGTCAAAAATCCTATGTTTACAATCTTAATTTTATTCCATAATTTTGTCCCAGTTTAGGAAGAAAAAGAATTCAGTGTCATATAATTTCCTCCAATGTCATCTAGCTAAATCCCCTTGAGAATTGATGCTATCCCTCTGGGAGGCTAAGTGTGAAAGAAACAAGCAAAAGGGCGTAATGCTTGTTTGCATATTTCACATTTCACCAGAAATGATGTTTCTGTTGAGAATAAACTAATTTCATCTAGAATTTAATGTCTGTGTTGCTTTGCTTTTCACTTACCAACTCTCAGAGCAAAATAAGGCTGTGCCAAGGATGAGTAATTTGGCCATGTAGCCATCCTAGTTGGAGATTATAAAGGCAAAAAGACTTCTGCTTATAATCCTGTTAGATCTTCTATATAACTAGACTACAGAGCTCATGCAGGACAGTAATTGATGGCAGGCAAAATTCATTACTTGCTGGGTATGTTTACTGAGAAATCCTTTGTGGTCAGATGTGGTAAACTGTGCCTGGCTTCCTCTTGATTAATATTCTACATCTTTTGAGAGTCAATGTTGACCATAGAATATGAGGATCACTTAATTTATAAAATTCTAAATGAACAATTATTGAGTCCAAATCTGGAATTTTTAGGAGCATTGACAGGAGAACTAGCTGTAAAAATGTATGAATGTCAAGTAGAAAAAGAAGAGAAGAGGAATATTAAATGAAGTTCAAGCAATTTTGCTTGAAGTTTACCAATAAAGCATATGATAAACCTGAAAGTAATACTTCTCTCAAAAACTCATATTCCATCTCTTACACAGTTGGACCACATAGATTTGGTTGTGATTATTCTCTCTGAGTAGTGTATTCTCTGTTTAGCTAATATTTTGAATAGTATATTGTGATTGTTAGGGTCTTTCTAAAATGCATTTTTTTCAAAAGTGACCATTTTTCTTCCCTGCTGTTCATTTATAGACTCCTGGGACTGAAAGCCTCCTGTGAAGTTCATTGTGATTTCAATAGATTTGGTATTAAAGTCTCCTGTGTTTTGAGTGTTCAGGATTAAGATTCAAATACACAGGGCAAGTAAACCACAAGCAATAGTAACCTGCGAAGCTATTAAGGAAATACAGAGTTCAAATACATTGACAATTGTGTAGATACGGAAAGACTCCATCATGCCTCTGATTAATTCTAGTAAAATTACCCATTGTGCCAATTCTTGCCAATATAATAATTATTTTCTCTCCAGATAGGTTCTCTTATCAGCTATTTTTCTAGTTTGAGGAACTGGGAAAGTCATCACGTAAGTTAGATTCAAACCAGATGGCTTTTAAAAGTGTACCTCTAAAATAAAATCTTTGCTTTAAGGGAGAAAAAAACCAAACCACTTCTTGGTCTGTTTTCTCGATCTCTGACTGTTTCAAGACAAACCAGGTACTATGTATATATTTTTTTATTATTTTATTTTTAAGATTGCAGACAGACCAGCATCTGGGCTATAAACTGCGTTTCCTAGCTATTCTTTACAAACCTTGATTTATACATATTCCCCATTCCTGAGAAAGTTGCTGAAAAAGCTTTTCCAGGATGCAGTAGAAGTGCTACACTGACAGAAAATCACAAATCTCACATGGACAATGGACAGGGAGAATCTTGAAAAAAATAAAATCCTTATTGAAATATTAGAAGAAGGTTATGCCTGCACAAGAGAAGCAAGTGAAAATGAGGCTTTTAGTTCTTGAAAACATCCTCAGATTTTCCTGCGAGTTCCATTTTTCACTTTAATAGCTATGTGACATGTGCTTGGCACATCTCTCCTGTATAGGATGATTTTCCATCTTTATTTCCTGGGAAATGTCTCACTAGTGGAGTTACATTTAAGATAGATGCAATGGAATGTGGATTTGTATAATTTTGCACAAAAAAAAGGATTCAGAAAAGCTGCCTAAAATTCCTTCTGTTAAACGTCGTTTGTTGTACATTATTATTCTCTTTAAGCAGGAAACAAGTGTCTTTTTAAAAGGGGAATTTATAGCAGTGTCTCAAGCAGAGAGCGTATTGTGTTCTTTGGAGGAAGCTCAGAAGTGCTGTCTGAGCACAGTTTGGAGAAGAGGTCTTAACGGCGTTGCATTCACACAGTGTTTCTGAATTTGGCTATTTGTTCCTGTGTCTGTATTTCTAGATGTCAGTGTTATATTTGGCTAAATTACTTTCAAGTCAAAGGGTTTCTACTGCCAGGGAAGTGACTTGTTTTCCCTGTAATTCTCTCTTCAACTGGAGTGAATAGGCAAAGCCCGATGATACATCTGTGAATATACTTAAAGAAACAGAAAGTGTATTGTGGCTGCATTATTATTTTCACGTCTTTAATATTAACTTAGTACTGCCAACATAGTAATGCTTTTTCACAGCAGAAAATAATACTGAATAGTACAGAATAATTGGTGAACTGCTGAAGAAGAGCAATAGCAGCCATAGCTGTGGGGGACTTATGCCAGAAGCAAGGCCATTTGTGCAGCAGCAGATCTCATCTGTTAATAGACCACCTTTGGGGTGGTGTGTGGTAGTCAGAGGGTCTAGAGATTACAAATCCTTTGAGGAAAATTCTGTATTTGTTGCTTAAGTTTAGGAAGTTGGCATCTCATTAAATCTATTTTATTTTCTTCTGTAGGCTCTGTAGCCTCTATTTCAAATGATACTTTACAATATCTACTGGGTTAGATTAGTTTTCTTACAGCCATGACAGTCAATGTAAAATTTCTCATCACATATTACTCAGTAGAATCAGTGGCATTATCAAAGACAAAACAGTTTCAGGTAACACCATCTGTTATAGAAGCTCCTTTATGAAATTGTACCTAGCAAGTGTTTAACATGTGTGTATAGGATCTACTAAGTGTGTTCTCTATTTTTTTTTTCTTTTAAGTTTCTTGTGATCTTTTATTTGTAGCCTGGCAAAGAAAGAGATTACAGTGTTTTTCTAATGGTCTTTTAAAAAGTTGGTTAAACAACATATGCAATTACTCTGTTGGGAAATACTGCTTAATTAAAGCACAAAGTCATTCTATTATCATACGCACCTGCTGCTCATGTGGTTCATTTCTTCCAGAAATAACCAAATTACTGAACAGAGATTGTTCTATAGTTCAGCCACCTAGAATGTGTGCTTCAGTGTTTTGTCTTGTCCTCCTGCTGGTGATTCATTGTTGGCTTAAAAATAGTCACACTGCATGCAGATAGAGATCTGCTGGGACTCAGCTACCAGCTGTGAAAGAATAGTTTATCTTGACTGTTTAGGGGGGTGGGGAACCAAAGAAAAAGCCAAACCAAAAGCCGATAAAGTTTTCATAGACTTTATCTGATTATCTGTGGGGGAAAACTTGCTCTTCAGATTAGACACAAAAAATATCTACTTCCCTCACGCCATCATCCAAAAAATGTGGGAAACACAGTTTGTGAAAAAAGCCTGAAAATGCTTTAAAAAGTTGTGGCTGCTGTATAGGACTTAATATATTCTTATTATACATGTCTCTAGGATTCAGCTTTAACCACAGCTCAAGCAAAAGCACAGGCCTGAGCTTTTTGAGTGTTCTGAATCGTTTTTTTTTTTCCCCTTAAATTGCTGTTTCAGAGTATGTGGAATAAAAGAGGAATGCTGGCGTTGCAGTTGTTTCTTTGTGGAGCATTTTATCATTTGGGTTTTAGAAAATGCCAGAGTGTCTGGAGATCTTTGTAACTTCTGCAGTGTAGATGGAGATACAAAAAAAGTCAATCTAAGAGTTTATGAATTGTGTATTTAAATCAACTGATGTCAAGACATCGCTTAAGCTCCCTGAAAAGCTGTTTCAGGTTAGATTTTCTTCATAAGAAGCACACTAATTTCACTCAGCTACATATTACTTGCTTTAGCTGATAAAAATTCAATCTGTAAGGGAGGAGAGAACATTAAAAATGTCCTTTTATGGAAGACTTTAAGTTAAAGACTTAATTTTCCAGTGCATATATTTAATAGGACCTCATCTAATTACCAATCAAAGTACTGTTGACTGTTACAAAAGCAAGATTAAATGACATGAGTCACACTTTACATGGCTCTGTACCATAGAAAATATGAACACAATCTTCATTCTGATTTCTCATCAGAGATTACATAACTTTCCTCATCTATTTTTAAGAGGCCTTTCTTCTCTGCTCTTCTTTTCTATAAGAGAGAAAGTAATCAGGAACAGCAACATGAATTTCAGGTAGCGCTCGGTCCGTGACAGCTTCACTTCTCTCTGGTTTTTAATGCGTGCAGTTAAACTCTTCACAGTTCAGGCTATCACTAAACCCCACGCTGCTAGTGAAGTACGAGCGTATCTCTGGTCCCTCTTCCTCCCTTCCCCTTCAGCATCTGTGTTACGTTGGAGTGATGAAGCCAAAATTTTTAGGAAAGGTCCCCTGAAGAGCAGGAGATAGGGCTTCCCTGGGAATCAAGAAGAAAATTTCACATGTGCTGCCAAAATGGATTAGAGCCTCTGAAAATTTGTTGAGAAAGTAGTGCCGAATTTATCCTTACACTTCAGGCTGCAGCCTACTTAAGAGGAAGAAGCAACAGAAAGGTGTGGCAGATAATGAGATATGGTAGGGGAAAAACATATTCAGAATACTTGCTGCTAGCAGATGATTCAAATCCCCCACATTAGTTTTAGATGCAGGTATAGGGTGGACAAATAAATAGATAAATACCTTGCTCCCTAAATGTCTTCCAGCCTACCCTTTTTCTAGTTACATGGTATGATCGTAACTAAGCCTATAGTTACTGGAAAAACATATTTAACAAATATATCTGCCTCTCACAGAGAGGGGCCTCTAAATTCAAGGTTTTAGGTACACAAGCAAGCTAGATTTTAGGAGTTGTACAGAATGCTTTAAGTTCACTTTCCAAAGGTTGTGGCACGTAATTGTTTCATTGGTATGTGGTATTAATAAGGGCAGGAAAGTTTCTAGAAAATTAGTAGGAGTGAGATCAAATTTAGTCTGCAAATTTGAAGCGTAACACTGAAAAAAAGTATCGCGAACAAAAATAATTGAGGGAGAAAAGAGGGACAGAGAGAAATCTGATTTAATAGGAAGAAAATAACTAGTAAACTTTCTAATAGTATACTTTACTCATCAACAAACTCCAGCCAAGGATGATGCTGTACTGCTGAAGTGGAAGGTGTCAGAAAAAGCTCCAGCTTGTGATTAAATACCTATGCACGAGCTTTTCTGTGCTTTGCATTCTTTTGTACTGGACCTTGTGCCAGATCTGGTGGGCCTGAATAGAGTTTGGAAATCCAGAACAGGTTTGTATTTCGCTCTCAGGTTATCCATGAGTTCTATCACAATTTCTGAGGCTTCCTGTTGTTCAGCATGATTGATGAATAGATGTACTTGGTGTCTCCCTCCCCAGCTAACATCTCATTGTTGAAGCCATCACATGTAGGTAATGTCAATATTATGCATCCCGGCATCCTGCCTGCTGCTGACATACTACAAAATATCTGGGCAGTAGTCAGCCAGGCATCTGCATGTGTGCTAACTAGCCAAGTCATCTATTTATCCAGTGGAAAAAGTGGAATTCTTTAAAACCGAAAGTCATGCTTGAACCTTGTAATTTTCTTTCTTGTCTACAATGTTTCGTCATAAGTGCTTTAAGGGAAAATTTCATAGGCTGGATTGTGATCAGCAGAGGCCCCCTCCCTTTGAGGTACCCTGCATATGAATGAAGGCTTTCCTGGAGGAAGAAAGAATGATCATGTGCTTCAGGTGTGGAAAAGTCTGCTCAGACATCCTGAAATAGGTGGGGGATTTTAGACTTAAGTATGCAGAAATAAAGCATGAAGCCTAAACTTGCATTTAGGCTTCCTGAGTAATAAGAGGGAGAGACCGATTGACTTCCAGTATGTAGTTCATCCTATCTCTATTAGACATTTTGGAATGTAATTAAGTGACCTTTGGAAGTGCATTCCCTTCATTAGCTTTTGAGGGAGCTTTAATGAATGGCTTGGGGTAGATGCCCAGCTCTTACGTGGCAATGTTCAGTGAAGTTAAATCCACCCTCAAGCTTTCTGTAGCTGAGCTCTAAATCTGTAAGGTAAAGACTATACTTCAAAGAAGGTTCATTATTTTTGTCTGAGGTTCTCAGATGTTATGATCATGGCAGCATATAGGAATACCATATTTCAGTTCAGGTACCTTGAAAAACACCTGTTGAAATCGTTGCTTGTGATGGATACCCCAGCAAGAAAATACAGGGACAAGTATGTTTATTGTGTTCTGGAAGAACATAACAGAATTGGATAGCACTTATGGTGTGTGGTTATCATAAATCAGCTTATAGATCCATGCATCATTGTATATGTTAAATTCTTTTAAAAGTCTGTATATTGATTTTGTGGATGCCACCAAGGCTGTCTTGTTCTGTTGGTGTGACTATGACTACACTAGAAATCACTGCATGTCAAAGGAGCAAATGTGAAAAAAGGTACTAAAACAACAAAAAGTTAAGGCATAGATCATTGCTGGTTGTGCCAGGGGTAGGAAGGAGACATTGACTATGCAGACGCCAAGCATTCATACACAGAAAAATCTTTGAGCCATAACTCTTCTATGCCTTTGGCCTTGGAAGCTGGGATGCTCCAAGGCAGCGCAAGGTGCCTGTGCCAAGGTGCTGAACCTGCTCAGTTAAGAGAATTATTCTGTTTTTTGTCTGTCTTGTGCCTTCTAAACAAACCTTCTTCTCCACAAGGAGCAGGCTGAGTCACCAACCTGGAATCTTACCCAAGAATTCATCCCCAAAACACTAGGCATTTTGGATGTATTCAGCATTTAATTCCTATTGTGATGACTCTCTGGGGCAATCTTTGCATTCAGTCTTTGGGTCCTCTGCCAACTTGAATTTTCTAAGGTCTTTTGATGCATTTGTTTCTATTCTTTGCCAAAATGAAATTAGTATAAATATGAAATATATAGGGTGGCATATTCATTCATGCATTAAAGACCGCATTTCTCAATATATTTCCCCCCCTCAGCGTGTGGCTAATTCTTACCTGTGACTTTAGAGAGGACTCATTTGGGGGCACAAACCAATTCTGCACAGCCCTTTTGACCTACCGTACACCTAAACAATGTGAAAACTTGTTCTTTTTCTTCTGTCACTATTTATTGTTTCATTTCACTAGCTATAAAAGCCAGTAGTATATCAGCTTTTTCCTCTCCTTGTAAGAAAGCTGCCTAAAGCAATGTTTTAGTGCTGAAACTGGCCTGACTGATTCACAGGTTTAATGCTTTATAATTTTTGCAAGAAAGAAGTTGCTACATCATGCTACAGATTGCATTGGATTGGAGCTGTATAACAGTGCAATGTTTCTTTGTTATTCCTCTCAGTGTCAGGCTGTGTAAGTTACTGTAGAAGGAAAGCTGCCCTTAGTACATTGTGTTTGTCATGACAGTTTCTTTCCAAAACAGAGATTGGATAGTTTGTCCTGGTATTTCTGTCCTGTATCCTCTGGTGCGCATGTCTCAGGTTTGGTGGTATAGGTGATGTGCTGAACTTAAAAATGGGAGCCAGCCTGTTTCCTCAAGTTCTGTGACAGGTTTCAGAACGGCAGAGACAAACTTGACTATGAATTGGTTTTTTTCAGACTATGTATCTGGTTTAGTCCACCATGCAGGAAGCAGGTGGTATTTTACAGTCATCTATATACTGAATTTTCACATGCTGGAGACTGCATGGAAAAGCTTTGTGGATTTTGCTGTTAAATTGCGTTGAATAGAAGGCTACTGCTGCTATTTGGGAAGGCTTTTTACTCCAATCCACGGTGTTACAAAAGTGCAAGGTTCCCTGCAGCTTCGTCAGTCTATGATCCAAAGACAGTGAGTCCAACACACCTCTCATTGGTGTCAGAAGATATGAAGCATAATATACAAGCAGTAGTAGAAGAAGCACAATGTTATTCCTGGAGCAGAGATCCAAGCTCACCTGTGGTAATTGGTTTAAGTTTCTTCCAGTTATTTCAACTGAACAAGAGCCTGCAGATGAAAGTGTGTTCCTCAACATGCAGAGAACTTCAAACCCCATAACAAGGTTGAGCATTACATCTAGCTTCAGATAATTCAACCAACTTTCTCACCTTTTACTCCAACATAACTATTTCAAACCTTCCGTCGATATTAGATGACTATGTACAGCATATGATGTCAAATTTTACCTTACTGTAGATATCCAAGGTTCCCTGGCATACTTGAAGTTATTTAAAGTCAGCAGATAAGTACAATTCACCCATTAAGTCTGTGTTTCTCTTAATTCATAGAAAAAAATATTATTTCTCTTTGAAAAGGGAAAGCTCTAGCAGTGATTTATGGCACATTGACTTCACAGTTGTGTATTTGCAGTATTATCTCTTATTTAGGTAAATGTTGAATTAGAGATACATTTCTTCTTAGAGATGGGAATTACTGATTTGTTTTATGGCGTGTGATGTAGTTGTATGCAAAGCAGTCTCGAAAGGTTACATGCTCTGTGTAATAATGCTGTGAAGCTGCTTTCCCACACCTTATTTTGGCAATTCCCTCTGCCTTGCTGGTTGTGTGAGGAAGGTGATTTGTTTAAAGGCTGTGTTATGAAATACAAATGACAGGAGATAAACCACCTATCAACCTGCATGTCAGTTCCAACAAAAAGATAATCAGTTAGCCAGAACTAGGTTCATGCCTGTTGCTGTGTTGCTGGTGTGTCTGCAATGTAGTTTCTCAGGATCTAGGGGTGGACCCCTCATCTCCCACCTATCAGCTAATGAAATCCTTTCCAGTAGCACACAGGCTGCCATGGTGCATGCCAGCCTGTTTTGCACCAAGTCTGTAATCTTGTCAAAGTTTTGGGAAGTTGATCAGATTTTTGCTCCAACTTGTGTTGTCAAGCATCGATTCACCTGTTTGATTAATGCAGTGGAATGCATGTTCCTGCAGTTGCCTGTGCCCCTAAGCAGAATATCTGCTGCTGCTTCCTTCCTTTTTTTTTTTTTTTTCCTTTTTTTTGAAAATATTCTGGTGTTTTCTGGCCATTGGTACGTGTTATTTTTTTAAAAGTCTCAGCAGAAGAGTTTTATGTAAATAATCATTTATTTTACTATTTGCTTTTTTCTAAGAATCTGATGGGCAGGTTTTCTTACACATACATTTCTGATAGCTGAGTGTAGCTGTGTAAAGTCAACTGTTTTGAAAGCAAATTCAGAAATGAATTTGATTCCAAATTGAAAGATTCTTCAGTAATCTCTTGGCTTGAACATGTGCAGCCTTTTGATTAAATTAAAGGGTTTTTTTAAAAGATTATGCTGATTTTCTTGCCTTCTGCCAGGCTGGTTTATCTGAGGGCTATAAAGTCTGGAGGCTACTCTGAAGCCGGTTCAGCGTGAGGAAAAAAGAAAGGCAGTATTGTCTTTTCTTCTGTGCACGTAGATCTTTGCTTCAAAACCACCTATGGACTCGATTGCAAAAGGGGCCAATTGCTGACTACCAGAGTTAAGCTACTGAGGAGGAAAACATATATCTGAAAGGATCTCAAATTAATTGGTCCTGGTGGCTTTAATCAGAGAGGATTTCTTAAAGTGACTAAAGCCATCTCAGATCCTTTAATAAGCTTATTTGAAATCTTAAATAGGATGAGAGGAATCCAGTAAATAAATATGTTGGTAGTCTAGTGACCATCATAAAAGGAGGGAATGGATGAGCAGTAGAAAATTCAGGCCAGTCTGCTTAACTTCAATTCCTGAAAAAACACTGGCATAAATAAGCTATTTGTGAGCACCTCTGAGACAATTAACCTCTGATAGGTGATCAATAAAAGGCAACATAGTTTTGTTAAAAGCAAATTAAATTGCAGCAATCTGATTTCTTTCAATGATAACACAGAGGGCTTTCCTAGGGGAAAAGCAAATGAAGTCTGATGCTTAGATTACAGCAGACATGAAGCTCATGAAACTTCTGGCAGTGTTGCATATGGCATTCCCATAAGGAAAATAAAACATAGATAAATTAATATAAGATGGATGCAGTGTCCATACTCGGAGCAGCTGTCTGTGGTTCTCTTCTAAAATGCAAGGCCTATTATAAACATGATTCCTCCAAAGTCAAGTCTTGGATCATTTTCATGAATGACAGGTGTGCTGGAATAGATAGCACATTTATGCAGTTGCAGATAGTACTGGTTTAAAGGGGCTACAAGATTAAAATTCAGAAGGAAGTTGACAAGTTTGAAAAACTGTCTGGCCTTAAATGAGAATAGGATTCAGTGAGAAGTGTAAGCTATTACACTTGGGCAGGAGTAATCATCTGCTCAAATTCAGGTGAGGGGAAAAACAGTAAGCTACAAATGTGCAGGCAAGAATTTGGAGGGTATTATGTATCATAAACCCAGTAATGTCAGCAGAGGCAAACATCCGATGGAATGCTCAGACAGGACAGCCTAATCTGCAAGACAAGTGACATGATCTTTTCGTGCTACTCACAGTGTTTGTAAGACATCAGCTGGAGCATGCCACTTGGTTTTGGGCACTGCACACCAAGGAAAATGGATCATTTGGAAAAAATGGAGGAGAATGAGTAGAACGGTGACAGGTTTGGAAGAGTTGTTTGCTTAGTCAGGAGTGGACTGACAAAAGCCATTATAAGCCATCAAGTATGTAAAAGCTTAGTCTAAATGATATAATCTGTTCTCAGTGCCCAAAGTACATCAAATTACTAATCAGAGGCTTAAAGCTTGCAAAGGAGTTGGTGAAATCTTAATTACTTCTTCACTGAGAAGTCTTCATCAAGATTTTTAGGAACAGTATAGACAAACATTGCCCAGGAGTCATTTTGATTGTGGTCAGTCCAGTCTCAAAGCAGGCGAATAGGCCAAATGGCTTTTCAGGCATCTCCCATGTTCGATCTCTTTTAGTTGCAGAAAGACACTCATTTTCAAATACTTTATATGTACACTGAAATAGCTTATTCTAAAATCCATGTGATTGCATCCTTTCATCTCTCTTTTGTAAAAGTATAAATTCGGCTGTTAGAGTGAACATTTTTGTTTCACTTTTTATGATAGTGCTAGATGAGTTGTTCTTTTTTCTCTTTTATGCTCTTTGAAATGTTTTTTGCCAGTTTCTTTTATGCTATATTAAAATTGTTAAGTGTTTCTAAAAGCTGTGGGATTTTTAAATAATTTTTTCTCTGGTGGCTTTATCTGTGCAGGGTTTTTTTTACTTTATTTTTTTTTTCTTGTGTCAACTTTTCTGTTCTTCTAGTGGATGTGCATACTGTTTTCAGCTCCATTGGATTTCAGAAAAGGGAGGGAGCAGAGGAAAGCCAATGCATGATGTAGTGTAGACGTTTGCCCCAGCTCTTTGTGACTTTCTTTAACGATGTGTCTTACTTCACCTTCCTTCCTCCCATCTACTACTTTTCTAGGATATTGCTTTGATATGTCTCAATGTTTTTTTTAAAAAACAATGGTGACCATCATAAACTAAAGATCTTGGCACTCTTGGCTTGTCCGGAGGGTTTCTTATACTCTGAATTGCAATGGCATAGCTATCATAAAGAACAAACATTGCAGAAGTTGCTGGTGTGACTGTGAACAGTAAATGGGACAGATCCGTGACACTAGCAGTGTGCTGCAGCTGGATTAGGCTTCATACCTCACCAGCACTGAAGGAACCAGGCCTTTGTGAACTTAAACCATGAAAGGAGATGTCCAGATACAATTTCCAAGTGGGTAGAAAATGCTGATCACATACATATACTCTGAAACACTGTAAATATTATCCGACAAGGAAATTATGACAAATTCACATTTCTACTGACTCACACTGCTACTGTAATGCTTTAATAACAAAAGACTACAGTGCCCACAGTTTCCTTCCCACTGGAAATGGAATAGACTGCAGCATATGCTTTCACTGATAGAAATTAAAAGTATTCTGACATTAATTATTAACATTTAAATCACATTTTAAATATTAAATGCAAGAGAAGTCATTTTATTTCCCTGGGAAAGCTAACTGCATTCAGGGTCTAATGACAGTAAAATGAGCCTTCAGTGCTGCTAGCCTTTTCGGCTTCTTGCCCTCCCAGGGCCGCAGAGGCCCTCAGTAGATGGTAAGGTGTCCTGCCTGCAGTGGCACTGAATGTGTTTGAGCCATTCAAACATGTTCATGTCACCTAAAACATTCTACCGGTGGTGATTAGGCAAAGGATACAAAATGTTCTCCTTTTTCAAAAAGTCGGTATTCAAGATACTCCTGTGGGATATGTAAGTATTTTTTGGTGAGTGTGCTCTCCCACCGTGTGTTCTGTGGGTCTGCGAGTGCCTTTCATCACACAAGTGAAAAGGCTGCTGAGTAAAGGGCTGCAGGATGGGGAACATCGACAGTATTTGGTTTACACAGCTTTTCGTTCAATTATTTTGCTTAGTTATTTTTTTTTTTTTTTGGTAGTGAAACAACAACACTAGATGAACCCATACTGTTTCTTTCAAGATAACTAGAATTCAGTAATTCAGTTACTGTGGAGAAACCTAGTGATTCCCTGTACAATTAAAAGTCATTAGACTAAACATCTGGCATTTTAGTGCACCAAAATCAGAGACATTAGATGAACAGGATTTTAGATACTAGAGAATCTGCCAACCAGGATGGCCCTGCCCAGTCAAACCTTCTACATACTGTAGATGGAGATAAAGTCCCTGTAAAGTATGTTAAAAATATGCCGGGGAAGACAGCCTGGGTTATTCCTGCCTCTGGTAAAGGTAAACTCATGTGTGGGATTACTTTTGCCCAAGGACCTGGGTGCACTTCGTGGGTAGAGCAGAAAGACAGGGAATTCCAATGTGTGCTTCAAGGAGATTTGATTTGGGGTAAAAATAGCTGATGAATTGAACTGTATGATGTTAATTGCTAAATAACCCTGTTATTGAAGATCGTCATCACTACAGTTGGTACATATTATACTAACGACATCATATTAAGAATCACCCAGGTTAATGAGAAATGAACTTTGATAGATTCAGGACTGAATCGGTGCCCAACAACTTCCTTGAGATCAACATCTTCAGCCCGCAATCTGTGAGCATGGACCACACCAGATACAGCAGCTACGAGCACCAGATGTAGCAGAGGCTACGTGCCCTCCTCCTGCTGTGCCCAAGACCACCCGCTCCACCCACCAAACCAACGCCACATCACCCCGCCTGACTTAACAGACTGTCATGACAGTGGACCCCAAACTTATGGACTATATGAACTCACTATACATGTTGGAGGGATGGCCTAGAGCCTAAGGGAATGATATTTGTGTGTATACCTCAAAAACCAGGAAATGGTATGGTGATTCATTAGAACATACTGGGAAACGTGGAACCTGAGCATAATGTAAATGGTATGGAATAAGGGGTGGATACTGTCCTGGTTTTGGCTGGGATAGAGTTAATTTTCCTTCTTAGCAGCTGGAGTAGTGCTGTGCTTTGGATTCAGTATGGGATTTGGTATGAGAAGAATCTTGCTAATACACTGATGTTTTCAGTTGTAGCTGAGAGCTCAAAGACTCTCCAACTCCCCATGTCCTGCCTGTGCATGGGTACACAAGAAGCTGGGAGGGAGCAGAGCAAGAGCACTGGACACAAATTAGCCAGTGAAATATTCCATATCATGTAATGTTGTGCTCGGTGTATAGAGGAGGGGTGGTCGGGAAGGGAGGGCTCTCGCTTCTGGGATTGCAGTTTTGGGATCTTCACTTCTCTGGGATCACTGACCAGGAATGGGCTGGGCATCAGTGGGCAGGTGGTGAGCAATCACATTGTGCATTACCCCTTTGTATTTTATTGGAAAAAAAAAAAAAAAAATTATACTGTTTTTATCTCAACCTACGAATCTCTTTATCTTTACCCCGCCAATTCTCTCCCCCACCCCCGAGGCAGAGGAGGGTGAGTGAGTAGCTGCGTGGTGCTTGGCTGCTGGCCAGGTTTAAACTACAACAGTCACTATCTCAAAAATCATTATTGGATTAATTAAAATATGCCCACTCACAACTTGAAAAGCAGTCAGTCAGAAAAAGGAAAAAAAAAAATCTTGGTTTTGCAATTACCATAAGGCAGTATATTTAGACATCTGTAAGGTTCCAGTTTCCAACAATGCGAGCCGCCTTTTGATTTTTTGAGATAAGTACTGTTAGCAGTAAAATAAAATGTTTCTATTGGAGTTGCTTTCAGGGCAAGCATTCAGTATTCAAGTAGTTTGTATTTACCGTAACAAGTCATTCACTCATTCATTCATTTATGTAAGGGCTTTGCCATTCTATATATATTGTGAACTCCCTTGGCTTTCTTTCCAGTTTTATAAAGGACTCTTGTGAGAGGTTTCAGTGATAGCAGATACCACAGACTGCAAGGGAGCCGTTCCTTGTGTTGCCCTCACTGCAGATGAAAGCCCTTTGTAACAGATAAGGACAGAAGCAGGTAAAGCTTTATTCCTATTGGGCAAAACACTAAAAAATGTCTTCCACAACCTCAAAAAATGAGAATGGAGTTGTCTTTTAGATGTCATTTTGTTTTATAAATAAACAAATTAGGGTATTGAGTTTTCAGTATCAGCACCTAATTTGTCTTGTTTTTTCTCTATATTCAGCTAAAATAATGTAGAGCTTTCTTAGTTTAAAAGAATATCGGGTCTTGCACCCCAGACTGATATCAGGTATTTCTATTTGTGGCTTCGGATGACTGCCTACAATCCATATTCTTCAAAGTGAACTTCTGTTAACTGTAGACCCTGGTATGGCCTGCAGCATTATGGAAATATTTCTCCTTTTTTACATATTAAGGGAGCTTTTAGAGCCAGCATCACTCCCACGGGGTCTTTGCCTGTGCCTCTTTAAAGAGAATGTTTCTTGGACCATTCTGGAGATCTCTTCCCACCTTAATTGTATTGTGAAGCCAAGAGAAATTTTGCTTCAGATAGTTTCTGTCAGAAAATCTAATGAGATTGTTTGGATTGAAATTGTAAGAAGTGTTCTTGGCCTGTAAAGTAGCATTGCTGGAATTGAAGGTTGCTCGCACAGTCATTTTCCTTGGAGCAGAGCATTTTTCTGCACTTCATCACCACGTTCTCCAAAGGTTACTCTCCAGTCTTAACAGGTACCAATGTTCACATATGCAGGAGAGGAAGAAGTGCAAAGCTGCTTTCCAACTTACACTAATTAGCTAAGTGTATGTCAGATACGTGTTACCCTCACACTGCAAATAAGCTACACTGCAGCAACTGGCAAAGAGCCTTAAGAAAATCACCATTAACAAGTTCACGGTGTCTGGCATTGGTTTTCTGTTTGGTATATGGAATAAAGCCCTGAATCAATCAGTGATCAATACTGTTTTCTCCAGTTTTGTTAGATGTATCAGACTGAGCTATAAATACCCAGTGTGAATTCCCCTAGTATCATTATTTTATTTCTTTGTTTTCCAATTGCTCTAACTATCTGTGAAGGATTAGTCAGTGGAACAAGGGCTGTGACCAAAGTATCACTCTGCTAATTGGGTGTGCTGACTGTCATGCAGTGCAGTCATTACTACACGTGTTTATCCTAGCTTAATCTTGGAGTGACTTTGAGATGACAAACTGAGAGTCCTTCTCCAGTGTAAACTGTAGCCATGGAGTTAGCGCACTTGTCTGGGAAGCAGAAGACCAGTGTTTAAATCCTTGCTCCAAAAGCCTTAAGAGGGCATTTGAACCATGGGGTTGGTTGTTCATGACCTAGATGTCATGCGTCTGTGGAGAGCACTGGAGTTTCCGTGTTCATCAGGCTTCTTCTTTCCCAACTTTTATTGCTCATGTTAAATGCTCATGCTCATGTTCAGTACATGCAATTGAAATAAAACAGTGCTTTCCAATACATGCAATTGAAATAAAACAGTGCTTTGGGTGGGAGAGGGGAGGACTGGACAATGTGCTATTTCTAATGCGGATGTTTTTATGTTACCCTGGAATATTCTTAACTACAGGTGTATTTGAAAAATCATTTATTCACACAGTTGTAGTTTGAAGGGATTCAAAGTGGCTCTTTTCATGTTGCTTAAAGGGAAATACTCTATCAGCCCAGGTTCACTGAAAATTTGCTGCAGGTTCATCTGAAATGTTCATGAACCTTAGATAATTTGTCAACAAACTTGCCTTGGTTTTCAGCCATGTCACACCATTTGACACCAGCAGACTCTTGTATGTGTTTGGAGCAGACAAAAAAAAGTTTCACCCCTGTGCCCTGCTGTTTTAACTGCATTAATTAACTTAATCTGTAAACAAAGATGCTTGTAGGTGATCTCTAAATAGTCCAGCAGAGAATATGCATTAAGTGAAATAATGGAAACATAAAATGTGTGTTTTGAAGGCTTAAACACTTACAGATATTTGCATAAAAAACCTATGCAAATCCTACCCTGCAGAGTATTATTCTTACATTATTCAAGTTACAAATTCACTGTTAGATTTATTTAAGAAATTATCTGCATCACCAAAAACAACAGAGATGACAGCAAATGCACAGGTGAAGCAAAGTCTTGCAGAGAGGTGTCATGAGGGGCTGAGACTTGTAACAGGGGGAGGTGTCGGGGAGTTGCAAGGCATGACCAATGAATGTCAAGCAACACAGCCAGCCTGGCTCACCCAGTACTGTTCTTTCTGAACTCAATTTCAGAATCCAAATTGGACAGAAGAATGGGCATGTGTAGAGTAAAATGCCAGTCAAGTCAACACTGAACAACACCACAGTGTTCTGATGGGAACTGTAAACAGTATTACAAGCAACTAGTGAAAGAAAAAGAATTAGAAATCCATAATGTATGAGAGAAAACCATAACCATGACTGTCTTCTATTCAAGTTTTATGTCTAATGATAAACAACTGATTGCAAGGCGTCTTTGTATGGAAAATTACCTTCCTTGAATGAATAACTAACAAAAAGATAACCCTCTCACTGCTTCCCTTCTTTGTTCCTTATATTTCATAGTTCTCAGTTGTTTGAGGAGCTGGACCATACTTGGGGCATTTTCTCAAGAAGATGGCAAGGAGGCTAATGCAATTGTTGGATTTAATGATGGACTGTGAGCAGTGTAAATTACATGTTTTGGAGAATGTATTGGAGAAAAATAATATTCACCCTGATTCTTCAGCTGAAATGGGCAATGCTTCTTAAATTTTATGATGTTTTGCATCAGTTAAATATTTTTTGTTCTTCTCATTTAGAAATTTTAACAATCCAGTCTAAAAGAGAACTGCAACTTTCTTGTGTATCATAGAATCATAGAATTATAGGATGGTTTGTGTTGGAAGGGACCTTAAAGACCACCCAGTCCCACCCCCCCTTTAAGCCCTGGGAGGCCACTCTCAGGTCCCCCCGGAGCCTTCTCTTCTCCAGGCTGAACCGCCCCAACTCTCTCAGCCCGGCCTCCCAGGGGAGCTGCTCCAGGGCCCCGAGCGACTTTGTGAGCCGATTCCTGGCTGCTCGGACAGTTTCTCTCTATTCCTCCCAGGCTCCCTGTCCTTGCTTCCACCCTCTATAGGCTTCCTTTTTGTTTTTGAGCTCATCCAGGAGCTCCTTGTCCACCCATGCAGTCTCCTGGCCTTCTTACCCGACCTCCTCTTTGTCAGGATGCATCATTCCTGAGCTTGGGGGAGACGATGATCCTTGAATATCAACCAGCTTTCTTGGGCCCCTCTTCCTTCCAGGGCGTTATCCCACAGCACTCCGCCGAGCAGATCCCTGAAGAGGCTAAAGCCTGCTCTCCTGAAGTCCAGGGTAGCGAGCTTGCTGTGTGCCCTCCTCACTGCCCTAAGGACCTTGAACTCCACCGTTTGTGGTCACTGCAGCCAGGGCTGCCCTTGAGCTTCACAGTCCCCACCAGCCCCTCCTCATTGGTGAGGACAAGATCCAGCACAGCACCTCTCCTCATTGCCTCCTCTATCGC
Organism: Tyto alba; assembly: GCF_018691265.1. Taxonomy (NCBI): domain Eukaryota; kingdom Metazoa; phylum Chordata; class Aves; order Strigiformes; family Tytonidae; genus Tyto; species Tyto alba. Next base: position 40,865,996 of record NW_024881261.1, on the reverse strand, counting down.
TTGGGTAAGGAAGTTATCAAAAATGCATTTCAGGAACCTCCTGCTGCAGTGTTTTCCCTCCAACAGATATCAAGGTGGTTGAAGTCCCCCATGAGGACTAGGGCTCATGAGAGATGTAAAAATCCATAAAGATATATAAAAAATAGACTTTTACATTTGTTTAGGAGAATGTTTATATCCCTAAAATGTATCGAGAGGTAAATGCTCAACATTTTCATAAATGTCAAAATATATTCTCTTGAGTCACTGTCAAATTCTAGTTTCATTCTTAAAAGAATTTCTGAAGGAATTATTTGGATTATTTCTTTATAATAGGAAAACTTTTTTTTTTTTCCAAAGAAGGTTTTATCAAATAGCAATCATTTTTTTTTAGCTGAAGAAAAAAAAAAAAAGGTTCTTGTGCAGATACTATGTGTAGCAAAATTGAACAGATGAGGGACCAATTCCTGAACCAGGAATGAACTGGTTTGCATCTATGCTATGCAGGGGAAGAAGCCTCTAAAACAAACTGTCCCCATCCACGCTGCACAGAATTTTGCTGTGGCCCTCCTCATGTGGTTCCAAGGTAATAATTATTATTATTTTATGTGTTTCAGTTCAGTGTCTGCAACACTGCAAGATCTATGTTGCAATCTGCCAGGATGTCCTTATGGCACAATGCTGAGCACTCGCTGCCTGTGCTGTGGTGTGGCCTGCAGACCTGCAGGAGTTTTAGGGTGTGCAGATCATATGGGAGAACGGTGCAGGGCAGAGGGACTTGAACCTCACACATTCCTGCCCATGCCACCTTTCTGGAGTGTTTCATAAGTAAACTAACACCTGAATTTGCTCAGGTGGAGTGGTGGTTGGAACAGCTTAGAGTAGGGTCAGGGACACATCAATCAGTTGCAGAGTCGAGGGTTGTGGTGTTGCAGTCACTCCCCAGCCCCTTCATTGTGTGATGTGGTTGCATCCATTAAGATTGAGACAGCAAAAGCTTTCCCAAAAAAAGTGCCTTCAAACAAGAAGTAAGGCAACCTGATAATGTCAATGAAAAAGCTGCTTTAATGTTCTTATCTCTTCCTGAAATACATGGGATACTTCTGCTTTGGTGAGTGATGACATATTTGGGGGTGGATTACAGCTTGCCAGTGTTTAAGCTCCATGGCTCAGTTACAGTTCCATGGCTTCCCATGGTTATCACACACAAAGGAAGGTGGGAACGCTGATTTTGAAACAAAGGGTTGGTATCTGCAGATGCTTCTTGCATGTGCCAAAGCAGAAAACAAATCCAGAGGCATTTTTCAACAGTTTGGCCCATAAACTTTTCAGTTTGTGAAAGCCATAGGGGATTGTGAGAGACTCTAGATTAATTATAAAAAGCTGGCATATGAGATTCAGCTTGCATAAATTTAAAGGTAATGTGCACTGGCAAAAACAATCAAAAACCTCTCATGCTGCTGAGCTTTAAAGTTTCCTGTTCCTCTGAGAATAAGAAATTCTCATTGTCACTAGTAAACTAGCAAAGTAAAAATCTCTCCAGAATATATCAACAGTAGGAAAAAGCAAAAATTAGATCTTCAATTCATTAGGGAAATGGAAAGCAATGCAGAGGAAGTTAAGATTTTATTGTCAGTGACAGTCACGAACCTTTGTTTGGAACGTGAATTCCACATTAAAAAAATACAGAAGTAAAATTCAGAAATAATTCTGAAAAGATCCAGAGGACAGCAAGGCTAATGTTGTGTTTTGAATTGCATGTAAGCACTCCTTGCAAGTCTTGTCTTAAACAGCATGAACGAAAAAGACCCTGTATTAGGAGAATCAGTCATAATTCAGTGTAATTGGTGGCAGGTAAAGTAAGATCAATTGAAGAAGTATTTCAGTAGAGTACATACAGTCAACTTGTGAAATTCACAGCCAGGTAGAGTGAGAGCTGAATGTTATAGCTGAATATTATCGCTCTTCTTAGGATAAGACTAGTGTAATTTTTATAGCCAGTAATAATATTCAGTCATGTCTATTAAGACATATAGAGAATCAAATTGAATGTAGTAGACTGTAAGTTGCTTGCCACAAGTATCAGCAAATACATTTTTTCCGTCTCTCTGTATAGGAAACGTAACACAAGTTGTCATTATCACTGACCTGTTTCCTTTTTTATTTTTCTCATCCTTTTTTCTACATCTCTGTACCCTCCGAACAGGAGATTGTTTCTCAAAGAACCTTTAAGATTTTCATGTGTCACATGATTGTGAGGGTTTTGTCCTATGAAAAATGCAGTTGTTCCTTGCCAGTTGTGAAGTGTGCATTCAGTCATGCAATGAAGGACAATTACGTTCATCTGACAGAAGGGTTGCCCTTCATTAGGTGAAACTGCCTAAATCTCCTGTTGCATCTGGTCATGCCATGGGACACAGAAGGTGCCCCAGTGACAAACCAGATGTACATGGGTACACTTCATTATATTACAAGGGAGTATTTGCATTTTCTTAGTCACGCAGAAGGGAAGGGGTACAGAGCACTTGAGAAAGGATCTGTCAAACCTACTATCTCTTCTTCATTTATGCCAGAGCCACCAGTTATAAAAAGGCCAGATGACCTCGTTTCAGCATAATTGCTCTAATGACTGCTCAGATCAGTACTATATACTATTCTACTGACACATTTTTCTGAGCTGTGGGGGAACAATGACAAGGATAAGTTCATGTTCATGTGGTTGTTTTATTTTGCTTCACATCAAAAATATCGAAAGGCAAAAAGCAAAATCATCTTCCTGAATGTGTTTATGGAGGTGGGGCTTTTGCTGCAGTAAAATTTATCTGCCTGTTGGATTTTACCATTGCTGTTCTCATAAGTATTCTAAATTACTGGAATATAGATTAGCTTTTGCACCTTCTTAAGGAATAATCTTTTCCGCAGTGAAACATGTATGTTCAGTTATTAAACCTGATGATTCTAAACTGCTGAACTTTGGGCTTGCTGGGCTTTAAAACATGTGAAGATCAAGTGGCTTTCATAAATAACTCCTTCTTAGCCCACCGTGTCTGTAGACCTGCAAATCTTGTACTTATTTTCTCTTCCCATGCAGCGTGGAGCCCTGTACAGGCTTGCTCAGAGATCCAGGAGGCTATACCTGTTTTTAGTAGACTGTTAACTTCTACCTAATCTTTGCAGTATGAAATGAAGAATCAGTAGTATTAGCTGTCATTCAACATGGCCATAGGTAGGAATGGTTCATGTAGGGAGATAATTTTTCCCTACTTCAGCTTGCTTCATATTTCCAGAGCAGTTAGGAATAACGAACAGTGAATTCATTAGCACACTTCCCACTGACTCTGTATTACATATCAATAGTAAACCCTAATGCTGAGGTGAAACCAGAATGTCTGATCTAGGTGAAAGATAAACTTGGTGACTCTTTCAGTCAGTCAGTAAGCTCAGACAGACATTCTGGTCCCAGGCTACATGAGGCTTGGAGGGATTAACTTGCACAGCAAACAGTGCGTGATAACCCTAAATCTTCACGATTGTAACTGACACTGCTTCACATTCCATACCAGCATTCAAACTCCTACCAGATTCCCCTACCTAATCACCCAGTCCCTCTTCTCAAAATTCCAGGTGCTAACAGAATAAAATATTCAGCTGAATAAAGGGATGGTAACTAGTAACATACCGAACGGGCAAGCCTGGTGTCTCAGTTGGTCACTGACCAGCGACCTTCCTTTCCAAGGGAAGTAGGAGCATTTGTGTCTGTGAACACTGGACACCATACAGCTTCATTGAGAAGGAATCAGAGTTCTTATTTTGTAGTAATGAATTATTATATAAATACTGAAAGTCATCTGCTTATGTTGTAATTTCCCCAAAGGTTTCTCCAGATAAACCGATAGTTTAAGTAAACATTTCCACAGAAACTAGGTTTTTCAACCCTAGGCCTCTCCAGGCCTTCCCGAATGACTTTAATTCACTAAAAGAAATCAAACATAGCAAAATACTTAAGTAAAAATTACCACTGTGTTTGCATTGTAATATTAAGATATCATTAAGCACAATAAGCATAATCATAGGATATAATAAAATGACATTAAAAAAATGCTGAAGAATTCTGTGGACTTCTGCTGTAGTTAACATCATGGATTAGTAACTATTCTAAAACATGCTTAAATTTGAGATTACAGAACTAAATGTACAGAAAAAAAACATTTCAAGTATAGCGGTTTGAAATAGAGTTAAACTGAGCTTGTGACCACACATTGAAACATGGACATTAACATGAAACAAAAGGAAATTTTTTTTTTTTAAGTATTTAGTACAACCCATTAATATTTTTGAGTATTTCACTAGAGTTTAAATTGTACTGAGCCATAATTACTGTGTAAATGCATATTTAAACTGAATTAACTTTGGGACAAGCTTTGGCTAAGAAATCTTCAAGCTTGAGATAAATTGAGCATATGAGTGCTTACTGCAGTGCAAAGAAATTCATCATTTTGTTTGACTAAATGTCAATTCTTTTTGAAGGATTGAAATGGTTTTAAGTTGAAATCATAAAATTAAGAGAGTGTGATTAAAAGATTTGCTGTCATCAAAATTTAGAGAAATACTTTAAGCTGAGGAATATATTTTCAGGCCAATGAACAGGGAAATGGTTGGATACTTCTCCATTCAAGTACAAATAGTATTTATGAATTATTAATTCAATCAATTCATTTGTTGTGTATTAATTTGAAGAATTATGTGGAAACACACACATTTCTTACTTCACATCATGTGAAGGCCACTGAAGAGTGTGTACTTGTCAAGGAAAATACTTCAGCAAAGAACAAAACCCGTGGAAACTTTTCTAGTTCAAGACCACAGATAAAGAAATGGAGGAGCTGAGAGAAGTCCCTAGTACCTGTCCCCTTGAATAATATTAAGCTTTTCTTTTACCCCCTTTTTCACCCTCCAGCAGAGTAATTCTACCTTGAGACCTCGTAGATTATGTGATTTCTCTCTACTCTTGCGGCCCAGGTCATCGGGAAGACAGACCAGGCAGCTCCAAAAAGGGGCTAATGGCACCAACCACTGCACCTTCATGTGCACAGGAACCCCAGTGTTCAGCAATTCAGATAGTTAAAGCAGTCTTTTTTTCTTACTGAATTATCAAATTAGCTATTTTTGCTTTATGATCTTTAATTTGGAATAGAGCCTCAATGTCTTATTCTCTTTGGTAGAAAATGCTTCAATGTCTTATGTGTTGCTCCGTAGAGTGGGAAACCCTTCACGCAATCCTGCAGCCAAAAGGCCGACAGCGAGCGAGCACCAGGAGCCCGCGATGCTGGGAAGGAGGGAGGGCGGTCCGTGTGCTGGACCAGGCACATCAGCATCTTTTCCAAGCTGAGATCAGGGCTTCTTCCTCCTGCACTGAGAGTTGTCAGCCTGTTTCTATGGTGATCTCCAAGACACTGAGGGATTTGCTGTGGTTATATAACATGTTCCAAAAAAAAATCAGCTTAACTACCAGGATCTATGAACACTGTCAGTATTTTTGAGTGTATCCTGGACATTGTGACAGTCAAAGGGTTTCATCTGCTTAACGGTGTGGGTATTTAAATAGAGAGAGAGGAAGGCGATCTGTCTGAGGTAGGCTTTCACCAGGCATACATGTCATCTGGTGACTGCTGCCTCTGGGCTTATCAACTGTAACTTGTCCTGCTGAAGGCTCTGCTACAAATCTGCGTGGAGATTTTTTTGGCGAGCACAGCTCATGCACGTTTTCTCTGATGGATATGAACCATGAAGTGTGTAATCCCCGGGTACTCCCTTTGACCTGGCGCTCTCATTCTTTTTTGCTTGCTGGATCCACAGAGTTACACACCAATCATTGGTTACATTCCAGCGTTCTCCCTATACCTTTGTCGGATGATTATTTCCCTCCCTTCTCTTCCCTTCACTTTACCAATACTTGTAATTTGATTGTAGTTTGCACTGTATTTGGGGCAGGTACTTTTTTTAAACCACGCTCTCCTTCCTCCACCTCCCTCCCTGCACACACACACCATCTGCCATTCCTGGGTTTATTTGGTTTCATGAAAATGTCATCCTTCATTTTAAGCAGACGGGCCTCTCTGATTCAGGTGGATACTGCTCTGAATTAAATGCCAGGGAGGGAAAGCGTGCTGTGCAGCCATGGGGATGTGGCAGCGTCCTGCCATGTGGCAATACATGCCACACCAATCAGTGCTACTGAAGGGGACACTTTGCAAAGCCTTCATGTCTCCTGTTGGTAACTCCCTGTTTCCCTGATCCTAGTGGTGACAGAGGAAAAGCTCAGAGAGTTCAAACCATTCATAGTTGTCACGATCTAAACTGTCAGCTAAATGCTTGGATTTTGGCTGTCTTTGAGGCCTTTCACCTCTAAAATGCTTTCTTGTTCTGCATGTCGCCCTGAGAAAGTCTGCCTGCATGTGTGAAATAAAGGGCTTGTTTTATATTAAAATGAAAATTCATCAGTGGTCATCATGGCATACACCTCACACTAAATGAACAGTGTGGCATGTTACTATTTTTAGCTGTAGTTAGAACTTCTTAACACGGATCTACCTCTATCAGATTATTAATGGGTGTTTCTAAATTGAATGATGAGTGCTTTGGAAGAGAATGAAGCAAGATCTGAGAGGAAATACAGATGGGCAGATGAGACAGGCATGTTTTCTTAAAATACAGAGACCTCCCAAGTTCTCTCTGAATGTGTCACTGGGTCAGATGGCCCACAGCCTCACTAGATACAGCTGCTCTTGTGTTCTTACTTTCTTAACAGATGCTGTATAGTAATTGTATTTCTGCTCCTTCTTCCTTACAGGTACATTTAAGCACAGCTTCAGCACTCTTTTACCAAAACTGAGGACCATTGCTGACAATAGCATTGAGCAGCTGCCATGGTGTGCCATCATAATTTAACTTTCTAAATTACTGTTTTGTACATTTAATTGAATAATCTTTTCCCTAGTTGCCTAAGAGTAAATATGCTGTATCTCTGACACAAAAGGGCAATAAATAGAGGGCCAGAAAATCGTTTGTTATTCCACATCACCTGCATTAAACATACAGTCTTAAATTAATCTCTACGCAGCCTCCCTAAGTGGTGGAAGGATAACTTTTCTAAAGGGCAATTTATCCCACATTAAAATTGTTCTCGCTAAGTCAGGTGAGTTGAGTTGCCCTTTCCATCCAGCAGTGAGCAAGTCTGAGTGAGTGGTTTTGACTGACGGTTTAATCTATAGATGGCTAAAGTAAGGCAGAATGGATCTGCTTATGGAGAGGAGTGAAATTCATAAGAGTATGCAATTGAATCCTTGAACACCTCCTTCTGGGTAAAGGTTGACCCTTGATAGTGACTGGGGAACCGGTAAAAAAAGGAAAGTCCCACTGGCATCGCTTCAGCATGGAAACAGAACCTCCTCCTCCACTGCTGGACGCAGGGGTGCATGGCAGTGGTCGGAGCTGTGGGCAGCAAGCAGCTCACCCAAGGTGAGGAAGAGCTGAGTGCCAGTGTTGAAATGCAGATGAGCAGGGAAGCGTGAGAGAGGCTTTCCACCCCTCACAGGCTGCAGCCAAATGTCTTTCCCCTCCCCTAGGCTGGCCGGTCAAACTTACTGTTGCCTTTTTCCTCTGTACCCCACACGCTATGTTTTTGTACACAGAAGAATGACCATTCCCTAAACTTCCTTGTGTTTTTCACTGGGCTTGCCTGCTCTAACCAGAATGAGCACCATTAGCAGGGGGAGATGCTAATTTTCCATGGAAACAAGTGGAAAATGAAGTTGGTTTCAAAATAATCTCTCCACATACACTTGCAGCATCTTAGTGCCTGTTGTGTTTGTTTTAGAGATGGGAAACCAGGCACAGCATGCTTAAATGACATGCTTGGTGTCATGCAGTATTAAGAGCAGGAAGCTGAGGACTTGAATCTATGCCTGTTGTCTTAGTCACAGCTTCTTCTTAGTAATTTTGTGGGTTTTGATTGAATTTTTTAAACATTAGTGGTTTTTTTTTCCTTGCAGTATATGCTTCAGCCTATGTTGTGTTTTTTCCTGTGAATGATGTGCACACATCCATGAATAATAAAATTACTCATCATTTCATAAGTAACTAGATCAGGTATTGAATATTGAAACAGGGGGATGGAATAGGATTTAGGGAAATCAGAAATTTATCAGTTGCTGGTTTTTATCATGAAGCAGAAAATGAAGTTTTTTCAAAAATGTCGTCCTTTCTGGACTGGAAAATATTTCTTTGAGTGTACGCGAACTGGATGTGTTTGCCCATAAAGACAAAATCTCCATGCATAAATCCCTCACGTGGCCAAAGAGTACTTTGCTAATACGGAGTACGTGTGCTAGCTGGGCAGGTTCCTTCCACGCCAGCGCTGCTGTGTTGGTGTCAAAAGTTTCAACTCGTGTTCAGGCAGTGAAAAAGTCATCCCTCTTAACTCATACACTGTGTTGGAAAATGCACCTACCCCGTGCAGGTCGGGCCTTAGCTTTATACAGAGACTGCATTTGGGAGCAGCTTTCCCCAGATGCTGCTCGCTCTGGTGCTGCAGCTGCTTTCTAAGTGTTTTCAGCTTCAACTAATGATAGTCATGAAAGCAAGAGGTACTTCTTCCTCCAAACTGATGTTCAACATTAAATTGGTCCTAAGTAATTATTTATATAGCAGGGTTTTTTTCATATGGCATGCTTTAACAAAGTGCAGAACAATGATACAGAGGAAAAGCAGATAGTGTTTCATTTGTGCTGTGTCTTTGTCACTACATTGGAGGATAAAAGCAATGGTGCTGTATGCCCAAGACTGCAAACAACTTTCACAGCTTGTTAAATGCTGAAAAGAAGCTTGAGAGTTTAATCATTTACAAAAGCTGTTGGGTTTATAGCAGATAAAATATTTCCTGCTACAGAACACACTGAAAATGCTCATTTTCATAATATGATAATTCAGAACCAGGAAGTTGCAGCTCCATCTTTTGATGTTATTACAGTGATGCTGAACTTTCACTGCTAACACAAACCTTTGTCACTAACCCAACTCCAGGGCATTGTCCTTGCTTTTTGCACGATGGCATTGCCTATCCACGTCATAGATATAAGGTCTGTGTGTTCCTGGTAACCAGTGGAGGAAGTTGCAGGCTTTGACCAATCTTTTGGGTTTTTTGTTTTTGTTTTTGTTTTTGTTTTTTTTCCCAAACAGGGAAATGAATACCAATTAAATATATAAAAGCTTAATTTCAGTTGTGCAGATTACTTAAGTGCAAAGACAAAGTGAGTTGTAATTAGCCACTTGAAAATAAGCACAATGGTTATGCCAGGGCCATTAACTCAGAGGTACTAGGTAACAGTTGCAGTGATTGGAGAAGAAAAATCCATGATTATGTGCATTGAGAAGTCTCAACTGACCAGATTCTGAAGTGGCATTTGCTTTTATTTGTATTGGTAATAATCATCTGCTAAAAATTACTTGTTTTCATTTTGTGTATGGTCAAGACTAATTACACTGTAGCCTTTTGACACTACTGCTGACTTTTCTTAGAGCTGGAGAATCTGGAAGAGTCTCTGTGTTTGAGCTGCTTCCCTCTGATTTAGGTTGTTCAGATGTTTGATAGAGTTGGTGCAGGATTAGTGTTCAGGCCACTATTTCTCCTCCAATTACACTGATTTCTTTATTTTTTGCTCACTTAAGACTGATTATTTTATCTCCTGCCATTATCACAAAACAGCTTTTTCTCTGTCTGACCGAATCTTGTTATTGATCCAACTTGAAAGAATAATTTTGATAGTCTCGTCTATGTATTTTGTATAATCTTTCTTTTACTGAAGTTAGGAATGTTAATCCATCTGTCATTTCAAGATTGCATTGAAAATGTTTCTCTCCACCTATATCCTTATCCCTGTGTAAGCTTAATGATGTGTAGCTACTACATTGCAGCAACTCTCTCTCCTACTTTTCCAGTTGACTAATAGCCCTGTGCCCCAAACTGCGGATGTCCCCAGGTGCCAGGGAGCTCAGCAAAAGTGGCCGGGCACACAGCATGCCATAGGAAATGTTTCACAGCTCAGAGGGAGAAACCGCTCTGGGAGCAATTCAGGACACTTTGTTTCCTATGAATTCATATTTTCAGGCAAAGCTTCTGTATCCATTAATGTCAGCTTTTTCTTCTACCTGACTCCCTGTTAGCGTAAAATTTGTACAAATGTTAATGTCGTTTGAGTCTCAACTTCTTTTTCAGTCTGGTTGGAATCAGATGACAGATTTTAAAATAAGCAGGTAGGAAATGCCAGTGCATGCACCATACGCCATGATCACACAAGCTTTGCTTCCAAACTGAGCTAAAAATGACTGCTGAAGGATAATGAGACATAATTACAGATCTGAGTGAGATCTGTCTGCATTGTTTCACTATGAATGTGGTTACTGCTAATGCACGTCTGTTTGTCTCTAATGTGGATACTATTACCAGGAAACTTCCTGTAGCAAACTACAGCTAAACTATGCGTTCACTGAGAATTGCGATGAGTGTGTTTTTTTATTGTTCAATATAATCCACCATCAAGGTAATTTGGCTTTTTTCTGCAAGTCATTAGCATAATAAATTGCCTAATATGCATCTTTTATTGTGAACTAATTCATCCTTTGAGGGGAAAAAAAAGGCAATCGCTAGTGTCAAATCCTAAATTAAAATAAGCTTGGGAGCATATTTGGCAAGATAATGCTGATGAAAGTGAGAATTTGAAATCCAGCTAAAACAAAAATCATTAGTTTAGCTGTAGCATTTACAATAAATAAGCATATTCCTTATAAACTGCCTTGTGACATTGTTCAAGTAATGAACAGATTCATTTTTCAGGTTCAATACCATGATCTCTTTGCACTTGTTGAACTGTTTTTCTCATACATCTTTGTCTTGTCAGTCTGCATAAATCTGATCTTAAATGAGAGGAGCAGTGAGGCTGTGACTTTGCATACGGCCTCTGTTCTGCTGGGCAGTTCCATCATCTTTATCAAATATACCAATTAAAAGTAAGCAACAAGGGTAAGACTGAACCAATATTTGATCACCCCTACAATTGGCAGTGCGTTACTGTAATTAATAAGAAGCCTTTCCTCCTCTGTTAATCATACCTTCCACCTTCAAAAGCTCAGCTGAGCAGCACTATCTAATGGAATACGTAATAACTCAATCACAGGGAGAGAGCTATCTCCTCAGCTGCTTCGCAGCATCTGTCACTACGTTTGCTTGATATTTGAAAATGTAAGAATACATTATAAGTGGTTGAGATATCTCATGAAAGAAATCATCATGTACAAAGCTATTAGAGCTTGTAAATAGAAGTTTCTTCTAAAGTGATCCCTGTCCTGCATTCTCTATCAAAGAGGGAATTAACATGTGTGGAAAGGCTATTTTAGCTCTTCAGTTGAATGCTTCTTCCTGGGGGATTGTTCGTCATTCCACACCCTAAGACACTCTCTTCTAGAAGAGGATGAACAATATTTCGATGCACCAGAGAAAACTGTTCTTCATCCATTCTTATTTTTAAAAAAAATTCTGCACAAAATATTGCTTTCTACTTAACTCTTAAGCAGTAATTCCTGTCACATAATAACCATCTCATTACCACATCACATACCTAAAAAGCCCATGAAACCCCAGTGCTTCAAGTTCCAGTTCATGCCACCGTTTCAAGTATAAAAAGGTATGTGCTTCCTGCTGTGTCTCTTTTTGAAAATATGTCAAAACACAGGTCATATGCCCAGGACAATTAGCAGTTTCTCGTCCTGCTGGGCCTAATACTGTATAAAGAAACACCATGCACACTGCAGACTGCACCAGGTACTTTAAACGCTATTTACATTCCTCTCCAGATGTCTGGGGGCTATTTTATTTCTATTGTCTTCCCAGAGGAAGAAAAATCCTCTTGATTAATAGCTGTCTTTTAAACAAAAAGTTCTTTAAAGATGTTACCTGCAAAGATAACAATCTCTCATTTGAAATACAAAAAAAAAAAAAAAAAAAAGGCTACTTTTCCTTCTAATACTCCCTTCCAAATTCCCCCCAAAAGCAGCAGAAAGGGTTTCAATTAAAATATTACCTTTTCACTGGTACATCCAACCTTTGGCCGATTTGGGGGTGGGGTGTAAGGGGAAGGTTGGTTGCGGCTTTGCTCCTATTCTGACCTGATTTTTTAGTAGATAAGTAAAGTTAAGCATTTTTTATGGAACCAACTGCTGATACCCGATGGTTAGTCTACAACAGCACTACTCTTTCAATGCACTTAAGTGACTCCTCCAGCTTTGCGTTTTGGAGGAGAAAAGATCACTCTTCTCATCCATTTCCACTTAGTGAGTCACCCAACTGTTACACTTCTATACACAAAATGAGAAGATGGGAAAAAAAAGCAAAAGCAAAATCTGCATGCAAAATCTGTTTGCAAGTTATACTGTTCAATAACATGACCTTCACACAGAGAGAAGAAAAACAATGTAGAGATTGTCATTAAAAAGCTTCATTAATAGAGCCAAGTGTGCCTGTGAAATGTTTTTATCAAGGTGTTCAGATGAGTTCCTGTAACTCACACTGCACCACTGCTTTTCGCCCTCACTTACCTATTTCGTACATGTAATTTTTCAAGGCATCTGTTCATCCAGACTGTCTGGCTTCGGTCTCCTCTGGGTCCTCTCAGCTTATTATTCCAGCTGGGTGGGATTTGATTTTTCTCGGTATTTTTGTCAATGAAGCCGAAGGCTTTCAGGACAGGTATTTTGTTTAACAAGACAGTTTAGCAGTGATGTCTTGCTTAAACCTGCCTCCCGGCTCTTTTGTTGCTCCTTTTTTATCCAGAGTAAATCTTACAGGTAGTCACTTCAAGATTGTTATGCAAATAAGTTCTTCATCGGTTTACAAACTCTTCAAAATAACAGTTTATTTTTTGTTGTATTTCATTTTCTTCCCTGTGTTTCAGATTTTTTCCTGAGTGACTATTCTTCATCTCTTGTCCCATGACAGACTTGTCACTGTGCATATATATAACTCTGTATACACACTATACATATAGTGTGTGTGTGTATATGTGTATACTATATATATACATCTGCTAGTCAACAACCTGCCAGACTATGAAGACTAGAGTGCATGAGTACTCTGGTCCCTGAATTTAAAGGAAATACAAGCAAATTAAACAGAGCCCAAAGGAAAAATTAATTTAAGAAAAGGAAACAAAAACCTGTAATACTTTAAATTATTTAATTCATCCAGTTTCCATTCCCTGCAATGCAATTCATGTTGACAAATTACCCTGTACATAAAAAAAAAAAAATGTCAGTTCTGTAGTGGTCACTCACCCATTAATCGCAGTTGGTTTTCTCCATATGAGAAAAAATGGATACATCAGCTTTTATAATTAGCTTTAACTCATTCCTTCTTTTTTTTTTTTTTTTTTTTTTAAATCACCCTCCAACTACAGAAAGGCAGGTATTTAAGCACTGATATAAATGCACCCTTCCTTTCAAAAAGATCTACACTTTAATATACAGTACCTGACCTTCTAATTAATTATGCTGCTCTTATACTGAGTAACTATTCCCCAAATTTCAGTGAAGAGCTGGTGTGAATATGTGATGAGACTGGCTGTATTACCCATACAGCAGAGAGGAGTCCTCCCCCTTCTTGATGAGAAAAGAGCATGAATCCAGGTGGGAGTGTGTTGCTGTTGGGAGGAATGAAACTGGATTTGTCCCCAAGAGAGATGGAGGAAAGCATGGGATGCTGTGACTGCTCTCTCCCTCTTTAACACCTTTCCTTCTGCGTGCACTCAGTCTGTTGACTTGTGTAAGGAAGCAGAGCCTAAATCCACCCTGTTAAAATCCATACAGTGGACTACTGACCATCAAACTTCTCTGTCCCAGGATGGGAGGCTTTTGGTTCTGCAGCAGTGACTGAAATCTTCCTTTGTTTCGTTTAAACTGGGAGGTGTTTGTAATGGAGGGCCGATCTTAGCAGGTTCATGGAGAACGGTGAGGTGCTTTTGTCGTTTCTGTCTCAGCAAGGGAACGGAATCTTCAACCCATGGGAGACACCTGTGGTACTACTCACCCGTACAAATTAGTTGATATAATTATGTCTGCATAATCACTGAAACAATGCCAAATTGATATTTTTAACAAGAATGGAAGCAAACTAAGGTGTTTATTCCTGTGCTGTGGAAAATGATGACACTGAGCTCGGATTAAAAAACATTTCACTGTTAGGAAAGGTTTTCATTGACAATACACAGGAGGAAAAAGTCTTTATCCAACGTTTTGACTTAATTTAAAGGAACGCTGATTCAATGTTAGTTTTACTAATAGTAAACTGAGGTGACAGTTAATCTATTGTAGCATGCAATGTAGGACAAACTTTCTCGGTGGCAGTGGCAAGAGTCATGTTCCAGTTTCTAGTACCTGATGCCATAGGCATGGCTGATGCTGTTTGGCAGGATGCTGCCTCATTTGTGGCTGAAGTTTCTAGCTTTCTTGTGCTTTTCTGGTGTGGGACCTGAAGATGATGTAGCAGGTGATGGGCACCTGCTAGACGGCTGTCACTTGTTCAAGGCCATTTAATGTTGCCCCTGGAGTGGGTTTCCAGCCTTTGCCAGCGACCTGAGTGAGGTGAGAAATCTGAGAGAGGGTCACTAATCACTTGTCCCTGATGACCTGGTACCTGTCTTGAACCCCTGGAGCCTGGTTGGCAAAGTCACCATGCTCTCACAGTTGAAAATGAGCTGTTTAGGTGTGTCGTGGTTTAAGGCATCTGATTACCACCCAGCCACTCCTTTGCTCCTTCCCCCTCGGGAATGGGGAGGAAGAAATAATAAAAAAGGCTCAGGGGTTGGGGCAAGGACAGTGAGGGCTCACTCACTAATTATGGTCATGGGCAAAAGGCATACTCAACTTGTGAAAAATCCCGGTCAGCTTAATTTGAATACCACCACCACCACTAATTTACCAATCAAAACAGAGTAGGACAGTGAGAAATACAAACACATCTTAAAAATACTTTCTCCCCCTCACACACATACACATCTTCTTCCCGGGCTCAGCTTTCTCCCAATTTCTCTCCCTCCTCCCCCACCGGTGGCACAGGGGAGCAGGAGATGGGGGTTGTGGTCAGTCCCTCACGCCTTGTCTCTGCCACTCCTTCCTCCCCAGGGGAGGACTCCTCACACTCTTCCCCTGCTCCAGCATGGGGTCCCTCCCACGGGAAACAGCCCTCCATGAACTTTCTCCAACGTGAGTCCTTCCCACGGGCTGCAGCTCTTCACAAACCACTCTAGCTTGGGTCCCTGCCGTGGGCTGCAGTCCTCCCAGCAACAGACTGCTCCAGCACGGGCTGCCCTCAGGGTCCTGCTCTCCTCTGGGCATAGACACCTCCTCTGGCTTGAGGTCCTCTATAGACTGGAGGTGGTATCTGCTCCACCAGTGACTTCAGTGCGTGCAAGGGACAGTCTGCCCTCTCACCACAGGCTTCAGTGGAGTCGTCTTCTCCTCCTCCTCCTCTCATTGACCTTGGTGTCTACAGAGGTATTTCCCTCGCTGGTTCCCCTTCTTAAATACATTATTACAGAGGCGCAGCCACCATCACTGACTGGTTTGCCCTTGGCCAGCAGTGGGTCCAACTTGGAGCCAGGAGAGCTTCTAGCAGCCTCTCACATGCCCCCCCTGTAGCCCCTCCCCTGCTACAAACACTCTCCCACACACAAACTCAATACAGTGTGGTATAATTTGAATATTGTAATGGTTTATGAAGCAGCAGGTGTTCCCCAAAATCAAGAGCCATATTGTTTACACTACACCTGTGGCTACTATCTATTTCAGTGTGTTTCAGTTTCCACATGTAAAAAAATGAGATGACAGTGCTGTATAACAACCTGTCTACCTGCTTAGAGAGCAATCTGGATTGCTTTTCAGCTCAGGGTAGGATTCTCACTCTGCTTTCTTTTGGCTGAGTGCTAATTTATCATGAAACTCAACCAAATTTCAAGCAAAACAGCCTCTTTATCAGAGCCTCGCACCCTTAGTGCAGATGCTTCTTCCCTCATTCTCCCAGCTGAAAGCTCTCGTCTCTTCTATCTGTCACACTCAGCCCTTTACAGAGAGCACCTCATGGTTTCCTGGCTGGAGCTGGTGAGGTTGTTAAAAGGCTGACCGCTGCCCAGTCCAAAACAAGCTACCTTCTTACTCATCGTATCATCTCACAGGGGTGTTGTACAAACAGATGTCATTAATATTTGAGAAGCTCTCAGATATTACATTGTGAGTGCCAGAGAAAACCCTTTGAAAAATGAATAATTCTGTCTTCAGAGCAGCATGCAATAAATAAGGCATAGAGCAGCATACTGGATCTCTAGGAGAAAGTGAAAATATGGAATTTCTGCTTATTCAGGGAGCAGTGTCCATTTGGAGAGACAGAGGGATCCTGTAGGACAAAGTGAATATTCATGTCCTGAAGACTCTTCTGGACTGCATACACACAGGAGGCGGGAGCAAATTGTCATCATACAAATAAGATGAATTCTGGCATTTTCTAACTTTTCCAGGGCTTGGATTCACTGCCTTAATAATGCTGGTTTATTACTGTTTGTATGATGGCCATGTGCACTCGGTTCCCTCTGTGGTCTTCTGTTCCCATAATGTAGTTTTGATGGAACCATTCAAGAGAGCTGTTCTCTTTCCTGTGGGCCCTGGTGGAGCCATGCTTATTATAAATGTATTTACGTAACGAATAAGGTTACTTTGGTTTGGGGTAAAAATGTTTTCTACGTCAACAAACCATTCCAGGCAGATGCCATGGTACAGCTGAGGAGCAGTTTCGTGGTACAAAGCACCATTCGCATGTGAAATGATAACTGGGGCTGTTCTGTCAGTCCTGCAGTCACATCACCTGCTCATATTTCAGGGCATCATAACTGTCAAAGTTTTACGTCTAATTACCCAGGTCTCCATAGATTGAAACGTTGGAATGTAATTAAAGGGCGAGTGCAACCCTTGGAGCGAAATGCAGGTGCAGTGTGCTAGCCAGCTGTACGGCTGGCGTGGGAAAGCTCCTGCCAGCGCCGGGCAGCTGCCGGGCAAGGAGCTCTTCTGCTGGATAACTGCCCCTGGTGACTGCTGCTCTTGCTTGGAACAGGCATGCTAACAGGCTGATGAGCAAAGCGCGCTGCACTTCCAGCCTCCGAGCCCCCCAGGAGAAAGTTGATATGTATCCTGCAGATGTAGCTTTGCACTGCGCCAAGTGCACCCTGGAGATGGAGCTGCTCGGCGGAGTTGCTTGTGTGGAAAGCGAAGGCACTTTGTGCTCTCTCCCCTCCCGTTGCAGCGGTACTGCGACAGTGTGGTTCACCACAACTTCAGGTGCGGTTTTGTCTTTTTCAGGGCCTTTCTGTATCCTTGCCCTGGCTATGTGTCTTACATATTGAATCCATCAGTAATCGTGCTTTACTTTCCATTTAACAAATTCATCCTGATCTTCCCTGTCAAAAGCCATCTGTATCTGCTCCGTAACATCTCAGGCTGAAGAGTTTCTGCCCGGTGAGACTGGCCCAGGCTAATCACATTCCACGTAGGGGAATTTGGATTTGCATTAGAAAGCAGCAGTGGTGCATCTGTTTCAAACACTGGGCCAGGAAGAAGAGGTTGAGATGTCTCTTCCCAAGAAGCAGATTCTGAAATACCTGCTTGTAAAGTTTAACTTCACTGAACAAATGCACAGGTAAAAGAGAGGCAGGCCAGTGAAATGCCACGTGCGGTACAAGGTCTGTGAGAGTACGGAGCACTTGAGCTAACTTGGAGTTAGAGGAATATCTAGTGCTTGGGGCGTGTTTTAACAATTTAGGAACTATGTGATGTTTACTACATTAAGGTAAAATTTAAGATTGATTGTCCTTCACAGTAAATAGCAGCCTAAAGTTTGCCTCAGTAACTGTTTGGCTTACACATACTGATGTTCACCAAACCAAGAAATCAGTACATGTATTTTAGAAATACTCTCACGGTGTTAAGTCACGAGCATGCAGCTATTCTGCTACAGGATTTAAGTACTATAACAGATTTTACCTAGTGTGAGATCCAGGAGAAAATTACTATTCACCTTCCGAGATGCGATTTATAACTTTCCCTTGATTTATCTGCAAGACCCATCATGTATTTTTCCCTTAGTGTCACTTGGCTAATTGAGGCGGTGTTTCCCACTCTAATATTGTATGCTGGTGTTGGGTGGAGTGGAGTTAATTTTCTTCACAGTGGCTGGTGTGGGGCTGTGGTTTGGATTTGTGCTGGGAGCAGCGCCGATAACCCGGGGATGTTTCCGTTCCTGCTGAGCAGGGCTCACACAGAGCCAAGGCCTGTTCTGCTCCTCACCCCATCCCGGCAGCGCGGGGCTGGGGGGCACAGCCGGGACAGTGACCCCAACGGACCCCGGGGACGTCCCCTAGTGTACAACGTCATGCTCAGCATGTAAACTAGGAGAGAAGTTGGGCAGGGGCTGCTGCTCAGGGACTGGCTGGGCATCGGTTGGTTGGTGGTAATCAGTTGTTTTTCATTTACATCTCTTGTCTTTTTGGGGTTTATTTCTCTCTTTTTTTTTTTTTTTTTGTTATTTTCCTTTTCATTACAATTTTTTACTAACATTTATTATTGTTATTATTGTATTTCATTTATTAAACTGTTATCTCAACCCACAGGTTTTCTCACTTCTATGCTTCCAATTCTCTTCCCCCTGATCCTGTGGGGTGGAGGTGGGGGGAGGAATGAGCAAGCAACTGTGTAGTACTTAGTTGTCAGCTGGGGTTAAACCACAACATATTGCTAATCTCTTTGGAGATGAAAAGGAGACTGAATAATATCACTTGATTATTTTTGGCCATTGCTATGGCAGGATTTTACTGCAGAAAGAAACCACCCCCATTTCTTTGCAGTTGTATTTATTAACTTGAGAAGGAGAGCAAGAACAGTATGGTCACATCTCCTGCAAATCGGGCACACTCAACAGCCAAAAATGTTATATTGATGCAGCCTGAAGTAATATCGTCATTTGGTTTGTCTCTGAAATTACCTTAACAATATTCATTGCTGTCTGTAGTCATTTAGACTTGCAGTATTACAATTAATATGATGCAATTTGAGTAGTATCTGTGAGACTTCAGTACCAGATTCACGAACCAGTAAAATAAAGAAATCTATGTTATAAAAAGTCATTAAGATACTATATTTCCTTAAGTAGATAGGCTAAATTTGCATGGGCTTGCATAGCCATTTTTCACCTCTACCGAGTGAGGATAAAACATTAACCTATCAGGCCTTATATGTGACCTTTCGGTTTTACTTGATGAAAATCACTGACATACTTTTGCAGTTTAATAGGACGAGTGCATGAGGCTAATGCTAAGCGGGTACGTAAGACTAGGGGAGGGAGGGCAGCTGTGGTTTTGGTCTGCAAAGTCTGCTTAAAGAGCGGGAAAGTGGCTAGACAGAGTAGGAGGTGCTGGAGTGGTACATACCTTGCTCACACAGCATCACTTGGGCTAGTAACTTGGAGTAGGTTTTTTACCTTTATTGTGAAATTGCTTGAGGGCCATGCATGAGTGCATGTGTACACTGCTCTGCTGCCTGTGAATGCTATGTGAAAGTTGGGGTTTAATACTGCCTGTTCTTTCTATTAACTACTTTTAAAGTTTTTAGTGTTCTGTAAGCAAGACTCAAAAAGAGAGATCAGGAGGAAGCACTTCGTCAGAGGAGGCTCCTCAGAAGGTTAGTGCAATATGCAAGAGTACCATGTTGCTGCTGGTATGATTAAAGAACTCACTTAAAGCCTGCAGAAAAAAGAAAGCAGCTTTCCCAGTTTAAAAACATCAAAAATGGAAAGAAAAAAGAGGATTAGGAAATAAAGCTGGAAGGCTGTAATAAACAGATTAAAAAAGCATAAACTTTTAGTGAACGGAAACTTGCCAAGGAAATAAACAGAAACAATAAGATTATATTAAGTGATCTGTGTGAAAAGAGTGGCCAGCAGAGAGGAGTGTGTGTGTGTGTGTGTATGTGGCAGGGGGATAAGTGAAGAGGAGAATGGAGAGAGAGAGAAATTAGAAATTAAAATCAACTTCTCTGTGTAACTCTTGTTGTCTTTAATCTTTAACACCCAGCTTTTCAATAATGTATGAGAAGCCACTGGATACTTTAAAAGTATACCATATTATCTCCCTATTAGAAAAATGATAAAACTGTAATATATATCCACAAAAATAAATTAAAAAAAAAAAAAAGAGCAGATACTACCTTACACAGTCATTCTAGTGACCATCATTGGACAACGCTGCCAAATACAGTGCCATATGCGATTTTAAATTCTCCTTCTTGTGTTGTTCTAGCTCAAAATAAGTCAGATAAATGTTAATGAAGGGCATGTTCTGTGCTAGAAAGAAATTATTCTCCTAAATTAGGAATCTTATAACAAGAGAGAATTAATAGAAACATGCCTTTGTTTATCTTAATACAAGATTGGTACAGGGCTTCTGCATATGGCAGGGTGCTCAGACTTGAATAGGTATAAAGGGGTAAGTATAATTTAATGATTTCTTTCTCCTCAGACTAGGTCTGTCATGGATTGATTATTTGACATGGTTATGATTTAGCAGCAATTTGGGATTTATTAATGGTGTGAGGTGGATCAAAAGGTTGAATTTTAGCAGCACTTAATGATTGACCAGTTTAAAGATCAACAACGTGTTGTGGTTTGAGCTCAGAGGGCAACTGAGCACCACACAGCTACTCACTCCCCCCTTCCCCCCCAGTGCTGAGAAGGAGAAAATAAATATGGGCTTGGGATTCGAGATGGGACTGGGAGGGATAAATCTGAGAAGTCTGACTTTGCCCTCGCCTTTTGTTGGCTTTGTCAGCAGATGGTCTTCAAACCTTGAGGCATCTGTGCCTGGGAAGTGTCCCAGTTCAAGGGACATGCTGGTCACAGCCCGCTGCCATCCAGGAGAGCTCAAAGGGTCTCACTTAGGGTTGCTATTTAGGGTCCGAGATAATTGACTTTCATCAGGTAGTTTTTCATTTCAGTCCAACTCAGATGACAAACTACTCTCATACTTTCCACTAGATGCACAGCCCAGAACCTGCTAGATCTTGAGGTTCTGGTATCTCCCCCTTTGGGCCACGATGAAGGTGCAGAGGTATGGGGCTGGCAGGAGGTGACTGATTGTCATTCCCATTCCCAAGTGGCAGGGGAAGCAGGAGCTGGGTGTATCAAGGGGGTGCCTTAATGCTCTGGTCTGCTGCCTTCCCCAAACCATCTTGGGTTGGTGTGTGCCCGGGGTGAGGGAATCGCACCAAGCACCGAGTGGCCCAAGAGCCAGGGGGATTTGCATTACCACAAGGCCCAGAGGGAGGGGAGAGCATCTTGAAACGCTGGTGACTGCTTGCCTCTTCAGGAAGCTCACTAAGCCATGTGCTTTAATTGAGCTGTAATGTGGCAGTGCCTAAAAAAAGCTCAGCTTGTGTGCCAGGGCACAGAGACAAATACTAACAAGATGCACTTTGCTTTGCAGCTCAAGCTTTGTTTTTTTCTACTTTGAGTACTTTGTCCTCACAATGAGTCTAAATAGCACAGAGATCTTGTTGTCCTTTTAACTACCATCTCACACAGTTCCTTCTGACTCATATCATCTTCTGCAAGAGGGTGGGGAAAAAACGGAGCAATAACTAGAGAAATGGTGCTGGTAAGTGTCTGTGTAGAAATTCTGTGGACAGAATGCTCTCACGCTCTCAATTGCTCTGTGCAGTAGAGGTAGCCCAGCACATGATAGTCTTTTTTTTCAGGTGGGTTCAACCAGGAGCCTTAGGTTTGGTGTGTGTATCCTGGATCTGTTCTCTAATCATTAATGAGTAGTGAATTAAAGCACAAGAAGTGTGAAATTCTGCAGGGTTCTACCTACTGTTGTGTGTCTCACTCTTGTGTAGGGTCAGGGTTTGGTGAAATAGTCATCATCAGTTTTCTTAGAGCTGTCAGAAAGGAAAATGGTGCAAAAGCTAGTTTTTCACCAAAGACATATTGCCTGTAAGAGGGCAGGTGGGTGGTCATCACCAAGATACCTCTCATTCTTTTTCCTCAGTTGTCTTAACCACATGGAGATGGGCTTCTTCAGTGTGACAGATTCCTGTACCTTTCCTGTCAATAGAGTTGCCTTTCCTTGTAGGAACTACGATGAAACAATCATATCCCAGTTTTTCTTTTCCTCCTCACTTTACACCTTTTTGCCAAGACATTTTTAAAAAAAAAATATTTAGCCATGCAACATGCCCTCTTCCCCTTCCAGCTTGACACCAGCAATGCTTTGGCTAAAACATCATTTAGCCCATGTTGACTGCTGCTGAAGCTACAGCTAGAATTAGGTCTTTCACAGATTTCTTTAGTAGCTCTTATTGAATGTTGGGGACAGTAACAGAGTGAAATTTTACAAGTTAGATAGCTCCTTCAGTCCATATTACATCTTTGTCCTTATGAAATAGCTGTTAGAGCTGGTATGTTGCCATCTGTTGAAGTGAACTTCCAAGTGATTAGACACTAGTGGTGTCCCCAAAAGCACACAAGGAGCTTCATTCCTTTTAGCAAATTATAGGAAAGAGAGCTCTCAATGATCATCAATTACACTAGCCTCTTTGAAGTGCAATTATATGACATTTCTGACTCATTATCAGGTAGAGGTAGTGCAGATCACACATAAGAAAGAGGAAGGAGAGAAAGTGCTTAATACAGAGTGGTGATAGCACAAGATCATCTTAAATTTTCACCTCAGGCTATTGTTTGAGGCTCTAATACAGCTGGTTTTCCCCTTGAAGGCTAGAATGTCTTTCTTATCTGCAGTCCCACGTTCACTGATTTGAATGGTGTCCTGACTAACACCCTTCTGATCCTATTGACTTCAGTCCTCCCCCAACAGAACTTTGCATCCACTTTTTAGAAGGATCAAAATGTGGCTTTTCTTACTTTATAGACACCAGGTAACTTTTCTCTTAAAATGTTGCACCATCTTACACAGTCAGCAAGTTCCACTCCTAACCTAATTAATCTACAGCCATTCTTGTACTCATGTTTGCTCAGGAAATCCATCAGGCTTTTCTGCCTCACTCATCCAGTTTTCCAATGTAAGGAATGTCCTTTGTCATGGCCCTTCTCTGATGTTTTATACCTGTAAGGTATATTATTTTATTTCTATTCGAATTAATGTTTCTTAATTTAGTGACTAGCAATTGTCTGTAAAGATTTTACCAGATTAGTCATCCAGATTACAATTGAGATTACTAATCCTAATAAAGACCAAATCAATGTCAAGAAAGTGGCAAACTGCTCCAAGTGATTTAGCAGACTATTTTAAATCAGTTGCCGGCCCAAGTTCTGGTAGTTTAGTGTCCAAATAATAAAGCAGAGCAAAAGATGTTATATTTGGTGATGGATATAACTGAGGCTATAGGAGTCTAAACTGTCTCTGGAAAAAGTTGTCTTGCACTTTGTGAGCCTTAAACCAGTCCACATAGCTGTTTGTGAGAGCATTCAGCTTTTACAGAAGAATATTATTTTTCTGTGCCATTCTTAACAGGTGCAACACAGTATTTACTTTCATGATAACAGCAAGACTCCTTGCTTAGGTGCTGATGATTGAAAGATTAATCTGGACAGTATGGCATTACTAGGACTGCTAAGCAGAGTTTCTCTAATACAGTGCCTTGCTGGCATAGCCATTAATCGAGGAATGGTGGAGAAGTAAGAGATTTTACAACCACGGCAGGGAAATCCTTTTTTCACTGAGATTATAATGTTGGTACCAAATTATTCTCTTTCACTTTGACACAGGGCATCTAAGGGAAGATTTTGGAATGCTCTTACATGAGCAAACAGGCAGAAAATACAGAGGAAACGACCCACAGAAAAAGTATTTTCTCTTCAGGCAGAGTCTATGTCATTGCATAATTAGCTAGATTACTCTCCCAGGTTAGTTTTATTTTTCTTCCAGGAAGATAAATTGACTACTTGTGCCACGAGGAGCCCCCTCATAACTCACATTAGCCTAGAAAGGCTTTAATTTCCCTTCTGGCTCACTTAATGTTCTCTGTCCCTTTCCTTTCCCACGTTATGGCCCAGCCGTTAGTTTCCACAGCCCTCCTTAGCCCAGCATCTTCACCCATATCCTTTGCTCTCTGCTTATTTTCTGTGACAGCATGTTCTGCAAAAGCTCAGCAAACCTCCTTCAGGAGCCAGGCAGCCAAGAGATCTACCGAGTGTTGCACATGACTGATTTCCCACATTTCCAAGTCTCTGGGCTGATCTATCAGAGTCAAGAACTACAGCAAGATTAAGTGCTTTGTGCAAATACCTGAGGGGATTACCCTAGCTCTACGGTGCTCATTAAATATTATAGGAAACAGATGTTGTTTAAATTATTTCACAGAGAGTAACAAAGGAGAGTGTTGTAATATTCTCGTGGATTTTCAAACCGTTTTGCCTTCCATTAATTCTCTGTCTTCTTTTTTGCTTTTGTTAGTATTAACATTTAATTCAAACCAACCTGGTAACTCCTCTTTTACATTTTTTTTCTCAGCACTTTCTAAGTACCTGATTATTTAGAAATTAAATATTTACTCTTTGGGAGAGGTTACAAACATCGAAACATTTTCCAAAATTGATTACTCTTTTTCTTCCTTAACATGACCTAAAACATTGGAGACCATGGCCTTCAGCTGTAAATTTTATCTATTCTCTACCTTCAAAATAACATCTAGGATATTGACTTTTTCATTCAAGTTTGAGGAGCCAGCATTTAAAAAATACTTCTTTGGATAATAGAGTAAATAATTGAGACAGGAACTGAGTTACTCAGTGATCAGCCAGCATAAAAACTGGATTTACAAATTGCCAGTTCTAGAATGGGAGAGATGTGATATTTACCATTTTCCTAATTGCTGTCTTTTAGTGTTTCGCCACATTCACTCGCAACACAGCATGCTTCAGTTTGTTACTGAGGGAAGCGTAATGACAAACTAGCTGTTATTAGATTCTTCCTGATGATACTCTGTTGAAATCAGTATAGTAGCAACAGGGACAAATATGGCTCAGTGGGAGGGAGAAGGAAAATTGCTTTTACCAAGAACATGTCTGTGCTAATAGAAAATTCTAAACTCAGGAAAAGTGTCTCTCTTCCTCTCTTTTTGTCAAGTTAAAAACTGTTCTCTCCTCATTTGTGATGCTTCAGTTAAATTGTGCACACATTAACATGAATTTATCTTCTCCATTTATTTACTCAAAACAGGCTTCAACTCACTGTTTAATATATTCAGTGGCATTCTTTTTTGTGTTGCACCTTGAGTTCTTGCTGGGCTTTTCTGAGCAAGACATTTTACAGCACATAACAAAAAGACAATCCCTGCCGCAGCCAGACTTTTTGTATCATTTAAATTGACCAGAATTTTTAATGTAGTTTCTTTGTGTGTCTGATGTATTTGCCTGTAAGCAGTTAATGGCTTTGCATGAGTCTTACAGCATTGCCTCTGGACTCTGGCTCGGACTGAGGTCCTGCTGAGCAAAGTGGTGCCAGCACTAGGAAAGGCAAGTGGTTTGCAGGTACAGCTGCTGTACAGCAAGCATCTCTGCTCTGCCCTGACGGCTGCATCAGGGCAGAACTCAAAGCGGGGAGGTCCGCAGATGAAAAGTGGAACCAGTGAAATTCACCCCTTTTTTACTTTTTTTTTTTTCTTTCTGCCGACAAACCAGATACCGGATTTCCAGCATGACGTATTAACTGTCTTCTTTGCTCTGGCATCTCTTGTGCAAGACAATATTGCCTTAGTCACCTGGTTCTCAGGATTTAAATGGCATGCTTTGTCATCATGGAGATTGCATGCTTATGTGGGATTTCCTGTGGTTCTTCCTTTTTGATTCATCTTCCCAGACATCGCAGAAGAGGCTATTGCCCTCTTAGTCTCATTCAATAGTTGTTACATCTCACTGTTGTTAAGAGCTAAACGTTCCAAAACCTTGAACCTGGGACCAGACCTTAGAAATTTTTTATTAACTACTTATTCATACACCCCACCACTGCATAGTGATGCCAGAAGAACCTCTTTCACTTTTAAACATGGTGACTGTGGTTTTATCCAGAAAATTAAAAGTACAGTTGACATTATATGAGACAGCCTTGTATATGCATATCCAGTGTATGACAGAGATAATAGTGGAACATAGATCGTGATCATCAGCAAGAGGCTTGAGAGGCAGGCCTGTGCAAACTCATGGAGTTCACCAAGGCCAAGGGCAAGGGCCTGCCCGTGGGTCGGGGCAATCCCCAGCACAAACCCAGGCTGGGCCCTCAGGAGTGGCTGGAGAGCAGCCCCAAGGAGAGGGGCTGGGGGGGTGGTGGGGGGAAAACTGCCCGTGAGGCAGCCCCGTGCGCTGGCAGCCCAGAACCCCCCTGCCCTGGGCTGCAGCCAGAGCAGGGGGGGCAGCAGGGCCGGGGGGATTCTCCCCCTCTGCTCCGCTCTGGGGAGACCCCCCTGCAGTGCTGGGGCCAGCTCGGGGGCCCCCAACAGCAGAAGGACCCGGAGCTGCTCGAGCGGGGCCAGAGGAGGCCACGGAGATGCTGGGGGGGCTGGAGCAGCTCCCCTGGGGGGCCGGGCTGAGAGAGTTGGGGGGTTCAGCCTGGAGAAGAGAAGGCTCCGGGGAGCCTTCGAGTGGCCTCCCAGGGCTTAAAGGGGGGACAGGAGAGGGGGGGGGACTCTGGGTCAGGGGGTGGGGGTAGGACGAGGAGTGACAGTTTTAAGCTGACAGAGGGGAGATTTAGATGAGATCTAAGGCAGAAATTGTTCCCTGTGCGGGGGGAGGCGCTGGCCCAGGGTGCCCAGAGCAGCTGTGGCTGCCCCCTCCCTGGAAGGGTTCAAGGCCAGGTTGGACGGGGCTGGGAGCCCCCTGGGCTGGGGGAAGGGGGCCCTGACCGGGGCAGGGGGGGTGGAAGTAGAGGGGCTTTAAGGGCCCTTCCAACACAAACCAGTCTGATTCTGTGATTCTATATTTTTTTAATGGCTTTAAAATTATTTTTTGAAATTAAACACAGGTAGTCATTGTTGCTATTTCACATGCAGTAGCAGTGTACAGTAAAGATGAGGATCTGAGTTAACCCAACAGGCAGACAAAAAGAGGAGACTGGTGGCAGTGAGATAGATCCTACAGAAGGAAGCAACTGGTGTCATGTTCTACCCAGTACAAGATCACCACAGACAAGTTCAAGAAAGCAGCTTCCCCTCTTCGTGTAGAAAGGGGTTTATTACTGCTGTGCTTTCTGGTAAGAGAGAGATAATAAACTCCAGTCATGTAGATCATAGGTTGATTAGGATCAGATAGAGAGGCTGTAGCATATCTAGGAGCAGGCTTTGGTTTTCGTATTGACTGCTCAGATGAACAGCCCCAGCACGCCATTTTCAGTAGCCTGCACTGAGCAAACGATTTCACATCGATAACTCCAAGAGAAGCAGTTCATCTGAAGAAGTAGTACAGTGCAAAGGCTACAGAACCAGATCCAAGGTTAACTGGGGTGTGGCATAAATTGCACCTTTCAAGCAGATAATGTAATATATGTTTGATTTACCCTAATTGAGGGCTTTCCCTGTCAGGCATAATATTATCTGCCCTTGAGTGGGTTGTTACAGGAGTCCTGGGTGGCTCTGCACCAAGGAGAGAGAGGTGGCACATCCACATGCCATCCCCACAGGGCTTGCAGGCGGGTGAGAAGGAGCCACATCTGGCTCGAGTGAGGGGTTTCAGGATTAACAATTCTGCAGGACCTAAGGCAATACACCCAGGTGCTTTGAGCAACCAGCAAATGTTTTTTTTTTTTTTTTTTTCTCTTTGTCATTTTCTACAAGAGAGAAATTTTTGCAAAGGGAATGAGAAAGACCACTCTGCAAGAATTTTTTTTTTTTAATGTTGTGACATAATTTTAAAAAACAATGTGTTCTCACGGTTTGTTTTTTACAAAAACAAAAAATAGCAAGTCACAGCAATTGGCAGATCCCTGCTGTCAGTATTTGGTGACGCCAGCACTAGCTGCAGCAGATGGAGAGATGCAAACATTCTGGAAACTTGGACAAACTGATTTTCCTGAGCGTCAGAAAATAGCACTGTTAGATGCTTCTTCTTCCTCAAGTGCAAGCTTTCTTAATAAATAACACTTTCTGAGGAAAGGAAGTTGGGATGTGTCAGTGCTTTTGGGACCAAGCCAGCTTTCTATCCAGCAAGCTGCTCTTTCTGTTGATGGTGGCTATTTATGAAGCATATGCCAGGAACATTGCAAAGGCAGCAGCAAAAGTCAGTTTACTTATAGTTAAAAGGAAGGAGTGTGTTTGCTTATTCCTCTTGCTTTAGTAATTGTAATCATTGCAGAATCTTAAAAACATGGAGGCTGAGGCTGGATAAGCATCAGGAATTACAAACCTGAGGATCTACAAGCACAGCAGCTGGATGAGAGGCACCTACATCATCAAGAAATCGCTGATGGTCATGTGTTACCACTTTAATACCACTGACATTTGCTGGTGAATTTAGGGGTGTCACAGAGATCTCACTGTACCAACAAATGTCAAGGATGTAACCACAGACCTCTGGTGTCTCAAATTGATACCACTTAAGAGTGAAGTGAATGTTGATGAACTACCATATGAAAGACAGCCTGAGAAGTCTATAAAAAACATTTGCTCTTATGGTTTCTCTAGTACCGTCCTGACTTTCTGGGAAGTTGACTGCCATTTCTATAAGATAGCAAGTATGGTGGGGGTATCAGAGAGGGCAAAATGAGGAGGTTATTGTTACTTTAACAAAAGCACCAAAAATAGACAATGTTTATAGACAATTCTGTTTGGAAACTCCTTCTCAGAGACTGTAGCATTACTTTGTTTGCTCTGTAGACCCCCAGAGATCTAACCCTAAAACCCAGGTGATTTTGGGGTTGCTGAAGGTGACCTGTTGGGTTGGAATGGAACATGATATAGGACTAAGGGAACTTGACAGACCAGACCGCTGGTTACTGGATCTGCAACGTTACATGCAGAGTCCCCTATCACAAGGAAGCACATAGGTCCTCTAATCCTAGAGTTTAGCAATAGGGAAAATGATCTGAAAGTGCTCAGATCAAACTAAGCTGGAAATATATGAGATCCTACTCAGTGGACTAATTTCAAGTGGCTAATGGCACTAGTAAAAGAATATCAGCAACCTCTGTAATATTTGCATGCGGTACTGGACTGGTTGTCTCATTCTGCGTCGTGCAGTCCCCTGGTTCATCTTTCTTAGGAACATAAATAAGTGAAAAGAGTAAAAAATCAAGGGAAAGTAAATCAGAGCTGAGGAATACTTAACTTTTCAGTAATGCCCTAAGAGAAGTGATGGAAGTCCTTAAAACTCTGTCACTAATAAAGCCTTTCTCCCATATCCAGGCAGTTCGTTTCTCAGTGTCTAGAAAAGGTGGCTTAAAATGCAGAAAAATTTGTCTCCCTCTTTCCTCTGTATCTTAATTTTCTCACCCAGCAGGGTTCTGACTCCATGAGGAAAATGAAATTCCTTGCACTGGTTAAACAGCCAGCAGCCACAGAGGATATATGGAGGATGCATGGGCTTATCTAGTCATTGCTTTCTCTTTTGGGGACCAGCCATGGACATATTTTATATTTTTTACATATAAATTTATATTATTGCCTAAAGCTCACTTTGGAGTGTGAGTATAGACTGAATAAAAGAAATATTTACATCATCATTATTAATGGAGATTACTGCTGCTTATGCAAAGTTGTTTATGCTTTCTGTTATAGAATTTATCCATGTAATGGTTCTTGTCATAAACTAAGCCATGATCCCACATGTGTTTTAATTCCTACAAACACCAGTGACAACGGGAGAAGCTCTTCTGGTTGTGTGCTCCTATCCCTACAGCCACTCCTGAAAGTGCACCAGAACGGATGTTTGCAGGGCAACCTGAGGAACCAGACAGAAGACTTAGGGAGAACCAGAAATATTCCCTCTTTTTTAAGGTTAGTTTTAACATGGACCAGTGATGGCAGGCACTGCTGCTGGAAGAATATCTGAGTCCACTGGGGTAGAATACGGAGCTTTTAGTGAGCAAATACTAGCTTTTTTTAATTCTCTCTAGTCATATTGGTGGGATTCTTATTGCTGAACTATCCGTTACATGATTCTGTATTACAGAGAAGATGAAAAATTTGCACGTTTTAATGAAACCTACATATAGAAATAATATATATGTAGGTATGTAACATATACATGATGCCTTTTCATTAACTTTGGAAAGATTATTCTCTTTTTGTTGGAGCAAATAGTGGGTTAGGGATGATCTGCCATGAACTGCTCTATGTGAATAAGATTGCTGTGGAGGAACAGTGAAAGACTTGACGGCTAATTATTATAAACTTTTGCTGAATACTGGCCAAGGTGATAAAACTTGATTGGATCTTGAAGAAAAAAAGGATGTAGGTGACCTGACTTGATGTGTCAGGACAGAACAGGCAAAGCCGCAATCCTAGGGCACTGTCAGTGAATTGTGCTGACAGTACTTCTGACTACTTCGGGCTCTTCTCTCCTGTTTGAACTTGATGTATTAACTGAGTAAGTGCCAGTGACAAGTAGAGTACTGTAGGAGGCCTATGCTGCAACTCACTCTGTTTAACATTTCTATCAGTGACCTGGAGGAGGTGAGGGAGTGCATTCTCATCATAACTGTGAATGACAATAAACTGGGGAGGTGGAGGGGTTTTACATCTTTGAGGGTTCTCAGGATTTGAGTAGGATAAAGCCCTGAGCAGCCTGGTCTGGCCCCAGAGCTGGCCCTGCCTTGAGCAGGAGATTGCCTACAGGGCCTCTCAGATCCTTTCCAACCTAAATTATCCTATGAGCCTGTGTCTCTAGATCCAGTGCTCCTGTCTTTTTAGAAAGGCTGATCTGTGCCACTAGAAATTTCCATTCTTTTCCGGTGGCTTGGTGCTCTTGTATGACACTCTGAACTGCAGCAATGTGACCTGTGGTGCTGAAATCAAGAGTAAGTTGTAAAGTAGGAGTACTGTAAGGCTTTGCTTGTCTGATGTGGAAAGCCAGAGCACAGCATTCAGAAAGGCATGCTCCCCAGGAGACAGGCTGAACCTGAAATACCCTTCCCAGGTCCTTGACAAGTAGGTTTTACAGTCTCAACTGAAGCTGATGTGGTTAAATCTGCATTTTTTTATTTTGTCCAGGGTTATGTTCCCACAGTCAGGAGCTTTTCTTAGAGAAGTTTCTGCCTCCTGCCCTCTGGGGTCTGTAGCTGCATTTCTGATGTACATAGTGTCCCCAAATGCTAAAGCTGTCATGGCACAAGAATGCGAAGAAGTTTAGAGAAAATTATTGCAGTCTTGCTCTTGAGGGTTTCAAAAACGGGGTCTGAGAAGAGGCAGGACCAGACAGCAGAAGGAGTGAGAACCAGCTTCAGCCCACCGACATTTGATAGATAGAAATATATTTACGGTTTATTTTACCTAAGAGTTGGGAAACCATAGACTATGAAGCTTGCAACTTTTTTGTGATTCTGTTCTTTACATTAATAACTTCTTTGGCTTTTTCTATTGAGTTTTATGATTAAGATCCAGTCTTAGGCTATTTTAACTTACCTCGTAGTCTCTTGTACTATTAGGTATCCTTGTTTTTGTTTAATGTTTTCTGGTATTAATGGTGAAGGTGATGTCTGCTGGTTAGCAGTGGGATAGAACAGTATCAAGATCTCAATTGTTGGTTTCTTTTTAAAATGCTTTGTGAAAAAAATTTCTTCCAGGTCAGAGAAGAGCTGTACTGTCTGGTTTGAGCAATAAACGTAAGCCAGTTTGTCTTCAGAACTTCAACTGATGTGAATCCCTAATGTTATCGGGTGTTTATGTTATTGCTCTCCAACAAATTCTTCCCAAGACACAGGAGCTGCAAACTGGACAAGACCAGAGTTGCCCTAACCTGTCTCAAATGGCAGCTGATAGCAGCCTCTGCAGAGGGATACCTGGAAAATCTCTTATGCATGCTTCTGGAAAAGCATCTACTTGGAGGCTCTTCTGCTCTGAAATAGAAGGTGAATTATTAGACAGACTAAAATTAAGAGAGCTTATGGATAATTGATGGTAAGTGTTGTGCCTGTAGAAATGTGATGAAGAGAAGGAAAAGAATATGAGAAGTATAATTTTATGTTATGTGGGGAACAGAGCAACATATCTCAGTGAAGAGTGACAATATTAAAAAATAAACAACTCATATAATCCAGCATCTTTAAGGAAAAAAATAGAGCATGAAAACTTCTCAAGACTTTGGCACATTTTCAGCATTGTCTCGAGTCACCATAAATATTTTGAGTCTATCTATGCAAATTTGAAAATATTCTTTTTTATATTCTTGGAGAATTTGCATTGAAAGGACTCCTCTGACATACGTGTTCATCCTTATCTGCATGGCTTTTGGTGCACGCAAACAAGTTGTCCCCTATGGCTGTTTAGATTTTTATAACCTCTGGGGGCTTGCTCTCCAGGAGCTCTTCTGTACTGCCTTGTGCTGTGCACTTACCTGTCTGCAGTGCTCAGGGTGAGGGAACAGAGTGGGTGTTTGTATAAATGGAGCTCTCTGTTTGCGTAGAGCTTTCAGTTGCATCTTCAAAGAGCGGTGAAGTGCATCGGATTGTGTGTTCATGCACAGATGAAATAGGCCTAGTCAACTTTTGGAAGATGCCTGCTTTATTTATTTCATGTTTAACTGTAATAAGCAATTACCTCATTTTTTGTTCAGCACTTTACCTGTCTCACGTTGATGGCAATGGCTGATCTTAAAACGTTACTAGTTCACAAGCAATTAGGGCAAAGATATATCAACAAAAGCAACTTTTTTGTGTGTTAAAAATTAGTTACAATTCAACCCAAATAGTATTAGAGAGAATGGAAAGTGTTGAGAACATGACTTTTGGTTGCTTTTCGTCAAAACTATTATACAGTCTGATTGATTTCAACTGTTGAGTGTGGTAGGACTGTCTACAAATGGCAGAATCACAAGAAAAATTAACTTCTAAAAATGCTGATTTTAGTTGCATGCACTAATTAGGAGAACAGTGAACTCTCGGGCAGATAACAAATCATGGCACATCCATCATTTCACACCTATTTGGTGAGGTACTAATGAAATTTGAACACTACACAGGTCTGGTTCTGGCCTCTGCAGTGAATCAGGCAAACACTTCAGAAACATTTATTCAGTAGCTATATTAATTCTATGTGATATCAGTTACTCCTTTAATAATGCAGCTTTATGTTTATTGTACTGGATCGCAGACCTGCTTCTGTATGCAGAATCTTTTCTCTTGCCATTTTTTCTGTTGGCAGGCCAACTTATCTGGTGCTAGTACATCACCAACCACCTGCTGTGGGCTATGTATCTGTTTTCGTAATTGCAATGAAATCATTTATGCCAAATAATGCCACATTACAACAGCATAATTTAATTTCGAGCTGTTCATTATAGTTTTATTACCCTTCAGCTTTGGCACCCTCCCAGAAAAGGACCCATGAGTAGCAGGTTAGACAGTTTCCTGAAGTGATAAAAATGCACCCCACACAGCTCGCTGCCAGGTCTTTTCTGCTGCAGAATTCTGGCATAATTGCATTTCTTGGGTACTGCTTGTGTCATGCTAAAAAACAGTAATAATAGCGGGTTTTTTTTCTTAGCCCTTCAAGTCTATATTGCAATCTCTTGCTATTCTAACTTAATCATGCTGTACTATGAAAAATAAGGGGGTTTAAGATACATTACAAATGTTGCTTACATTTGAACAGTGTGGCTTTTAACTTAAAACTTGTACAGAATTATGCTCTACAATAATAGACTCTAAGGCTAGAAGAAGTTCAGGGTGCTTTGCAATTATTCCCTAATGAGAATAGTAATGAAAGTTGAACTTGTGAGCATTTGGCTTTTTGTAGTACTTTGAATTTAATGTACCTGGTTTAAGGCATTTACTCCATTATAATTTAAGATATTACCATGCAGAATGTAGTTTATTAACCATTCCACTGTTTCTCTAAAGGTATTTACAGAAAACTTTTTACAATTAATGAAAAGCAGACATTGTAAAATGAAAATCAGAATGTAATTTATTAACCATTCCACTGTTTCTCTAAAGGTATTTACAGAAAACTTTTTACAGTTAATCAAAAGCAGACATTGTAAAAACGAAAATCAGATTTATTGCCAAGTTCATAAATGTCAAGTATACTGTTATGCAGGCTTTGTATTACTTCACTTGCAACTTTAAAGAACATTTTAAGTGATTGGAAAAAGGAAGTTTATTAAAGGCTCAGCAGGTCTTCTCTGCACTCTACTGTTATTAATGTAAATCATTGCATCATGTGATAGAGGAGCAGGCAACATGGTAGGAGCAGTTTTTAATCAGGTTTTCTCTGTGACTGCCAGTGCCTTCAGGAAGAAGGACCCTGTTTCCTCTGACAAACAAATGCAATGAGATTTCAGAAGAAAGGATAGTGCAAACTAGCCAGGGTAGTTAATTGCTGAACTTGTCTTTGAATATATCCCCATATCTTCAAGTAGCAGCTGGATGGTTAAAATATACAGACAGGTTTCCCATTCACAGACAAAATATTCCGATGTATTTCTTCCCTATAGCCAGTATCTCAGGGTGGGGAAATCTCTGCCAGAGATCTTATCAGAGATTTTGTGCATTGTTCTTTTGGTAGTAGAGTCTTGCTCTGTCTGTGGAGAAAACATTGGCCCATACCGAGGATTGCTATTGCAGCAGTTCCTCAGAGCTGCTGAGGAGCACTTGTGAAAAGGCAAAAGCTTCACATGCAGAAAATGTGTGATGTCCATGAACCTGAATGAGCAACTGTATTTCTTCCCCCGCCCCATACTGGAAGCCTTGCAGTTTGATATAGTTTAGTGCTGTGAAATGCATCTATGAATAAACCACACAGACTAACACAGTACAGTGAACTGGAGAGCAGCTCTTTGCAAAGACCGGAGAAAACAGCTGAGCATGAGAGGGGGAGCTCTGACTGTCTATAAAAAAAGCAGTTTAATGACATAACTTGGTAATGAGCCTTGTAATCTGCATGGGTATTAGAGGCTGTGGAAAAGAACTGTGACTCTGGTGGACAAAGGGAATAGTTAGAAGGTGGAGCTGGAGAAAATCAAAGCAGTTGATGAGAAACAGCATTACCTTCTAGGACAGTAGGTGTACAGCAGCTGAAGAAGTTGAAAAAAAGACTTTGGGAGATTGCTTACCTGCATTGCTACTCCATGTAACATGACCTGAAACACATATATACACCAAGGAGAGCTGAAAATAGGAGCTATAAATTTCTTACCTTGCACCATGGTCTTGCACACTGGGACACAAGTTAGCAGACAGACTTTGTGATGTTTGTAAGGAAATTCAACACTCCCAACTTTTTTCCAGTTTGTAGTTGGCTTTATCTTCAGTCCAAGATAGTTTGTAATGCTTGAGACAAAGGTTGCTTGCTTTTCTTAGGCACCACTAATATGTTCCTTTAGCTACTAAGCTAGGGAAAAATATACTAAGAAAGTTAAATTATTTTAGCACATGATCTAAACTTGAATTCTGGTTGGTAGATTTTTATTAATTCTGCCTTGATGGAGACATGATGAGGACTCAAACATGACCATAGCACAGAAGGCCCTGGGCTGGGATTCTGGCTCTGGCCTCAGCCTCTCCATGTTTCATTTTATATGTCTGTGAAATGTGAGTAAGAGCCGGCATCTGCTTTGCAAAGATGCTAGTAGATTAAAAATGTCACTGAAGAAAAGGACATTGTTCTACTGTTCATATACACTTAATTAAGTTATATAGAGGACAGAAGAAGAAAGTGAACAAGTTTTCCTCCATTTTTGTGGCTGTGACTTCTAAGCAGGGAGGACTTGGGATAGGTATAGAAGGCTAG
This sequence comes from Tyto alba, assembly GCF_018691265.1. Taxonomy (NCBI): domain Eukaryota; kingdom Metazoa; phylum Chordata; class Aves; order Strigiformes; family Tytonidae; genus Tyto; species Tyto alba. The sequence goes on along the minus strand of NW_024881261.1, from coordinate 40,829,924 downwards.
AGAAATACTGTGATAGCTCTCCTGTGGACATTTTGGAACCTTCATCTTTGAAGGTATTTATAACTGTCTGAGAGATAAGTATAAAGGATCCTGTTCTAGAGCCAGGTATGGATTGACAAATTCTTGAAATCGGTTTTAGTCCAGCTCTTCCATGAAATACAAAGTAAGGTAAGGAGGTAAGCTGAGGAAGATAGGTAAGGAAGAAAGAATAAATATTTAGGTTAAAGACAAAGCTATAATTTCAAATGTTTGATTCCTATAGTAATGTGTGCTTTCAAAATATTGTAGTCCATAAGATGATTTTAAGTGCCTTTCTGATTTGGAAAGCCACTGATCATTTCCATTGAAGTATTAAACACAGTTATTTTCATTATCTGAGAAGCTTTATCACTAAGAGGTGTTAGCTAACACTAAGAAGTGTTAGCTAACACTTAGAAGTGTTTTGCGCTGTCAGTGCAGGGAAATCTACTTAAAGATGGAGTGAGCAGGACACATGCAAACAATCCAGATTATTTGGAACACTCTTACCATTGATTAAGCTGATAGGAAAAGCTGCTAATGGGTCAGGGAAGTAAAATGGATATTTTACTGATATTTTGCCTGTTACAGAAAAGATTCTGGCAAGTGATACATTAAGTAGTTTTTGACACTGTCATGAGAAGTCCTAGTGTGCAAGTGATAGCTGACTTCTGCACACCTTGGAACTCCTCCTACTCACAGAAGCTCCAAGGCCTGACCAAACCTGTGTCAGACTTATCAGGTTTTGCCTCAACCAAGGTGTTCACCCCTTTCTCAAACACACACAGAGCACTGCTTACAAACCAGCATTGCCAGGGATGTAAATAAAACCAGCCCTGTAGAACAGATCCATTCCTGGGACACCATTTGGTTGTTTTTCTAAATGGTGAATACCCGTATCAGCATTAGACTTGACTTGGAGTCATGATTTATCAGCAAGAATTAATTTGGTTGTGGCTTTCCACAATGCCATTCTACACCCAAGTAACTCACCTGTAGAGTCACTTTTAAATATCTAAATGGAAAGATATGAACAGGTTAGGTTTTAGTTTGAAGACTAATTTCTTCATAATTCTACCAGTTTAAGATGATATTTAGAAGATTTAAATAGGAAGTATCAAGATTTTCAGAGTTGCCCTGGGATAGAACTACAGCCCTGCAGCAAGGCCTTAGCTCCAGCACTTTCCTCTTTTACTTAGGTTCCTACAAGGAAACATACTTCGGTTGAATTCCCCTTGATACTTGTCTTGCAGTGAGAAGCTTTGAAATGTCTTACAGATTCTAGTTGTGACAAAATGGGACAATTTGGACTTTCAGTCCTTCAAGAGGTCTGTAGCATTTCAGCACCTCCTTTCATGTAAATTGACCTCAACTTCTGCGTGTGGTGGGACAGTTGACGTCACAGCCAACCCAAGCTGACTTCCAGTTTTCTCTTGGATTTTCCCCTGACTACAGTTAAATTACCTACAAAGCGAGGTGTCAGCTGAGATGAGTAGAATTGGAAGAAAATGTCTCTGGTTGTCTAAGGTACACTGCCATATTTGTAATCTGTGGATAAGCAGCAATCAGCAAAACTCACAATAAGCGGTAAGTACTCTAAATGTCATAATGAGCTCAGTCATTGAAATCTGAATGCCATTTATGTTGCCCTTTGGTAATAATTTGTGATTGCCACTCAAGAAGGCAATCATGTATCCAGTACAGCTAAAAATTCGATGCATAACCCAGGCTTTCTGTAACAGCCTGAACTGCTGTGAAGTATACTAAAAAGATCTTTGCATTCATATTTACATGGCTTACATCCATGTCACGTATTAAAAGAGAAGAGAATCTTAAATAACAGAATTTATTTGGGGAAAATGTGTGTAGATTACAGGTGTTCTTTGGAGAACTCTACAGATAATATTCTAGCTCATAAAATACATGTTACGATGCTAACAACATCTGGTCTCTTTCATGCCCACGTTCTTATGCTTTGAAGATCTTGCTAATCCAGATCTGTCATACTAAGTACCTCATTTGGAGGGATGGATTTTTTTTTATTTTTTTATTTCTTCCTCCTTTCTTTTCTAGTTATTTATTGATGACTGCTGAGGTGTTTTGGCTTGATTTTCAGACTATAACACCTTTTGTTTCTTTTCTGCCTCTAGACAGAACAATTTTTTAGTATTTTCTTATCTGCAAAATATCTTGAAAGGATATAATGCTATTAGTCTCTTTTTGGCTGCTTTTTATCCTTGTGTGTAAATGCCAATTTAATCACAAATGTAATATAAAACCATGTTTGATACTGATGGGCAGGTAAAAACATGATATTGTTGGCAGAGAGGAGAGTACATGCTTTCTTCTTCAACATAAAGGAGAAAGACAGGAAGAAGAGACTGGATGTAGCTCATTCAGTGCTGACATGAATTATTCCACTGAATATCAGTAGGTAACATGCCCTGTGCATGACACACTAAGTTGATCACGTGCTACTTCATCTGGTGGTAATGATAACCAATTGGTAAGTAAGCTTAGCATTCGAGGGGCTTTAGCAGACATATGACAGAACAAGTCCTCTAGAGAGGTATGCAGAACCAAATTACTGCACTGGTTGCTCAGCAGATGCAAAGAGAGGATGTGAGTCTAATGTTCATGCTGCAGATCTATCCCAGTCCCCCACAGTAAATGGCTAAATAGTTTTTCCAGGCCTAAATTTAAACCTTCCTCAGGGAGTGTGCAGACAGTTTGCTCAAGTGGCTCTTCTCTAGCAAGTTCATTCTCTGTTTTTTACATCATCTGTGTTAGGTAGGATCTTGGCAAGAGCTATGCATCCACCTTTGGCTCCTTTTATTCTGCAAGAGCACCACCACATAACAAAGAACATTTTGAGCTGCAGAACTTGCACGCTTCAGTGTTGCAATACCGTGTATCTAATTCTTAGGGCCATTGTTTTAAATATAGGGACATAAAGACCAGCATATAATTCATACCAACAAGACACTCAGCACAGTAGCCGGTGTTCTACAATAGCCATGATTCACAGAACCACGATATCTGGAGTACCTTCCTAAATGGTAAATACTTTTCACATGGGGGATCTCTTCTAGAGTCCTCTAACTAGTAGCTTCTTGAAAGAGCCAGTCGCAAGTGGCAAAGTGAGAGAATTTCATCTTTCCTAGTGTAACAGTTTACCAGGGGCTTTGGAAGTCTCCCAGTATCCCCATATCTCCTCTCTTGCTGCTTCCTTCCACCCAACAGCTCTTCATCATCAGATAGTGGAGTTTGGCCTCTGTAAAAATTCTTTTGGGACTTCCTGCCATTAGTTATCCAAGAATAAAACTTCCCAAGGTCTTGGAGAATGATTGACCAGATGGTTGTCAGCCTTGCACTTTTTGGGAGTCTTCAGTACCATATTTAGTAGTACTTCAGTACCTACTTTTAGGTATCTGATGCTATCTAAGACTATGCTAAAAGTTACAGAATGAAGGGGTAGTGAGCAAAAAAGGGATTCCAAAGCAGAAGAGGCAAACTGATGGCAAGGTTAAATCATCTCTGTAGGAAACAACTTGTAGAGGGTGTAAGATTTTCCCATTAATGGTCTGTTGCTTCTCTGAGAGGTAAGTGTGGACATGTCACTCCAGGGATCAGAGGGAAACTCTTTCATGCAGAAATCAAGAGTTCTTTCCCTGCAATTACAGTAAACATTTCCATGTTAGTCACTGGCAGGTCAGATGCTGTACATAGCCTTCTGTGCCCTGGTTTGGCTTAAGGATATATCAGTAGGTGGGTACATTTCAGTGTGATAAAGGTGATTCTGAATTCCTGAGTTTGATGGAGTTTATCTACTGGAACGGGTGCAGAGAGGTGAGCATTTACTCTGTTCATAGCAGTACTGTGCCATACTCAGCTGATCAGTCCCCCACACCCTGACATGTGTCAGAAAAACTGTCAAAAATAAGATTTGGAGAGCCTGGAAACAACATGAACTGGACTCTGGAGGAGTAACACGTGTATGCTGTTTGCATCTGAACAAAAAGACTGAGAGCTCATTCAAATGATTTCAGAAAGCCTACTCCTATTTTTGAAGTAACAGATTTGCTTACCATATTTACCAGTTGTTCATTCCTAGTACGACTGGGTTTTATTTTTTTATCATAAATCTTTGCAAAAAAGCCAGTCACTACACCACATATACAGCAAAAAGAAATTGTGTGTGAAAATAGGATGCCAATCTTAGAAACATAAACTTCTTCCCAGGCCACAGGGCTTCTGCACGGAGTAAACCTTATTTCATACTTTCTGGATTTTGCAAGCAGCCTTAGAAGAAAATCTGTATTCAGTAAGGGTGTAAAAGTGTGCGTCGAATCAGATGATCATAAGCCACCTACATCAGAGCAGCTTTCCTTTGCTGTGGTGGCTCTTACATATTTTGCATATATTATGTAAACATTGAGACATTGCTCAGCAAGTGAGGTAAATGTAGAAAATACAACTTGGGTACTAAGTACGACCATTTGATAATGAATTTTGTGGAGTTTTCATCCACATTATTGCAGCAAACCTCAAAAGAGACTGAATAAAGTAATTACATTTGATACTGAAAGAGAAGTATGCTGCAGTAAGGAACTATCGAAAGTGAGCTTGTAATTGTGTTTGCCCAGAGGCCTGAAAGATGCAAGATTTATAGGAAGAGATACTGAGTATCTTTTATTAGACCAGCTGATTATATCTGGAAAAAGCAGATGAGCTTTGGGTCATGCTGTCGCTTCTTCAGACAAAACAGCAGCAAACTTCAAGCCACATCTGACTGAGACAAATTTGATAGGAAAAAGATAGCTGGCTCTTGCAATAGGAAGAAACTGTTAACAGTGGAAAAGGTGATGAGCTGTGCCTCTAATTAGTATATGTGGAACAGAAAGGCATTATTAGGGGCTAAAGAATGAAGTTTGTAGTATTATAAAACTCATATTACTGTTGATTCTTGTGATTGATTTACTTTTTTAATCCAGCTGTAATTCCTAGGCTTCCAAAGCCTGTAAAGGTAAGATCTGAGAGGGCAGACAGAAAGGTAGTGACTTTGTGAAAACATTCTCCAGCTGGTCTGTGGGAGTTTCTGTTTTTAGACAATACGTGTTCCCTCTGGTTCTGCCTAGCTGTTTGTTTTCACCTATGTGCTTTCCAGGGAGGTGAGGTAGAAAATCTAAACAAGAAAATGTACTGAAATGAAGACTTTGGAAATCTACAGGTAGCAAACCAGTGCCTGTCTGTCCCTGGGATGAAGCAGTAACTGCCTGCAGGGAACAGGAGGAGCAATGCCTGCCATATAAATTGGCAGTAAAATGGATATTGATACTCAGATTTGTGGCTTAAAATCTGGGTCTTATTGGAATAGTTTTGGGTGCATGGGGTCAAGTAAAGAAGTCTGATGAATTGTCTTATTTTTTTAATCAATGTTAATTCCAAATAATTTGCTTCTTCATGGAAAAAAGCAACCAAACAAAAATCTTCTCCCCCCCCCCCCCAAAAAAAAAAAAAAAAACAAACCGAAACCAAACTGTTTGAAACAAATTCTAAGAATGAAGAATCCATGTATGAGAGCAATAGAATAGCCCCTGGCTCACTTGGCAGGGTGCATCCTTGGGATGTGAAATATTTAAGGGAATAGAGCAGGAACTCAAATATTCACCTTTCATATGCCAGCAAACATGTCTCTTATGTACTCAACAGTAGTTACTAACTTAATCTATTCTTTGAGAGAAAACATGCTGTGAAGACTCAGGATTACAGGTAGCATACGTCCCACAAGAAAAAATCTTGAAGGGAAGAATAATTGTTTGTTTGTTTGTTGGTTTTTCTTGTGTTTTGGTTTTGTTTGTTTGTCTTTTTGTTTGTTTGTTTGTTTTTAATAAAAACAATGAATTTGCTTTTTTTTCTTCAGTACTAACATGGTAGATAGTAATAGTAGAGGGACTTTCCCAGCCACAGAGATCCCAGGGAGAGGTCGGTAGCACAGCACTAGTGTGCAATGAGAAGCCTCTCCAGTGGTGTGTCTTGTCTTCTGACAGTCCAGACAGGCTTCAAAGAAGCTATTAGAAGACAGATACTTATTAGAAAGTAAAGACTTGTTTATTTGATAGTGTATTTCAAAGATTCTTTTTTTTGAGTAGTTTATATTTCTGTCTGCTAAGCATGTACGTATTTGCAAAAGCCCAAATCTGTAACTTTTTGTCTTGCTCACTGTTCATAGTCTGTTGTCCAGACCCACAAGTGTCTGTTTTCACTTTTTGCCAGTTTTGACATATCAGTTGCATTTGAAATTTATTATTCTGGGCTCAGTTTTGGATGGGTTTTACAAGCCACTAACTGTAGAGCTACTGCATGGATGTTCTTTTCAGCCTCTAAGTGCCTTAATGCAACTTGGTAGAGCTTGTAGGGTTGGGGTTCTATTACAAAAAATGCTTTACTTCTTTCATCACAGTATGCAATAGGTCGCTATTAAGTAAGAATTATGTTTTACAATGTACTGCCCAATACTGTCAAGCATAACAAAAATGCACTAAAGTAACCTGATAAATCAAGTTCACATGGCTTTATAAACTTTTTTGATTTAATTGAATTAATTATTACCTCCCATATATGTAGTAGATATTGACACACAGAATGAAAACAGTTGTCATACTCAGTCTAGGATAGAAATTAATGACTAATGTGTTCGTTAGTCATGAATGCATAGACTGCTATGGGCCAGTTTAATTTTCAGTGTGAATATTACTCATTGAAATATTTAATCCAAATAGTTTCAACACAGTATCTCCCATAGGGTTAAATATCTACCTTTGGGTATTTTACAATATACTTCTCTTCAAGCATAGTGCACTTTACCTTAAGTGAAAAAGACCAAATGTGAAAAAGGCCTTCAGTGAAAAGACCAAATCTAACTCCAAGGGAGTCAGACAGGGAGCAGAGCTTTCAGAAGCTAGGGTAAGACTGTCTCACCTATTACAAGACAAGAGAAGCATTGTGGTCTTTAAAGTTAGTTCATGTATTTTCATTTTTTCCAAGCCCTTAACCACAAGGTTCCAGAGTTGTCAGTTAATATTCAGTTAATTTAAATTATTTATTTGATCATCTAAGAGAAAAAAGGTTTGAAAACATCTAAAGGACCTTTAGGAAATGTAATTTTTTTTTTCTCCCAGAGTAATTTCCAGCTAATTTAATCTGCTGTAGATGTTTGTTGCTAAATGTCTCATAGTCACACAGAGAAGATAACCAAATCAGGGAATCTGAAGCTTTATGAAGCTTTATTCCCAATATGGCAAGGGACACTACCTTAAAAATTGATCTCCTGAGCCTATTTCAGATATAACTAGTTAAAAAACAGACAAAACAAATAAAACAAAACAAAAATATTTCTTAATATTTATCAATGATTCTGCCTTCAGCATTTAATTTTTCACTTTGGAATACTTTCCTCCTTCCATGCTAGAGTTTAAATTGATTTGTCACTACACAGAGTAGCCCTATTTAACATTTCTTTTTCTTTTTTTTTTTTTTTTTCTTTTCTTTTTTTTTTTTTTTTAAGATTAATACAGCAGTCCTGTGGAATTCTCTTTTAATTTGTTTGAAGTAATTGTCCTGGAAAATGGAGTTCTGAGTTGTAAAGTACTCAGTCTGAATCAACAGGTGAATAATACTGAACTATATTAGGAAGAGTTAAGTGTGTTTTCACTGTTGGTATGTCAAGCTGATGCTGTGACTTTTCTTTCCAAAGTGATCAGCTGTACAGATTCCCTTAGGCAGGTTGGTGGTCTGAAAGTCAAAGTTTCTCTTTGATGACAGCCTGGGAAATATCCCTCTAAAAGTATCTGTATATCAGACAGACCCTAAATGTATTCCTTTCTTTTCCACTCTTTTTCTTCATTCCAGTCTGGATTTGAATATAGGGGGAACACTGGAATGGTCTAATTGATATAAATTATTAAAATGACAGTATGTCTCCTGTATGTGGAAACTTTTTTACTTGTAACTGTCTCTCTAAGATGGTGAATTGCATTTTGGTACTGAGTTAGAAGTTACACAGCTTATCTTTGTGAATCTTCATCATCCTAGAATTCCATGTAAATCATTAAGATCCTGAATTTTCTGTGTAAGATCTGTATCCAATAAACTATTTAGTAATGAAAGCATCTAAGGACTGGAATATATAAACTGGAAATTCTGCTGGACTTTAAGATCTTTTGATTAAAAATACATATCGGGATGAAATATTAATAGAACTGTAGATTGCTGGGTACACTGTGTATGTCCTGGTGTTCTGATGGGCTGAGTATCCAGAGAACCTCTTGGATACAGTTTGTGTGGCAGATGCCCATCACATGTGAAACTTCAGCTGGGTCCTCAGCTGCTCACAGGAGGGTGGGCTCCCTTCTCCACCCGGAGTGCCTACACGCACACGATGCGCCCGCTGTGCATGGCCCCATCGCAGCCAGTCTCCTTCCTTCTGGCCAGGGCACTACCACCGGGATATCTCCACAGCCCCTAGGGAGATGGGGAAGTTACAGATCTTCCTTTGAGTACTACATTCAACACTTACTTGCAGTAAGTTCCAGTCCCTTATGTAGTCCAAGACTACAGCTTGGACTGATTCCTACTATTCCAACCTCAGGTCCATATGCTGACAGAGTTGGTTCTTTCCAAGCAGACTTCGTCATCCTCTAGTAGAGCTGTACACAGTGAGTATTTAATGCAGTAGTGTTGTAAGGGCATTAAATAGACAAGAATGAGAAAAACAAAGCATTCATACAAGCGAATGGGAGAGTTTGTGGTATTATGTTGTGTATTTACATTAAATAATAAGCTAACTTTATTCCTTGGATGTTCATTTCAGCTTCTTCCTCAAACATTCTTATTACTTGATTTTGCTTATTTTATTGTCATTCTGGTGGCAGAGGAACATGTAACAGTGCTATTGAGTGTACTGGCCTGGGTGGTCCCTCATGCTGAGAGCCTGTTGTTGAGTTTTAGTGTAATTTTTGTTTGTAGGAAGATCAAAAATAGTGGAAAAACAAAACAAAACAAAACAAAACAAAACAACCCAAACCTGTACCAGAAGGCTTACAGGTGAAACAGGAAAAGTTGTGAGCCTGCTGTAGTTATTTGATAGTAATGAAGCTCAGCAGAGGAGGAGAAGGGGATGAGGGGAGAAAGGCAAAGTAGTAGGGTGCTGTAGATCCAAATATTTTGTTCATGTTATACCTATCTGTCTATAACATGCAATTTTTGCTAGTTTTCATCCTCAACCTGTTTGTATCTATACCCAATGTAGAATTAATTACATTTTAAATTGGGAAGATATGATTTTTCTATGATGGCAGTTAATAACACAGAGTAACTCTCCCTTTTTATCCTCCAAGATGATCATCGGTATTAGAAAATTACATTCCCTGCAGGGACTGTAGATCTTCCTTCATTCATTATTTAAGTCCTTCTCTTCCTGACTTGTGTATTCATGTCTGTATTGGTTAAGCCTGGCCTGTTTCAGATTTTCTATTTGTTGTATTAGAGCAGTATGGGCATGAGATAATAAAGCTAAGTTTACATCCACTCCTCCATGTCCTCTGGCCACCATCTTTGCTCTCTCTCTCTACACAACCAGTCTCTGGGTTTATTTATAATTTCCTTTCTTCTTCTCTCTCCAAACAGTTCCTCACAGAAAGAACAAGAACTGAGAAATGTCCACAGCTGCCAGGATGTGAAAGCTTGCAAATATCTGTGTACCTATTCACTGCTCGGATTCCTGACTTAGCTCCAAAGGCTGGGGAGGCATTAGAGGTTAAGACCTGTTTCGGATCCAGTTCATAGACCAAACAACACAGTTTTTTCCTTCCCCTTTTGTTAGTGTGCAACCACCTGCTCAGTGATTAGATGCATTCTGCTCACAAAAGACAGAGGGAGTAGGTAGTCTTTGGGATACAGCACTGAGGTGGGAGGCAGGCATGTTGGATTCAGGTCTTTCTCCCCGCACTACAGAGATGCCATATTGGATCAAGTGAGGTTGCAACTGGTAGATGTTAGTGTAGTTAAAAATAATGGCACTTAAATGCCATTTTCCCAGTTCTACCTCAGGCAGGAGCTTAGAGTTAATTCCAGCCTGGAACAATGTTCTTTTATATATGATGATTACGGATGCAGATATTGCTGTGAATGAGCAGAGCTGATGCCATGAACACTTGGGAATAGACCAGTAGTTGCTTTCCAAGCTGAATATGGATTTGAGCCTCAGGATGGAATAATATGGGAGTTGATGATAAAAACTTAAGAAAAGGTCAGAGGTGGTAAACTGGAAGTCAGTTCAAATTCCATTCAATAAAGTAAAGCTTGCTAACCTGGACTTCAGGAGAGCAGTCTTTGGCCTCTTCAGGGATCTGCTCAGCAGAGTGCCGTGGCATAACACCTTGGAGGGAAGAGGGGCCCAAGAAAGCTGGTTGATATTCAGGGATCATCGTCTCCCCCAAGCTCAGGAATGATGCATCCTGACGAAGAGGAGGTCAGGTAAGAAGATCAGGAGGCTGCATGGGTGGACAAGGAGCTCCTGGATGAGCTCAAACACAAAAAGGAAGCCTATAGAGGGTGGAAGCAAGGACAGGGAGCCTGGGAGGAATAGAGAGAAACTGTCCGAGCAGCCAGGGATCAGGTTAGGAAGCCCAAAGCCCTGATAGAATTAACTCTGGCAAGGAACATCAGGGGCAACAAGAAAAGCTTCTATACATACGTCAGTGATAAAAGGAAGACTAGGGAAAATGTTACCTGGCATATGGAGACCTTGTTACCTGGTATATGGAGAAGGCTCAGGTACTCAATGACTTTTTTGCCTCAGTCCACCAGCAAGGGCTCCAGCCACACAGCCCAAGGGGCAGAAGGCAAAGGTGTGGACTTAGAGAATGAAGAACCAGCCACTGTAGGAGAAGTTCATGTTCAAGACGATCTAAGGAACCTGAAGGAGCACAAGTCCATGGGACCTGACGAGATGCATCTGCGGGTCCTGAGGGAACTGACAGATGAAGTGGCTGAGCCACTGTCCATCATATTTGGGAAGTTGTGGCAATCTGGTGAAGTTCCTGCTGACTGGAAAAAGGGAAACAGAACAACCATTTTTAAAAAGGGAAAAAAGGAAGAGCCAGGAAACAAAAGGGCAGTGAGTCTCACCTCTGTGCCCAGGAAGATCATGGAGCGGATCCTCCTGGAAACTATGCTAGGGCACATGGAAAGTAAGGAGGTGGCTGGTGACAGCCAACATGGCTTCACTAAGGGCAAATCATGCCTGAGGAATCTGGTGGCTTTCTGTGATGGGGTTACAGGGTTGGTGGATAAGGGAAGAGCAACTGATGTCATCTACCTGGATTTGTGCAAAGCATTTGACACTGTCCCGCACGACATCCTTGTCTCTAAATTGGAAAGACATGGATTTGATGGATGGATCACTGGGTGGATAAGGAAATAGCTGGATGGTCACACTCAAAGAGTTGTGGTCAATGGCTCGATGTCCAAGTGGAGAGCAGTGACGAGTGCCGTTCCTCAGGGGTCGGGGTTGGGCCCGGAGCTGTTTAACATCTTTGTTGGACTTTTTTTGCATTATTTGCTTTATTGGGAGATGGAGATCTGTGGTCTGTCTTTTAAAAATTTTTTGGTGGAAATTTAGTTTTACAGAAATTCTTCAGAAGCAGCTGATTTAGCAGGAAGTGATTAAATGGTTTAAAAGGAAGTGTCAAGAATTACATGGACTGAGGACTGGCCTTTATTGCAGTGTGGAAATAAAAGCCCATAAAATGCTGACCACCTTCTCTCTCTTCTCTTTTTTTTTGTGCAGAAAACAAAGTTAGAACTTTACTTGTTTGTCTGAAATGGAGGCAAATTCATTTGCTTTTTCTCCTGAGTATCACATTGGCTGTGCTATATAAATTTACAATACATTTTTCAGTTGTCTAAAAAAAAAAAAAAAAGAAGAACTATTTCATTTGTGTTTCATCTTAAACACAGCAGTTTTGTTTGTAACAGTACTGGCTTAGTGTTCCTATTCTCTACCAACATTAAAAAAACCTAAATCCAGATAATAAGTAGCCATAAAAATAATTCATAAAATGTATGAAAACTGTTTCAGTTGTGAAGCCCTTAACCCAATCCAAATTTGCATGCAGTGATTTGTACTTACAGGAAGATCTTTGCTCACATAGTCTGGGTAAGTAGCTATCTATGGTCATCATTTATCTGTTAAGCACAAATAGAACATTCATCTGATAAGCAATGAGGTGAAACTTTCAGCTCAAAAGTTAGACTAAGATTAGAGAGAACCTACAAAGAAATGCAAAAATAGTCTCAGTAAGGAGGAGTGAAAGAATTTAACAAACACAGACAACAGACTTGCAAGAGGACTTCAAAATTGAGATAAAGACTCATCTGAAATACTGGCAGGAGGTGATGTGGTGCACAGTCTTACACAGCTTGGATGCATGTTTTTGTCTACACAGAGTTTCAGAAGGACAGACTCAGCTAAATAATGGAGACCCTCTCTTGATAATCTGTGACTCTGAGAAGCAAGAGACAGGGCTTAGTCTCCGTCCTTTAGGATACACAGAATTCTGAACTTGGTTACACTGGCATCCTGAAGGACACATTGAAAATGCCTTTTCCACTGTATTTGTTTTTGTGAATTTTTAAAATACCTTAAGTTAACTAAATTCTAATTAATAAAAAATCTTCCCCTGTAGAAAGTTTGCCAACTAATTAGATGTATACACTTAAGTGATTGCTCAGTTTTTCTTCCGACAATAAATTATGGAGCTTTTTTTTTTTTTTCCTTTGGCTGAAAGCAGTGCATTTACTTCTGTTCTTAGAGAACATTCAGCCCTCTTTCTTGACACTCTGCCAGTGTTAGACTGATAGGATGCTTGTTTGTATCATGTGTAGGTATCTTTGGAGCTGCTTGCAAAGTTCTGTTTCTGGGAACTAAAATGTTCTAAAAATACACTAGTACAAACTTTCTTTTACTTCTTTTATTTAATGATCAGAACTTGAAAGAGCATATGCAAATATTTATGGATATGCTTTGAAGTTATGGCCTTGAATTCCATCTTAATCCCTGTTTTATCAGGTTTTGACAGGCTGGAACCTGCTCAGCACCTTACACAGGCCCTCTTTTATAGGTGCATTGCTGTGCCCATTAGCAACACACACAGGCCTGCAGGCACATACGGGTGAATGGTCATACTTATGTATGCTACAATTTGGTCTGAAAAGTTCAGCAATACAGATATAATTTGCTTATAGAAAATTAGAGGCTAAATAGGCATGTTACCCTGAAAATTACAAATACAGGAATACCTGTGTTCACACTCATGGCCTTTTTATGGGGCATCATTTCCCATGATGGCTGATAGATGATGAAGCAGAGGATGAGGAGAGTCCCCACTGACTAGTTGAATGGTCCATTCCATGGGAGAACAGCTTTTCTATATCTGTTTGTATTCAGCTCTAGTACTGAGCACAGGACTAAGGAAGCTTGTTTAACTGCAGATATTATTTAATGTCTCAAATATTTTGGCTCACCCTGATAGCTATTTTTGTCAGGTGAACTACACGTGTTCTTTAAAAAGTCTGGATTTCAAGCTGTTATGACAGTTTTAATAGTGCTGATTTGTTGTTAAATGTAGCCCTATTGCTCAGAATTCAGTACAGAGACACAAATTTATCAGAGAACTTGAGGCTGCTGTGGGTATAGAATTTTTCATCTACCAAAGAGGAAAGAAAAAAAGAAGACCATATTTCATAATAAAACAGATATTTTCTTATTCCTCTTTCATTCTTGTTTGTCATTCTCAGCTTTATCCTAGTATTCAGAATTCACAAGGCCTGTATAAGGGTGTTTATTTCTATGTACATATATGTATATGTTCTTGGTATCATACTACAGTGGCACAGTAATGTATACTAGAATCACTGCTTTGTAGAATACAGCATTCCTGGCTAGGGAAAAGAAAGAAAAACACTCATACATTTTGAATTATTGTCTGGCAAAATGAAATGAGGTTACTTGTTGCTAGAGTGCTGCTCCAAAAATCAGTGAGATAATTAAAAATTACTACCTTTTCCTGGAGCTTGAGTAATATTTAAGATCTTTTGTAAACTTCTGTGCACTACTGCTTCCTTTTGCTTTAGAAAGTAAGCTGAACATTTCAGTGAGATTGATTTTTGTAAGACATATCTCTTCTCTTGGTTAGAGTTTGGCATTTCTAGCTCTAGTCCTGGAAGAGGAGTGAAACATGTATATACAAATACATGTTAAAAAAAGCAAATGCAAACTTAAATATTTTGAGAAAAGGCTGCTGTGACACATGGGAGACACATTTGGTAGTAGCATTTAAATGAAATGGACCCTTTCCAGCTCATGGGAACCTAAGGGAGGGCTATAAATGAAGTTGTTAAGGTGGTGGGAGGAGAAGAGTGACTCCTCAAGGAGAGATTTGTACCTGAGAGAGCAGGGATATCTCCAAGAATGGAGCTGAGGAAGCATCTTGCTGCAGACTGAAGAACAGATACAGTCAACAGAAATAGAGTCTTAGATGACATTGCCAGAACTGGGGTGTGTGCTCTTGGTTTGGCCAGTAAAATTAGGAAGGGTGTGTTGCCTTAACAAGAATCTGGCATGAAAGGTCTTCTTGTGTTTCCATCAAGCCTTCTAGCAGACAAATATGAATTCTCAAAAGATGAAGTAGTTCAGTATCAATGAAGGCATGACTGGCTATTTATGGTTTGTTTGGGTAGGTGTGGCAGCCTGCCTTGTCCATGTCCTGTTTGTCCATCAGGGAGAATCTGGAGCTGGACCTACTTTTTGGTAGCTGGCTATGTATGCTGAGCAGATGATGGTCCTGTTAGTGCTTAGTTAACCTATCACAGTTTCTTCTGCATCTCTGGCAACTACTGTTGCCCAGTGGAAACCAGTTACACAAGGAAGATTTCTAAGTTCTTCAGCAAGGTCATGTAACAGTGAAATTCTTCAAATACAAAGGGATAGATAGACAGCCAAAAAAGTGCAAAAAGGAAAATTAGTACTGATTAACTTCTATTTTATAAACAGAAATTTCACATGGAGCTTTTTCCAGTTAGTAAACAATTTCAGTTCTCACCACCTACTCATTCAGCAGAACATTGTCTCTAACTGAAAGAATGTTTCACACATGGAAAAACAGTATTTGAGAAGGCAAAAAGATAGGAGCTTTCCTGGGTGAGGAGGGGGAAGATAGTATTTCATCATAATTGGAATCACGCAAAAAAATCCTCTGGAGGTGAACTGCTCCTTGTCACAGGAGTGAGAGGAAGATTTCATTTGGAGCATTGCCTGGTTGTTGTAGATTCACTGATTCCTGTCTTACGGATACTTGGTTGGTTTTGTTTTGTTTTGTTTCCTTAATTTCTCAATGGCATAGTTTTCAATACAGTTTTCTTTAAATCTGGCAAATGCAACCAGTGTTTTCAAGTGATCCTACATCTCAGAGTCCACTTCTTTGCAAAAGAAAACTGATGACAAAATTTCATACTTTGCTTTTTTGCATTTGTCATCGCAACTGTGCCTTCTCTGTTCATCCTGGTGACTAATGGCAGAGTTTAAAACTTTTGCTAATATAATTCTATGTAGATTATGATCGTATATCGTAATTCTATCTAGCAAAAGCTGTTCTGTGATAAAAGGGAATGTAGTATCATTTGTATTTACGGTCTTGTTCAAAGGAGTGATGTGAGGTTAATTTGAAGGTTAATTAGGAGAGGTTTAATCTAAAGGCAACAATTCTAATCTCCACTTTCAGATTCATGATAGAGCTCTTTTTGCTCAGCTATTCCAATAAAAGCAACATTCCTTAGAGATAAAGATCTCTGTCACAGCAAGCATTTCCATTTATTTTGAGGTAGTATAAATTCACTGGAATACTCACCTGTATGCGGATTGTAGTTGCTCTGGTTGTGCTGTGCCAACCAGACACACTAATTCCTCTTTCATGTCATCATGGAAAATAAAAATCTTGAAAGGTAACATGGGAGTCAAGTTAGTCTTTCTGACAAAGCAGCTATAGGTGAGTGTGACATATTTTGCCTTTCTGGCAACCACAACAGAATTCCCAAGGTCAGTAACAATGTCTGGTACTCTACATTTTTTTAATCAATAAATGTGAGAAATATTAATTGCTTTTAAGATTAATAGCCAATCAGCACTGTCAGTGTAACAGTCAAAGCCTGAAAAAATTATATGCCCTTTTGCTGAGTTGACCTTCATAAAGCCCAGGTTTGCCTCAAGCACCTGTGGATATTTCTGCAGTCAGGGATTAGATGGTATAATAGTTCCTTTTAGGCCACAGCAATAAATAATGTTCTAGATAGTGAAAATATAGGGCCTCCTGTAGTTCAGTAGCTACTGCTGTGCTTCCTTCTGCACGGCTGCCAGTCTTGAAGCAGCGCGATGGAAGTGGGGCCAGGAAGCCTTTTCCTAAACTTGCTTCTGGTCCTGTTACTTCATCAAGGCAGAATTAACCAGGTGCTTTTCTTCCATTCACCATTTAGGTACCTGTCTCTGCCATCTCACTCTTTTTCCTTCACTCTTCTTTGTGAGCTCTTAATGTACAGCAACAGTGAGGAAGGGAAAGGAGAGGAGAGATAAGTTCCAGAAGTGGCTGAAAGAAGTGAGAAGAAACCATCAATGGCACAGATGGAAGAGGCAGAGAAAGGGGCACGGGAGGGGGAGAAGATGCACGTGGGATGTAAATCAGAGAGCATGCAGCCAATCCATGTGCTTGGCCACACCACTGTTGCTGGGATGTTATGGCTTAATGTTCCAAGCTTTGAGGTCACCCACCAGGAGTTTCAGGCTAGGTAGTTGTGACGTTTCACATGTAATTTATGATCTTAATTCCCATATTGATTTAGTTGTTTATTGAATTGCATAATTATAGCATTAAAAAAAAAAAGTTCAATTTAGATGCTAAATCACAAAAGTCTAAGTGATGTATTCCATCAGAAATGAACAGACATCTGAATGCTGAGAAGGGTAAAGTCTGCAAAGCAGGAGGAGGAGGGACATGGCATTTTAGTTCAAGCATGTGTCTCTACTGCAGATTCCTAAAACCAGGCAGCAGGGTAAGAAGATAAAAAGATGGTACTGAGGGCTCTTAAGTCTTCAGTGGGTTCTCTAAGAGTACACTTAAAGTCAAATGGAGCACTCCAGGAAGTCAGCTGATGTAGGCAATGAGAAGAGGCTGTTTTTGAAGCATACCTTATATTTTTCACAATAGCATATTAATTCCCTTTTAGTTTTTTAGTTTCAGAAAAATATTCTAAAAGTATCTCACTGTGGACACATTGTTCTACAGGCAAGAGCTGCCCTTGCATTCTGGAAAATTCTGCTCTGTATTTAAATATTTCCTTCCCATCATCACAATTTTCATTTTTGCCTTTACTTATGTCAGCATTACGTTTTTTCACACTTTCCCTTTTTGTGTTTGGAATTATCAGCTGTGTGTATAGCTTTAATTTATACCTGTTCTTAAAAAATCAGCAAGATATGATTTTTTAGAAGCTTGTTTCTCATGTAGGGCAGAAGTGAGGATGTTGTATCTAGTATTGCTGCATGACAGTTCTTGGTAGGTGTTAATCTGTATTGATATTTGCTCTGCAAAACCATAGTAAGCCTGTGGCCTGTCAGCATGAAGCACCATGGCAAGTGGCAAGTGTACAGGCAAAGTGTTAGAAGATGTCTCTCTTCATTACAGCACTAAGGCTGTAATTTGTCTTGTCTAACTAATCAGCAGTTCACTTGTGAGAAGTGTCCTTCCTCCTCCAGGTGATACTGAAAACCCCCAAAAATCCATAAGCAGGACTTTGTCAGGCAAATCCTTTCTCTTTAGCCTTTTTTGTATTTCAGTCCAGCTCAAGTGTTTAGGTGAGCTCATAACTGCCAGAGGCTCGAACCCCCTCATACCTTCTTCCCTGCTTACACACAGCTGTTCATTTCAGTCTTGCCTACTGTTATGCCCTACTCCTAAAACCCTTACCTCTTCTGCAGCCTTGTCCTTGAAAAGACACATGCAACAGCCCAGTTACAGCATATATGTCAAAGGAATACCCCACGCCTTCCCCTGCTGAAGACAGAAACACAGTTCACTTGCTACCAAGAGCTAAAACCAGTGCCTTCATCTTTCTCCACATGCTGCTTGCCTGAGATGCTGCCCTGGGGGACATAAGCATCCCACTACAGGTGCCAAAAGGTGAAGGCCACCTTATGCCAGCAATGTCATAAGCACCATTCAGATGCCTTGGCAGAAAGGAAAGAGTGCTCCAGGGCAGAAACAGCTCCACTTGTTCTGGAATAGCAGCCGTCTCAGTTTCACATCAGATGTGTACAGTCCTGTGGCCTTTCTCAGATATGTCTGAAAACAAGAGCCTAGACAACTTGAAAAAACAGCCTAAAATCTCATTCTGACCATTTAGGTAAAGAGCATGGTCTTTCCCAGGTCCCAGGTAAGACTGTGCTCATCTCAGCATGCCATTTGTTTCCTCTTTGCCTGGAGTGTGACCGCCCTGGTAGCCCAGCACTAGTACTGCTCTGGCAGTCAGAGCTTGCCATCAGTGTCAAATGTAGGTGTGGCCCAGCCCTTCCACCCATGAAAAATCTGCACTTCTGTCTTAGAGGACTTGCCTTCATAATATGTCAATGAATGGCATTTTGATGATGGGCAAAGGCACCTTTCCAGATTAAGAAGAAATTGCTCCCCTCACACTTCCTTCCCCAAATGCACAGACAACCAGGCAAAAAAGACAGCTGCTTAATCAGCCCAAGATTTCCTCCATGTTGTAATCTACACAGGAATCTCTGGCCCTTTATCTGTAACTCTTTTCATCTTTTTCTGGTCCCTCTTTTCCTTTATTTTCCCCAGGCTCAAATGTTTCTCACATGGGAAGGGTCTTCCCTCTTTTCCTCTTAGCCTGTCATATCAATAAATAGGGCAGTGAACCGCACAAGTCTCAGAGGGGATATTCAGGCCACTCCAACTGTCGGCGCTTTGCCAAAGTGTATGAAGAGGCAGTTCACTCCTATGCCAAGTGCCAGCCAGGCTGCCAGTTGCTGAGGTTACCATAGCCATGTTCACATGTGCTGTGGCACTGTAAAGGCCCCACGTGGGATGACTTCTAGGGCTTAGGAAAAGAAAGAAACACCTCATTCATTAAAAACCAAAAGTCTGAATACGAGCAGAATTGTTTCCAGCAGGGAGGTGGCCACAGTAGTTGTGATTGCTGCATTCAGGCACTGCCATCACCAACAAAAGAGTGTAGCAAGACTTTGAGCGTGCAGCTGTGTAGCTTGGACCATCAAAACCATAGCAGGAAAATAACGGGTGGGAGAGCATGACCTCCAGGGGAAGGAGGCCCATGGAGGGGTGGGGCAGAGTGTACTGGGCAGTCAGAGCAGGTTGGAGCCCTGTCCCAG
The DNA here is from genome assembly GCF_018691265.1 of Tyto alba. Classification (NCBI taxonomy): domain Eukaryota; kingdom Metazoa; phylum Chordata; class Aves; order Strigiformes; family Tytonidae; genus Tyto; species Tyto alba. Next base: position 40,810,396 of record NW_024881261.1, on the reverse strand, counting down.
AAGTTGATGGTGGCCTCCTAGTAAACAAGCTGTGTGCTGTCACTTTGCTATGTGGTACGGCACTTAACGTTTCTGCTTTTTACTTAGTTCCAATACTTGAAGTCTTGGAGCTTGTTTTTCTTTTGAAGGTGAGAATTTTGAGAAGTACTTGATTCTGGATATCCATGTCTCTCTGTTTTCTTTCTTCGCTCAACCAAGACAGCATAGCATATTGAAATTCCTAACTGACTTTTTTTCTTCTACATTTAACTTCAGGCATATGTTTTGTATATGAGTAATAGTGAAAAATGACCATACACTCAGAAATCATTCTGGTAACTCTGATAACAGCGAAACAACAAATTTCAAGGATCATCGGCCTCTCCAAACATTCATTTTGTTAACAGACATAACAGCAAAGTAATCATCATTAGAATAGTAATTTTGTTTCAGCAACCCTTAAACTCCTGCTGTGCCACTGTATTGCCAGTCTCTGTGCTGAGTTGATGGAAGGAGAGGGTGATTCTATTAACTAAGTTTCAGAATAATTGAAGAAGGTCTTTTAAGATACAAACCTTTCTTTGATAATGGAATTTCGAAGTTGAATGGAAGCTTCAAAGGAGACACTGGGAATGCAGGGATGGCAGGATTGAGTTCTTAGTGGTGGGTAGCTCCTGACTTCGAAATATTTCCTGTAAAGATACTGGTTCCTTCTTTTCACACCAAAAATATGTCAAAACAAGAAACTTAATTTATTCAGTTCTCTTGGATGCCATATGTAGCTGTCTTTTTCATGATTTAATGTATAAACATGAGAATGCATCTTTGTCACTAAATTATATTAGCAAACACTGTCTTTTTTTTAAGTACTCCTCTGAAAATTTACTACATCTTTGGAAATCAGAACTACAGAGACTGTGTTAAAACAGTAGAGGCACTAATGTGAAATGCCTTTGGTCTTGTGTAATTTCTAGACTGAGCTGTGAAGAGTTGCCCTGTAAAGGCAGAAAACTATGGAAAGAGAAAAAGAAACTAAAAAAATTAAGAACTCTTACACTTCTATGGATTCTAGGAGCTTAGATTTCTTGTCCTACAAGTACCTTTCCTTCACACCTCTTTTGAATTAAGCAGCTGTGGAAAAGCAGCACCCCAAAATAAGAGGTTTTTGAAGTCACCTCCATGCGAGATCCACTCAGCCTTTATAATTTCTGAGAGAATGATAGAAATCTCACAGTGTCCCCAGCATATCTATTCTAGTACTTCGCTATCTTTGTGGTTAAAAACATTATTCCAGGATCTAGCCAGAGACTTCCTTTCCATCTTCGATGTCAGACTGTTGTTCTATGCTCCTGGTTGTGGAGATAAGATTATTCATCTTTGCTGTTTCCTCTTTGCAGTTGGTATATACGCAGTCAGCATTCCCCTATGATTTTTTTTTTTTTTCTTTAGGGTAAGCAACTCTAGTTCTTTTAGTCTTTCCACAATGGGTCACAATATCTAAATTTGTGTTCGTGTTCATTGGTTTGATTGTGCTCTGCTCAGCTGGTTCACATTTTTTGGACAGGCAGAATGTAAAGTAAGCACAAAATACTAACTGTATTTATCAATCCTAACTGCAGTGGAAAACTTAGCTAACAGGTAGTGTAACTTATATTGCTTTGAATGTGTCTTCCTTTTTTTGTGAAGGAATTAAATTGTTGACTCCTGTTCAATTCAGTGTTAAGACTAGTGACGGATTCTTTTCTGCAAAAATGCTTCCTTGCCAGTTGCTCATCAGTGCATATTTCGTCAGATGATTATTCTTTTTCAGGTGTAGAATTCCACAGTTCTTTTTAAACCTACTTTCCAGACTATTTCTCAAGATTTTGAGTTCTAATCACGTTCCTTATAGTAGTGATATCTGCTGGTCTTTCTGTTATTAAAACTATGTGGTTTTCATTATGACATGAATCATCGCTAACCGACTGTAGGTATGGATATTCCACTGGTGTTGCCCTCACCCTGTATTGATTCATCCAGTTAATGTTTGTCAGACTTGTTGGGAAGAAAGTCATTGGAGATGTTGTTCCTAATTTTGATCTGCTGAATCTAATATAACCCAAATATACCTACACTCAAGACAAGTTATTGGTGTGACTTGTATGCACCTGGCCATTTGTATTATATGTGTGCTCGAAACAGAGTTTATTAGAAATCTAACAAAGATTCTACTTTCCGCCACAGAATAGTGTTTAACATCTGCGTTTTAACAAAGTAGCTGTTAGAAATCTTCTACTTTATTAAATATCAACTGCCTGGCCACACATGAATATTGGAAACTGTTATTCCTCTAATTTGTATGGCTGGATTGAAAAATATATACTGATATTTTTAGTATTCTACACAAAGCTCTTCCACCATTAGCATTGATTTCAGATTTTTTACTTGTCTAGGGATTGCTAAGATTAATGAATAAACTTTGCTCTTTTGTATTACAGCTCAGTCAAATTGTATGATGGGATTAACTAAGTCAAGCAGCCACTGACCACTACGATGGTGTGTCTCTGACAAGGGTATAAAAAAAAAAAAAAAAGAAAAAAAAGAGTTTTTCTGCATGTTCAGGAAGAGAAGGGACAGTATGGAGCACTGTGTTTTGCTGAGGACAAGAAGAAACTGGTGGTGACTGTGGAAAGAACAGATGTGATGAACGTGAGAGGAGTATGACTGAAGGAAGAGATGGTTGGACACATGACACTATAAAGCAACTGACATTTTCTTTAAGAAATCACAGGGAAGAGACCAGAAGTTTTTAGAAGCTCAATAGCAATCATAAAAGTTGTTCAGTGAATAGAATGATGCTTTTAGTGATCAGGAATGCAAGATGCTTTTCTGCATACTTCCAGTATTGCAAAACTCTCGAATTTACAAACATAATAAAATGCTTTTCCTAAAAGCAAGAGGAGACAACAGTATCAGAAATAAAACATACTAAATATTTTCCTTTGGAAAGTCAGACTTCTTTTCCCTTCCTAGATGTTTCTTTTTCTGAATGTAAGCCTATATGCAGTACTCTGCATACTAGCCCACAGTTCATAATTTTTTCTCTTGTGTTACTCTTGTTTTAATACATGCCACAACAAATTAATAGTGCATTGAAACACACTGGTTACATTTTATTACTAATTTATTTTTTTTTTTTTTTTTTTCCCCTAGAGGTTCTTTTGATACATTTGCAGCCTGATCCAAATTCCTCTCTGGGCAGCCTCAGGGACCTTTCTTCTTCTCTAGATGGGGGGCAGTTTGCTGGCCAGCATGCTGGGAATCCGGCCGTGCTGCTGGTGGTGTGGGCACTGTGTGGCGTGGCTGTTCCGAGCTCTGCGGCCGGGCGTGTGCCGTGCTGCACCGGCACTGATCATGGAAGAGCTACTGCTCCCCAGACCCTGCTCTTTCTCCACTGTTCCCTCACCCTTCCTCCACTGCCCTGACCTCAGCAAATCCACCCCTGGACTTGTGGCAAGGTAGAGTAATTTAGAATTACTGCTTTTCTAGCCTTCCAGATAAAAAAAAAAAAATTATATCAAAGTTGGAGAACTTGAATCATTTTTAAAAGCTCCTTCAGATTGTCTTTAGTAGCTTATGTAACTTATGTAAGTATTACCTGATGTTTTCTTTTTGAGGAAAAGCCATTGTTATGAGAAGCCTGCCCCAGGCCAATGTCAGACAGATGAAAGCTGAATTAGTGCCTCGCAGCATTCCCACGTGTCTGCAGCAGCTGTGTTGTAAAGTAAATGGACTTGTGATAGTTAAAGACAAAATGTTGAGCTATAGAGATGTTACAGATGCAATATCTGTCAGAGACCGCTATTTCACTTCATAGAGGAACAATAATGGCGAATTCCTTATGATTTGCCTGAAGAAGAGTTGCTGTGGCAGGGAATTCAGCAGTGTCTTTTGTCAAATAGGTATATTTTAAAAGATTTTTGTGCATTGGTTGGGGAAACCAGCAAGAACGAATCTACAGAATGTGTTTAGATAATGTGTCATTATGATCACTTGGCCCCTACTGATAAATCTCAGTGGATATTTCTATTTATACACAATGAACTTTGGTTTTGCATCCAGAGCTTCATTGGCATAGTAGGGCTTCAGATCACTGCTGTGAAACTGGCTTAAACAGATATCCAAGATAGAAAGTACCAATATTTTAATGTTGAAATTCTTCTTTGAAACAGCAGGAGAGCATAATTAGTGCCAATCAAAAGTTTTATGGAAAAAAATATTGTCTCACAAATCTTGCATAGTTTTGAAGTGATTACAAGTTCAGATGATAAAAGTAATGGCGCTGACACAGTGAATTTAGACTGTTATAAAGTGTATGACTGAATGATGCATGACATCCCTTTAAGAGATCTGTTCTTAATGCTGAATACTATCTGTATTAATCTTTGTGAATATAGCATGATGGTGTGGCTGATAAATACACAGATGACAGAAACTGGTCAACTTTCAGATAAATTTATGCAGTCAGATCTAGTTCATATACTTAGATCTAGGTGATATTATATCTGTATACCTTAGAAGTTAGATTTCTTTAGGTATATCATGTCCAGTTCTTGTACCTAAGGCTATACCTCCTGACTGAGCAGGAGAAAAATTGCAAGAATGAACTATGCCCTACAGTGAACAGGAAGGAACTAGGCTTTTGTAGGTAACCTTAAAATAACAAGTCACACGCTGTGTCAAGTCACTGATAATATGAAGGAAGCTTAATGGTAGCTGGTTCTCTATTTCAGCTGGAAAAAAAAAAAAAAAAAAAAAAAAACAACCAAACCAAAACAAACCAGCAAGCCCTTCTGTCTAGAAATTGAAGTACTGAAACAAATGCAATATTTCAGTTGTGAGGAAAATTAAATATTGCATTTAATTTAAAATTAATTTATCTAGGGGTAGATCCTCCAGGAATGCTGCTGATCTTTCATAACGTCAGTCAGAAAAGATGCAGGATAGCTGATCCTGGGTGGAAAAATTAGTTAGATGGTGTATCAAAATCACTTCTAGCCTTACAACTCTCTGATGCCACAGATTATCCAACATTAAAGTGTTGCTGATGGCTTTTTGTAATGGTAAATGCACCTAATTTGATATCTTGTAATGTTTCTGATCATAGTGCTTTCAATGTAATGATCAAACCTTCAAGGGAACATTTCAAACACATTTGTGATGTGCAGAAAATAAATGCCCAAACTTTTCTTGCAGATTTTGTATTGACTGTCTTTCATTGGACATCTTGTGCTATCGGCAGGATTTTCAAATGACAAAGCAAGTTTTTGTCCGAGAGATATGTGTCAGCAGTGGGAAAATCATAACAGTTTGAAAAGATTTGAAACAAACCACTAAATTAATTGAAAAGTGGATGCTTTCTGGCTGTGAAATCTTATTACCTGCAGATCTAACTTCTCTGTATTTCGTGTAATTAAAAATTTAAAGCATAATTCTGAATTCCTAAAGAAATCATTAATAAAGCCTATTGAGCTGAACTACTGTTTCCCATGAGAAGCTGAGGTAGCCTTTAGTTGATTTTTCCATTTAATAGTTTTGTGTCCTTTCTGGGAGAATCGCTGCTTTTAAGATAGGTTTGGGGATTTTTTTGTTTGTGCCTGTCTCTGTAGGAGGGGGGTTAATACCACAGTTGAACTTTGGGTTTCCAAACATGACCAAGTAGCTAGCATTGAAAATAGCCCAGTGTGAGCAGATAGCTTTGAAGTCTCTTTGTATGGTTCTACCAACTTCTCACAAACCAGATTCAGTTGTTTTCAACTATGTACAAATATGCTGTGGTGAAATGTGGAGTCTTAATTAACAGGTTTTGTCTGTCTGCCCTGTGTTTTCTACTCTGCAACCAACAAAGCCCCCACAGAATTCATGTTATTTTTGTTTCCAGCCATTTGAGTGTTTCAGCTCTTTAGGTGCTATTCTCTCTGAGTGTTTGTAAATACCTAATGCAGCGAGATTCCATCTCAATTTAAGCCTCTAGACACTAAACCAGAGTGGGTAACAGAACCATCAAGCAGAAATAAGTTAAAACTTTATTTTGTTATAGACTGTGATGCTTTTGGCTTGTGACAGCAATGTTTTACTTGCCACAGGTGTGACAACATGATGCTTCTGAAGTTTTTTCTTCAGCAGAGTTGGAATGGAGAGGAAATAGAAAGGATTCTCCTATCCCACCTGCTGCTCCTAAATTGCTATAAACACCCTAGATTTCAAAATTTACCTTTTTTTCTCTTGATCTTCTGTAATAATGTTCTATGGCTGGAATGTAGCTTTCTTACATTGTTTCGGCTTCTAATAAGACTTGCCTCAGTCTGACTCACATCATCCCTAGCAAGTCTTCCATGACAGCTTTGCTGTTCACCTTGCTTTTACTTTGTCCTTGACAACATCTAGCCCAGTGATAATAATCCTCAAGGAAAGACATGAAGGGAGCTGAAGGAGGTTCTTGTGAAAACACGTCTGCTGAGTCAGGTGAAGTGGCTGTGAAGAAGGAACTGGCTTCCTTGTCTGCACATGGACTGTGTCCTTTGCTCCTGTTTTGCTGGCAATTCCTAAGTAAGAAGTTGAGACTGGTGTTTAAAATGTTTCATCTTTTTGCCTAGATAATATATTTCTCTTGCTGTCATAAACATGTTAGAAAAAAACATATTACTACAGCTATATTTCATACACCAATAATTGTGTTTCACTCATAAAAGTAAATTGTCATATTCTTCCTCTCTTTTCTTATATGATCAAGAAGTTGAGTGTTTGTTTAGAAGAAATAAAGGGCTCTCAGCATCCCTGAAACTCAAATCTCAGGTACATCAGAATGATCCCTCAACTATGAAGGCATTCAGAATTCAGGGGATACCTTGTCAGTTTTGCTCTTTCACTCTCTGGGGAGCACACAGTAAAGGTGAAGATGGTGTATGGCTGGAAGCAACTAAAGGGTAGGCAAGCCAGAAGCAGAGACAAAAAGGAAGACACTTGTCAGAGCACTTGAGTCAATCCTTCCTATGAAGAACAGGAACCCTTAGAAATGAAGGGGGGATGAGCAGGGAATAAGAACAAAAGTTGAATGACGTGGTTTCGGTGTGGAAGAGAGGAGGAAATTACCTTTGCAAGAAATAACGAGCAGTGTGGAGGATCCGAAGGAAAGAACTGCATACCAGGAATACAAGAAACTGTTACATGGGGAACAGAAAGTATAATAACCAAGTAATAGACTCAGTAGCGTATGAAAGCAATAGGGAATGAGAAGAAAATAATGCTTCTGTTTGTATAGAAAATGGGACACAGAAAAATAGAAGAGCACAGCAAAGAACAAAACAAAGGAACAAGCAGAGAGAGATCTCAAGTCACCCACAGCTTTTGTGTTGGTGAATTCAAGTACAAGTGAAGTGATTGCTGTGTGCTCTTAAACAGATGTGTGCTGCGGAGGAAAGAAAGCCATTCTCAGCAGTTCTATTACATTAAAGTTGCTGTCTGCTCTTCTCTGACATTTTTATGATCATGCATCAGCTGCTCCTCTAGAATGAAGAGCCAATTCTCAAGGCTCTTTTCCTCATCTTAGACCTATATTTTGGTCCCCATATGCTCACCTTCCCTTTGGTAAACTAAGTGAATGAATAGTACACAGTAGTATTTTATATCTGATATTAATTGAATGGAGAAAGTTTAGGGCACTAAAGATATTTGCAAATCCAGGATGAGTTTAATGAATAGTTCAGATGAAAAATAAGTGATGGGATGAGGCATAGGGTTGGGATTTTTTTAAAAGGTCATTTGCATTTGAGATTGACTTAACATTAGAAAAGGGATAAAAGAAACACGAAAAACTGAAGAATCTAAAGGTAGACTATTTGGGTTTAAGATAATATTGTGAGTCCAGCTAAGCAAAATTTCTTTTAATTTTTGGATTGTCTATCATCTAAAAATACAGAGATCCTGTGCTCTCACAACACTTTTCTCAAACTGTTTTCAAAACTACTGCTTCTCCAGATAGAATTCTCCATTTTGGAAGTTGGGCATCCTTTTTTTTGATATTTGTTTGACTTAATATTTGCCTATGTTATAAAGTATACTGTTTCCTTGTCCTCACCTTACGAAGTCATCCAAGATGCTCTCTACAAGTGATTCATCCACTGATATTTGCTGTTGCACCACTGTTTGTGTCAACCTCAAACTTTGTCACTAGTTATTTGGTTTTCGCCCCTCCTAGTCACTAACACAGACAACATCCAAGCTATGTAAAGTCTCCTAGTGATTCCTTTTGATTATTATGGTCTGATGGTCATCAGAACCATCTGTCCAATGTGGATGATAATAATAATTTATTTTTGAATGAATCCCAGTCACTCACTCGGAATGAAGTATGCTCACTGCATGTCACTGTTTAGGGCGGGACTCTGCATTGTGTTGCACTAGAGATCTTTGAAATGCTGTATGAACACTTTATCTATACTGCCATTACTTACTTCAGAAAAAAATAAACCATGTATATCTAAAGATTGGGGAGGGCCTTTTTTTTTTTTTTTTTTTTTTTTTTTGTGCCATTTCTTGGCTCCATGCAATTAAATTAACTTCACAGATAACTGTTTGTTGAATATTCCTAACCATCTACTCTCTCAGCACTTGCATAATAGTGAAAAATATTAAATGTGAAGCTTCTTTTCACCTTTCCTTTTCTCTTTGTCTTTTTTCTCCTCTGGCTTATACATGCTGTGTTCTTATAACACAGATCCTTAATTTGTTGCTGCAATGAATAGCATGGAAATAACACATAGTTTATGAAAACTGCTTACAGGATTTGTCCCTATTTCCTGACAGGTTGTTCCGAACTATGATGATAATGAATGATATTCTAGATTAATGATATAGCGGGAAGCTTTGTTACTACTGAAGCCAAGAGAAGCTGTTCCAGTGATCCTTCAGTGCCAGGATTTTGCTCTAAGAATTAAATTGAAACTGAAAATTAGTGTAGAGACTTGGGCAATGGCTTTTAGGATTATTTCTTTCAAAATCCTGTGTGCTAGAATCTCCCCTCAGTGCCAACAACTAAGGCAAACCATGTGTTTTATGCCAGCAGTGATTTTCAGTGCACTTTCTCTAGTTTTCAGTGCTTCGTACTCTAGGATATGTGTTATGTGTCCTATCATTTATTTAAAAACTATATATCCCGTAGAAGTTTTCTTCATGTATATGCACATCCAAGTTAGCAAATGCTTAAGTTTTTCAGCTCTCAGTATGCCACCAAAGGTATTTGTCTGTCTTGTGAGTTGAGTTGTTGGAAGTAGGAATCACTAATGTGCTACTTAAAATATATTTAAACTTTTACAAAGAATATTATATAAAAGATACTGCTGGAGATTAGGATAAATTCTTTCTGAAGTGGTTTTGAGCTAGTAATTGATGTTGAGCTTGTTTCAATAGCTCTCTTGCTTTAGAGTTCAAAATGATATTGTGTCATTTCTTTAACTTATGTTGCAAGCAACTAAATAGTTTGTTTAAATATTTTGTGTAGTTAAGCAAATAAATTTTGAACAGATAGCTTCCATTAACAAACTGATCAGAATATCAAACATGCATCCTATTTCCAGGGGTTCCAACTGTTAAAAATATGCATAACCTGAATTTTAAAGATACCATGGTTTTTTTATTATACATGAAGCTTCTTTAAATAACTATGGTAAGCCTGGAATATTTGGTGCTAAGCTGGTAATTTGTCCTTCAGAAAGGTGTGATTTATTTGTGCTAATGCTAAAAGAAAAATAAGAAGATTCCCTTCTCTTTTTCTTTTATTACACTTGGTAATTTCTGTTTTATTGCAGCTGTGAACATCATAGCTGTGGTACTCCAACACATCCCAAGTAATATTTTGGACCGCAAAGATTAAAATGAGGTCTTAACTTTGAGTGACATCCTGTTGTGGCCCTGGTGGCTAGTTAGGCAAAGCAGACCCTAAATGGCATGACCAGAAGCCATGGCCTACATGAGGACATCACACACAATTCACCATGGTGCCATCACGTAACAGACTGATTAACTGACTGAAACAGCAGATCACATGGTAGACACTTTGCTGCGTGTGCCCTGCTTTTTGTGGTTACCTTCAACGACCAGATGACTTTCTGGCTCTTAGTGAGTTATTGAAAATTTAATTTAGGATTATTTAGTGGGTTGAAAATTAATGTCTTCATGTTTGAAATCTAGCCACTGGATTTTTTCATAAAATTAAAACATCAAGAAGAGTGATCACTTAGTGTAATGCATTATAAAGCAATGTCCAGACCAGTCTAAAAATTGAAAAAGAACTTTATGCAACCCCCCGAGAAAAACAAAGGTCTAAGGAAGATTTCCTTCCAAGTTGAATATGGATACTCTGTGAAATTCGTTTACTGAAGTATATTCTGCTTATGTTGAGATATACAAAAACGTCATGGCTTAGCATGAGGGAGGGAAGGGAGAGGATACATTAATGTTCTTGACCATTGCCTGAGACTTTATAGATGAGATGCATTGGCAGGCTGAAGAAATTTGGAAAGAAAAAAGTGAGGGAGGATGCTCAATACATTAATATAAAGTATAAGGAAATGTCCTGGGTTGAGTGAGTGGTGGAGTTTTTTGGTGGCAGGGGATGGGGTTATCGGGGCAGCCCCCTGTGAGAAGCTTCTCGAAGCTCCCCCAGCTCCACGTCAGCTCCACTTCTGTTTGGGAAACTGAGCCCATCAGCTGCGCCTCTGCGATAACATATTTAAGAAGGGATGTGGTGAGGAGCAGTGGGACTGGTGAGGAGGAGTTGGGGCAGCTGCGTGAACACCAAGGTCAGTGGGGGAACGGAGGAAGAAAGGAGGGGGGAGGTGTGCCGGAGAAGAGACCCCCCTGTATCCTGTGGGGAGACAGCAGGGTGGCCCCCCCCTGCCACCCATGAAGATCTACAGTGGAGCAGACATTGATTTATGACCTGTTGCTCCTGCTCAGATGATCAAGGTTCTGTGCCCGAAGAAGGCCGGGGTCTCATGGGAAAAGGCAGCCCCACTGCTGTAATTCAGCACTGGGAGGATTGCAGCATGCGGGGGAGTCCCACGCCGGAGCAGCTTGGGAAGGGCTGCAGCCGTGGCAGAGAATCCAGTCGGAGGAAGTTAGTGACCCATGACGGAGCAGTGTGGGGAACGCTGCGGCCCATGGGAGGGACTCATGTCGGAGAAAGTTTGTGGAGGACTGTCTCCTGTGAGAGGGGGACCACGATGGAGCAGGAGGAACAAGTTTCAGACACTCCCCTAGCAGAGCTGAGCCCAGGAAGAAGGGAGGGGTGGGGGGAAGATGTTCTCAAGATGTGGCAATGCTTCTCACTGTCCTACTCTGTTATGTGTTGTTAGTGTCTGTAATAAATGTATGTTCTTTTTTTCCTTCCCCTAACGAGTCTGCCTTTTGCTCGTGATCATAAAAGGAGGATTTTTCCCCATCCCAGTCCTATCTTGAACCCCAAGCCTGGCTCTCTGTCCCTTCTCATTGCCGGAGGGGAAGGGAGAGAGAGCCGCTGCATTGTGGTTGGCTGCCAATCAGGCCTAAACCACGACAGGAAAACATAATGACAACATTAGCAAATAAATCAAATACAGATGTAGAAGTCAAGTTGCTAAACCTGCTCATTAAATATTTACAATTTACACTCAAAATTGGAAAATATGTCGACATCTCAATTTGTCTTCTTGAACAAACTGTCATACCTGGCATGATATAAAATTGATAACAAAGAATAAACGGGTCTGGAAAAGTCAATTATGCTTCTTGAATTAGTGAAAATGACACTTACTGAAAAAATGTAATGTGTCTTTAGAGTCTCTTTTTGTTTATACCTTGACCATTTTCTTTATACAGAATGATGACAATTGCATGTGCTAGGGTACAAAAAGCTTCCTAGATCTGACTTCTGGAAAAGTTCTTCATTAGCATTTTCTGCTTCTACTCCAGTGCGGAAAAGGATAAATGTGATGAACATTAGCCATGAAAGCATGAAGTCTTGTCTTGTTTCCACCTGAATACAGAAGTGAACTGCAGGAGGCTGCAATTTGTTTTGGTTTGTTAGTCATTTTTGGAATTAGATTTTTTTTTTTTTTTCAACAGGGAAGGACAAATGTTCAGATAATTAAATGCACCTTAAGATTGCATTCATAAATTTATTTATATTTGAGAGGGAGGGGAAAAAGAATTATTTAGACTGTCTGTTTTTCTTCTTTTTAAAATCAATCCCCGTTGAAGTTCACGTTTACCTGTACCAGTGCTCTTCTTCAGCCAGGATCACTGTATCTGCCACGGGATTTCCTTTCCTAATGTTATGGAAAATAAAAAGTAGTCAATGTGGAAAAAAATATAGTCACTATCAGTTGAAATTTTGGTCCTTGGTGAAAGTTGAGGGAATTACGTTTTGAAAAGGTGGGAATGTATAGAAAATATACTGGTTGTGTTTGTAAATGAAGTGGGAGATAGGTGTCCTGGAACTGATAAATTCTCCAAATACTTGTTTAACCACTTTATCTTGAGCTGTTCCTTTTCTACCACAGAGGAGAGCCCCGAAGAAGCCCCTTCCACATCGTTTCACATGGGATGTGTTGCGAACAAAACAGTCTTAAGTCAGGGAATCCCCTGCAGTCCCCACAGAGGTGCCTCCTCCTTCCCAGAGCCGCCACCAGCCATGTCCCCCTCCCCACACTCCTGATTCCCTCCTGTGCCCCTGCCAGCACCCGCCATTTTGTACCTCAGCAGCAGCACCACAAGCTCCTCTGATTGGCTGGAGCACAGAGGTGCCCTTCTCTGATTGGCTGCAGTGCCTCAGGTTGGCACCCTCTGGCAGATCATGGTGACCTCCCTCACAGCTCACGCTGTCGTTGAGGTCTCTCCGTTTATGCCCAGCACAGTACGAGATGTGCTTTGAAATAGGCTCTTCCCTCTTCAGTTCCCCTCAGCGGGGTCATGTCTGTTTGCAGAAACGACCGTGGAGATGGGGATATCACGTGTGGGCCACAGTCATCCGGTACGTCAAAAGGCAGCTCTTGCGCCTTGTTACTCCTCTCTTACCTGAGGTTGGGAGGAGGCTTTGGTTTTATTACATGGCTTTTGGCATATGGAAAGTGCATTTCTTCCAGCAGAATGATGTTTCTAATCACATTAGTTCTGTATTAAAAGTTTCTAAATTGCACTTCTTTTTCTTTTATTTAGTGGCCTGGAGTCACAAAGTTTATGTGGACAGGCATGAAACGTAAGGAGGTATCAGAATATTTTGCCTCTTATAGGTCTGTGATGTTATATTCATTACAGGTTTTATAAATCACTGAGTTCAGAAATGAGATTAATCTGATATTCAGTCCATTCTCACATGCCATTTGGCTCTTTATGCCATAGTGTCACATTTGTATTGATTTTAGTATTGACTAACTGAAAAACAGGACAATCTGAGTTGCATCATCCTCATACAGGCAATGTGATGATAATAGTAAGATAGTCTTTAAGAACAAAAATATTCACAGGGAAAATATATGCTGTGAAATAGAGTATCTTTTTGGACACTTACCAATGCATATATGCATTAATGACTTGGTGATGGTCACAGACTGTGCAAATAAGTGAGAAAAAGCAGATAATTAAAATTACTACCTCAGCAGGAAAAAGTCACAGACCTAGCTGAAAAGAACTTAATCCATAAACAGGAGCTCAGCTGGGCGTTTTAAAGGACTGCAAAGAGACAAGCAGTAGGATGAGAACAGAAAGGAGAGCAATTGGAACTCTCTCAGAAAGCAAGAAGAAAGATGAGGAAACTGTGGTGAGGGTTGTGTGGTTGGGGGGGGGAGGTTTTCTCCATTTCCATTCTGATTTGCTGTAGTGAGGGCCTTTCATTAGGACATAGAGCTCTTGCTATTGCAAATGTCTGGGTAGAAAGGAACCAAAGTAATTTAGATTTCTGAAACTATAGCTTGAGAATCTTGTTTGTCAAGCTAGGAAGGGTAAGAGAGCATAAAATAAAAGCAAGACAGACAGTTTCATTAAACTGTAGGAAGGTTGAAAAAAAAAAAAATAGACTGCAGTGGAGATTATTTAAACCTTTTGTAACAGAAATTGGCTGCAGTCAGGATGTAAATAGGCATGATCATTGTTAACAAAAAAGAAAAATGTCCGTGAAAGAGATTTTGAAGAGGAAGGTGAGAATGGCAGTATTTTGTAAAAGAGACTTTAGAAAGGAGTAAATTAAATGCTGAGAACACGAGATCTCAAGTAGAAGGGGTGAATATTTTAGACAGTTTGTCAATTTGTGATGAAAATGCTGTAGTTAGACATGGTACCCAGCTTACACTGAAGCCTAGATTTTAATTATTAAAGATACTAGATCATGCAGCTGTATAATGAAACACAACTCTTTTCAGAATAATATTGAGAGCATGTTGTAGATGTGATTCATTGGGATGAGCTGAACAGTCTAGCTCTTATGCCGAGTTTGACTAGTATGAGGTGCAGCAGCAAAGACAAGGAGTTCCCAGAAAGTGTGTGAATATTGATTTGAATCACTAATTTACCCAATCATGGAAGCATGCCTGTGAAAAAACATAGTGAGCATGTTCCAGAAGGTGTTAGTGAGGGGTTAACTAATTTTCTAATGAACAGACAGGAACCTCAGAGAATCATGTTCCTAGTTATGATCTGAAATTCTTTCTCTCCCTTTGTACTACAGAATGTTTTGCTCTAAGTCTGTAAGAATGAGGGAGATGGTAGAAGGGGAAGTAGGTTTTGCTTTCTGTTATTTGTAAAATACTAATTGGACCTTTGCCTTCAGATGTAACAGGTGACAGTGGCATCTGTACAGCCTGCCAGGATTGCCTCCTGCAGTTAGTTTCCATGCCAGTGAGCACTTTGTGTGTTGGAAAAGGCACTGTGACAGCCTAGCTCCCTGTCTCAGAGAAGCTATGCCTCTTCGATGCCCACTTCAAGTACATCCTGTTAAAAACAGTGCAAATCAAGAATATTTGAGGGGTTTTATCATACTTTATTTTTCCTGAGCAGTAACTTAAAATCCTTGAAAGTTATCATAAGCCTGGCTGATTTACAAGTAGATTTTCAAAAGGCTGTACATTCTAGTGTTTTTATTGGATCATCCAAGACAGGTCTAGGGGAATTACAAATAGAGGAGTCTAACAAGACACTTTTTTTTTTTTTTTTTTCTTATTGGCTTTCTCAAGAGCATGAAGTAGTTTTATGACATTTTCCGTCCTTCTTTCATCTTTGTCACAGGAATGGATTGGATTTTCCTTCTTCAGTAGGTTTTCCTTTTTCTTGGAGTGTATTTTCACAGACTCTTTCAGTTCTCACTGGACGTTCTCTTGCTTCCCCCACAGCTGGTGAGATACTAAATGAGGGAAGCTGGTACACTGCTGAAAGGGTGAGTCCTTCAAAATGTATCATATTGAAAAGGTCAAAACAATTCTATACAGCACTGTGGTTCAATACATACTGCAGGTATTAACATTCAGATACCTTCCACTCTAGCAAAATTGAAACAAGAGATGAAAACAATCCCTTCTCATGACAAGTATTGCTAGTGGGATGGAGGAGGGAAATAAACACTTAACTGGTTCCTGTAACTCTTTTCACATTTTCATCATTTTGTGCTTGTCTTAAAAAACAAAATCTTATTTACAATTTTTTTATTTTACTAAGTTTCTAAGTTTTAGTTTCCTAGTTAATATCTGAAATCTACTTTTTGATCTGCTAGTGATCAAAAATCAAACTTTAAATTGAACTCTTTTTTTTTCTACTTTTCTGAATGAACCAGAAAAATAAACTCAAAAATTTATATTCCTAACTACCACCCAGCCATTCTTTGTCTTCTCCTCCCCTTTCATCCCAAAAAAATACATGAAGAATTGTTTTGATGTAATTTCTTTTGATTGGTTTAGCCTTCAAAAATTAAATAAACTTTAATTTCGAATTTTCTATCTGAAACTAGTTTTTGAGACAAGATGCTTGAAATTGAAAAACTAAAATGTTTTGCTTATTTCAGACTTTTTTCAATAATTGCTTTCCAAGTGTAAAGTATTCACAAATACTTTTGATCCACCTGAAACTGCTTTTTTGGTGCTTGAGAGGCTGGTTCTGGGCTATAGCCTGCCTGGCCTATAAAGCATGATATTAATAAAGCTTAGTCAGGTGTGTTGCTGTGCTGATGTTGGGCATGTGCATCAGCTATATATTGTGTCCAGGTAGCCATGGGAACATGAATTATGAACTGCTTAGAGCAGGAGGGGAAAAAATACCTCAGTGACATGTTCAGTCTCTCTAAAACACTTTCTCATGCTCCAGCTTACCCTAGTCACTGTTTTCTGTAAATCCGTAACAGTCACAGACTTGTGGTTGATCCAGGACTTTATTTAAAAAAAAAAAAAAAAAACAACACAAACCCACGACTATATTACCATGTCTCACTTTGTCAATGCAAGTTTAATTAAAACCTTTCACCAAGTGGATTCTTGTTCAGCCAAGTAACCCTTTTCCATTCATCAGAGCTGCTTGAATAAATACAAACTGGGATTAAATTACTAAGGGTTTTATGTTACAGTATTGACTGCTGAATGTTTTTTCTTCAGCCAAGTGTTGATTTTGCAGTCCCATCTGGATCAGTTTGGGGCAATAGTCAGCGCTGTTTGAGGCAGCTAACTTAGTCGCTTTCAGCATCCTCCCCACAAACAGAGAAAGGCAGCATCTCTCATGCAGTGTGCTCTGACCCACCGAGTTAGGTGACACGAGCATGTTTAGAGCTGCACTCACAGCACAGATTGCATTCAGATAAATTGCACGGAGGTATCCAAAACATCCTGGGTTTTGGCAATCTTGCATGGGAACCTGATGCACGCGTTGCTCCAGCATGCACTGACTGAGAAATGGTCTGCAAGTGGTAGCTGTTGTCACAGGCGGATGGCTGGCTCTGCATGAGAGATAATGCACAGGTACTTGGTACTCTTACTATCCCCCACCCTGCATTAACGGTATGATTGAGTTCACAGGGACTGTTGTGAGGCGGCGGCTGCAGCGGGAGCACAACAGGCAAGGTTTTCTATCAAGCTTTCTTAGCAGCTGAAGTGTTAATTTTCACTTGAGTGTTTTGCAGAGCTATTAGGTGCATTATGACTAATTTGCAGTGTTCTCTTATGCTTATTTTAAGACTAAGAGACTGGGCTTTATATTAGTGTTTGCAATTGACAGCTTGTGAAGTTAGAGAGCAGAATGAGTTGCTGTTTAGGATAAATAGGAAGCATTATTTATAAATAAGAAGGAAGAAATTTGACAGCTGCAGTAGCATGAAGAAATCCAAGAAGGGTATATTTAATAACCTAGTGTTAGACTAACCCATTCCAACATATAATAAAATAAAGCAGGAAAAAACTTGTCAAGAGGTGCTGCTTTTCTGTGGAAGCAGCAGGTTTTGAAATTCAGGCAGGAGATCCTGAACCTCCTCCTGTACCTGAACTGTTGAAATACAACTAGCTCAGGCCTTAAATACCTGAATTTAGGTATGCTACACTGTTCTAATATGCTAGCCAAAGGCTTTCTAAACATGCTTCCACCAGGTTTGGTGTAGCAGGACTTTTCAGAGAGCAGGGAGTCCTGGTGTTCGTTGCTTGTGCCTTGAGAAGGAATGGTTGAGTGCCATAACTCTGTGTTGTGGTTTCAGGTCAGAGAGCAATTGAGCACCACACAGCTGCTCACTCCTCCCTTCTCCCCCCAGCACTGAGAAGGAGAAAAACACAGGATCAGGATTCGAGATAAGGTCAGGGCGGGGTGACTCACCTATTACAGCCACGGGCAAAAGACAGACTCATTAGGAGAATAAAAAAAAAGAACATAATTTTAATAGAGACACTAACAACAACACTTAACAGACAGAGTAGGACAGTGAGAAGCATTGCCACATCTTGAGAACACCTTCCCCCCACCCCTCCCTTCTTCCCAGGCTCAGCTCTGCTCCCGATATCTCTACCTCCTCCCCCAGCGGCGCAGGGGCAGGGAATGGGGGGTGCAGTCAGTGCTGCTGCTTCTGCCATCTGCAGTGGGGGGAGCTTCTGGAACTTCTCCCCCTGCTTCATCATGGTTCCCCTCTCACAGTAGACAGTCCACCAACTTTCTCTGACATGAGTTCCTCCCATGGGCTGCAGCGTTCCCCACACTGCTCCATCGTGGGTCACCAACTTTCTCCGACTGGATTCCCTCCCACGGCTGCAGCCCTTCCCGAGCTGCTCCGGCGTGGGACTCCCCCGCATGCTGCAATCCTCCCAGTGCCGAAATACAACAGCGGGGGCTGTTTCTCCCCACAGGGTCCTGGTCTCCTTTGGGTACATTCACCTGAGGCCATGTGGGGCCCCCCAACAGACCGCATGTCAGTGTCTGCACTACTGTACCCCTCCATGGGTGGCAGGGGGGGCCGCCCTGCCATCTCACCACAGGACATGGGGGTCTCTGCTCTGGCACACCTCCCCCCTCCTTTCCTCCTCTATTCTTCCACTGACCTCGGTGTTCACACAGGTGATGCCATTCTTCCCCACTCCTCCTCCCTTCTTAAATACATTATCACAGGGGCACAGCCACTGTCACTAATTGGCTCAGCCTTGGTGCAGAGGTGGGTCGGACTTGGAGCAGGGGGAGATTCAAGAAACTTCTCACAGGGGCCGCTGCTGTATCCCCCTCCACTGCTACCAAAACCCCACCACTCACTCGAACCCAGGACACTCTGCCGTCAAGTAATGATGAGAGAGCACTTGAACGTGTTTTTGTCATCCCACCCCAGGTTAAGCAGTCCCAATCCTGCTCCTGAACATGCATTTTGGGCACCCCATACACCAGATCTGGCGCTTCTCTAACCTTGTGCCTACCCCAACTAGTTCACTAAGCCTGCAGCTTACTAAACTGGCCCTGCTTACAGCTCTAACTCCTACCAGCGTTTAGGAAAATCCCAGCCTGAGGGAGAGGAGGCTAACATTCACCTTGTGTAAATATAAGTAGAGATTGTTTTCACACAGCCAGTCAGCGAGCAAAAGAGAAATAACTTTAATTGGGGAAATGGACAATTTGAGTGGATTTTCACTTCTGCCCACATAGCAAAATATTTACTGTCAGATCTCAGAGTGATAGCTGCATTAGGAATGTCTGTAATGAGAGCTAAAATAAATGTATTGATCTGAGGCTCATAATGAAGCCTCTTATCCATGCAGCATCTTTTCAATTAACAGAGTATATAGCATTTTAAGCTCACCAAAGGTTAAATTATATCAGACATTCAATACACATGTTTTAATTGGCTGTCTTGATTTATGATCGAGGTGGAGAATCTTGAGTTCCATTTCATGGTATAATAATGAGACCTGTCCTAAAATACTACTATTAAATTACCTTTTAGGTACTTACCGAAACTTGTCTGACTTTGGCATTAACTTATAACAAAGCATGGCATTGATTAAATATTTTAACAGTGAAAATTTTTAAGTAGCTGTAATTGCAAGCTTTTCTTTTGGTATTGGAAAGTTATCTGTTCTATGCTATTAATAACTTATTTCTATTGTAAAAGTTATGTAAATTGTCTTTCTAGTGAAAATTATTCAATATTTTTGTGGCAAGGTTAAGATTTTATAAGCAATTTAATTGATTTTGATTGATTTGCCAGTATAAAGAGGAGTATAACTAAGAGTAGCATGACTAAGAGGGGCTGGTGAGTATGCCTGAGAGACAGAAACTAAGAGGATGTTATGTGAAACTGCTTAATCTGAAACATCATTCACCTGTTCTTCTTTGAAAACAATCCCAGGAAGGGGTACATGTGAATAATTTTAGAGGATATGTGTTAATTAGAAATGACATCTGTTTGAGTCTGTGCCATTAATGAATGGCACGCTATATTTATTCCGCTTCTGGAACATTTTGTTCTCTTTGAAAGAAATTACCTCAGAAACGTAAATTGTAGATACTAGATTACCAGTCATGTTCCAGTAAGACTTACCAGCATCACCTGTCATTGTCTTTGCCCCCCTCACATAGTTTAAATCTCTCCTCTGACCCCCTTCCCATGTGAAAATACAGTCTTTTTGTCTTCATCTTTACAAGCTGTTGGCATGGATAAGGAATTCTGTAACGCCCTGTCCTGAGATCATTGCCGTGACTATTGCTGTGCCCATACTGTTTATCTTAATCATCTGATCCCTCCCCACACTTTTCACACCATCACTTCTATGGGGTTTTTTATATATAGCTGCTTTGGGAGTGCGGATTTCTGTCCTACACGATCCTTGTTCCATGTCATTCTCTCTGCATTTTGTAGTCCCCCTTTAAAACCTGTCTCTGTCTGATGTCTGCAGTTTATTGTTATCCAGCCTTGATATTGGGCTGTTAGCAAGCTGGGGCCAGTTTGAGCATAGTGAGCACTAAAATTATTCATACTTATTGCTTCTTTGCTTCATACCTCTCTCTCATCCCTTAATTTGTTTACATACTTGTCATAACTATGGATTTTGATTCTAAAAGCTCCCAGTCTATTTCCTATTTTTATTTGTTTTTACAGCACCTTCTGTTGCATTCTTTTGTGGTTATTAATGGGAACTCTGAATCAGATTTTATAACTGTTGGGATGCTGAGTCTTGAACTGTAAAACAGGCAGATTACCTTCTGTTGGGAGAAAGAGCTTGCAAGGAAAATGAAGATGCTGGGGCTTTTATGTATCTCAGATATGCTGCATACTCAAATGTTCCCTCCAACCAACAAGTACTTGCCAGGATGCTTGAGGGACTGTATAATTTCAAATTATTCAAGGGTCAGTTACCCTTACATCTGTAGCTTGATGCCCCCACATGCATTACAACTTTTAGCAGCGTGTGTAATTACCCTTCAGCAATACAAGTAATCTTTGTGATACTAAACCAAAAATTTGGTATCAAAGAAATGCAAGGTGTTCCCTGGTTCAGGTTGGCCAGCTAGCTAGCCAGACCTCTGCCTGCCTCTACTCCACCATATCTTTATCACAAATCACACAGATTGCCTTTGCTGAGTAAATTTAAAGGAGATCAGAGTTGTCCCTGCACACGGAGAATCCCTATTAAAAAAAAAAAAAAAAAAAAAAAAAAGAAAAATAAGAGAAATGTCTATTTTGGAACAAGAAGAAACAGTGCTAAAGTGTCATTCATTAGGGAAGCAACATGAAAATGTGATCTGAGACAGGAAGACAAGAAGTTGCCAAGCTGAAACAATTACAGGGAAGGAATTAAAAGTGGGATGCTGTAGGTGGAGCAGAGAAAATGCTACAAATTGACAAAAAATAAAAAGAAAAGGCTGGAAAGCAAAGGAACAGATGTCCCACTTAGCCATTCAAGAAGTTCAGTTCTTTGGCATTTAATCACTACCTCTCATATTCTCAAACACTAATTCATTATCTGTACCACCAAAATTCTCAAGTCTTCCTGTATGTTAAGTGTGTTATACATAACACTCATGTAGATGTACACTACTCTGTGAAAAAAGAAATGTAGACGTACCACTATTTACATCTTTTAAAAATTTATTTGAACACAGAATATATGCTTGCAAATGCAGAGTTAACCTCTAGCAAAAGCATGAAGAAATATGACCTTTTTGGTTATTCTAATATGACCTCAAATTCTCAGATTTCAATTCTCTTTTTCATCTGGAGAATGAAAGAAGTTTCTGTTGCTTGAGCCCATTTCACTTATATTGCTTGAATAGTAAAAAAAATTAATGTTTGCACAAGTCATTGTTAATGATGGGCTAGGAAATAAAGGAACACAAAGTAAATGTGTATTTTTTCCTATGTGAAATACCAAGTTACACATGAAAAAATGGCTGTATTTGCAAGGAATACTTGCATACAGACATGGAGACCCCAGTAACTTATATATGATAACTGTGTGTTTAACTGTAAGAGAGAGAGAAAGCATTGCATCCTGAATGCAGTGCAGGTAGCATTGGCTGATCTTGAGGCCAGATCAATAGAAACAGAAAATGTAATGGTGTGGCATGAAATGCGAGGTTATGGATTATGCTGATGTGAAGTAATGATGATGCATACCAGAATGTGGCAAATCCTGGGATGTGTTAGTATTTTCAGGGTCTCCAACTCAGGGAAGTTTCAGAAGGAAAGGCACTTTTAATGCCCAAACTGCATGCAACTACTAGGACCTCTTCCTATATGGTGCTTTTCAGAAGCCAAATTGCTGTCCACTTTGCTGTGTGCTGGTGTACGCAGCATTTTTTTTTTCTGTGTTTTTTCACCCTTTCCTCAACCCCAAATGACTCCTGTGCATTCCCTTTTTAAACTTAATTAAGCACAGTGATTTTGGTTTCACTTAAGCTATCTATGGATTTGCTAATGTAATACATTTTGTACAGCATGATTTATACAAACTTCTATGTAATCATATCTTTTGGCCACTGTCTGTTCATGAACTGGTCTTTCTGTCAGATGTTATCTCATGCTGACAGAGTAATTTGTCATATGTGTTGTGAGACAGCCAGTAAGGTAGGAAGATCTTCCTGGAAGAATGGAATCATTATAGCAGTTATAAAACTGTGTGAAATCAGCATTCACAGAGCCTTTATTAGCTAAGAAAAGACTTGATTATGGGCTACTGTTTATTTTGGGTAATGGTATTTATGCTTGGGTGACTGGGTTTTTCTCATGTAATCAAAAAAATTATCTAGAATCTCTTTTACTGAAAACATATTCCTTGTGGTTAACAGAGAGGGGAGGTAGTATAGAACTCTTTAGCAAAGCTTGTCCATATTCAATTCACTGAGGTGATCAGTCCTGGGCTGGTGAATATGAGAGGCTTTCATTCCACTGTTTTGCTTCGGAAAGGTTAAGATGCCTAAATTTCTTTGCTAGAGATCGTTGACCGGTTAGACACGCCTTTGAACGGATGCTGATTGCTCATCTGTTTTCATAAGATTTGTGCTACAGCTGGAGCTCTACTCCTGGCCTTTTCTCAGCTAGTCCATACTGAGAGCTTTTGGTGAGATCAAAACTAGATCAACAGACACCCAAGGTAAGCTTTATGTCATGGGAACAGTTGAGAAGCAATTTTTAAACTGTAAAGCAGAAGGATATTTTCAGTTTTGGAGGTGACTAGGGAGCTTCAAATAGCTTGTTTATACAGAGAAAACCCACAAAACCCTGTGTCATCCACTCAACTTTTGATAAATGTAGCTTTATCATGCTTCTCCCTAGGAGCACCTTAACAGTGACTAGGTGTTTCTCCCACCTTCCCCAATTGACTTGGTGCATTGGGAAGTTACTACTTCCACTGGAATTTATTTCCTGTACTGTGATTGTGTGTTAGAGATCAGTATGTCTGATATGGCACTTCCCATGCTTTTAGCCATAACTCTATGCTGTGACTGCTTTTGCACTAATAATGAAAAGTTTTTAAAAATCACTGTATCTTTTTATTTGCTCACTAATGCAGTTCTCTATAAATTTTATGTGTGACCTTCATCTCCATGAAGAAAGTCACAATTTTCAATGTTGCCTACCTGTTTCTCACTTCATCCAGCTCAGTGAAGCATCAGTAAACTTCAGAAAAGTTCCAGACTGATTCTTAAAAGTTCTGTAGTACAGACTTTCTCTTCTCAAAATTGCCTGCATTCAGATTTTAAGAGAAATATAACATCCGTTTCAGCTGTTACATATCATAAATTTCATATTTTATGTATTTTCTCTAGAGCCTAGTGAATTAGAGGGCGTTAACTTTGCCATCTGGGGGTACAGCTGATAATTTTACCAACTGCTGCTCAGGCTGTAGTACAGGAGTAGTGATGAAGTCTTGACATTTACAAGCTCAAACTTATTTACACATTTAACAAAAGTTTTAGCAGTGTAAAAAGTGTTTGGCAGTGGTATACAAGGTAACCTGTGCCCTTTAATGTTATTACCTCCCAAAAGCTGCCAGTCCTAAATGATTAAACGATAAAACATAACACACTGAGACAACAGCAATCACTGGAGCCATCTGTAAAAGACAGGCTTCTTGAATGTTCTTTTATTTCCCAGACATAGTTTGCTCTTTAGAATGGTTTATCAACAAGGACAGTTGAATTAGAGGTTTTCTGCTGTTCCTGGTAAAATATTTTATCTCTAGTGTGGGAGGGTTTGATTTAGGTTTTTTTGGGGGACAGTTGTAATTTGGAAGTTTATATTCCCACGTTACTAGAAGAGCTGTAACTTGAATTACCTCATCTGAAGTAAGTAGCACAACTATGGACAGACAGTTCAAACTAAAAGAGAGAAACTCTTCTGAATTCAGGAACATGCTTCTCATTCACATAAATGAACTTCCCATTCTGATAAAGTTACATTTTTTTATAGCTTTTATATAATATGAGTGTGCATTGATTATGTCCAGAAGAAGTATGTTTATGTTTCTGCTTGTGTATGATTTTGTGGCTTTCCAGTCAGAAGTATAAAACTCTGTAAAAATAAACTTTGTAAATTCTTCAAGGCATTAGGATGTTAGGATGATTATAGGTTTTCATGGAAAGTTATTTATTTGTATTGGGCTGAAAAAAAAATAGTTAGATCACTTTAGCTGGGTTTGTTGGATGAAGTGTCCAGTATTTTACTTTGTTTCTCCAATTGTTAAATATTCTGCGTTCTTAAAGTGCTGTCTCTGAAACTGAGATAATGGTCATGGCAAGGAGCAACTTTCAGTACTTATGCTGCAATCTGCTTGTTGTGGCATAGTGTAATTAGAGAGGAAACTTGCATATATTATGCATTAACACACACAGTAAAATGCAAACAAATAAATTCAAAATTTTACTGGGTGGGTACCTATGAGTCCCCACAGTCAAAAGCAGGGAATTAATTTATACCTGTACAGACTAAGAAGAAGAAGAATCATAAGAAGCATATTAGTGTCTTCTCTGCAGAAAATGGCATATATGGCTGTCAGGAGTTGAATTGGTGAATAGCATTTTAATCATAGATTGTTAGAACGGTTTGTGTTGGAAGGGCCCTTAAAGCCCCTCTAGTCCCAACCCCCCTGCCCCGGGCAGGGCCCCCTTCCCCCAGCCCAGGGGGCTCCCAGCCCCGTCCAACCTGGCCTTGAACCCTTCCAGGGAGGGGGCAGCCACAGCTGCTCTGGGCACCCTGGGCCAGCGCCTCACCCCCCGCACAGGGAACAATTTCTGCCTTACATCTCATCTAAATCTTCCCTCTGTCAGCTTAAAACCGTTACCCCTCATCCCATCCCCACCCCCTGACCCAGAGTCCCTCCCCCCCTCTCCTGTCCCCCCTTTAAGCCCTGGGAGGCCGCTCGAAGGGCTCCCCGGAGCCTTCTCTTCTCCAGGCTGAACCCCCCCAACTCTCTCAGCCCGGCCTCCCAGGGGAGCTGCTCCAGCCCCCCCAGCATCTCCGTGGCCTCCTCTGGCCCCGCTCGAGCAGCTCCGTGTCCTTCTGCTGCTGGGGGCCCCCGAGCTGGCCCCAGCACTGCAGGGGGGTCTCCCCAGAGCGGAGCAGAGGGGGAGAATCCCCTCCCTGGCCCTGCTGCCCCCCCTGCTCTGGCTGCAGCCCAGGGCACGGGGGGGTTCTGGGCTGCCAGCGCACGGGGCTGCCTCACGGGCAGTTTTCCCCCCACCAACCCCCCCAGTCCCTCTCCTCGGGGCTGCTCTCCAGCCACTCCTCGAGGGCCCAGCCTGGGTTTGTGCTGGGGATTGCCCCGACCCACGGGCAGGACCTTGCCCTTGGCCTTGCCAAACTCCATGAGGTTTGCCCGGGCCCCCCTCTCCAGCCTGCCCAGGTCCCTCTGGGTGCCACCCCTGCCCTCCAGCCTGTCCCCACACCACACAGCTCGGGGTCGTCAGTGAACTCGCTGAGGGTGCATCGATCCCACTGTCTGTGTCACCAGCAAAGATGTTAAACAGCTCCGGGCCCAACCCCGACCCCTGAGGAACGGCACTTGTTGCTGCTCTCCAGTCAGACATCGAGCCAAACATTAATGCTTTTCTGGGATTTGTTTCTGGGTAACATACTGGACTCTAGCATGTTGAATGCACTTCAGCCACTGAAGTGCTGTGAACCCTACGCCCTTTGTCATTGCAGTACAGCCTGGTTCCTGCTTTCAGTGCCCTATGACTTGTCTCTCTGAGCCATTCCTCCCAAGCTGCCACAACATCTCCTCTTTCTAGTTCCCCTCACACACCTCTCTGTCCCAAGAAGCCACGGGCACAGGCATGTCCTTTCTTATTTTTCTGTCCAGCCAGGCCTTTCCAGGTGCCTTCTGCTGGAAATGTGAGTAGAAATTGCATGTGGCTATCTCTACACCACCACCTCTTCAGGCTTCTGCCGTTTATAGTGAAGTATGTGGGTAGGTGGCAGGCAAAAGGAACATGCATGAAAATAATGAAAAAAAACCCCTTTCTCTGACAGTGTTGCTAAGCTTATCTGTTGAAGTGCTCTTCATTGAAGCACTGAACATTTAACATCACAAAGAAGTACCAAAATTCCACTCGTGGGAGATGTTATAATCCCATCTGCCAAAATATATGTTTGTTCTTTATAATTTCTCAAAGGAGAGTTTTGACTGCCAAAAACCCATTTGATCTAAATTTTCTAATACTCTTTGACATTATGCTAATTAAAACTAACTTGGTCTAATTCCACTGCTTGTGAAACAAATTGCCAAACTGACCTCAAATAAGCGTGTGTATATTTAGTAAATGTCCTTAAAATAATTAATTTTTATTGGACATGACATTACTGATTCTGAAAAATACTTTATTGAACTGTTTTGGGTTTATATTCTGTTAGAATCAATATCTGCTTGTTCATAATAATGGTACATGTGTACAGTCCTTTAGAATTGCAGTCATAAGCCTAGTACTACTGCTTCTATTAAAACAAATTGAACAAATTTGCTTTAGGAAAGAAAAAGTATAAATATAAAAACTTAGTAAAGTGTTATATGGACTAGATTAACATTTTTTTTCTTTTCATCTCAAAATCTTTATGACAAAACAGTAGAGTTCTATCAAAATAAAGGTATAGGGAAGGTATGATTAATACTGATTTCAGTAAATGCATTTCACTTCATACATGAATATAGTCTAAGAATTCAATCTGGAATAAATATTTTATCCATTTTCAGAACATTAATTCCTTTATATTTTATGAGGTAATGAAGGTGGTGAGCCACAGAGATTGTTCCTATAATGTAGAATAGTCCAGGTTCAGTTCCACAGGTGAGGAAGGGAGTCAGCTTCCACAGTCAGAAGAATCTTCTATCTGTGACAGACTGAGACAGGCTATAGCAATGCTGATTTACAGAGTCCCTGTCCTGCAATATAAATTTTGTCTCTTTCCTGCTTTTATTCTATAGTTAGATCTTAAGGCTAATGTAAGTCTTCACTTTAAAGGCAAGGTTTAAATTTCTACCACAGCGCTGTATTCTCTTGTAAGTGTGAAGTGAAAAGCAATCTATGAGATACTAATAATTTTCACTGGCTATGGCTCTGGGTGGTATCTTGCACTGGGGTCTTTGATGGCGGCTACAAAAGCAGTGCTAAGCTGGTTGAGGGGCAAAAAGCTCTTTCCTCTCTTTTGCTCAAAAATGACCCTTCAGTGCACTGGAAAGATGTGATGAAGGTGCTGATGATAGTGTTAAGACACTACTGATGATAGACTAGATTTCTGGCAAACAGATAAATTTAAATATGGTTTTCTTTCAGGAGCAAAGTCAGCATTTTCACAAAGGCTAACATCTTTGGTAGGCAAAATATTGCTTATTGCACCCCCACAAATCTGGCTCAATTTCTTTTCCTCTCCTTGAAGTGCAATGGAATAACTCCCCTTAAATGGGCAGCAAATATACATTCTATTCATACAGCTAATTGACTTTTTCTTTTGTACAGTGGTGCACTGTACAAAAGTGTTGCACTGAGCAACTGTTTTGTAGGCATACAGGGAACTTCAGTGGCCAAAAGCTAAGAAGTTAGATTACAGAATGAACAGACATAGACTCGTTTTGTAGATCTGGACAGTTAAATACACTCTTTTCTTTCCTGTTTTCTTTCTCTGTTGCTATGCTGTAAAGCACGACTTGTTTTCTCCTATGCTCGGTGGGCATGTTTTCTTGCTTACATATTTCATTTAGATATGTGATCTTCTTGGATTTAAACAGGCGTATCCAAGTGCACAGCTATATGACTGACCAGCTCAAAAACTTGACAGGCCAGGTCTTTACCTGATGTAGATCACCTGTGCATCTCAATATTTTTTTCATTTGACTAATTTTAAAGCAGAGTTATATAGAAAGAAAATTTAGGAGATGCAGAACTGTTTTAAAATGCAGTACATATGTGGCAGACTCTCTTTACTGTATTATTTGCAGTTCACTGCTCTTTTATTATAAGGACAGCCCTGGCTGCAGTTACCACAAAACAGTGGAGTTCAAGGTCCTTAGGGCAGTGAGGAGGGCACACAGCAAGCTCGCTACCCTGGACTTCAGGCTTTAGCCTCTTCAGGGATCTGCTCGGCAGAGTGCCGTGGCATAACACCTTGGAGGGAAGAGGGGCCCAAGAAAGCTGGTTGATATTCAGGCATCATCGTCTCCCCCAAGCTCAGGAATGATGCATCCTGACGAAGAGGAGGTCAGGTAAGAAGATCAGGAGGCTGCATGGGTGGACAAGGAGCTCCTGGATGAGCTCAAACACAAAAAGGAAGCCTATAGAGGGTGGAAGCAAGGACAGGGAGCCTGGGAGGAATAGAGAGAAACTGTCCGAGCAGCCAGGGATCAGGTTAGGAAGGCCAAAGCCCTGATAGAATTAACTCTGGCAAGGAACATCAGGGGCAACAAGAAAAGCTTCTATACATACGTCAGTGATAAAAGGAAGACTAGGGAAAATGTGGTCCCTCTCTGGAAGGAAATGGGAGACCTTGTTACCTGGTATATGGAGAAGGCTCAGGTACTCAATGACTTTTTTGCCTCAGTCCACCAGCAAGGGCTCCAGCCACACAGCCCAAGGGGCAGAAGGCAAAGGTGTGGACTTAGAGAATGAAGAACCAGCCACTGTAGGAGAAGTTCATGTTCAAGACGATCTAAGGAACCTGAAGGAGCACAAGTCCATGGGACCTGACGAGATGCATCTGCGGGTCCCGAGGGAACTGACAGATGAAGTGGCTGAGCCACTGTCCATCATATTTGGGAAGTTGTGGCAATCTGGTGAAGTTCCTGCTGACTGGAAAAAGGGAAACAGAACAACCATTTTTAAAAAGGGAAAAAAGGAAGAGCCAGGAAACAAAAGGGCAGTGAGTCTCACCTCTGTGCCCAGGAAGATCATGGAGCAGATCCTCCTGGAAACTATGCTAGGGCACATGGAAAGTAAGGAGGTGGCTGGTGACAGCCAACATGGCTTCACTAAGGGCAAATCGTGCCTGAGGAATCTGGTGGCTTTCTGTGATGGGGTTACAGGGTTGGTGGATAAGGGAAGAGCAACTGATGTCATCTACCTGGATTTGTGCAAAGCATTTGACACTGTCCCGCACGACATCCTTGTCTCTAAATTGGAAAGACATGGATTTGATGGATGGATCACTCAGTGGATAAGGAAATGGCTGGATGGTCACGCTCAAAGAGTTGTGGTCAATGGCTCAATGTCCAAGTGGAGAGCAGCAACAAGTGCCGTTCCTCAGGGGTCGGGGTTGGGCCCGGAGCTGTTTAACATCTTTGCTGGTGACACAGACAGTGGGATCGATGCACCCTCAGCGAGTTCACTGACGACCCCGAGCTGTGTGGTGTGGGGACACGCGGGAGGGCAGGGATGGCACCCAGAGGGACCTGGGCAGGCTGGAGAGGGGGGCCTGGGCAAACCTCATGGAGTTTGGCAAGGCCAAGGGCAAGGTCCTGCCCGTGGGCCGGGGCAATCCCCAGCACAAACCCAGGCTGGGCCCTCGAGGAGTGGCTGGAGAGCAGCCCCAAGGAGAGGGACTGGGGGGGTTGGTGGGGGGAAAACTGCCCGTGAGGCAGCCCCGTGCGCTGGCAGCCCAGAACCCCCCCGTGCCCTGGGCTGCAGCCAGAGCAGGGGGGGCAGCAGGGCCAGGGAGGGGATTCTCCCCCTCTGCTCCGCTCTGGGGAGACCCCCCTGCAGTGCTGGGGCCAGCTCGGGGGCCCCCAGCAGCAGAAGGACACGGAGCTGCTCGAGCGGGGCCAGAGGAGGCCACGGAGATGCTGGGGGGGCTGGAGCAGCTCCCCTGGGAGGCCGGGCTGAGAGAGTTGGGGGGGTTCAGCCTGGAGAAGAGAAGGCTCCGGGGAGCCCTTCGAGCGGCCTCCCAGGGCTTAAAGGGGGGACAGGAGAGGGGGGGAGGGACTCTGGGTCAGGGGGTGTGGGGATGGGATGAGGGGTGGCAGTTTTAAACTGAAGTAGAGTAGATTTAGATGAGATGTAAGGCAGAAATTGTTCCCTGTGCGGGGGGTGAGGCGCTGGCCCAGGGTGCCCAGAGCAGCTGTGGCTGCCCCCTCCCTGGAAGGGTTCAAGGCCAGGTTGGACAGGGCTGGGAGCCCCCTGGGCTGGGGGAAGGGGGCCCTGCCTGGGGCAGGGGGTGGCACTGGAGGGGCTTTAAGGTCCCTTCCAACACAAACCATTCTATGACTCTATAATTTTAAACAACCCAAAGGGTGTGAAAAGACTTCCTCGTAGATATTTCAATAAGATCAATATTGCAAAAAGGAGAGCAAAGATAATTTTTCAGGCAAATATCAGCAAAATATCCAGCAAATATCAGTAAAGTTTTCATTAGATTAACATAATATTTGAATTTTGTATATTTTTTCACATTTAATATCAAATGGCAAAATAATCTCTACATATCAAAACAATATCAGCTGTCTTGTACTAGGAAAACCACTAGGGAGAAAATAAAAAAAAATTTATTTGTTCATTTTAAAAGCGTTGTTAAAATGAGCTTTCTAAAAAACACAAAATAATATGTAAACGACCTCTGGGAGGTAGAAAAAATGTAATGTACTAGTTAAAATTTTGAACATTTTAAACTCGCATTCAAAATAAAGATTCCCGAGAAACTGTGTATACAGAAGAAATGCAGAACATGCTACATTTGAAGAAGAAATTTATTTCAGTGAGACCTGTTTTTTTAAAAAATCTTGATTTAAAATACTTCATATCTTCAAAACCTGTCTTCAATTAATCTGAACAGCAAATAAGAGAACTTAAACATCTCTGTTACCTTCCTGTTCAGCCCCACTATTTCTGCTGCAGTTGATTTGATTTGGGTACTCAGTACCCAGTTCAGCTAGCCACATAGCTAAAGCAGCGAAAGTCGGAGGAGTAGCCGGCTATCCAGCGGGCTTCCACGTGATGCTTGTTGCCAGGGAAACCACTCCCCTGGTACCCATGCACTGAACACATACGCCTCTTCAGGCGCACAGACACAGAAGCATCAGTCTATCGGTTGATGGAAAGAAAGCAAAACAGCTGCGGTGGAAACTTAATACAGAGAAGTAATTAAAGCATTTAGGTACTTCAGGTGTAAAAGTTGCCGTGTTTTTCTTAAGGAGCCCCGCCAAAGGGACTGCACTAGTGCGTTGGGAAGGGAGCTTTCACCAGCAAGCTGAAGGCCTTGGAGGAAGTTACACTGTGCTCTCCTACATAGGGATAGTTGTCAGCTCAGGCTGTACTAGTCAGTCACTCTGTTGTTTTAAATTGTATGTGTGTGGCACAGCCTCCAAAGGGAAACGGACATCACAAGGCTGTAGCTGTGCCAAAACTTACCTAAATGCCTGCATCTTTGGAAGGCATTATCCCTGCGCTAAGCACAAGCAGACATCTGACTCGTAGGTATCCCTTAAAATGTGTCCCACTGGATGGCATGACTTGCTTGTCCATAAACTATTGGCAAGGGGATCCCTCTCACTTGAGTGTGCAAGCAGTGTATTACCAATAGTAGACTTGAAAACTCTCACAAACAACTGATCCCCAGGACTCCCAATCACAAAAGATCTACGTACTACCAGCTGTGCCTCTGAGAGACGTTTTCTTCTGGTGAGTGGGTGGTTTCAAAGGCCTATGGGGGGAGATGACCTTCACTAAAAGTAAAATGTTGCAAGGGATACAAGTTTGAATGAAGTAGTCTCCTCCAAGCATTATTTAAAAACAACAGAATTTAGAAACTGAGATCTGTTTTTTTGGTTAAATACTTCCGTAGAAATGCCCATTAAGAACACAGATTAATTGCTTAATCACTGGAGAACTAGTAAGCATATTTCCCCTTCTCTGCAAGCACCTGCCTAACAGCTGATCTGAGGCCAAGGTCTAGGTATTTCTTAGTTTTCTAGCATCAAAGGAGCTGTTAGTATTTTATATTTTGTAATGAGTTGACTCAGATGATATATATCTTACATTTTTTGTATTCTATGGAACACTAAATGCCTAGTTTTGAAAATCTTCTGGAAAACATGACTGGAAGAGTAAGAGCTCTTTTGTCAGACCCAGAGCTTTACTTTTGACCAGATTATCTCACCAGACTCTTTTCAGTGAAAGAGAAGTCTTCATGTGCCCACCTGTGAAGCCGCCTAGCTCTACAGATTTTCACAAAAGGAAGAAAACAAGCTCCATTAAGCACTTCCCTGACAACTTCCTCCAAGTGAGTGATGATTTAGAATTACAAGGAAACTTGGGATAATAATTTGGGGACTGATACAGTCATTTCTGTCTTGTTTTCCATAAGATGTTCCTCTGCTTCACATGCTCCCTGTTTTTTCAGTTGTGCATATTGCATATAAAAGATGGGAGAAGGATGTATTTGGTTTTGCTGCATTGGTGTCACCCAAGCTAAGTAATTGAAGAATATTAATTTCATTATTTTGATCCAATTCTAGGTTTGATAGTTATGCTGTGCGCTTAAAACTCTCTTGGCAATTCCAGATGATTCATCTTTCTCTCACTTCTTACTAACTTTTGCATATCACTGTTGTGTATAGTAAACTTTAGCTATCTTTCTCCCATGAGGGGCTGAAAATTATTCCTGTAAGGCATGTACTTAGAAAATCCATTTGTAAAGTGCATTTGGAAAGCTCATGAATGTGTTGGGGTGGTATCGTATAAATGGAAAATTATTCATTCAGTGTGAATTTAGTTACACATTTTCTATGCAGTAGATTTCCCTCCTGGAAATAACCCATAAAGTTTCTACTGGGGGGGAGGGGAACCCACCTAAACTGGCATCTGCTTTTTTCCACGTATTCATGGAAATATGGATTACTGAATGTATTATCATTATTTTCTCACAGCATGCTATTTTTTGAATGATGTTAATACTTTGCTGATTGATAGTCAATGTAGATGGGAAGGCATTAAAAGTAAATACAACTGTTTCATTTCCCTGTCCATACATACATATTGTATTTTACCAGAAACAAATATTCCTGTAGCCTTGTTGTTTTTAAATACTACCACATTATAGTGCATGACTTGAATAATTTTTTTAGAAATATAATTTGAGCTGAGTAATTTATAAATTAAAAAATACCTATATTTATGGCCTAATAAAATTTGCTAAATTTGTTTTAGGTTTGAATATAAAATTTTGTGAGTAATCATAGAGGTAGGTGCATACCTTATATTTTGAAATGGCAGTGATTTACTGAAATACCTGTTTACATAGACAAATGTTAAAATGTGCAAAGTAATTGCCTTTGGACCTTCAGTCTTAAAAAATAACATCCTATATGAACAAAAGATAGGTCTTATTAATTCTTGTTTTTCGTGTTCACAGTCTGTGTTAGTCCTTGTTTCCAGTCTTCTCCTCTTACGAACTTCACTTCATTCTATTTTCTGTTGCATATAGGTCTTCTATATGAGTGTGAAATGTTAAAAATAAACAAACAATGGCATGCTTTCCATTTATAAATTAAATTGCCCTTTTAGCATACAACTACTCATTAGCCAGTGTGTAATTAGTTCTGCAAGAGTTAATCTAAAATCTGCATACCTTGATGCACAGTTTATTTTGTTCTTCTCAATTAATGTGTTTGTAGAGAAACTACTGCAGGCCACTGCTGGCTTATAGCAAGTCTAAACATAAAGTAACCTCCCGTGTGGATGCCCTGGGAAAAGGACACTGAGCCTTATGGGACTGGCATTTCATCTTTACCACTAAACTCTGTGGAGCTTGAAAACCTCAGTGGCCTTCTTAACAGATCCAGGACTTACCTTGCTTTATACTTACATGGGAGTCAGTATGCTGAAATAAATACCGCTCTGCCCACCTGCTTTCTGCATTGCAAACAGCTCCAGATCACCTTGAATTAGTCCCACTGAAATTATCCATAAATTTATTTCCATGAACAACGTACAGTAATTAGCTTGATTTTTTTAAGTAGGCATTTGCTATTTCAATGCTTTATTAGTAACGGATGGAAGTTACTCCTAAGGATTGGTGATGGCATGGCACTTGTGTTATTTAAGAAAACTGGTTTACTCTCTACAGTTGTCTCTATAAGTATCAAGCTGCAGACCAGAGATGTGACTGTACAACTCAGCACGGATTGCAATTCTGTTTTAAATTAAAACTATTTGAGTTTAGTATTTCTAGGCCAAAATATTTCCAACACTACTTTCAATACATAAGTACAGACAGCAACCTGTCTGAATGTCCAAAAGGATGTGCCAAATTGCTCTTTAACATCATTGCTAAATATTGGGTTGATTACTGTGCTGGCTAATTTGAAAATACCAACTTCATTTAGAACATGTGATCGATTCATTTATTTAGGGGAAAAGGAAAATTTCCCCTACTTTTGCCTTCAGGGAAGTTTCCACACTGAATGAGTACTACCCCTAATCTGCCTCCTGCCAAACCCACAAATTGCTGGAAGACTTTGAAGCAGGAAGCAAAAGGTGATCACGGGATGCCACTGAATTAATGAAAACGGAAGTGCTGTTGTAATCTTACCTGTAATGAGCCAGAGTGGTATGGAGTGAAGCAGGAATTCTTCTGTGCTAACATTGTGATCATGACAACGTCTTCTGAAACTGGTATATTTTGCCTCTTAGGGCAGGTATGGGACTGTCAGAGCTCAGGGTTCCTTTTTATTTTTTAACAGGAACTTCTGTTTCTGTCTGCATAGCTCTAAAGACAGTGATGGCTCCTTCATCCTTTCTTTCTACAGTGAGTATAAACTGCAACTTGTGTATCATAAAGCCCCCAGGGCATGAAGAGGTACATGGAAAAATTTGGTCACTGAAGTGCTCAGCACGACCAGGGAAATAGCTTCCTCGGGGGATCCTCATGCTTTTGAATGAGGCCTGGCCATGCCCTGAGCTGTCTGGATCCCAGCAGCAGTGCCAAGCTGATGCTGGCAGAGGTTCTCCCGCTTAACTGCACTTGAATGTCCTTTTTGGATGGGCTGCTGCAGTGCTCGGGATGTGTGCAGGTTGATTCTAACTTCTCACAGACCAAATGACAACCCCATGAAGGCAGAGAAGCATTTAGGATTATGAGGGCTAAAATTAACCTCTGCACCAAGCTGGCAGACTGTCTGTCAGGAAGCCCTGCAGAACATGAATATCACTTGTTCTCCCACTGGTTGGAGGACATGAACACGATTTAGTGAACAGCTGCAATGAAGAGAACAAATAAGTCTGGTAGAAAAGATTTCTGTTTGGGTTATAGAAAAACAGAAATTATTACAAAGTGGCTTAGTTACTTACAGATTAGGTTCAGTGAGTCAGTTCTTTTGCTAACATTCAACCCTACTTTACCCACTGAAGTTCAATAAGGGTAATTGATAATGGTGTTTGGCCAATGATAATCATTCAGTCCAGCGAGTTTCACTTGACGTATTTGAATCTGATCATTCAGTTGTCATTCTTTGTTAGGCAGAAAGCAAAAATTTATTTTGCTCAACACAGAGAGGCCTCAGTAAAAATTTATCATTGAAGTGTGTTAGCCCTCAGACTGAGAAGAATGTAAATGGTTATTTAAAGCCTTATTTGGTGAAATGTGGAGAGAATTAATCAGAGCAATGGAAGGTGGCCTGGAGTACTAGGAAGTACTCTCTCCTGTCCAGATGGTTGTGTCTGTAGCTATACAACAAAGGATTTTAATTTTTTTACCGAAGATATTTCAAAAGGTCTCGTGCTCAAAACAATTGTTAATTGTACCATAGCAGGCTGACTGTGTCAAACAACACCTTAGATATGCTATAAACAAAAGGTTGGCTCTATTGATACTTGAACATCCGTATCAACTTCTTTAAGGATGAGCATCTTAGTGTGGGATGGACCAAACCTGTAATGGACAGCTTTAAAATGGGATAGATTAAAACAACTTGGCAATTTGAAATGTGAAACGTATTTCCTGCCCAAGTCTGGGGTTTTTTCTGTCTCCATGGACTTTGGAGCACCGCTGATTATTTTGCCCCTTTTTTATATATTAATTTTTACTCAGGTTTTTCTACATGTGCTTTTAGTGGATAATAAATGTTTCTATTGATTTACTGAACTCAATAAACTAGATTTTGATCGACATAGCTGATGGAACTTACAGATGCTGTCAGGGAACAAGATGTTAAGCTCTTCCCAAGAAGAGCAAGACAAATGAACAGGACTGTCTTGCAGGAGTTTTCCAAGAGTGCAGAGACTGTGGAAAGCTTCCTCTGAGCTGGGCCAGTTGCCTCAGAATTAGAAATGACCATTAAATAAATTAACACTGTGAAGAGATAGGATGCAGTATGGATACTGTTGTGAGGAAGGAGAGCTGTGTAAACATTTCCCTGTTGCGAGATAGTACTGATGGACTGAGGGAAGCACTGGACTCTTCACTCTGTGTAAACTAGTATACACATGCTTCTGTGTACTAAAAAGAAAGCCAGATTCCTGGTGGAAGCATCTTCAAACTAGTATAGTTATCAGTGATTGAAGAAGCAAAGGCAACTTCGTTGAAGTATATGGGGGAGGAAGGATTTTTTTGTTGTATAAATCTTATTGAAAATATCCTGCCAGTGGCTCTTTCTGTTGAGTTTTACATTCTTCATATAGCATAATCTACATTTATTTTCTGTGTGGCATTATTAGTATTTATTTAATGTTTACACACAGTCATGGAAAAATTACTTACCATATACTTCCTTACAATATTTACATGCCTAGTTTCACTGAAGCTTATGAATGTATTTTCTTATAAGTTAACAGGGTTTTTTCCTCCTAGATAATAAAACATCACATTTCTAAATAGAGAAGATCTTCACATTTCCACACAGACTGAAACATACTGAGTCCTAATAAGTATTTGATGTTCTAGAGACATAGCTACTAGGCTTGAGTGAAAACCTAAAAAAATACATTAAATTACAGCGATGTAAATTAAAATAGATACACTGTCAGACCCGGCATGGTACAGGAAAGTAGTATGATTATTTTCAGTCTGTATAGTACAACTATAGGTTTTAGTGATTAATACAGCTAAAATAATAAAACTGAATATAACTGATGACTTTAAGCAACAAAAACCATTTCAAGAATCACAGGATGAAAAGAAGCTAGGCTAAAACGTCCTCCTCTTCAGAGGCAAACCTCACTCTTTCTCACTGTCCAACCAGATTTATTGGCTACAACACAAGTCTTTAATCAACCTAAACAAAACGGTCAATTAGCAAAGAGCTTACCACTGTATTAGAGCAGTTTTTATGAAAATGTGTTGCTCTAAAGTTTGAATCCCTATTATGTTTTGGGTTTTGGGTTTGGTTTTGTTTGTTTTTTAATTGACTTTTGAGTTCAATTTCCTGATTTTGAGTGGTTCTTCCCAATTATCCAACTTTTAGGCCTCATCACATACCCTACTTAGTTTTGGGCTAATGCTGCACTCATCATTCAGCAAGTTAGCACTGCAGTAAGAACTATTTCACTGGTGTAGTGTAAATGTCTTGCTTAATTTAAAAAATAAATAGAATAGCATGCGTTACCCATCAAGTATAATAACATGGAGGAAAATGTTTCCGAGTGAATATGCTTGCTTGTATTTCACAGTTAAGGTACTTCTCATTTTGGCTTCATGTTATCAAAAGCAAGAATCTAGGAATTGTGATATTATATCAGACTAATGGTTCCTCTCATCCAGAGTCCTGTCTCAGGCAGTTTGCTGAATCAGAGGCATTTAAGAGAGATGCAGAAAGCACCCCCTCCCTGCCCCCATGTAATTTGTCCATTCTTCCAGCTTCTACTTGGTGGTAGTTGCTTTACTTCCTGCAGCACGAGATATGTGTCCTCATGTTTACAATTTTATTATGATCTGATGTAACTTCATTTTCATATAAATGTAATTTAAACAAAAGTATTGGCTAATTTGTTTTCAAGAATGTCTTTCAGATGTGAAATCTTCGGAGTAACTTTTTGTTACATAATATTACATTCTCTTATACCACTTCCAAATTAATTGCTTCCAGTGATCCCTTGCTCTCCTGTCATGAGAATGGTATCTTGCTATGACCAGTTTTAGTTTTGTTTCTTTCATTAGCTTATGTATCTTTGTTTCCCCTCTATTTGTCTCTTCTTTTAGCTAAATATTTCTAATCTGTCATTCTTCCTTCATTATGTCTGTAATAAGTTTTGCTGCTGTATCATTTCCCCTTTTTTTTTTTTTTTTTTTTTAATAGGGAATAACCAGAATTTATGACAATAATTAAACCGTCTTGATGAGTTTAATCAGTGATGTAGAGTCTTACCAAGTCTGGAATTCTTGGAGGCAGTCAACCTTATTTAATTTCAAACATAAAAGCAAACCAAACCTCCCAGAGGACACACTTGTGGAGGAAACAGATTCAGGGAGAGCGCGCTGTGAGTTAGGCTTTCTAGCATGCTGTTCTATGGACCTATTTTTAGCACTTCACATTGAATAGAAATTGTAATAACTATTCCGGGATCAAGGACTACAATGCATGCAAACAGCCATTCCCTAACAATTTCTGTGAGTCTAAACTTACCTGAGACAGGATGAGCTGAATATTCAAATTGAGCTTGTCCAAATACCTTACTGCATTGGTGAGAGACACTGAATACTTTGGTTAGTCAAGATTCAGCCAATTCTTGACATCCAGCTTTGTAGCTCATCAATACATAATTCAAGTCTTCAAAGGTCAATCTCATAACATTGAAAATCTATATCCTCATGCTGCAAATATACAAATAACACAAATACACATTCCAGCCTTGTAAGTATCAGGGACAATGACACAGTTAGTTTAAGAAGATTCCTGAATAAAGGTTCTTCAGGGATATAGTCAGTTGTCAGTGGTAGTGATAGAAGATTCTGGAAGGCTGCGAGAAGTAGTTTCAAAATGAATTAATTCTTTAAATTGTTTTATCCACCTAAAATCCTATCTCCATTTCTCCTGATTAAGAAAAATAAATGACCTGTTTAGATTTTTGGTTTGAGCTTTTATCTCTGTTGTGCCCATATAAATCAAGGGTAACATCAGTGAGACTCTTACGCATTTATACTGATGTAAACAAAGATTAGTATTAATCTGGCCATCAATCTATAAAGGGAAAATGTCATGGGTTGTGTTTCAGATGTTTATATCAAGGGTGTTCAGCATTTAATAGTAGAGAATAGACAGCAAGTGCTTTTAAAGAATGGCTGGAGTAGACCAGACTTACTACTCCATGGTTGGGAGTGGTGTGATGAATACCAAAGATTGCTCTTCTCCCTCAGGCTAATGCGAAGCAGTCACCAGAGGAAAGACAATCACCTTTTTGGCCATTAAACGTTACACTTTTCTCAGAGTAAAGGTTATTAGCTTCATGGTCCTGGCAGAATTCCATTTTGCATAATTGTATTCTAGCTCCTTAGTTGCTTCTGTTAGTGGCTAAGGGAGTCTCCACTTCCTGTCCTAAAGAGGCAAGGAGAAACTACTGTGTGACATTTACTGCTACTGAATAATTGGCTTTGACAAAGTCTTCAGTGGAATATTTTTGGAAACCATTTCAGCTTTAATGGGATGCCCATTTGCCCATCTAAGAGATTTGTCCTGTATCTGTTAGACCTTTTATAGCTCTGCAACACTTGCTCCTTGTCTGTGAAAGTCACTTATCTGACTTTCACCTCCCTGTTAGAC
Organism: Tyto alba; assembly: GCF_018691265.1. Lineage (NCBI taxonomy): Eukaryota > Metazoa > Chordata > Aves > Strigiformes > Tytonidae > Tyto > Tyto alba. The sequence continues at coordinate 40,770,239 of NW_024881261.1, read as the reverse complement.
CAAAACACTTCAATAGATTAAAAACTTGACTTTATTCCCAGCTGTGCTTTCTCCCTTGCTTGGTGCTGAGGTCTGTGTGCTAGAAGGCGCCAGCTGTGCGCCCCACAACAGGGAGCTGTAGGACCCTGGGATTTCTTCTCACAGCTTGCTGGGCAGCTTGAAGGAAGCAGGGATTTCAAAGTTACAATCCTTTTAGGGCAGATGGAGGATCTGATATTCTTGCAGTGTTCTCCAGCTCAAGGCATTGTTCTTGCTGGTTCTTCAAGCACAAGACATTGCACTTTGTGCAGAATTGTCCCTAAGTAATAAGGGAATGCAGATTGCTACCGTCCTGATACTGTAGTATGATCTTGATTAGCTATTTCATAACTTACTTGATACTGAATATAGATGAATTCATATGGAACTGGGCAATAGTGAGTCAACCCTTTTGTCCATGAGTCCAGCACTGCACCATAGACATATAAAGATCATAAACCATTGCAATTTCCTTTATAGCTTAATATTGATACATCAAAATATCAAGAAACTGAGATTCTACTGTATCTTTTGGGAAGACCTGGTCATGATTTGGTGCTATCATACCGTAGTCACAGTTTATTTTTAATGCACCTTTTTCGAGCTTCCATCAGCGGCACAGAAGAGCAGCCTTGTCCACCCCTTTGAACCATTCACGTATTGTGATTCTGGGAGGAAGCGGTACGCTCTCTCCCCTAACAACTTCCCATGCATGCCAGAGTGGCCTTGTCTAATGAGTCTCTGTGTTAGACTGCCTGTGGTTTTCCATAAAGCAGTGCAGCAATGACATTGCATTTGCTTAAGCCAGGGGAGGGTTATTACCACAGCTGCAAGTGCCTCGTCTCTGGCATAACAGTACAGACCCTGTAGCACAGTTGTCTGTATGTGTCTTATTAGGAACGAGGGAGTAGGGCCACAAAACATGTCTAGTCTGTCCATTTATGCTTGTGTCTTTTCTCTTACAAAGTGCTTGCCTCATTTTTTTTTTCAAGATTATCAAGCTTTATTTCAATTCCTGGAAAAAATGCTGGAATAAGTTATCCATCCTTGTAAGCTCCTAGAATTACAACATCCAGAAGGGAATTGTCTCAAGGGGAAAAATCACATCCAGCTGATCTAATTTTCTCCTGAAACAGGGAAATGATTCTTGTGGATAGGGCAAACACAGTATATGTTCTTTTCTGTCTCATGGGGAACTATCCTCTAAATTAAACTACCAAAGAATAGATACAAACCTGGTTAGATAGCTGTATCTGAGAGGAGTTATCCCTAGGCCACTATCAAAAGAGTAGGGTGCTGTGCATGAGACGTGGAGAGCTTTGTGCAGGAGCCAGTTCTGTTCAGTGCTTCCATTACAGACCTGGATGATGGCATAAACAGCACACTTATTATATTTATTTGCTAGGAGAAACTGCAGTATGTTGTAAGACAAAGTGATAATAAGAAATTACTGTAGAAATTGAGTAGTTTAATGAAAAATAGGGTGAAATTAAACAGGGCATAATGTAACACTTGAGTAGGAATAACTAACTGCACAAAGATATTGGAAGGTAACTGGCCAAACAGCAGATCTGTAGAAAAGGAACTGAGGGAAACAATCAACCACAGGTTGACCAGGGATCAAAAATATTGTGCTCTTTCACAAAAAAAAAAAAATGACACTGGGGTATAAAAAGAGAAGGACACTTTGCAAGAAGTGTAAAGTGATCCTCCCAAATTACTCAGCATTGATAGTATTGTGTCTGATTTAAGGCAATCAAAAAGAAATCAGGAGGACTGAAAGTAGAATTTGAGGTGCAAATACTTACAAGACCACAATGAAAAAGAATGTGAAATGTAAAGATAACAAATACTTGATGACATTGCTGAGCAGCTAAGTGGTTTGGATCATCACTCTCTGCTACTGGTAAGAGTAGGCAAACCCTACTCAAGACTGGCTGTTTTCCAGAAACTGAGGTGCAAAATAAGGAGATACCAGAAGATAGATGCTGATTTGAAAATGCAGTAAATTGGTCCAGTTCCAGGAGCTGAACTATGAAGTAGGTGGGTTAATTAAGAAAAAAAAAAAAAGTTGATGGGGGGGTGACGTGTCCATTAAAGACAGCAACTGTACGGTTTGGGGTTCTTTTTTTAAGTTGTGAAAGTGATTCGGGGAATTAAAAACCTGTAAGATTTACACCTGGACCTGGCAAGCAGGACAAAATGTTAACTCAGAATAGCTAATAGTCCTATGAAAGGTCTAGCCAGGATGGATTCAACAAAGGCATAACTGTGCCACCCCTCTCTCCAGCCACGTAAGTAAAGTAGGGGATATAGAGGCTACACCTTAATTAATTTAGCTAAGTATTCAACAGGCCCTTCACACAGCCTCCAGAAGACTATTAAAGAGACTATCTAATCACAGTGAAGGCACAAAGGACATTTTGGGATCAGAAACTGAGTAGGAGATGAAAAGTAAGAAGGCACATTTTTGGTGAGGTTTCAGTAGGGAGAAAAATGAGAGCAGGTGTTCTTTTGTTTGATGTATTTATTAATCTCAAAATACAGATCTGTGCTGAAGCAGAAAATTTGTAAAAGTTTTGCCCTGACTTGAGCCAGAGTGGGGAATTGAAAAAAAAGACCTAAACAGAAGGGTGAATAAACAGTGTGCAATATTGGCAAATGAATTAGAAAAGGTTCAAAGGAGCAACCATACCTAGCTGCGCCTTGTGGTTACTATGGTTAAGTGATGTCAGCTCTTACAGCACAGGAGAAGAGCGCTCATGTCCTAGCACCTCTGAGGCCCCAACCCGAATAACTGTGGCCTTTGAGACAGATGACAGTCTTCATCAGAGAATAACAGACATTTCTCCTGGCCCCTAGTGGGATGGCTTCAGTGTGCTGTCTCAGTTAACACCAGCAATGCTGCTAATGCTTTGCTACAGGTATTGGTAGGCTGAAAGATCCCCTCCTGGGAGCCAAATGAGTGCTCCCAGAAAGGACAGTCTTCCTGTTCAGAAAGGATTCCTCCTACACATAATCTGGAAATGAGGTGTATGCAGGACGTGCTACAGGGCATCCACCTCTTCCAGGTGTCTCAAGGGTTCTTCCTCAGGCTGGTGTGAGGAAAGACCAGTCATGTTACAAGAAAATCTGCATGAAAAGCAATCGTACCATATTTCTGCTGTTAAATGGTTCCCGTGATTATAAACACACCCCCAACATGGGAGCAGCTACTGGCATCTTCTCACAGAAGCCACCACTACATTCCTGCCCCGCATCCCCATCAACACTTTACCACATAAACCCAGTACTGTAGCCTTTTCAATCTTACGTATTATAGTAAAGTTTTTACTTCTCCTGCTTTCCTTAATTGAAGATAGCGGCATTCTGGTGATAACTGACCACACCCAAATACTGTGCTGGACCTCATATCAAGATTTCTGAGTATTTTGGTGTAGATTATAATGACCTTAACGCTTTCTTTCACATTTGTATAAAATGTCCTCTTCAGATTACAGAAAGGAATTACATTTGGGTTACACTGGAGTAAATTCCTTGGGTAAGTGAAAATATGCTTGTTAAATTTGCACCAATTATTGTTCACATTTCACAACTCTGAGGAGTTTTGCTGCATTTAAAGGTGAGGGAGACGTGCATGCAGGTTTCTTCCCTGACCTGAATCTACCTACCTTTGGGTCTGCTAACAGAGCAATCAACAGAAATACAAAAATGCTTATGTTGAAATTTCAGCTGTGGCTGTGCTTGTGTTTCCTCCTAGGACTGTTCATTTCCCAACTGCTTAACTCAAGGGGTTAGTCCATATGCTTCAGACAGTGGAAGATAAGTGTGTCTTTCCCAGCCACTGAAAGCATAGACTATCCCAGGCATGCCCTATCAGCCTGTCAAGGCTGCTCTGGAAGATAGGAAAAAAATAACATTCAACTTATTTTGTAAAAAGTAATGTGTAGAATATTTAACAAGACAGCAAGTCTAGATATACCATATTCAGGGAGCTGCAAAGGTCAAACACCAAACAGATTTATAAACAGGGCTTCTGAAAGAGAAGAGAAAAATTTCCTGTAAATAATCCTGAAATATTTTAAAACCACTCTGAAATGTAAGAACAACGTGGAAGGCAGGTGAGGGTCAACATATTGAAATACATACTGAAACTCAGTTTCCAAAATGACTGGACAGACCCATTCTGGTGGCCAGCAAGGGGGGGGCACCACATTCAGAGTGTGATGGATAGGAACATGTTTACTCCTCTGTCATTAGATCCGGAGGGTGAAAGTTAGCTGCATGTTTCTGGGCTTTCCAGAAGGCTTGGCAGAACTGGGTAGAAAATTAGATAATGGTGGAAATTATTACTTCAGTAGGTGATCATGAGTGTTTCTAGGCATTGTTTTAAGATACTGAACACAAATTTCAAACAAGGGGTAATGTTTTTCAAAGTTCTTACATTTTATTTGCAAGTAGGTAATTTAAAAAGCTATACAAAGGTGTTTATGAACCACAGATACAGAAAAGTTCCCAACTGATAGTAAAATGATGTAAGCACTAAACTTCTATTGACTTTGAAAAGAGTATACAGGCATTTTACTTGTTTTTACTCTATGCATCCTGCATTTGTGTTTTAACTTTGTAATTCAGTTACTAGTAAGGTGTAATCACTCTTGATGGATGTGTCAACGACTAAGCCCTAAAAAAACCTGCCTAGTGCGTTGTGGAAGCTGCTAATTATTCTTAGCTCTTACTAGCTTTAGTACCAGTCACAGAGATATTCAACTCTTGACTTCAGTATTTTCTGTGTGTAAGAACAGAAACCTTACTAGTGTCAGCTGTCAAAAAAGTACACCTGATTTTGACAGCTGTCCCTAGGCACTACAGAAAAGTAGGGAAGTAATGGTCACTGATGCAAATCAGCCCTTTTCCTGGGAGAGGGATCAGTAGCTCTGAGTGGAGTGCATCCCATGTGAGATGAGCTTTCCAAAACCTCCGTTTGTGCAGTATCACATTTTGGAAAAGTGGGACTATGTGCTGTACTTGTTAAGAATCATAAGTATGTTCTTCTTTGTACAAAAGGCTTTATACTTGCTATTATCCAGTTTTGATTTCTGGTCTGAGCACAGCATATTTATTTCAGGTGATTAGAATTTACCCTTGTAAGAGACTCTGACAATGTTTTTTTAGAGGCTGAAGCACCTGTGTTGTTTTCCATGAGCCTTTGGAACTTGGCAGGGAAGAAAATCTCCAGAACCAGAGAAGAGCATTTATTACTTTACGAAATTCTGTTCAGTTCTGGCTGAGATCTAAACTTGGTAATTTCCCTTTTTAGCACCTGATTTCTTAGCAAAATGCTGGCAGTTTGTCAAAACATAAACAGTGTAACCTGGCACACTGTGCTGCTAGGAATAATGGCATCTCACACTGGCAGCGACACAGTCTCTACAGGGAACAGAGAGGAAGAGTCTTGGGTTGACTGAAATTCTAATGAAATATTGTCTTACCTATTTCAGTGATTAAACCAACAAATAACCTCAATTCCCAGTTAGGACAAAAATCTCTTCTCTTTGGCAGGTGATGTAGTTACTCTTGTTGTGTGGGGTTTGTACGCAGCTGGTGATAGGTAACTGGGAAGTGTTGTGATTTCTCTTTCCCCTGCTCTCACTTGAAGAAGATACAGGGGAAAGAGCAGCCCTCTGTTACATCCATTTTCTTGTGTTAAAAGCTGCTTCGGTTGTGGAATCAGACACACAAAATTCATGAAAAGCCAGAATGGCAGTCATCGGTGTAACCTTTTAATTCAATCTCTGTGTGCACTGGTGAGGCTGCACCTCTGGGCCCCTTGCTACAAGACACTGGGGTGCTGGAGTGTGTCCAAAGGAGGGCAACGAAGCTGGGCAAGGGTCTGGAGCGCAAGACTTATGAGGAGCAGCTGAGGAAACTGGGGTTGTTTAGCCTGGAGAAAAGGAGGCTGAGGGGAGACCTTATGGCTCTACAATCACCTGAGAGGAGGTTGTAGCAAGGTGGGGGTCGGTCTCTTCTCCCAAGTAACAAGCGATAGGATGAGAGGAAATGGCCTCAAGCTGGGCCAGGGGAGGTTTAGATTGGACATTGGGAAAAAATTTCTTCACCAAAAGGGCTGTCAAGCACTGGAACAGGCTGCCCAGGGGAGCGGTCGAGTCACCATCCCTGGAGGCGTTTAAAAGACATGGGGATGTGGTTTGGTGGTGGACTTGGCAGTGGTAGGTTAGGGGTTGGATCTGTTGATCTTAAAGGTCTTTTCCAAACTAAATGAGTCTATGATTCTATGATTTTGACATAATCTTTAGTTACAGCATTTAAGTCTCTTGCAAGCTTTCACATACTAGTATCTAGTTGTAAGTATATTTATGTGCATGTCAGGAAGATCCTCGGTTCCTGTGTAGAGATCTGAGAGTGCATGGAAAAGAGAACAATGAAGGGGATTGTTGAAAGATAAAGGATCATCCTGTGATTAAGGCAGGCGAATGAGAATTATTCTCTTTTATCCCGGTTTCTGCTGCAGTCTTTGTGCGTGATGCTGAGCAAGCCACTTCAACCAAAATACCTTTTGTGGCTACTCTCTCTTTGTCTCATCTCCTAGACCCCTCAGGCCTAATGTGCAGAAGTGCTGAGCACTCACAGCTGTGAATGAAATTGATGGGAAGGGTCGTCATTCAGCATTTCTGGAATTAAGGCAGAGTGGATTGGATATCTGGCCACGGGGAGGACAGTAGGTTCTGGGTGCAAGCCTTTCCCCTGCAAATGATTTGCAGCAGGGCCTCTGGCGTGGGTTGTTTGGGGTTTTTCTGTCTTAGTGTCTCTGCCATGTACACAGTACTTCTTGCAGTAAGTGTAAATTAATTAATGTCTGTGAGACACTCCTGGCTAAAAATTCCCCACATAACACAGGTGAAATTAATACCTTTTCTATACATAGCAGATTTTGGATGGTATTGAGAATACAGTATTCATGCAGAAGTATACTGTACAGAGTATACATGTCACACAGGTTAGACACACATGCACAGGCATCCCTGGATTAATAAATATGTGTACATTTTAAAAGATGTAGATGTAAAGATTGCTTTCTGTTGATGGTAGAAGAGTTCTGAATAACTACCTGGATTGCCTTTACAAACTTACAATTATGAGGTCTTACTAATCTTTTTTACAAGACCTCATCTACTTAGCACGTTTGATGGCTCACAGTCATCACCTGAATACACTGCTTAATGCTTTTATTTTGATGTATTTATAAATGTATTTGAAATTGATTTTTTCAGCTTGATTTCCAGAGAGAAGCTGGATAATATCTCTTTTTCCTGAACAGATGTCATTCTTAATTCAAGGGTTAAGGTGGAGAATGTTTATTAGCAAACAGGTAGAGTCATTGCCCTTTGTCCGGCTCTGTGTGAAGCTGTCAGACTAACTGGTGGAGGCTGCTTCAGCCACTCCTCACATTACATCTGGGAGTACTTTCAAATGGTTTTAATTAACTTCAGGAAGGCAGGACAGTACTCGGATGGTATTAAAGAAGAATAAATAACAATCCATAATTAAGGGTGAGAGTTGGAGTCTTAGAAGATAATGTATCTTTCTAGTGGACAATTGAATTCTGTCAGTAGAATTACTCTGGATTTATACCTGTAAATATCAGACAAGAGAATGGCCTGAAATGGGCTAGCACATAAAGGAGCTGCACCTGCTTTCACTGAAATCAATATCGAAATTTCCATTCACTTCAATAGTGCTAGGAGATGATGGATTAGGAGAACTTAATTTGGGGCTCTAGAGAATTATATTCACAACTTTAATTGTATTTAGATAAAATGCACATTGATCCTTGAACAAATTCTCTGTACAGCTTGTCATTGAAAAAAATCAGAAACCTTGCAAATGCCTCTGCACATTCTTCCTATGATTAACTGTTCTTTAAAAGAGAAAATGTAAGGATGTAATAGTAGGCATTGCCCTGTTTGCAATTACTTTGAGCAGTAAAACAGATTAAGCAGAGGCTTAAGGCATGAGCTTAGTGAATGTAGCCATATCTAAACAAACAGTGGAGAATCTGCTCTTTCACTCTGAATTTTAAGATTAAATAAATGGCAGAGTCATTTAAATCATATGTAAGCACATACAAATATTTAATTAATGGGGTCTTGACACTTTACCTTGTAATTCCCACTCTCTTATTAAAATCATCCACCAAATTTTGAAGCAGAAATTAAATCTTTTTCTAATTAAAAGCATTACTTTTCAAATACGATTGTGCACTGTGACAAGTACTTCTGAATTCTGCATTAGTACAAAAGCTCCTGAGCTCTCAAATTTGTAGGTCTTCTGTATAGGCAAACAAGATTCTCTGCAAAAATCTGTGACTCATCCAGTAATGGTGGCAAAAAAGTACCTGAGTAGTGCATCAGCTGGCTCTAACGTTGCTATATATTTTCCTCATACTCAACCTCCCTATACTTCTTGTTCTTCCCCTAGTACTTAATTTGAAGAATTTGGATGTTTAAGAAACCCGAGGGAAGGGAAGTATGGCATGAGGGGAGAGAGAATAAAAGTAACTACGCAGGTTTTCATTCACCTGTGTGCTTGCAAATGATGCTGAGGCATGAACTGTGAGTTTATTTCCTTAGTGCACATTGCCATGTACATATTTATAGGATTCCTATAAAGCACCAGGACATAACAGGGATTAAAATTCACACTCTCACCACTTTTGTAGGGGAGAAGAACATAAGGCAGCCCCATCTAAATCAATAGGAGTTTTGATTTTGACTCCAGAGAACACATGGAATGAAATTCTGGACTCAGCTGCAACTGGGGGATTTAATCTGGATTTACACAGGTGCAATTGAAAAGAAGGGGTCACAGGGTGGCTGAGCAAATTTAACTACTCCTGGCAACTGAAGGGGATGGTCCTGCACCACCTGCGTGGTCTCCTCGTTCCCGATCTGCTCAGTAATGGCTTTGCTGTTTATCTGACTCCTCAGTGATCCCACTTGGCTTGTTAAAGATGAAGAAAACTCTGCTTTTCTCTGCCAGGTTAGTTTTCTGCTGATTTAATGAGTTGAACCAGTGTGCCACAGGGTCAAGCAAAGTTGCTGCAAGGAAAAGAGCAGAAACATGTGGCTTGGGAGTTTGAGGGACTTTTCTTTTGGTAGCAGAGCCGCTTTAAATGGCTGCCATCCCCTATTCCCACTTATGTCGCTTGCTCTTGCTCTCTGTAGTTGCACCATTGCAATTGTTTGTCCACAGGGCCACTGCAAGAAATGAGATCGGGGGATTGATCCATGTTAAACTTGATGCAGAAAAAACACAGGTATTTTTAACCTCAGTCACTTCCCCATAGTAGCATGGGAGATTGACTTTTTAAGCCAGTCCTGAAGAAAGCCAACTGGACCGAACCTGTTCTCTGAGCAATGCCCTACTCATGTTCTCATGTGATCAAGTGTGCTGGGAATAGAAAGAGCACTGGGGTTGCTGAAGTCTCGAGCCAACCCAGATCTTCTGGGGATTTTACGGTTAAATAATTGTTCTTTGTATCCCATACGGAGTGGAGGAGCCTGGCCTGGTCTACTGAATTGATCATGGGCTCAAGCTAATGTTCCCCCTGTGATAAATAATAGAAGAATTTTGCTTTCGCTAAAAGTAATTAAACAATTACTTCTTAGGCTAAAGCTATTATTAGTACAATGATCCCAATTTTAAGAAAAGTAAAAGACTTTACTACTGGGAAAAGAAAAGGGGGGAATTGATCTGAGGAAACACCAACCCAACAGCCCCCCCTCCTTGGGATGCTCACCAGATGGTCCATATCAAAGGGCGGTAACTCCTTTGCAATGGGATGAGAAAGACCAGGACGGGCCAGCTCTGGTATCCCTTGTCCTTGAGGTAAGAGAGGAACTGAAACCACTGAGCCAGAAAAGACAAAGGAGCTGCAAATTGGCCCAGACTTGAAGGACAAGGTGTACATGACCACAGGACTGAAGAAAGAAGAAGATAAGATCGCAGAAGAAGCCAGGAGGCGTGCGGAAGGTGTTGAAACCGGCAGCTGGGTGGATAAAAGGGGGTTTGAAACTTAAACAATTTGGACGGAGCTGCGACTCCTCGGCCACCCCAGCGCTGCATTTGCTCTCTTACCTTAATAAAGATTCATTAATCCATATTTGGATGTGATTTGCCTTAATCTACCTATAACACCCCCAAAGACAGGGGAGAAAATTCAGTGTGTGGTTTAGGTTGTAAATCTTGAAGTAAAAAATTAATAATGTCTGATTCCACAGTCTGCTGATCCAGCCTGTTTGAGATTTTTCTTAAGATAGTTCACTACAAATCTCTTATTTACGCCCACAAAGCTCACATATTAAGGAAATACTCATATTTTAAGCAAATAAACTACTACAAGAAAGCATGCGTTCTGCTATAAGTAATATTAATTTTTACTTCATGAAAACGATTCCCCTTGTTAACTTCCCAGCCCATGCCAACAGTCCCAAACGAATCCCACTCATAGAGTTCGTAGCTGGGGCAGCTCACTACTATTTCCCTCTATTTCAATTAAGCTTGCAGTTTGTTTTTTTTTTTTTTTTTTTTTTTTTTTGTTTGGGGGGTGTGTGTGTGTGATTTTTTTTATTTATTTATTTATTTATTTCCCACCCCCCCCCCCCAAGGCAAACTGAAGTAAGTGCACGGCCTTTGTGCGCTCCTCCAAGCGGCTCAGCTTCTGAGGTTAGGAGTCACCCGCCGGCCCCACGCAGCGTGGCGCGGATCTACCGCCCCGACGGGGGGTGCCGGGGCAGAGCAGGGAAAGAGGCGGCGGCAGCATCACGGCAGCGGTTTGCGGCTGCAATTCCCCGGCCCTCCGAGCCGAGAAGGGGGCACAATCCGCCCGCGTTTGCCAGCCCTGCCGCCTCTCCCCTCCCCTCCTCGGCTGCGCTCGGCTCCCCGGGGCCCGGCGGGAGCGGAGCCGGCAGCGGGGAAGCGCTGCCCCCCCCCCCCCCCCCCCACGGCCCCGGCTGGCGGGGCGAAGGGGCACCGAGGCGGAGGTGAGGGGCGCGGAGGGTCAGGGCAGCTTCAGCTTGGAAGCCACCCGGCTTGGGGAGCCGCGGGGTGAGGAAGAGGCGGGCAGGAGGAAAGTCATCTTGCCCGGGCACCTCCCGGTTGGGGGCTGAGAGGCTCGCGGGGGGGTGAACGCTGCTTAAAGGGCGCCGTCCGGGGGAGAAGCGCTTACACGCAGTCACAGCGGCATCCCCTTTGCGGGGGGCCACCTTGCATTAAACTTCCCCCCTCCTTTTCTAATAATATCCAGCGGTCTTGAGCTGCTGAGGACTCTAGAAGTACGGTTTGAGCCCTTCTGAAGGCTGGGTTTAGTTACTAGGCTTCTAAACGAATTAGCAGGCTCATCTGAAAATCCTTGGGGAAACTCAAGATTTTATTCAGGTTCTGTGCAGAAAAGTTGTGGTTCATAAATCTGCTTTAACGTTTGGATCTGAGATGATATTGGGACAGTAAAGATTTACGTGGTCATCTTCACTGGAAAGGTCAGGAGTTATTATTTTCCTTTTAAAAAGGTTTTACAGAAAGCTGGTAGTGGTTTAGGTGATGGAGTTGCCTGCAGCAGTTTAAGGAGGGAGGAGCACAGGTAAACCCAATAGAGAGATTTGAAGGCGGGAGGGGAGGGGAGTTCGGTGTCATTAAAGAGGCAAACTCGGGGGTTGTGGTAACACTGCTTAAGGAAAGCTCTTCTCGAAGCGAGGGGCCACAAAGTGTCTGTTCTGTCCCCTCTCGGAGACGAGTAGAGGCGGGGTAAGGTAAAAAAAAAGTGAATATTTGACTTTGAAACCAGCAGTGTTTTAGCTGCTGTTCCCCTGCGAGGGGTCTTCCCCTCGCGAAATGGCTGATTGAGTTTGGAGTTTGTTTGCCGAGGAATTAAGGTATCATGCTTCTTTAAGGTAACAGGCAGAGGTTTGCCGTTGCGGGGCCTCGTGTGCTGCTGCTGCTGCAGCAGGTACAGCTCGCCACAGGTTTGCGTGGGACGTTCGCGGGGAGGCGTGAGAGCCCGCCACGCCGAGAGCGATCCGGACAGCCAGCAGGTCCCCTCGGCGCCGGTTCACCACCTGAAACTTTTTTACGCTGAATTCAGACGGGTGGTAGGCGAGCCACTCATCTAACCGGGGGAAAAAAAAAAAAAAAAAAAAAAAAAAAAAGGCCTACAGGTGGCATTTGGGGATAAGGCATCACCAGCAAATACACAGACTTGGCAGCCGATGCCGCGGCGGTCCGGAGCTGGGATCAGTAAGTGCTGAGAGGGGTTTTGGAGGGAGTTTTTCCTCCTGGTACCGCGGAGCATCTCCACGTACGGCCGCGGCGGGCAAGTGAAGGGAGCGACCCCGGCTGCGGCGGGAGGCACCGAGCGCGGAGCCCGGCGCCTTGCCCCCTCTGCCCCCCCCACTCCTTTCATACCCCCACGGGGCGGGGGGCAGCGCGGTGCCCCTCTCCCCCCCCCCCCCCCCCCAGGGCGGGGAGCAGCGCGGTGCCCCCTCTCCCGGGCGCTCCCCTCCTGGGGGCGCTCCCCTCGGCCGGGGGGAGCGGGGACGGCGGGGCCGTGGGGGAGTTGGTCGCTCAATCGCGGAGGAGAAGGAGGCTGCAGAGGGCTGGCTGCCGAGGCGGGAATGCCCGGAGCCCTCGCAAATGCTTGTGTTTTGTTGGTTTTTTTTTTTTTTTTTTTTTTTTTTTTGGGGCGATTCGCGAGGCGGGTATGAGCAGCCCCTCAGCTGCGGCGTAGCGCTTTCACCGCCCGCCTGGCTGAGCCCACGGCGCTCCCCCGGCCCCCTCCGCCGGGGGTAGGTGCGGGGAGGCGGGGGGAGGTGGGGGGGTCGGTCAGCTCCGCCGGCGTTTCCCCCCCCCCCCCCGCGAGCCCCAAAGTTTTCCTCCCGCCCCTGCGCGCCCCAGCGCAGCCGCCGCGCAGGCAGCCGCAGCCGGCGGGAGCGGCGGCAGCGCTGCCCCCCGCTCCCCCCACGGACCCGGCGGCGGACCCAGCCCCCCCCCCCCGTCCACACCGAGGCGGAAAGTTTCCCAGCGCCTGGCGGAAGGGGGTAAGTGGGGGGGGGGGGGGGGAAGGGGAAGGGGAGGTGCAGGTGAAAATGCCTCGGGGGAGGGCTGGACCTCCGCTGCCGCGGCTCGTTGGGCTGCCCCAGCCCCGAGACTCTCCCCCCCCCCCCCCCCCCTCCCCCTTCTGGGGCAGGGCTCCGGAGACTGGAGAGCCTCCTCCGGCGAGGACAAACACCCATCTATCTCCTCCCCTCCTTCCCCATCGGTCCCTGCCGCCAGGCAGAGGAGAAGCGGTGACCTCGAGTGTTGTCGTATTTGCAATGTACGGTTAATTTGAAAGGGCTAGTGGAAGAAATGCAACGTTTAGCCTTTGATATCCGCGTATGGTAATCGGTAAAATACATGAACCGGTTAGTATTCCGCGCCTGTAATACTTGGCGCGGGAGAGAGGCTGCTGTTCCATCTCATTTCCGAGCTCGTTTGGGGGGAAGCGGAGCGATGCTGGGTGCCGTGTCTGCTGCCTTTGCCCGAGTGCCTCAGCCCTTCAGGTATCGGGGAGTTCTGCGGGGCGGAGAGGGGAAGCTCCTTGCCTGGTAACGGTAAAGTAAAGCTGCGGGGAGACGCCTCCTCGGGCTCAGAAAGCCCCGGGAACGCTTTGGGAGCGGGATTGCAGCGGCGGACCGAGAGCGGCATCGGCAGGGTGACCCCCTGTCTCCCGACTCCTGGTAGGTGATGGGATTTTTAACCTTCCTCCGTGGCTGACCGGAGCCCTGTGTTCGAAATGTTGCGCTAACTTGAGAGATGCGCGGCGCAGTCAGCCCTGTGGGCTGGAGCCTGAGAAATACGAGATTGCTTTTTGGAAGGACGAGCCAGGCGTGTGGGTGGTGTCGACTGGGGGGGGCACGTACCGGGAGGGGCAGGCCCCTGCTTTCCAGCCCCTTTACGTGTTTCGGCAGTGGCCGTTAACGCCAGCTGCGTGGATGTCGATTTAGGTGGAGGTGTGTGCTGGTTGGAGGGGTGCTTAGATGCAAGGCAGTTCGCGTTGACTCATTCAGAGTCCCTCGAAGTGGGGGAGGACCCCTCCGTGTTTGCAAGGCAGGTTGCTCCCACCTCCCATCCTTAAAAGTTAAGGAGGAAACGTTTCCGTGTTTGTTCCCACCCACCCCCCTGATGGGAGGTGGCTCATGACACCTAAAACTGTCGGACTGCTCTTTGGGGTGCCTGCAGGTTAAGTATGTTTTTCACTTTGGGAACTGTTTTGCTTTCTGATGGCTGGAAACTGAAGGGGGGGGGGGGGGGGGGGAGAGAGAGAGAGATTTAAAAATAAAATCAGACGGTATAGTTGAAGTGGCAAAGGAAATGTTCTCACGATCCCACGTAGCAAGCTGGGAATGAATGCAAACTGTTCCTGCTCTGTACCTCTTCCAAATTCAGTTCTCTCTGAAAGCTGCTTTCCTCCTGCTTCCCAGCAAAGCCCAATCCACACGGCTAGCCAATCTCATAATGTAAACGGGGTGATTTTTCTCAGCCTCCTAAAGAGGCACTAGGAATGTGTTGGTACTGCAGGAGTGATAGTCTTGTCACATGCATAGCCCAGCATGTACAGTAACAGGGTGGCAATCCATCCTGCTTGAAACTTTTTGGTGTGTCACAAATTTGAGGCAGGTTGCTTCAAATCAGAGACTACTGCCTCTACCCTCTTGCTTCAGCTGCTGTTGATCTGGCAAGCCCCCTTATGCCACCCTCTGGAAGGCACAGTGACTGTAGTTGACACTTATTTTCAAGAGAAAACTGTAGACTGGTAAAGGGATAGCATCATATTAGGCTTCCTTAAGTTATTATTCAAAGTTTAATAGTGCAGCATTTCACATCTGGCTACGATAAATACTTTTTCTGTAACTTTCAAATGATAATATGTACATGTTTTTGGAAAAGTGTAAGAATGTCTAATTCCTTTGTTAAAATGGCAATAGTTACTAGAGCAACCTCCTGAATATTTTTTAATGTGAGTAATGTGCATTTTGCAGATAAAGAGTTTCAATCAGCTTTTTGGGAACATTGCTGTTGTTTACTGGTCCCCCATCTACCAACTAAGCATCGTACCCGTTGTGTAAATGTGTGTATGAGTGTCTGAAATCTGTTCTTTAGGCACTGATTTTTTTTTTTTTTTTTGTATTTTACTGGAAGTCTGAAGCACGATGTCTGTTGAGTTGCTACATTGTGTATCTGTGATGCATATGCATTTTTACTTGTAGGACAGCCCCGGGTTGTCACACATGCTGGTGTCTGTTTGCAGCGACAGGTACACTGCAGTGCTGGGTTGGGTGCATGGGAGCCGTGGAGTTCAGAAGCAGATTCAGGGACTGAATTACAGGGTATAGAACTTTACCAGGGTTGATTTAAGAGCGTGGATATCAGACAGGAGTTGGAAGTTGGCCCGAGTTCTTTTCTCTCAGTTTTAAAAATAAATCTTCCATAAGTTCATTAAGTCTTGCTGCTGGGATCTGTACACTTCAGGACGTTTGTGCTTAGTGAGACACATTTTTAAAAAGTAGGATCTTTCAGGTCTCTTGCTTCTGGCTCCTTTCCTTCTTCCCATGCTGTTAGCAGCCTGGTATGCATGAAGATTTACCACTGACCTCTGTGATTTAAGTAATTTGTGAACAACTTCAAACCCAAGGCATGATTTGTTGTTAAAACTCTTTTGCTTGTTGTTAGTAAACAGGTGAAGGAAACAAAGCCAGTAGCTTTACATTTTTCCTTTAATGGATTTAGTAAACTTTTGGAAACAACTTCACCTTAGTTAGAATGCTCTTGAACAGGAAAATGGTATGAATGTTAGCCTTCCTTTTTTTGTTTTGTTTTTCTGTTTGTGCTTGCATCAAAGCCTTTATCCAGCTAAGCATCAACATCTGAAGATAGGTCTTAGTTCAGCTGTAACGGTAAGTCTAATGTAAAACCCACTGGTCTGGCAAACCGAACCTTTTTACCCCATGAAGGTGGCTTTTGGATCTTCATCATAACTTCAAGTAAACTTAACAGACCTCTGGCAAAATGAGGCCTGGCTTTTGTGTGAACCAGCTAGTTTTCTCCCAAACTTTGAGTGCATAGCTGAAAACTGAATTAATAGCCAACTAGCCCAGTATTTAAAGCATGCAGATGGGTAACTCTGACTAGTTCAAGCTTCAGGCCTGGATCTAGCCAAATGGCTGTTTGAGATTTTAAACCAGGTTTTCTAGTTCTGTCCTATTAATAGTTTATGAATTCAGTATGTGAACCACAGAAACCAGTAAAGTGGAGCAGATTAATGCTCAAAATCCTGCAATCAGAGCTTCATATGTTAATTAAAAATAACTAATCAACTGATTGATGAAGGGAAGAAAGCACCTTGCAGGTATATACTGTTCATTTTGCTGCTACTAGAGCATTCTGCATTTGTTGACAAGAAATCTTTTGGGGAAGGATGCATTGAGTGCCTGAAAAGCTTGTAACAGTACAACAGAGCAGCCTTCTGGGGGAGAAGATGCTCCTGCAATTTTGGATGCTTACGGGGTTTACTATAAGATTTTACAATAAATACTAAGTCAGCAGTAATTGGAATTGATTTGTCTTTTGGCAGTTGGTATAATCCTGTTGGCAGTGGGTTTGTGTGTTTCCTAGCTGCTAGGATTACATGCTGTTCTTTGGTGACTTCATACCTGACTGAATTTTTTTCAAGCTGTAACACAAAAGTTAGAACAAGTATAATCTCTGGTGACAGACCAGCTATTTTGTTACCAGCTGGTGACAAAGAGCTAAAGTAAGTTAAAATACTGGTTGTTTTGTATATATAAAATCTATCTATCTGATCATTGTATGACACACATATATGTACAAAGCATATATCTTTGGGTGTGGGAAGGAGAAGGGAATTCTTTCTGGATTAACCTGGGAAGGGAAAAACCATTAGAGCGTTTGGGAAGGGTGACCTATAGCTGTAGAGTGGCTGCATTTGCTTTGGACCCCCAGAGATGCCCCTGTTGTCAGATCCTCAGCCTGGTCAGTGTGATTGTCCAGAGTCCTTGGCTGGAGTTAATGAGCTTTCCAGGAGGTGTTGGATCTCAGCAAACCCCAGCGCTGCGGAGGGGGGGACGAGCAAGGCAGCCAGCCCCCTCCCGCCCTCCAGCCTGTGTTGGAAATGCAGACGATGGTTCTAATTAGGGCTTTTTGGTTTCTTTTGGGATTTTTGGAGGAGCTTTGTCTGCTGGGTAGCTCTATCGAGGGTTTTTTTGAGGGCAGCTGATGACCAAGCAGCCTAGAGGTATATCTCCATTAGGATGCTGCAGCTGCAGTGACAGCACGGAGCAGTGGGGAGCCAGGTGCCCGCTGTGCTGGCTCATACTGGGAATAGCTACTCTGAAATAATGTGGTTACTGAGAGTTTATGTTGGTAGCACCAAGGTTAGAATCTTAGCGTAAAGATGAACAGAGGAATCTTGGGCTTTATCCTAATTTTGCTTGGAACTTCAAACAAACCAACCTTGCTGTTGTGGATGTTTGCCTCGGGAAGGGCCACGGACTGCTGTCCTCCTCCAGCTTATTTTGTCTGCCATCATGAGAATGCCCTGCAACATAGAAAGACGCAGTCTTGGTTCAAATGAATTCCCTGACATAGTGCAGTATGAAGGGCAAAGAAAGAAGAGAAACAGAGGAAAGTTGAAAGTGAAGTGTCACAAAGATTGCGGTTATCTTCTGTCACTTGTAAACTACTATATTATTTTTTTAGTTCATACGTTTCATTTTTCAACCTCAACAAACCATTCAAGATATCAGGAGAAACAACAAAGTAAAAACCCAAGGCTGACTGATAGAAACTGGTAGAAAGATTTTGGAAGGTGTTTGGGAAGGATGTAAGGAGAAAAATACTTCTGATAAAACGCCTTCAGGGGGCACCTACTTAGTGTAAAATTGAGCCCTTTCTAATGTGAAGATCATGTTTAAGCAGTAAAATGCTGTTCTTGCTGAAGTGATATAATTAGTGGGAGAAAAATACAGCCTGCTACTTTTATCAGTGCTTTTATTTATTATTTTGGTTATTAGGCAGTCGGAATTGGATAAGAATTTGTGAATAAAAAAACTTTGTTTTTCCAGAAATACACATTTCTATTAGAACAAAAGCACACCCCAAAATCAACAACAAAACACTCAGAAAACAAACAAAAAAAACTCCGTAAAAAACCCCGAACATTTTCTGTAGAAAGTGGCTTAAGACCCAGATTGTAAGACCGAACACATACATGGCCCTGTGTGAGGATCTGGGAGGGCTGTGTGAGCAGGGTTGTTAATGTGTCCATTTTACAGACTTTTATTGTGGTAGCTCGGAAGCCTTCCTGCAAAGCCAGGTTGTTGGTTGTCTCCTTTATTTCATTCGTGTCGTTCCTTGTCACATATTTTAAACAGAACAAAGATGCTTCTTCTTGGTTTCCGTTCAAATTGTGGTTCAGAGCTCAACCATTGGAGAGTGTTAGTGATTTAATCTTTTGGATGAAATGTAGAACTGCAGTCTTTTATCACTCTGTCATTAAATTTCATGTGGTGCTTTTTACAAAAATATGAATATTAATCCCAGCATGCCAGTGTAATTTGAATAGTTGATTACAGCTTTTTCTGCTTGCCTACTGTTTCCTCCCTTGCTGTATCTTAAGAAACAGTGCTGCTGTCTCAGTGCTTGCTGTCTTCCATCTGGCACTTGGTTGCATTTGGTAAAAGGGAGATAACCCTGTAGAAATTCCGGGTGTCTTGGGAGCTATCCCCCCGGAAGGCTCCACGAGCGGCGCCGGGCCGGTTCCCAGCCTCGCCGGCAGCAGCTCCGGGGCAGTGCACGGAGGTATTGATTAGCACTCTGCCATCTTGCAGCACTTGCGTGCCACCAGGTGATTGTATGATCCCAGATTTCTCTGATATCCCTCCTATATCATAGCAATGGGGGGAGCCACCCTATTTCCAAGCTAACAGTTCTATTTAAGTATAAGGGTATTACTCGAACCAGCATCTTCAAATTTTGCCGGCCAATGAGCAGCAACATAGGGATGATAACAGGCAGCATTGTGCTCTCTTCTTGCGGATCACAGTTTTAACTTCTTGTTTGTTAGGAGTATCTCCCTAGTTAAACAAATGTAATGATAACAGGTCACCGTAGCTTGCTTGCTACAAGAACTGTTAAAGCTTCACAGCAATGTTCTTTAGAGTAACGGGCAGAATGCTTTTGTGAAAGGTGTTCTTCGTGACTCTTGTGGAGAAAATCTCTTCTAAACAGCGGAATTGGTTACATCCTGTCAGAAGTAGGAGAGAGATGCTTTAAAAAAAAAAAAAAACAAAAACACGCACACACACATAAAACCCCAAACAACAAAAACCCCAACAAAAAACACTGAAAAAAACCACAAAACCAACCAAACTAAAAAAACAACACTTGAGTATTGATCTGGTTTTGGTCGGGCTTTCTTTTAACTGCATTTTGTGCATTTTCTGTACACAAGGGTATGTGTGACTATGTAACTTCAGAGTGTGGTCACTCTGGTACACAATGGTGATGAATGCGCTAAACCTCACAGATGATCCTGGCTGGGTCAGGGACAGCTATGGACGCTATTCCTCTGGGTTTCCACTAGCTCGGATCTTCTAGAATAGCTGTTTAAGCTAATCTGATTTTATTGAAATGGGGTAGCAGTAAGGCTGGCTGGGAAACAGGTCTTTGGGAGCAGTGAGTGATGGGCATGTGGAGAACAGCTGGGGAGTTTTTCAGCTGAATCTGGGAAAGGTCTTGCAAGTGCTCAGCCACCAGTTTCAGTTTGCGTAGCAGTAAAGTCACTGTGTTTCAGGTCTGTGCTAATCCACGCTTCGCTTGGCAATATCCACGTTACCTAGCTAAGCATATGAAAATAGGTACTGGTTAAATGTGATGGTTTGAATTCTTGAGTACTGTGGTAGATACTGATTCCCAAGAGTCTTCCTTGAACAGACCTGTGCTTTATCTAATAAACTGAATTTATAGCTTATGAAGATTTTTTTTGTTTGTTTGTTTTTTACACTTGGCTAATATCAAAACTTGAAATAATTTACTTGGAAATCTTTCCTGTTGTATCCAACAACAGGAAATAACTTGTGTCTGTCTTCTCTGCTGTTGTCCTCAAGCAGAGGTTGCAAATTTGAAGAAAGAAAATATTTGAGACAGCCCAATGAAAGTAATTATATTATGGTATACTTTATATTTGTTACATCTAAGCTGAGTGTAAATACAAGCTAGAACTGAAACTGGCACTTTAATGGGATTAACTATTGACAATTTAAGTGCCATGTGTATGAGAAGGAAAAATTAACAACTTGAAGCAGAAATACAATGTTGCCTTTGAATTTTGTTCTTATTTTTTAGTCTCTGTCAAAGGAAAGTGGTAGATGGGTGAGCAGAAGTTAAATGCGGTAAATGAAAACCTATATATTCTTAAAGTATTAATAATCTCTGCCCATAGCAGGGGGGTTGAAGCTAGGTGACCTTTAAGGTCCCTTCCAAACCATCCTATGATTCTATGGTAAAGAAATATTTTGATTGGCGTGTTGTAGAAACATGAAAGTCTGGGTTTAGTCTCTCTGCGCTGTAAAGGTTTGGTTTTTGTAGTATTTAAATATTCATGTGTTCGTGCAATTTTTGAGTGCCACATTGTGCAATCTATTAAGGCAATTGTTTCTTCCTTTATTGAATCAGAACGGTCTTTTGGGGGGTGGGGGAAAGCTCTGCTAAGAGAACTCCCAAACCAAATAGGAGGTGCTGTGGAAGGGTCACGGTGAACTGCAAATGAATTCTGTGTTTTGGTGTAGGTTTTACTGAAGCCTGCCTGCGTGACATGAGTGGAAGTCTTGTCTTCAATTACATAGAAGGCAAAGGCAATCTGTGATACAAGGCCACAAGTGGGATCCGGCAAATGATTTTGTGGCCTCTTCCTAAAACACCTGAAAGTAAAATTGAAAAATATCTGAGTTGTTCTGAAATGAACTATCTTGGTTTTAAGGCTTCAGAGCATTTGTAATACTGAGAATATCTTGGACTCCTTCACTTGTACAAATCGCACTTACATACCTTCTTCAGCTTTCTCTTGTCTGCTAAGGAAGGTCTCCGAATAGAGCTTGTTACCTTTGAAGAAACATTGATTGGTTTCTGAATCCATTTAGCTTATGAGAGCTTTATATTATTTAACATTCACAAATAGGATCTTTAAATCTCTCAAGAACAGTCTGAACTGCTACTCATATGTCCACTAGCATAAATTTGTTCATAATAACTATCAGAACTGCAGCAATTTTGTTAAGGAACTTTCTAGTGCTCACTCATTTTACTTAAGTTGGAGGTTTTTTTTTTCCCCTATAGGTGCCCAAATCAATCATAGTCTGCGGAATAAGATTATTGACTGTCCTTCCTTCACTTCTCTTTTTAATTTTAAAAATTTTCTTTCTTTTTTCCTACCAGGATCTGAGAGCAATGCATGTCATGAAAATGAAACTTCTGTTGGGTTTGATGTTTTTTTTCTTTCTTCAAATCAGAATTTTAACATTTAATGTGAAACAAGGTTATTTACATAAGTACTTACAAGATCTGGATGAATGCACCTGGTGAATTTCAGATGGTGGCTATATCACGGTTTTGGTTTTTTAAAACTGTAGACTCTTTAATAAAATGGGATTTATGATGGGTGAGGCATGGGGCAGAACTTGAGCTCATAAAAATCTATTTGTATTTAGAAAAACTCCAGAGAATGAGTTACTGTTAACTTCTGTTGAAAACATAGTCGCTGCTACATTTGGGAGTAGAAGCAGAGTGTACAGCCTCCAGGAATTCAGCAGCATCCTCTATCACAATATGGAATTTTGTATGGCAGCCAACATGGGAAGCAAAATAAAGGGAGGTGAAAGGCTGGTGAGGAGTGCTGTTTTTCCTTTTTGTAGCAGCTTATCTAGATTTACCTAGGGGCTTACCTGGAGAAGAGATGTTTAACAACATGGCAGCTACAGAAGGGTCAGAAAAGCTGAAGTACTGTTGCTGTGGTCTTTTTTTCGTTTAGGAAGGTGGTCTGAAGTACGCTGGTGGGATTGAAACTACTGAACAGATGGATCAGACTGTTCATGAAATTTGTAATGGGTTGAAGCTTTGTCCACTGGCACTGCAACCCACTTCCCTTTTTGCTTTATATCTTCCTGATTGTAACTTCAAAGAACAATGAAGCAGTGGAAGGTAGTGCCTAGGACTGCCTCATTGAAGGTAAAGGACAGAGGATTATTGAAATCCCTTAACTCTCTTTTTGGGTGTACAACGATCTCCCTTTGAGTCTTTGATGATTTTCCTGTTCTTATATCTTTGAAGGCAGATTAAGAAAAATAATAAAAATCTTCCAACTATTAAGGGAGTCTCAAACTAAAGGGAGCTATCCATCAGAGATATGGATGTTATGTCCTCTTGCCCTCTCACCAATTATCAAGATAGTGACAAGTTTATGACTGGGACTGTCAACCACAGAGGATGTCATCAAGGGCATGAAATTCCACGTTCTTTCTGGAGATGTCTTTGTAGAACTCCTGTGGAAGAAATTAGCAGATTATTTTGATGACACAACAGGTAGCTAAAATGTCGAGGCTAGTGCAAAATGCAGTCGGTCCTCTGTGGGGCACACACACCTAAGACAAGTTGGGGATAAGAATTTGCTTTTTGGGTAGAAAGTAATCTTTTCAGGGCAATTGCTGGACTGTTTTGAGATTCATTCTGAACTGATTTGAGGCTGGCATTGGTTGTGCCAGGGCTAGTCACTGTGTGCTGGGTGATGGTAGTGATTTGGTGAGGGCATATAGAGCTGATGGAAGAAGCATCATGTGGCTGGAAATTTTTTTGCATTCTAACTTTGTGTTTGCCAATATGGATGCTACTGTATGACTTTTCTATCTCCACTTCTTAGAGCGAAGCAAGTATTTAACTTGTGGTTAAAACCAATAGCTCCAGTTCATCTAACAACTTTTCCTGCCTCTGCACATAAATATGTCTCTGTCCCTGTGTCAGCAGCATCTTCACGTTACTGGGGCTGTTGAAATACTTGAGCTGGTCTAGGAGACATCCAGCCTCCTGAAACGAGCAGAACTGAGGACACTCAGTAGGGAGGAAGTTCCTGAGACAAGAGTAGCTAGTACTTAAGGTTCATTAAGAAATGTGGCAACTAAGGTTGTGCAGTCTTGGAAAAATGCTACCTTTCCAAGACAAAATTGCAATTAAATGGTCTCCAAAGTTTACCTGTATCTGCTTAGTGTCTGCTGGAATTCTGCTTTTTTGGTTTTAACGTGAAGCCACCTTCTGTTTCCCCTGACACTGGCACATACAAATGAATGGGTGCATATGCTCCTGATCTTTCTAAGTAGATGGGCATTTTTTTGTAATGCAAAAAAAAAAAAGAAGAAAATTCTTTTGAATTGATTGAGTATAGTTGCAGGCACAGCACACAAGTAATTCAGTATTAAGACTGTGTAGATCCATCTTGTCAACAAACATTCGTTTGCAGTTCTTACATTGCTATATATGATCTTTTACCAAAATCAATTACAGTTTAAGATTACGTGGAAAATTAATAATAATTAAATCCATCACTAAGGTTATGTTGCAAGCAGGCAGGCCGAGATCATTGCTAGTGTGCCGGTTTACTTACAGTGATACTCTTCCCCTTCCCTTCAGTCTCCTAATCAAATTTTAACGTGAGGTTTGACATTTACATGACATTCACATCTGTAGAAACACTGCTTCCTTCTCCCCATTGCTCAGTTTCCTTTGAATTAACATTATGCTCAAAGCAGCAGACTTTGAGGTGAGAGAGACTGTAAAAGGGAGCTGGTAAGAAATTATGACTGTAACACATTGGGCATGTTCTCAAGGCTGGCTACGTTTTTGTTTTTTTTTTTTTTCGCTTTCAGAGTGGTGGGGGAAAAGACTTTAATCCCCAGACTGATAGCAGTTAGCACCACAGACTTCTGTGCCACAGAAAGAGTGTGCCCCCTTTTTTGGTTGCTAGATTGTTTTTAGCATAAGTAATTTTACAGGGTTAAGGATAACATGCTGCTCATTGCTGGTATAGACTGTGTTGATGCACTGACCACAGCGGCAGGTAGTTTTCTAGCAGGAGATTTAGGAAGCCACTATTGCCCTGTGAGCGGAGCTTTCTCCCCCACACCCCTTTTCTACCCTGAGAAGAAAATGTGCCATCGCGTATTCAAATGCAGTGAGGCAAACCACAGCGTGTTCTGGTTTTAGGCTGCCTGCGGAAGCAGTTTGTTGCAGTTGGTTGTGGAATTTTTGGATGAGGCTGTGAAACTCCAGACACAGGGAGGAACTTGCAGCCTGGGATCACACCCTGTACCATGGACCAGTGCCTAATACCCTGGAGCAGCACCCCTTGGGGCCGTGCTGAGGGGTTGGTGCTGAGCAGGGGGGTGGGGGGGTTCCTTTCCCCCGGGGGAAGGACAGGGGTGGGTGATGTTGCAGCCTCACTTGCTGAGCTGCCTGGGGTGTTGGGGGGACCTTGGAAACAGAGCAGGGATGAGACATGTGTGGTGTCTTGTTCACAGCCGCTGTCGAGGTCAAGGTGCAAAAGGAGCTCCAACAGTACATCTTGTTTCATGTGTTTTTAGTTATATGACCACTCACGCATGCTTAAATGGTCTCTAGATCCCCCTAAAAGCCATGGAGAAATTTTTAGTTTTTGTTCTACACCCTCTGTTCAAATCAGAGCTGATAGATACGTACGTGCTCAGTGTACATATAAGAGTTTATTGTTTTCCTGCAAAACGGTGGCATTCCTGGGCTGATGTTGAGTTTGTTGTATGTAAAGGAACAGCTTAATACGAAAGTTTTGATATATGAAATCTGAAGTAGCCAATGAAGGAGCGTAGCTGCCCTGAGCATTACCAATACCAGGGTAAGAAGGATTAATCTGCATTACTCTCTCATACATGTATTTAAAGATTCCTTTTCAGATGTTGCTAGTTCCCCAGTCTGATTGCCACACACTGTTCTGTGGAGCTGTATGCCAGACTTGTCCTGCTGCATGTTCTTCAGTAACTGTATATATGTTTAAATCTAGTTCTTTGTTTCATCATAATGATATCATGTCTGTCAAGTAGATTTAGAAGTCGAGTAAAACAAAGTGTATCTACTTCAAAAATATGCATCCAAATGCAGATAATTAAAATCTATACATTTCACAAATGGCAGGGTCTGGAGTTGTTGGCAGGGACTTGTTCTGTGGTTAGAATGGAACCATTTAGTTGGACGTTTTGACTGGTCTATGTTATCATACTACTTTTAGAACAAATGCTAAATTCTGTGCAGCAGGTTTTTATAATGCATTTGTATTTCATCGTTTTAACATCTGTGCTTGCTGTTTTCCTTGAGTGTTACATGGAGGAAATAGTTTGAAATGGCGGACCTGTGGACAGAAAAAATTTGGTAGCCCCACTTTGCAATCTGGAGAGTGCTAGCTGACTTAAATGTAGCGGGAGAGGGTACTGTGCTTTCATTACAGGAAGGTGGTCCCTGCACGTGGGACTGCCTACAGTGGTGTTAAATGATGTGTCACAGTCATGCGGAATTGGGGGTGTGGAGGGGAACCCTACAAACACATGATTTGCTGCTGCAAGTAACCTGTTGGAAAGAAGCTTTAAATAGCTGTGTGGTACGAGTGTCTTTAATGCTGCTGAAATGATGTACGGTGTTAGAAATCATCGGGCTGGTAATGAACTGTGACAGCAACATGAACTGCAATGTGGGTATTTTGGATTAAATAAAGCATCCCAGTCTGTTTGTCCCTTTTACAATTTCAAGCAGACCATATACTTGAATTTTTGTTAGCAACTGAGAGTAAGCTTTGCTGATATGAAGATCTGCTCATATATTTTGAGGTTATTTCCCCCCCCCCCTTCCCCTCCCCCTCAATCCTATTTCAACCTGTGCATTGTTTCATTGCTGTCATTATATGGAAAAAACCAAACAAACAAAGCAACAAACTTTTTTACATTCTGTACTTGAGAAGTGTCGGAGCTTGAAGGAATGGATTATATTGTGTAATGGTATCAGTTGGGAGCTGCCGAAGCACAACTAATGAATTTTGGACTCTGAACAAATGTATAAAAAGGAACTCAAAACCTGGAAAATTGTTTTTGAAAGTTGTTAGAAACAAAAATAGCACCTTTCAACTGCAAGGCTGAGTGTTGACTCTAAGTTAGGTAGGCATGTCTAATGGCAAAAGATTGTTCATTAGCTTTTAATCTGCTTTGAGATAGCTGTGCACACTGGCTCCTTTTGAAATGGGTAGAATTAGAGAGGAGGAAGAAAAAAAAAATACTAGGAAAAACAAATTTTTTCCCTTCAAATATTTCGTTAGGTAGCGGAACAAAGTCCTGTTCCCTGTGTTCTGTGCCGTTCTCGTTTTTCAACATTATGTTGTATTGTTTTGGGTTTTTTTTTCCCAAATGTTCTATTATGTAAGGGTTATACTGCTCTTTAAAATAATGTGAGTTTTAGTTTCTTGGTTTTTCTTATAAGTACTTGAAACTGAATTTGTTCTTGGCCTTTTTTTTAAACCAAACCTCCTGCTACTTTTGCAAGAAGACTATGAAAAAGTAAATGGGAAACGTTGGACACAGCCTTTAAAATACAAACCAAAGTGTTGGCAGGGTCTTTATAAGAGATCCCTTTTTATTAGATGGCCTTCTGTGCTAGACTACCATAAATGCGTTGCTCATGGATCTGCTGTGTTCACCTGTACCTTACTCCTTATTAAGCTCTCCTTGTTTTCTGTCTCTCTTGAGTGATCATTTAGAAAACCGTTTCATCCAAGTCCTCAAATAAGTGGATTTGTTGTTAAAATTCTCACAGGTATATAATGCTTAAAGGGACCTTTTGGGTCATTGAATCTGTTGCATGCTACTGCAACTGCCGCACTGAAAATTCCATTTTGCAAAACAAAGCATGTCATGGTTAATATTCCATCTTCTCTTCTTGATGCAAGGCTGATTGTTCAAATGACTGTGCCTCTCATTTATAATCTATGCCTGTTTATGGCCCATATATTCATAATTGTTATTGTGCTAGTGTTGTCCTTTTGCTTAAGTAGTTTTCTGCCCTCTTTGGTGTCCCCTGCTTCCACAATGCATTTTGTAGAGAAAAGGGTTACATTGCATTTCACCTGTGGTTTCCCAGAGTAAGCAAACCACTCTCCTCTTGTGAGATCTGCTTCATTCCTAGCATGACCTATAAAAGGTGTGCGCTTAGGTTTCATCTGGGGGCTTGAGGATTTTCTGCGTTTAAGAACTTGTTAAATCAATGAAAAACTCAGTTTTTGAACAGTGTAGGCAGTCTGCAATTTTGCCATTTCCAAGGATTAAACCAAACATTTTTCTTAACAGCTGTTAGTGGAGAAAGGGTTGAGGGAGCATTGTCAGAGGACAGTGCCATTTAGGGAAATGCTAGGAAGAGTTGATACCCTTTCTCCCCAGTCAGCTTACAAAGTATAGGGGCTTCATGAGGAAACTGAGCAGCTCTCCTGTCCCCAACCAACCCAATCTTTCTTTTCCTCCTTGGACAAAAGAGGCAGAACTAGTGCTGCAACCTTGCTTGGTTCAGGACAGTGCAAATGTTTCTGTGCAGAACAGAGCCCGAGCTAGTGGTTTGCCCTGTGCATCCAGTCCAGCTCCATGCAAGACCAGCGTGTATATCTCATCATCCTATCGAGTCAGTAAAAAGCTGTGGGATTTGCTGATATGGGCACAGAGCCAACCGTGGCCTCATGCAAACTGTGAGTGGGTGAGCATCTCCAGAACATCTGTGGTTCTGAGCAGGCTTGTCATGGGGCCAGCCAGAGGTTGGTGTCTGTAGCGTGGGCAGGGACCCTTCCTGTTATTTGCAGTAATGTGGAATATGATTTAGAAATACTCTTGAGTCTTCAGAAAACCAGTCTGGGTCCATCGTGGCCAGGGCTGGGGCTAATCAGCCTGATGGTATCTTAATCAGCTTGTCAAAGAGCTTGTGTGTTGTGCCTTTCTTCAGGGTACTCTCTAAGCTCTTCAGGATCTGATTAGCTTTACTGGAGTATGTAGAGCCAAACTGAGTTGTGTGTACATCCAAGTAATTAAGCTCACTTAAAACCTGAAACGCATCAAGGTGGGTACATCTTAAAAGATCCAGAGGAATAAACTTGCTTTCTTGGGTGGACAACCCCTCATTTGTCTGCTTTACCTTCCCTAAGACTTCTGTGTGGGTTTTCCAGTGCTGGCTAGGGGAGCTCTGCTGTATCCCTCCTCCAGGCTTGTTCCTTTCCAATTCTATTCCTGTTTTTTCCTCAAACCAGCTCTTCCAGTTCTGGTTTTCTCTGGAATAGTTTCCCCTATGATGTTGTACCAAATATATCACTGTAGTTCTGATGGGGGTGGAGGGAGCATCACATCTGCTTTGTTTTATTGCTACCTTAGTAATATTTTTGAAAAACTGTTGTTTGCTTGATGCTTGTGGGTCTTGGGAAGCGAACTCCTCTCGTGTTTGCCAATTCTTTGTTGACCTTGTGTGTCTTTTAGCATAGTCTTCCCTTCTAAAGCTCTGTACACACGGGATACAAAATTGTAAGTTTAGTTGCTCAGATATTTTTTGCTATTTTTTCTTAATTAGAAACGTGTATTTCCTATCCTGTAATCAGTGATATCACTGTTGTTTTGAAATGTTTGAAACTACTGTAGTGACAGGATATGCAATTCATATGTTAGAATATTCTAAAGTTGTAGACAACCTGACTCTACTGTTTCAGATGTTCTGAACTTTGTCTTCCACGGAGTAATTGTATTAATTACCATCAGTGTAACCTCAATTTCTGTCTTAACTGTTCATCCTTCGTCAGAAATGCTTCCCCCAGTTTTTGATGAGCTCTATTACCTGGATTTTCTCTCTTTCTGTCACCAGGCTCCATTTCTTCTCTGGCTGTAATGCATGGCAGGAGTAATTTTTGCTGTATATTGTACTGCTCTGCCTAATGTGCAGCTGTAGCCTGACATGTAACTGAACTGACTGCTGGCAGTTTTCACTGTTTTTTTATGCTTTCTTAATCTCCGAGGGCTCTTTCAATTATTTGTAAATGCTTCTTTTAAAGTTACTGGGAGGTTTTGAAGGCAACAGCTGGATCTTGATCCAATGATTTGGGTGAGAGCTGCTCATTTACTGTGCTTCTGACCTTGGCCTTCATTTGTCCCAGGAAAAAAAAAGGGGTTGGAACTAGATGGTCGTTAAGGTCCCTTCCAATCCAAACCATTCTATGATAGGGGGTGGGGGGCCACAAATGTCTAAAAGTGATAATACGACAGAAGTGTGGGAGTATCTTGGTACATGTTCATCTAGCCTAGACTATTATATGGCTATCACAACTAATTTTGTTTCAGAAGAGTGCATCAAATAAGAGATAATAGGAATTTTAAAAGCAGGGTTCAATCAAAATAGCTTTCGCTTAATCCGTTGTACTAGAAACCATATACGGAGAACACTGCTATTTGCCCAACAATTTTGGTGATAATCTGATTTTAAAAAGCTCTTTGACAGCTGTAGCCAGATATATGCTTTCCTCTGGCTTATTACTGCTCCAGGATGGCAATTACAGCCTGGCAAATAGGACAGATTGTGGAATACAAGACCAGCAGAACCTTCATGTTTAAATTATATTACCAGTTAACAGCAGGGTTACCTCTGCACTTCTGAGCTCTTCCTCATTTATTGCTTCTAAGAGCCAAGCATTTTTACAGTCTTTTAATTTTCTATGTCTTTTTAAAACACACAAGAAGCAACAATCAGAAGGATCATTAACACCTCAGCTACGGACTAATGAGGAACAAAACTTCTGTACTGGAAATAATGATTTGCTCAGTTCCACTGTATTTCTCCCCTTTAATTTTTTTGTGTTCTCCTTTTAGCTGTGGTGGCTGTTTACTCACAGTAGACCCCAGTGAAAAGATGAACTACTGAAGATGAGTGAAACATTCCTTGCAAGGATGTTCCTGTTATTCAGGACACACTCCCTCACATGCAGTAACTTCTTTTTTTTTTTTTCTTTTTTTTTTTAAATGCTGCTACTCAGGCGTTGTTACATAGAGGTCTTTCCCTCTGCATTTTTTAAATTTCAGAAATCGCCTTCTTTTATTCAGAATATCTTTTTAATCTCTTCCTTCATAGAAGGAAAGAGCTAAATTTGAGAGTTAACTTCTATCGCCTTTTCCCTCCCCTGCGGCACTCTGAAGGTGCTTCTTTCCCAGCAGTTACCCCTTTCTAGCCTGTTCCACTTCTGAGATGAGAAAGCAGGCAGAATTTGTTGTGTATGTGGATGAATTCCCTTTATTTTTTGATAAAGCAGTTTCATGTGGGTGCTTCATCTGGATTTCTTGATTGTGAAACAGTCGTGCATTTGTTCTGACCTTCATTTTAGCTGTGTGGCATTAGGAAAACAAAAGGATATAAATTAACAATAACAGTGAATAATGCTGTCTAAATTGAAGAATAAAATGGAAGAGGATAAACCATCGGTACATGCGTTGGTAAAATGCCCTGAAATCTGCTATTTACCTTTTTTGATATATTGCATTTTCTGAGCTCTGACAAATATTTATTCCTTGAAAGCAATTTCAGATTCATTTATCGTTGAAGGGTATAACTTTACCCTATAAAGTCTCTTGTGACTAAAATATTGTTTTAGAGGAAAAACATTATAGATATATATATTTATATATATAAAAAATAACCTTAAGCTCATTCCTTACTGCTTAAACCTTTTGCTGCTGCTTTGTGAGTTTTATGAGGTATAAGTTGGAGTATAATGGTTTTATGATGTTTGTGCCAAAGCATGATCACCTGCTCCTTCTGTCTCTGCTTCCCAGTTTAATCACTTGGGTAGTTTCTTACATTCCTCATTATATGTGAATTCCAAACTGTATTAAATCATCTCTTTCCCCATTAACCTGTTTCCAAAACGTTCTTAAGTCTTAATTCTTAGCACAGGTGTATTAGTTTACCAGATGACTGAGTCTAAAGAAAATAAATATATGTAGACAACAGAGTATGAAACTAGCAAGGCACACTTTATTTTGACTTGTCAGTTGTGATTTCTACATTGTTTCATATTTAAATGCATTGCTTAAATACAGGCTCAAACTTTTTTTTTTTTAATAAAATAATTCTTATGTTTGTATCTTTTTTTTTTTTTTTCCCCAAATTGTACTGGCTTAGTTTACATAAAAATGTGTGGGTGCTGGCATATTGCAGTGTTTTGCAAACTTCTGAGAAGTAGGTAGGCAGCACTTTTAATCTCAGAACATTGTTTTTATTCCCCCCACCCTGGTGCTTCATTATGAAATAATTGCAAACTAAAGTTGCTTAGAACTGAATGCTATTTTTTTTTTAAGCATTGATTTAAGATTGGTGAGCTATCTCCCTACATTTGTCTCTACTTTAGGATGTTCCTTTCAAAAAGAATTGGAAACAGTTACGTTTCTGTAGAAACGGCTTGCTAGGTGCACAATGCCTCCACCTTCTCACATGGTTAAGAGAAAAATGATGCCTGTAATAAGAAATGTTAGAAGGGACCACAGATCAGGAAAAGGCAATATAGTGGCAAAGAAATTAAGTACAGTTTCAGAAAGTCAGATATCTTGTTAAGTCTGGGCAGAAATCAATAAGCACTTTTGAAAATGGTGGTATTGAGTATTCTATTTTGAGAAATACTTCTATCTCTGGAAAACTAGTGTAAATGACTACAGTAGAGATGCAGATGTATTTTGGAGCGACTTTTCTGGGTATGCACCCTGGGAAGTCAAGGATGTCTGTCTTGCCAGACTTCCCGAGGTGTTGCTGTGCCTGGATTTCCACCAGCCTGGTGGCACTTGGGTTCTGAGGCGGTTTCCTGGCCCAGGGCCCGTCACCCCCCCTATTGCTGCTGCTCTGCCCCAGCACGAAGTACAGGAGCTGCCCTGGAAGTGATCTGTGCCCACCATCTGCTCCCTAGCTGTTTGTCCCAAAAACACTGCATCGAGTAACTAACTGCAGGCTTTTCAGGACTGTATAACAAGGTTTACAATGTGCTTGTTGGCTAATAGGATCAACAGTGTTTCCCCTGCCTCCCCCCCCCCCCGCCCTTTAGCAGTGCTCTTCTGTTACAGAAGGACAAATGGTACTGTTTTTTCCATTTTCATTAAAGCTCAGCTGTGACTTCTGTTTTGACTTTGCACTGGGTGAGAGACGTTGAGTTTGAACCACTGAAAAAGCTGAACCTGAGATATGATACAGGGCTCTTCTCTTCCCTCTCGATTGTAGCTGCTTGTGACAAAACTGCTCTGTCTGCGGGGCTTGGCCAGTGCTGCTGTAAGTGAAAAACAGGAGAAAATCCTGGAAATCAACTGCAGCATGGTTAGCCATAACTGCATGTTTTTTGCTGTTTGATACTGCTGCAGTTGCAGCTTCTCTCTGTGTCAAGGCCAGTTCTTGCAAAGAAGTGCTTCAGGCTGGAGGAGGGGAGGGGTAAGTAGGAGGTTTTAAGTGTCTTTGGACCTCACTGCTGCTCTGAGTTCATTGTAAGAGGAATATCTACATGGTCTGCAGAAATTAAACTTGACTTGTAGTGGAAAATAAGACTGTGAATGGAACCAACTGTGCTGAAGTCAACTGAAATAGGAGTTAGACTATATGCCAAATTGTATACAGTGGGTCTCTAAATCATCACCCTAGTAAGCAGACTATAAGAAATCTTGCTTTATTGCAAGACCCACAGAAAAATGTATGTTCTCTTGCACTTGTATCAGTTAATGATACAAATCTGCTGACAGCTTGAAGTATTTTATTTGCTGTGAAAAAAATTGCTTATGTTGCACTGAGTGTCATGGTTGAATAGAAAGTAACAGGATTGTATATTATAGATGTAAATTATAGTGGAACATGCATTATTGACACACTTATATTCAAGGGATCAAGTTAACATTTCCTGTTTTTTTTTTTTTTTTTTACTGGAAGGGTAGTTGAGAGGATTTTGATCCTAAGCTTATGGATTTACATTGCCAGACAGGGTAAGATGTTGATGGGTATTGGAAGATCCTGGGATGCCACTGGTTTTAGTGGGCCCAGTTCGTGCAGCGGGAGGGGGACCAGCTTTATTCCAGGGCGCAGAGGCTTCGGGCTCAAGGGTCTTGGAGATGTGGTTTCACTTGGCTTTTTCCAGCTGTGGCAGTCAGTCCCTGTGTCTAGCTGGCTTTTTTAGTGTGGAGGGCATAATTGTTACGTTAGTTTTGCTTTTTTTGCTGTTGTTTGTTTCCCATTGTTGGGGAAAGACATGTTCTCAGATGAGCAGGTGTATATTTTCATAAACCTCAAGCATTCCTTTGTGGATGAAAGTGTTGTAAAATATCTGAAGGCTATTTTCTTTGACATAAACTTCTCTGTTTAAAGAATATGTGGAATCATTTCTTATTAGAGCTGAAGTAGATGAAGTTGTTACCATGTTCTGATGTAATGGTCTCTGTGAAACAGAAATTTGGGCCTTTTTAAATCACTTTTTGAACTTGTTTTGAGCTGTGAAACAACTCAGATTGAAGGGAAGGGAAACAAATAAACTGAAGTACCCTACCAAAAAGAAAAGATAATTTCCTACAATATCCTGAGAAATGTGTGCTAGTGTTAAGGAGTGTGTATTTAAAGGGAGTTGGCCCTTTGCCTTTGGGGTAAGGATTATGTTGTTGGTGATATGGTGTGAGAAGTTGCATTGTGCAGTGCTGCTATTAAGAACTATGTAAACCATTAATGCTAGTAAATGGTTTAGCTGATTATTGTGGGAATAGTACTTATCTTCGCAGGGAGATGCTTTTATACTAGATTGATTAGAACTTGTGCAATGTTATGGTAGAGTGAGGCAAAATAAATTCTCAGTTGATTCAGTTTTGCAAATAAATCCTGGATATAATTCTTGCTAAATTATCGATCCACTAAGTGTAATGGTTGGCATGCCAGCAGTTAATATATTCTTTTTTTTTTTTCCTTTTAAATTGCTGTTGTTCACTGCTGTCCGTGCGACTTGCATCCCTGAGGGGTGTTGCTGCTAAGATATGAATGTGAGAGAGAGATCAGATGTTCCACGGAAATTTTGGGAAGACTGGTAGCATTAATTAGCATGAAGGCCATATGCTTCTAGTCAGAAGGTCCTGTCCAGAGAATTGAAATGCCTGATCCTGAGCGGAAGAGAGAAACCATCTGGGGAGCTAACAGGGGTGTTGAATTTCACAGTTTGCAAATCGTCTTGGCCTGACCTGCTGCGTGTTGTGCAGATTTCTCTTCTACCCAGATGCTCTGTACTGAGCATCAAGACTTGAATCTGGCCGAGAGCATTTTGATCAGCAGGCCTGACAGTCCGCTGGTGACGGAGAGCAGGAACAGCCATTTAACCTGTGCTCATTCACCACGCTCATGGTGGTGAGAGTATGATACTTATTTGTCTCTTGCTTCTGGGGCCAACATGCATTTATGAGCAACCAGGGTGTTCCATGCTCTGTTTTTCACCTATGAATCCAGGCATTTTAATTTGTATTTTTTGTTACTCTTTTCAAGGCAGAGTATTGCAACTTGCCATCATTGCGGCTTTCAGAGGTGAGGGGAACTGCATTGCACAGCAGTACAGCCGCTAAGCAGAAAGAGCAAAGATGCATTTGAGCAGTTCTGTGTGTTCCCCCCAAGGTGAAGTCCTTGATTTGAGGTCAGGTTAAATCACAGCTGTGTTGGTCAAGAGACCAGAGCCTGTTCCTTTCTCCCAGTACGCAGTATTTCTGTAGTGCTGTTGGCCTGATGTTTGTGAGACATATCGGAACCTCTTTGTACTTCGGGGGACTCTGTCTATATAGGCAGTTTTATCCAGAAGCACTGAGTGGAGGTGGCTGTTAGAGAAGGGCTAGTGAAAAAATCAGTATAATTACCTGACATACAGGGTTTGTTTTTCAGTGTTTGGAGGGAATAGCTGCTCAAGGCATTGCTGTGTCGGTATTGCCAAGAATGGTGGTTGCACCTTTTGTACAGCCCAGCAGAACCTGGGCAGTGCTTCCACCATTGCCAGCTTTTATTTGTGTAATAAAAAAGTCTGTATGAAAAGTAGTTCTGTTCGTGTCTTGAAATACCATGTTGTTGTTTCACTTTGTGCCTTAATTTGCATATTTTGCATAGATTGGGGCTGGGGGAGAGGAAGCAGTAAAATATGGCTTTAAGTGAAACCACCCTGTATCACTAGCTTTCTTCATACCTTATTACTATTTGGTATGGAAGGGGGGGAGCCCTGTTAAAACAGATGAGCCTGCTAACAAATGCCCCCAGCTTCACCATTTTAAGCAATAATTAAAATCAGGATAAAGATAGTAATAGTTAAATTTACCATTAAAGGCCTTTAAAGGTGATGTGTATACCAGCACATCTGAACAATCATATCTGTGCTTTGGTGTCTGATTGGAATAGCGTGACTTTGTACATGAAGCCTTGCTGTTGTAGTTCAAGGTGAAGCACTCTTTACTGTATTGAGGCAACGTGTATTGAAAGACATCTTTCCCCTTTGCAACACCACTGAAACACAGATGGGATGGCTTAAGTAAAGCCTGAGGTGTATGTAACCCAACTGGTTAATGGTCTGTTCGTCAGTGCTCTGGAAATGATGAACAAGTGCTGTCCTGAAGGAGGATAGCTTTATCTGGAAGTGTTGAATCGCTGTTGGAAGTGCAAAATGTAGCTCAGACTTGAGCTGTGGCTGGTGCCTGCCTTATCCAGGTATGTGGCACGGGAACCAGAGGTGCTGGCTTGGACTCTGACCGGCAGATTCAAGCTGGGAATGGGAAGAGTTTGTCTGAATTCTTGCCTGATTGTTTATCCAGATTTGATGTAGTCTTAATTATTACACAGTCTCCTAATATGGAAGTTGAGGGCTCTAGATTGTTGTGCTTCTTTCCGAAAAGGTTAAGTGCTTATTTTTTGTCTTCATTTGGCCTATGATGTTCAGACAGGGAGACTAATTTGACCCTAGAGATATGAAAGGGTTGCGAAGTCTTCCTAGAACCTAGTTGGATGTTTAGATACTGAATGGTTTAGTTGCCTATATGTGATAATTTGCAAAAGATCATGAATTATGTTTCATCTGTTGGTGTATGTCACAGTATCTCGAACGTGTTGTGGGAGGCCAGTTGATTGCAGCAAAAATAACCCATCACTGGTTTACATCTACAACAATTTAGTTTGTGAAATATGTTCCAAGACAGTATTAAAGATCCTCTCTAGAGGAAGCACAGTATTTAAAACAAACAAACAAAACCCAAGCAACAACAAAACCAAATAAACCACCACAAAGCAACTCTCTTCAGCACAGTATATTGGAAGGAGAATCATCTGCCTGCACTGTTTAGTTGTTTGCCGTGCTGAAAGACCTGATATATTGTGTGTGTGTGTGTGTGTGTGTGTGTGTGTGTGTGTGTGTGTGTGTGTGAGGGAATGGATTGGCAGAGACAATAAAATAAACTCTACAAAGCTGGAGGGTCTGGGGACTTCACATACCATAATTCTATACAGCATTTTGATTGTTCTCCCCCATCACCTCATACCCTCTTTCCTTCAAGGATAAACATCTCTCTTCTCTTCTTACTTTGTTTTTCCTCTCAAGTTTTATTCTTCAGAAAGCTCTTCTCAAAAGCTGATATCAACTCTTGCAATTATTTCATAAATACATATATATTTTTTAATGTGTATATATGTATATACATATATAGTAGTATACTACAACTGGATTAATACACTACCTTGCAACTTGGAAATTTTTTGTTTATAACTGTGTTTTTTCTCATGGAGATTTCAGTTATCCAGTAATCTTATTGATGCTGAAGTGAGGCAACTTTCTGTTATGGCACCATAATCTGGTAAAGTGGTAAATAGGAACTTCACAGCTATGGCTTTTTGCACCACCAGTGGCAACTGCATTTGGTCTGGAACATATTTATTTCAGGCAATTAAGAGTTGTGGAGCAACCTGATTCCAGAACTGATAACTTATAACTTCATATTACTTTACTTTGGTGTTTAGGATATCGTTCTGAATTTTAAAAGAGATTTTCCTATCAAAATAATATTTCACATGCATGTTACTGTTCAAGAGGTAAACACTTCTTATATGTGTACATGCAGGTGTTTTGTATCTGTCTACAAATGACAGAATGACACTTAAAATTTCTGTTTCTTTGAGTTTCTTGTTTTCATAACCACTTTTTCTTCAATGTCTTTATGAATAAAGCTACCTTTCATTCTGAAATGTTGTTAGGGAAACTCAGTTACATCTTCTGGGATTCAAGATCTGTATACTGTGCTGCAAAAGAATATTTTCTTTGCTGTGGGGAGCAATATTAAATTGACCAATGTGGGGAAAGTTGTATCCGCTTTAGCAGCATGCAGATGTGGGTAAAACCTGGGTGTAGAACCTCTTGTAGCAAGAAAACTGGAGGGGTGTGTATGTGCTGAGACCAACTTATGATTTGCTAGTTTGAGCATGTCTATGGGCAATCCCTTTCTCCATCTTTGTTCTTTCAATGATAAATGATGGTTGCAGTTGCAACCTTGTGACACAGCTGCTAATTTTAAATTATAGTTCGATAGACACAGAAATTAACAGTATAAAGATCATAAGTGTGTTCCTTTCATTGCTTTCTGGTGTTTATTTGGTAACTGCAAACTTTAGTTAAATTAACTGACCAACTCGACATGCAGGAAATTGATTTAGAACTTCAATCTTCTGCTACCATGCACTGTTAACTTTGCTCTACAGCTCTTGTATTACACGATCTCATCTCTAGTCTAGCAGTGATAGACCTGCAGAGAAGAGGAAAAGCACTGTGCAAGAGATCATCAGTTCAATGAAGGCAGAAACGGTCCTGTAAATAGGCCCTTGCTATCAAGTGATGGCTGCCTCTTCATTTGCATAGAGAATACCCCTTCAGTGATGGGGATCCTGGCCAAGAGGAGGAGGGAGGATGGTAACGTAGGGGCTTAATTGTCAGCTGTACGGCTACTTGGATTTTTGGGAATCATGAGGTAACTTTCCTGGCAAGTACAAAAAATTTTAGAGCTCATTAGATGACTGGACAGACTCTTGGGCTGGGGATGAGCCAGTGGTCATGGTTCGTGTGTGTATCGGTGATTTAGGATTTGGACTGTTGAGGTGAGGCCTCGGTGGTGTGTGGCTCGGACCTCAGTAGCAACATCCTCTGAAATGCTGCCTGTGTTGCGCACAGGACCAAAGAAGTGAAAAGCAGTGGTTGAAAAATGATACCAAGAGATGGGGAGCAGGGGAAATGTCTGAAACAGGGGAGACCTGTATGGCATGTTTAGATGGCTTTGTCAAAATAGCAGTGGAACTAGCTGTTGGTGCTTAAAGAAGGCACGGAGTGAAGCATAATTGAAAAAGAAAAGTGGCAGACAGCTATTGCATGTGGAACTACATGTATTTTGGGATGAAGCACTGTCCAAGAGTGGGGTGTGTTTAAAACTTTCTTCAGTAGAAGAAAATATGGCAGATACGGTAAAACTCAAGTAGGAAATGGTGAGGTTTGAATAGAACACTGTTTAAACAGGGTATGATAAAATGGATGCTTAGTTTTAAAGACATAGCTGTCCAAGAAATAGGATGAGGAACTTAAAATGCTACAGCTGCTGCAAGGAGTCGCTGCTTGGGGAATGCCAAAAGAGAAATGGGTCTTTACCTGCCTCTGAGAAATGCAGAGGGTGCGATTTCCTAATGTTGCTGCCAGAGCTCTTCTGGCATTGACCACACCGTCCTTATTTATAGGAGTTGGAGCCAATAGGAGTTGGAGCCAAGAATCCGTAGCAGTTGGGCTTGGTATGGAACATAAAGACA
Source organism: Tyto alba (assembly GCF_018691265.1). Lineage (NCBI taxonomy): Eukaryota > Metazoa > Chordata > Aves > Strigiformes > Tytonidae > Tyto > Tyto alba. Next base: position 40,731,161 of record NW_024881261.1, on the reverse strand, counting down.
CAATTGAGAAAAAGGTGGCTCTTAAAGTAGTTCAGAGGTACTGGATGAAACTATAGATCAACAGGTCTTACGTCAATACTAGGCAAGCTGGTTGAAACTAGTAAGGACTAAACTAGTTGATGCATGGACGCACAGCAAAATATGGAAGAATCAATGTGACTTTCGCTTTCGTAGTGGGGAGTTGATCCTAAGGCAATTATTGAAGCCTTGTAAAGGGATCGACTAGGGCTATTAAGGAACCAAGGGGAATAACAACAGAGGGGTTTGTACTGGTAAAAGATGATTATAAAATGTAAGAAATTAAAATTTAGAAATAGAATCAACTTTCACAATGCAGAAAATTTAGTAGCAGACCTGTGATGGTCTACTATTCCTTGTTGCCTTGGAAGAAAGTAGTGCTGGTATGTTGATAATCACTATTCTAGAAAAAAAAAGATGAGCTAACTGAAGAGATACAAAAGGGCCTTGGAGTATTGAGTGGCTGGGTAATAAAAAAGCAGATGAGATTCAGTATAGATAAATGTGGAGTGATGAACACAGGAATCCTAATTTTCATATGAAATCTGGGCTCTGAACTGACTGTTATAATTCAGGAGTGAGATCTTTGTGTTAAAATAGGGAATTCTATGAACATATCAGATTGGCGCTTGGCAGCTGTCAAAAAGCTGGCTCAAGGGTTGGGAATTATTAGAAAAGGAATAGAAAACAGAAGGGAGCATTATATCACTGCATAAATCCAAACGTTGCTTGTATCTTTGCACAGCTATCATCCTTCCAATCTCAAGAAGAGTAGCAGTAGCAATGGAATCAATTCAGAGATGGATGAAAGGCGTCATTTGTATACAGAATGGTGTCTGTGCAGCACAATTAAATAGGCTTTACTTGTCAGTCTGATAAAGAAATATGGGGGAGAGGAGGAAAAGCGTGTGTTAAGAGGTCTGTGATGTTATGAGTGACATGGAGGAGGTAAGTAGAGAATTGGTGTTTCTTTTCAGAGAGGACCTGGAGGGTGTTTGATGAAACTGAAAGTTTCAAAATAGCTAAAGGAGTTAATTCTGTACACCCCATACAGGTGTGCTGTGGGGCTGTGCCGTGAGGTGGGGGGGTGCAAAGAAACTGTACTTTCCCATACACATGAAAGCAAATGGACAAATTGAAAATTCATTGAGGTAGTTAAACACAGATATTCTCTCTTGTTCAAAGCCCTTGGGCTGCAGGTTTTTGCAGCCTAGGGAATGCTGGGAAAACTTTCAATATGTGCTTGCCTTAGTCTTACCAACTCCCTTTGCCATCTCTTCTTGGTCACTTGGAAACTGGAGAAAAGGCTAGAGGGGTCTCTGGTTTGATCTGATACTGTTGCAGATTTCAAGGTCTAAATCAGTTTTAGTGAGGTGGTCCACCCCACAAATTACTTTGTTGTTAGTGTTATATGTAACTGTGGAAAGCAACATATGAGAGTAGCTCTTAACCCTGGTGCAAATGTGCCTAACATTGTTCATTGTTGATGTTGGAGCTTAAAAATGTCAGAAATAGTGATGAAGTGCATCCATTACTGCTGAGAACAAGGAATCCCAGATTTGGATTATTATTTATGCAATATTATTTGGAGTCTTAAAAGAAGAAAATACAACTGAAAATATTGTAATCTGCTTTCCCCTCCCCCTGCCTTCTCTCAGCCTCCCAGTATAGGGGTCATTTTAAAAGACATTTTAAAAACAAACAAACAAACAAAAAACAAACAACCAAAAAACCAACCAACAAATAACCTCTTAAAGAGAAAAACTTGCTCTACTTTCTCCACTTGCTTTTCATGGCTTCCCTGATTTGCTTTGGTCTTAAACTTATTCCTCATCTTAAAGTAAGATTTACATATTGGCGAGAAGAACCTATAGAAGTCTTATAGCAGCTATAGTGAGAAGGGAAGAACCTAACCCATGAACCCTTACTCAGGCTAAAACTTGAGAGCACTAATTGTGGTGGACACAATGAACTCTTAATGTCTGACTAGAGCATACTGGAAATTATTCATAGTTTGTGAAATTAAAAAGAAAAAAAATACGTTTTGAACGTGGGGAATACTGTGATAAAACCATGTAAGTTAATAAAATAAACATGGGGATGAATTATGTATTTTCACTTGGAAGATGTCTTACAGATTTTAGCAAGACAGGACACAGCAGAGGTGAATCGGTGAATCAGAACTAAAAATAATGACTTTCAGTCACCAGAGTTACGACAGTGGAACTAGCTGACAGTAAAACTTCACAGTCTGTTTGCATCATCTTCGTTTAGGTTGATTTATACTGCATCTAAGATCTTGGTTTTTTTCCCCTCTTAGAAACAGTGACCTAAATAGCAGAAGTTTAATGAGTTTCTTTCTTCTCTTAAGTGAGAAATTATGCAATAGCTGGTTCAGTCACTGCAGTAATTTCTCTTTTAGTGGTTTTGTATCAGCTATGATTTTCAGAAATCCTTCTCTTGAGTGAAATGATTCATACGCTCTTCCTGTGTGGAGAGATAGCACACAAGTGGTCTCAAGGGAATTGCTGCTGGAAGCATAGGCTTTACCAGCTCTCCACTGGCCAGCCAGTGTTGATTGGCATCGTTACCATTTTCCCAGGATAATTAGAGATGCACAGTAGGCAAAGACATATGTAGCTACCATCTGATACTGGCAGCAAGGCAACTGCAGTCTGCTTCAAATAATCTTAGTTGTATACTCATCTTAGTGAGTCACAAATGAATTTTTTTTTTTTTTTTTTTTTTTTTTTTTTTTAAATCTGCCATACCAGAATTAAAATGTGAGCACGAAAGTGTTTGCCTTAGCACTCTTTACTGGATTTGGTTTATATTTTTCCCTTTGATGTTTTTCAAACTAAAGTAACTGGGGGGGAAGTTGCTCATATTTCTTCAGTCCAAGCAGGGTGAAATGATTTTTTTCAGTGGTGTACACTCCAGTAGCAAAAGCAGAGAGCTTCCCTTATCAGGCTGGTGCATTGATCCTCAGCAGGACGCTGCAGTGAAGTCTTCTGTTTGCGCTATAATTTTAAAAATGACACCATGATTAGGAGAACAAAACAAAACCCCACAAAACAAAAAGCAAGGTGGAAATGTGAATTGGTGCTGGGAAGGTTTGACAATAAAACACAGTTTGTTAAAATTGTTCTTGTACATCATAGCTGCTATATGAAGACTGAAGTCAAGTTTTTGTGTGCATTTCTCAATTTCATGGTATGGTGTTGAAGAGTGGCTTTACGTTGATAGAAATAAAAACTCGGTTTCTACATGAGGTTTCTACTTGAGGTTCTGGCTTGAGAGTCTATAATGGTTTAATGATTTTTTTTTTTTTTTTTTTTTTTTTTTTTTAATATATTTAGTGTATCCCTTTGACCATGTTTTTCTTTGGCTTAGAAGTACCCTGTTATGAAACTAGAACTTGGCAATTCTAAAATGTTAAAGATTTATTTAGAAAAAAGGAAAAGCATCTTTCACTTATCTTGCATTTCTCCATGAGAAGATGCGAGTGTTGGATTTGCACTTGCTTTACATGTTGAGCTGTAAACTGTGGCAGAAAGAGGCTGCTCCTGAATATAGAAAAGACTTCTCTGATGCAACACAATATACAGTTCTGCCTCATTAATTGTTAAGTAAACAGTGCTTGAATGCAAATGAGAATAATCTTTTAAAACATGAGAAGTGCTCTGAGTATGTAACTCCAATAATTAGCAGTAATATCTCAGAATATTTTCCTGAGGAATACCATTCATTTGGGTGGATTTCCTAGGGTTCTTGTTTGTCAGAGTTCATCTCCATAAGCTAATACAAGGAAGGATGGCTGAAACAGGTAGCAAATGGTAGGTTCACTTCCCCAAACCTATTGAAATATTATAGTACTACTAGCTTGGCTAATTCAAAGAAATGTCTGTGGGAAGACCTCCAGGGATAGTTAATTCCATAGTAACAGTATTAAGTTTTGTAATTTTTTTTCTCAGTCTCCTAATTAAAACAGCAGGGGATCTCATGAAAATTCTTTAAAAATTTTGTTCTTGTAAATGACCTATATTTGGATTTTTTTTTTTTTTTAAAAAAAGCTTAAATTTTATTACTGTTGGGAAGGAAGAGTACAATTATGCTCTGCTTTCTTTTCTCAAATCATCCTTTTACTCTGCTGCTCACTTCCCCTGTAACATGTCACACTGCTGTAGAATTAAAAAAAAAAAAAGTTTCTGTGCCTGCTGCTAGTGAAACATCAACTGTGTGATAACATTTGTCATCAGAGGAGAGCAAGGGCTACTCTCATCCTTTTTTATTCCAGCCAGTTCAGTGTGGTGCTGCCCAACAGAGGGCCAGCTCTGTAGGAAGAGCTCAGATGTTCTCAACAAATTGAGATTTCTGTTATGAATCTTTCATTGACAAAATACATGGGGGAAATAAAAACTTGTATATGGCTTTGAGGGTCAAGACGTGGTCAGGAATCACATGAGGAATGTGAGGTTCTGTACAGAGAAAGATGGACCAATTCTGAAGGAGCTCTGTAGCCAGTGCGCTCACCTGGGCAAAAGAGCATCAAAGAACTTGGAAGCATTTGTCTTTTATTTTTCCCCCTTTGAACATGAAATGGGAGAGAGGGCAGAGTCCTTTATCAATGAGATTCTCCAGTATCATTGGTGCTAGTAGTGAGATCCCAGTAAGAGGTTTAGGTGTTTGTTTGGTTTGTTTGTTTTTTTGTTGTTTTTTTTTTTTTTTTTTTTTTTTTTTTATTCACACTAAGTGGAAAATATTTTTTCCCCCCTCCTTATACCATGTTACTGTCCCTATCCTGGAAGACAAAGTATAAAGGTGCACTGCAAACTGATGAGTGATATCCCTTAAAACTGGAAGTATTTCATACTTGAAATGTCAGGCAAAGTCTCTTGCATTGTTCAGTTGAAACTGTTTGTCATATATGACCTGGTTTTGGAGAAGTTTCAGCTGCCTACTGCTTGGTAGGGAAAAAACTGTTTAAAAAAAAAACAAACAAACAAACAAACCCCAAACCTCTCCTAATACAACTGATTTGAGGACTTCCAATATAGCAGTTACAGGCTGAATTAATAAGCTGTAATAAAAAAAAAATCTCTAACAGATTTGCTAGCATGTGATGGGTGCAGAATATGTGTGTACTTATCTTTATAGAATCAGTCCACAAACTTCTTTTCTAGAAGCAAGTAAAAATAATGAGCTTGACAGAAAAAAAGATAGATGAAGCAGATCAGGATGAACACTTCTATTGTGATACCACGTAATTAGGGACTTCACCCCCAGCTCCTTCAAACTGAGATATAGATAGATATGTGTGTGTGTAGATCGTAGAATGGTTTGTGTTGGAAGGGTCCTTAAAGCCCCCCCAGTGCCACCCCCTGCCCCAGGCAGGGCCCCCTTCCCCCAGCCCAGGGGGCTCCCAGCCCCGTCCAACCTGGCCTTGAACCCTTCCAGGGAGGGGGCAGCCACAGCTGCTCTGGGCACCCTGGGCCAGTGCCTCACCCCCCGCACAGGGAAAGATTTCTGCCTCAGATCTCACCTAAATCTGCCCTCTTTCAGTTTAAAACTGTCACCCCTCGTCCTACCCCCACCCACCTGACCCAGAGTCCCTCCCCCCCTCTCCTGCCCCCCCTTTAAGCCCTGGGAGGCCGCTCGAAGGGCCCCCCGGAGCCTTCTCTTCTCCAGGCTGAACCCCCCCAACTCTCTCAGCCCGGCCTTGTGTTCATACAGCACAGAATGCTTTGGGCTGGAAGGGACCTTTAAAGATCATCCAGTCCCAACCCCTTCCACCAGCCCCGTCCAACCTGGCCTTGAACCCTTCCAGGGAGGGGGCAGCCACAGCTGCTCTGGGCACCCTGGGCCAGCACCTCCCCACCTGCACAGGGAAGAATTTCCTCCTTATATGTAATCTAAATCTGCCCTCATTCAGTTTAAAACCACTACTCCTCATCTTATCCCTACATCCCCTGACCCAGAGTCCCTCCCCCCTTCTCCTGTCCCCCCTTTAAGCCCTGGGAGGCCACTCGAAGGGCTCCCCGGAGCCTTCTCTTCCCCAGGCTGAACGATCCCCAGCCCCTCTCCTTGGGGCTGTTCTCCAGCCACTCCTCGAGGGCCCAGCCTGGGTTTGGGCTGGGGATTGCCCCAACCCCCGGGCAGGACTCCGTGTGTGTGGAGTTAGCCTGATCCTTAAAAATTTGGGTGAGACTGTACAGAATAAGTTTAGCGTTCTAATTGTTCTCTCTGGATTCCTCTTTTGTTCTGGCTGACTGGAACTTGCTCCTGTTTAGAGTTATCTGCCTTTTTATCCCAAAGGGGGACATTGTCCTAAACTGTTTACTTGGGTAGAATAACAGACAAGCCACAAGACTTAAGCAGAAAGAGTGTTTGGTTGTTTTTTTTTTTTTTGTTGTTGTTTTTTTTTTTTTTTTTTTTTTTTGTTTTTTTGAGTGCAGGAATTAATATTAACTAACAGATACGTGGAATGGAAAACCCATCTGCAGGCTACAAGTCGGGGGGGAAAAAACCCACCAACTAAACCAAAACAAAAAAAAAAAACAGAATGGAAAAATTGAATTTTTTTTTTTTCCTATTTTCGGGTTATGAGTGTCCATTTCTTTATTTTGTGCATGCAGAACAGGGATCGGTAAAAATAGTTATTTATGGGTATGAAATTGTAAGAAATACAGAGCAATATGATAACCTTTTTTTTGGACTCTCAGCAGCTGTTTTACTCAATTGGTTGATCCAAAGTTAGACTCTGTCTTGCAGTGTATGTAGAAGATCAGTATACCATTAAATTCATTTTACCTGGCATAAAGGAAGGAGGAAATGGTTGCTGTTGCCATAGATGCAGATTTTAGCAGACAGTAGCAGAATTGTTGATGCTAGTCTCAACAGACTGAATTTGAGTTGGAGGGTGCTTTTAAATTTTCACTTGAGGTTTTGGTTTTTACTCTTAACTGAGTAGCTTTGAGGTAGGTTTGTATAGTCAAGGCCAAAACAGAGGGTTTTTTTCCCTCTTTCCTACCTCAGACCTTAATAACTATTAATTCAAGATAGTGCCACCACAATGCAGTTCCCTTTTCTTTAGATATGTACTACTGTTTGTTAAACCTTTTGTGGGAATGTACTTTCAGCTGTGCAGCCTTTTTTGTGATCAAGGGGGCACAGCAAATCTAGTAAGAAGTGAAAACATCTTCAGAGTTGAGACAAAACTTAGAGAAAAATGCTCCGAGAACGTGTCTAAAAATACACGTTCACACCCGGAGTACTTTCAGACATGCATTTGAAGTCTGGTTGTGTAGTTTCATAGGCTAGTGAATGACTTGGTTAAGGTTTTTTTTCTTTTGTGAAGATGCTTTATGGAACATCCTCACCAAGTCTTCACAAGATGGGACGTGTTGCTCATTCTCGAGACCTCATGGAATTCCTCCTGTGCATCATAACCCAAGAAGGCTTTTCTGCTCTGAAGTGCTTTCTGTCTTCTACTTTTCCATCTTCACATTTCAGGAGAGGAGAACCTCATAATTGTTTCCTTACTGAAACTGCTGTATGAAACTGAGCAAGCACATTCCACCTGAGAAATCATTTTCAGCTGCTGGAGTTGCTCTGTGCCTTTTTTTAGAGGAAAACATTTTACACAATGGTGTGACTGTGTCTAAGTAAAGTTACTGATCTAGATATATTTAAATTTTAATGACAATTACCACACCTAATTCTTTATTTTTAATAAGTGCTGTATAAGATATTTCCTGAGTTTTTCTTTACAGTAAGGCATGCAAATGTCTGACCATATCACCATGTACCAAAGTCTGAACAGATATGTTATATAAGAAAGCTATATACATTATAAATGTTTGTATGGAGTGAAGCCTTGTTTTATTTCCTCCCTCAACTGTTTTGCTGGTCTTGGCTGACATTCAGAGAAGCACTTACACATATTTCAGTTCCTTCAGATTCGGTGGAAATTATTTTCTTCTCAAGTCCTTCACTGAACCCTTATGCAGATATTTAAAATTCTTATCAAGAAACAAAAAAAAACCTTTGCATGCATTAATTCATTTATGGAGATGTTCTATACAAACTCCCTTCCTATAGGTGAAAGTAAAGGCCAGTTATCTGTAGTTCTGTGACATCAGAGTCAGTTTTTAAAATAAGTTTGTTTTTTTTTTAATGGAACATGAACATAAAAGGCAAAAATAATTTCCCATAGGTTTAAATACTTCCACAAGATCTTGTTTGGTTTTTTTATCATCTCTTTCTTCTCTTAAGAAAATCATTGTGCATGGTAACCAAATTGGATGAGGCAGATGCAATAATGGAGAACAGGATGGCTAAGGAAACTGGAGCATGCTTTCTGCCTTGCTGTGAACAGAGAGAATTAACCTCTTCCCTTCTGTGTTCAAATACGTGCACATGCGCACTTTTAAGGTGTTGCAGGGTGGGTTTTTTTTTTTTTTTTTTTTTTTTTTTTCCCCCCCCCTTTTCTGTATAATCCTTTATTTTTTGCAGAGGAGACTTCTAAAAGCCTCCGCCTTTCTTGCTCAGCCAGTGCATGTTTTCTCCTCTGCTGGTGCTGTTGTCAGGACAGTACTGGAGGCATCTGCAAATGATACAGAATCCTAAAACTGTAAAATTACACACAATCTAATCTGCTAGAGGGGGCTACTCCCCCTAAGTAAAAAAAATATTTCCAAGTTCTGTGTGGATTAAGTTGCCCTTGGCTAAATTAGTGAGATTAGTTGGGAAGTTAGTCTCATTGTCTGTTATGGCTTAGTATTTGTCGCATTTGTGGTGAAGGCAGCTTCTAGTGAGGTGTAGGAGAAGCAATTCATACATTTGCTGTCTCTCTACATAATGCATTTTTGTATGTTCTTTGCATGGAGGAAAGGTATAATGAAAGAAACAATCTTTTTCTGGAGGCAGAATTCTATTTTGCATGTAAATGGTCTGCTGTGTCCACCAAATATGTTGTGTTCATCAGCTGGCTCTTTTGCTGGAGACCTATAACGAATTCAGAGTTTGTAGAAGAAGAAATTTGCTATCTACTTTGAGACTTTTTTCACTAGGACTAGATTTTGCCTGCCTTGTGCAGAATGGAACAATCTGGAGATGCGTGCAGAGAACAAATGTGTGTATTACATGTGTGGGGTTTTTGTGGTGTGGTCTTTTTCTTGTCTTAAGTCTGGGTCTGCCTAAGCAGCATGGGGTGGGTGCAGTAAACATTTATTGTGATCCAAAGACTTTTGAAGTCATCAGGTACCAGCTGGTAGACCCCATTTTCTACTTTGTGCCTCTAGAGGATGATACAAAGTCTTAAAAATACTAAAGTCAGTAGTCTTCTGCCTTCACATGCAATTAAAACGTGCGTATAGGCACTTATGAAAGTATCAACAAGACAAGCCATATTCATCACAGGTATTAGAATGAATACCTACATGGTTTTATAAACATGTAACAATGCTAAAACTCCTAAAATTTTCAGACATGCTCACTGCTACCATGACTCTACTTCAACTGGTACCACTTGAAATTTCTGCTTCAAGCTGATCAGTCGTTCAAAACTTCCCTGCAAAACTCTGCCATTTTAAGGCCTCCTACACATGCATTTATCAGTTTCCTACTTACCTACAGGGAGGTATCTAGTTTTTACTGATGCTGGATAAATCTTCATTTTTTTGGTGACTGCCCTAAGGGCTCCAGTTATAAAGAACTTGAATTGTCCTTGTAGTCCTGTGGTAGTTTGATACCTGTTAAAGAATTCAGTTGAAATCACTGTTTTGAGAGCGTTGCTTTTACTACAAGGAAGAACTTGGAAAAAGTATCTGTTTCCTTGTGTGAAATTACAGCATCTATGAATTGCATCATACAGGCAGAATATATATGATGAACCAAAAAGTGAATAAAACTCCAGTGTTTGGGACCACTCTATATCTAAACGCTGAATGAACTGAAAACAAAACAAAGCAAAAGTGTTACTATTCTTCAGCTATCTGTGCAGAAGGAATTTACTTTCTGATTTTATTGTTTCTTAGACTTCAGTTACAGTTCAGAGATGCAATAGAAATATGGATTGGGACAATATATGGATGGTTCAGATGGAAAGTAGAAAATGGAGGATTAGTGTGTTTTAAAATGCTTTTAGAAACACTTCAGTTAATTCTTGGATCTGTATTTGTCAGCACTGAAGGGCTTAGATTTCAAATACTGGATTACTTTTTAAAACAGAAAAACTACAAAAAAAATCTCCCATGGGAATAAATGCTTGTATCTTCAGTTTGAAGTCCAAGAAAATCTATAATTTTCACAGCAAAGACCCAGACCAAAGCTGTGTATATGAAAAGAAAAACATAATTAAGAGATGTAAGCTCAATAATAATCTTTGTCCAAAATGCATTTATAATCATACTGTAGTTGGAATAGGGATAAAGTTATGGAAAGTTAACCAATGAAACCAGAATTGTTCTTCTGTTTTCAAATCAGAATTGTCTGCCCTAGCAGAAAGAATGAATCATGCTTAAAAATTTTTTATGCATATGTAAAAAAAGAGTAATTAGCATGTATAAAACAGGATCAGTGTGATTGAGAAGTAAAACATGACACTAACCACAATTTGACTGAAGCTGTTTAGCTATGCAGACTGCCAAGTGCTGTCTGCTATCCTATCAGCAGCTACTTGAAAATGGGGTTGGAATTGAAGCTTGACTCTGCCATTGCTGGAGCATCGATGTGAAATGATGCGCAGAAAAAGATTTAATGCAATGATCAGAAAACTTGTCAGAGGATGGGATGCAGGAGCATTTAAATTGTTCTTCCTTGCTTTGATGAGGCACTGAAAGGAAAATACCTGTAAGAGAAGTGAATGAGATTGGTGAAACAGATAAATGTAAGACTTTTCGAGCCAAAATATGGAATGAAAGGGAAGTAATATAGCTGATTGAAAGGAAACAGGTACCTACAGAAACAGTATTATTTGTGTGTCTGAATTATGGTAGAATCAATGTAGGCTGATTCTGTATTCTTTGCACACTAAAAAAAAAATAGACTTCATAGAAATTTTGACTGGTGAACTTAAGGTGATAAACATTTTTGCACGTTAATAGTATGACTATGAAATATCAAAACAATGACTGGGAGTAAGATAAACTTATCACTGAGTGAGGTAAAATTTGAGCTTTGTGTGGATCATCTACCCCAGGGTAGTTTTTCTTATGTATGATCTGGCTTTGGGGTACCCATCAGTAAAGGTAACCCGAGTTTGTTTCTCAAGCTTTAAAAAGGAAAAAAGGGGTGGGTGGGAAGGGAATAAGGTAACAGGGGCTGAAGCACAATGGCTGATGTTCTGTCCGTCTGCATCCTGGCTTGCTTGTGCTGAAATGGTGGTAGGGCCATAACTTCTATCTGGGGGGCCATCGTGTCGCCAGGGCAGAGAGTCAGCATTGTGTGAGTGACGCTTCCACTAGTGGGGAGTGATTCCTTTTAAACCCAAGTTTACCTTTCACTGCAGAATGAGGAAAAGTATGTCAGTTAAGGAAGAATAACTGAGAAGTTGGAAATGGTTTGAAATTGTGCCACTCACATAGAAGCCAAGTTGTCTTTGGAGAACTGTCTCCTTTTTTTGGTGCTTTACCCAAAGCAAGTGCTTAGACACGCAGAAGAGATGATGACAAGCCCGAAGTGCATCTTGCTCAGCCCTGCTGGGAGGGATAGTATTCCGTCACCACCATGGAACGGGGCAGTTGGAATAGGACTTTAAGCTGACTGCTGGTCTTAAAGCTGCAGGAAAGACTAGAAGGAGTTTTAAATTGTAAAATGTAATCCTGAAAATAGACCTTCAGGTTTGGGGCTGGGGGAAAAAAAACAATGTTATTTTTTAGTATATTTGGGAAACTTGTGTTGTTCTGTTACAGACTGCAACACGTGAGTGCCTGTCTGAGTACATTGTACAAGCTAATCTTGAAAATTTTTAACCAGTTGTTTTGGAAAAATGGGGAGAGAATCCAGGATCAGGCTTGATTACTTCTGCTTGAAAATCCAGATACAGGGAATGTGATTACGTGTTGTGTAGTGTATGTGTTGAGTTAAATCCATTTCTGGTGAGTCAGGTGGCTTATGTGATCAGCCAGCCTGGCTTGCTTATATCAGAGCCCTGTAGGGCTTCAAAGTACTTCTGGATCTGTTCAGCTTTCTGCAGCCCATCCGTTTTAGCCATCTTCTCCTTGTCTCTTTCCTTCTGCTAGTGACAGTAATTATTCTGGTACTTGGGATACTTTAGGCTTTCACAAACCATCACATTAGCTGAACACGTGTTGAGGGTCAATAGATGCTGTGACTGTGCCTCTTCGGGAAAGAGACTTCATTTTCTTTGTGGCTTTGCCCAGGACACTTTTTTGTACCTTACTCAGCCAGAATTTGTTGGGATGGAAAGTAGCGGGCAGAATTTTATAGCACTAAATAGAGAAGCTAAAAGCAAATACTCCTTTAATTATCTCCTCTAAGAAAATTCAAGATTGAATTGGATATCTGCCCTTTCTGTGTGCATGTAACCTTGATTTAATTGCGCAGCACGGGGATAGCTATGTTATACTGGTAGGCCAGCATCTATATCCCAATTCAGAACTGTACTTTTTTTTTTTTTTTCCTTTTTCCCCCCTCTGTTCCTATTGTGAAAGCTTTAAAGCTAGTTTGGGCTGTTTCTTTGCCAGCTGAATACAAAATATCACCCTTTGCCAGGGACCATCCATTGTCTTCCTGATAAGGCTCTTGTTTCTGTCTCATCTGGGGCAGAGGCAGGACTTGCTGGGAACAGCCATTAACACACTAGAGATTCTGATGATGCACACAAGTTTCTGGACATGTTGTACTATGAAGCAATGAAGGAATTTCAAAGCCAGCTAGTTTGCTCTCTCAATGCTTGTTTTTGGGTTGTTTTGTTTTGTGGGTTTTTTTGTTTTTTTTTTTTTTTTGGCATCCACATTGAAAGCAGCAGATGATTGCTACCAAATGCGTTGAGGGCTTCAAGCAGTTTTATATGTATTTAGCCCTGTGGTCATCAATTGTCAATGCAGTGAATGATCGTCCAAGGCAGTCAGCAAAAGGATCTATCAGAAGACAAGGAAGTTGAGAAAGATGACTGATTGGAAGACTTTTTCTGCATCAGCATGCAGAAGACAATTGGCAGTTACTGGAACTTCTTAACAAAGAACAATTATTAGCATTGAGCTTCTAAATCTAAATTTAAAGAGACCTTTCCCCAAAATGAGGACCAAATTAGCCTTCATTACCAAAGGTAAATTTAGTAATGTTACAACATCTAAATTTAGTCTTCCAAATAAACCATCATGCCAAAGATATGGCTTCTAGACATATGGGCGCTCATGAACACAAGATCTGCTTGGCATTTGATAGCAGATACTTCTAGTGTGATAGTAGTTACAACTGGGAATATTCCTCTGCTTCAGGTTTCTGATGAAACTTTTTCCAACTGGACACAGTGAGGACCTTTAGGAGTCCTATACTCCAGCTTAAAGCAGAATCGTTTTTGAAGTTTGAGCACAGTTGAGATGATCAGCTTGTACTTAATATAAGGAAATTTGAACCACCTAAAATAGCCAGTAGTTTCAGAGAAGGAATGAGTCTGTATCTACTCTGTCCTTCTGAAGGATTGATAAGGAGACTGATTAAAGTCCAGGAGGACTTAATCTGTGGCCTGGGCCTGAGAAATATAAAGGTGGAACGTATTATCTGTTTCTCATCCCCTTTCAGGGTCTGCTTTTTGTGCTTTGTTAGGTATTAAAGATGCTTCAACACTGCGTAAATCTATTTTGCAAAGTATTTCTTCAGTATTCTGCTGCAGGGTTTTGTTGGAACCAACATAATTGGTCATATTAATTTACAAGAAAAAGTGAGGTTGATTTTTGCCTTGTTAAGTCAAACCATAGAGCTATGCTGATGTTAAATGGTCTCTATCTTCTGGACTCTTACTTTGTATAGAAGGTATTTGAAATACCCAGTGCTAACTGCAGTATGTGCCACCCTGATTTGGCCTCTTCATATCACTAAAGATACTTGTGAAATTCTTGATCACAGTATGGATGAACCTAAAGTCCATATCTGATGTGCATTGCCACAGAGATGACAGCCTCTCTTGGGAGAAACCTATGTCTGAAGATTACAAAGATTAATCCATTACTCCTTTGATTATTTTTCCCCTTCCTTCTGAAGATGAAAAGTCAACAAACAAAAAAGTGATCAGTAACTGGTATTAGGAATTACAAGTTGTGGAGTTTTGTGTAAAACCACACATGGGTATTAGTACGTCTTCTCCTAGTAGTCCTGTCGTAGCTATTGGTACCTGAAGGACCCTCTGAAATCTTTCTAAAGAGTCTTCCCTCTTTCACTGCTGGTGTTGTCAAGTTTCTTTCTTTTTGCATGAATATTGGAAATTCAAGAGAAGTCTGTTAAGGGTTTACACTGGTCTACCTCCTTTTGCATTTATCTGAAGGATCACTTTTACCAAAGAAGTGCAATAACTTCACAGGTGGATATAGTCAGATGCTCTAACAAAATTTAACCCTTGATCAGAACACCGTTTGCCTGTGGAGCAGTATGTTAACATTTATTCCACAACAGAACGTTTCTCAGGACTGTGAAATATGCTGGCAGATCACCCGTTTTCAAGCTGTTTCTTAGCGCTGTTAGTCAGTAAAGGACATAAATCTAAGGTGATCTGATCATAGTAGTTTCCTTGGCACTGTGCTGGCAGGAAAATAAGTTGTAGAGCACCACAGGACAAGACACCAAGGTATGTATCATCTGATGCCAAGATCTCTGGCAGAATTGAGCTACATTAAGCAAGGTATCTCCTATGTGACCATATCATTCCTTGGACTTGGAGGGTTAGTGAGCTGACCTTCAGCAATGTTGCTTTTCTAGCCAGTTCTCAGTGACACATCCTCCCAAGTCATCTATAGGCACAGATGTTCGCTGGCCGCCCTCAGTAGAAGAATGCTGTTCAGCAGCCTTCCAAGGGTCTGAATTTTCAGTGGTATGGTCAAGGAAGTTTGTTTATTTTTTACAATAATCCTGTAGCTGGATAAAACTGCAAATTGTTTTACAGACTCTGAGAAGTGTTTTCATCCATCGTACCTTTATGGCATTTTAGTGAGCTCAGAGAAGATTTGTCTCACAGCTCTGACACTCTTTTTCCGTGTGTAGGCTTTTCTGCATTTTTGCTCTGTATTGTACCTAGAATTTTACAAGTTTGTAATCTGAAGGTACTATGAATAATTAGCACTTGGTGGCAGGCTCAAGCAGCTTAAAGATTTATAAACCATTACTTCTGATTTTTGTAGATTTGGGAACATTGGTTCAAAAAAATAGGTTGGATGGGTTTTTTTGTTTGATTGGTGTGGTGGTGGTTTTTTTTGTGTGTTTTTTTTTTTTTTTTTTTGTGTGTGTGTGTTTTTATGGTTATGATACCAGTTTAATGCAAATGAGTCCATCAAAGTAACAGCTGAAACTCGTCATTGTATCCAAACTAGAATTGGGCACTGGTGTCATTACAGTAATGCTACAGTTGGGATAAGTAAAAAAGAGTAATGTGAAACTAAGGAACAAAGCACATCCTCCTAAATGCTTAGTTCTGGAAGTGCAGTGAGCAAAACCTGCTTTACAGCAGCAGCTGTGTCCTTTGGTTTTGTAGTTGGAATATGTTTCACAGTTAACACTCTCCCTAAAGGTTCAGTTCTAATACAGAATGACTTGGATTTTTGTTGTTTTTTACTGTAATTACTAATTTTTCAATCTCTCTATGGTGATTTGAGACTTTTTGGTCAGGTGTTTGAATGTGTGCATCCTGCGATATACCTCATGTTCATGAGCAGCAAGTACTATTCAATAAAGTACAAAAGGGAAAAAGAAGGTTAACTATTAAAATCGTAAGGTGCTGGCAGCATCAGACTGAGTCTTTGGTTCAGAAAAATGGGTTGGTGGTGTCCTTGCTGATTTGTATCTTGTGCTGGTAGACTTAAGTTTTGTCAAACTAATATAGCTTAGAGTTGTTTTCTCCTAGCCTGGTGCCCACTTTCAGGCCAATACCACTGATCATCCTTGGTTGTATGACCCAAGACCTTCTCACATAACTATTTTGCTTATTAGCCATGTTTCCAGATGATACCTTCCTCCTGGCTTTTGAGAGCAGATGGCAAGTCAGAGATTAGCTGATTATTCCTACACTGATTAGCTGATTATTCCTACACTTGACCGGGGGGGGGACGGGGGGGGGGACGGGGGACGGGGATGGACTTCAGCACATGCTACCAAGATGTGTCTTATCTAAATAAAGCAAATGGCCCTTCTGTCTCAGAAAAATGTCTGCCATTGATAAAAGTTCATTACTTTATGAAGAGTGCCCCACATAGCTGAAGTTCAGATTTCTCTTTCACCACTGAGTGAAAAATTTTCTCTTCCTTTAGTAGTTTGAATAGGAGCTGAGAAATGCAGTTCTGCCACTTTGGTGGATACTGAGCGCTTCACAGCTCTCTGCTCTGCTGAAGTTGGGCAAATGATACAGGATTCTCTTATAAAGTGCCCTAAGATCTGTTGATGCAAGAAGCTGCACTGAGACTTTGATGAAATGGTTACTCTTCACAAAACACCTCTTTGGGTATACACATTAAGCTTTGTGTTCCAGAATAGGTAATTGGAACCGAGATCTGTTGTCAGTCCGAGTGGAAGTGTGCAACAATACTTTGCACAGGAAACGGAAGAGAAAAAATTCCTATTGATATTGATTGATCTCATGAAATGGTCAACTATGCTATTAAATTAGGAAGAATATAAACACTCTATTTTAGTACTGAGGAGAGTATGTTTAGGGCCATGCCACTTGACATGCTAAGTTACTAAGCACAAACTAATTTTTAAACTTTGACCCTGAGGTGGACTGAGTTACTGGTAGTTACTGAAGTCGGCTGGGAAGCTGGGGCTGGAGGTTAGAACTTGTGATTCTTAAAAGTACTTTCAGGTTAGTGTTCATTTTCAGCTTTTGATGGATTTATTTATGGGCCCTGAGGGGTAAAGAGAGGTTTTAAGCAAATTCAAATTCACTAATCACCTGTCATAGCTGTTCAGCAGCCGAAGAGATCACATATGTTTTGTGTGCAGTCAGTGTACTTGAGGATGGCACAAGATCTCCTGAATGAGGGTAACTTGTCCAGGAGTCTTATAAGGAGTTGCTGTTAGGATGTAATCAAAGATTAACTCGGTGCCCTACTGAGTTGTCACTGAAAGCTGAAGGAAATTTCAGAGCAGAGAACCACATGTGTTTATAATGATGGTGTGAAGTTCTCTGTGTCTATAAACTTACCTACATATGAGTGTGTCTTTCTTACTAGTTCTGTTGCCATGTTTCGTGTTTTTATTTTGATTAAAGTATTCTTTGGCTTTGCTATCATATTCAAAGACCCCAAATCTGTACTGTAATTTAGAAAATATTTCTCAATACAGGCATTGTTGACATATATAATGAATTTTCGTGAAATATTGAAGCTTTGAACTTAAATTTGAGTGGCTGTAAATAACAACGTACCAGGGACACTTCTGCCTTGTGGATATTGAGATGTGGGTTATTCCACATTGATAGTTTGAATTTCCTAAGACCCTAGAGGATGTTTATTTATAAAGACTTGGGAGTGTTTAAAGGGATTCAGACTAAAAATCAACTTTCTATTAATTTAGTTGCAACCATTGATCTTATCAAAGCTGGGAATATGAAAGATGTTGATGGCTAGAGGGAAGAAATTGGCCTCCTCTGAGGGAATGAGCAGTCTGTCGCTTGTTTTATCACAGAATTCAAACACCATAAATTCTCATGGAAGCGTTGGGTGTTCCTACTGCTGGTTCTTTCAGAAGACTGTTTATGTTGGAAGTCCAAAAATATATGAGAAATATAATACAATCCTTTTCCTGAACTGGAGAAAGAGCGTATGTACCTTCATAGATTTGGGGTGTAATGAAGATCTGAGGAACTCTCCTGTTGTGCTTTGTCTTCCTCTCTTGCTGTAACAAATTATGGGTGTTTTTCTCTCTGTCTTTAAAAACGTGTACCTGATCAACAAGAACCTGGTCTTTTGTGGGACATTTAGAGACTTAAGGACTGGGCTTTGTTAAGGCATCCATTGCAAATAACATACACTTAGATATATTAGCAGTTAAAATATGTAACGTCAATTACATTAGAGTTGTTACAGCTTGAAAAAAATAAACCAGGGGTTCTT
The DNA here is from genome assembly GCF_018691265.1 of Tyto alba. NCBI lineage: Eukaryota > Metazoa > Chordata > Aves > Strigiformes > Tytonidae > Tyto > Tyto alba. The sequence goes on along the minus strand of NW_024881261.1, from coordinate 40,712,862 downwards.
TTGAGAGCCTTCATAGCCACTACACATCTTAAAAATAATGTCTTGTGTTGTAAAGGGAGACTGCCTCTTGGTGGCTTACAGTACTGGTCTTCAGCCCCTGTGAAAGCCCTTTCTTCCCCACAGTTTTTGGAAAAAATCTCCTCAAATATCCATGAAAACATGATTTAAATGTCTCCTTTTAACCCTTTGCCTTTGGTCTGTCACCTGCAGGAAGACTGGAATATAACGAGTACAGGTGGTAACTCATTTGTTTTTCTTCTCAGTTGGCTTGTCAAATGCTGATTGGCTTGTAATTACATTTTTGTGCTATTATTCTTTGCCTTCCCAACCAGTGGCTTTCATCCAAATTTTCACTTAATGCTCTTTATTCTGCCCATTCCTCATACTTCTGCAAATATGACTTTTTTTTCTTTGACACTTCAAAACTTGTTACTGTATAAATTTCACATAATTACAAGGTCCGTTTCATTGCATGTGTATAACTTTAATGGGGGAAAAGAAATCTTAAACTAGCGTTTGAAAATTAATTTATATTAGTCACCACATGGAATCTAAAATGTTTTAAGAATTTTCTATCTTGAAAATACAACTGTTGGTGGAGCCTATTCTTCTTGTCTGTAGTCATTTGAAACCAAGTTGGAAAAAACGTTAGATCTGAAACTTCTCTGAACTGACAAGAAAATTTTTTTCTCTTGAACTTGATGCAATTTCAGTGGTCTTCATACTTTGCCTCCTCTAGAAAAACAGTTTTTTCAATTGATGTCTATGTAAACAATCTTATTTTGTCAGGTATTACCTGATGGAAGCCCACAAGAAAGGAACCGGAGGTATGTGAGAACTAAAACAGGATTCTAAGATTTGAGATTATGTATTGGCAGAAATACGAGAAGAAAACTGATTTTTCTAGTGGGGATTTTGAACTTCAGGTTCTAAACTTGTCCCTGACTGTTAAAGTTAAAAGTTGTAACATCATATTATTTTGAAAAATCGTTTGGGGAAACTTGGGAGTAATACCATTAGGGGGCTTGTCAAGTGAATAATCAAATTACTGCGTCCCTCAGTTGATGGTAGATTTTTTTTTGCCTGTAGTCAGAGTTCCGTGAACTAGCTCAAGAGATGTGTTATGCTCCTCTGCTAAATGTATTTTATTTTATAAAAGTTATTAGTTAATAAAATCTTTCACATCTTGAAAGACTGACAAATATCAGTAGAACGTAAGACTCTGTCCATTTCTGTTCTTTCTAAATGACAGTTGTTTTTCCTGCAGAAAGTTTATGTCTTTTTCTTTAATAAAAATTATTATTCCAGTAATTCATTTCAGTAGACAATGTTGGACTCCCCTAACTGCATGTGTTCTTAATCTGAAAAAATTCAGTAAGCAAATCAATGAAATTGCTATATGAAAAAAGAAAGGAAAATAAGAAAAATGCTTTTTTTTTGTGCATGTTAGTGTGGCTTCTGTCGTGTGCTTCTCAGATTGTGTGTGCTGTGTTGCCAAAATAAAGGCTTGCTCTTCATCTGAAGACAAAGATTGATAAAGAAGCACAACGCTTTTTGTTTTAAAGTACTATTATAGGAAAGAAATGAGGAAAAAAATAAATGAAGTGCTTAACATTCTGCTAGTTCATTTAAGTACCATTTTCTTCCATGTAACTGCTGTGGACAACCATATGAAAATGACCATATTGTGTTTATACTCTCCTTAAAAATGTAATTCCACCCCCCCCCCTTTTTTTTTTTTTTTTTTTAACAACAGCAACATTTGGCTTCTTAAAAGCTTGAGTAGTTGATACTCATTATTTCTTCCATTTACTCATGGGATAAATTAGGCAAATTGAAATAGTTCAAGAGAGATTGAAACTGCCTATAATCAGGACAAACAAATGAGTAGCATGTAGTAAAGGAGCTACTGCCAGCTCTAGCTTTTCATAATATCTGATATCTCCTACTCCCCCCCTACCCCCCCTTTCTTTTCTTTTCCTTTTTGTGGCAATGGCTTGGATTCTTCTGTTTATTAATACCATTTGTGTAATGCTATCTTCGTTCACAGGGACTTTGGGCAAGGGACACTGGCATAAGCAAATCTTACACGTTTTTTTCCCAGCCACCCTCCCAAATTAAGAAGAAAACCAACAAAAAGAAAATCCCCAAACCTTTGATTGGTTTACCTAGGCAGCTTGATTAACCATGATTCTAGTGAAATTTTTTTGTGCCTAAGCAACAGCTAACTCTCTAGAAATGAAGGCACAGAATTATCTGATGAGCTTTTCTTGTTGAGCTGAACCTCAATAAATGTATGTATGTACTAAAGTAGATCAGGGGTCCTCCTCCAGGTTTTTGTGATGTTTCTGTTTTCTGTACCACCCCCCTTGGCCTCCATTTGACTTTGATGCTGGACTCATCCTTTTCCATATGTAATGGGGGCCTCTACTCCTGAACTTTGTGTTCTTTAACTTCTTTGGGGTTTGTTTTTAGGCTATGTTTGGCAGCTGGGATTTTTTTTTTTTTTTCCCCCTCCGCTGCTAACTTCTATCAGGAAGAAGCAGCACAGTCACTTGACAGTAGCTCTGTATATGCTGGTCTTTGTGCAGCACCCATCTCAAGTGTATGTCAACAGATAAAGGAGTACAAAAGCAGAAAATACCTATACACTCCTAAGTTAGGATCCTTCAAGCCTCTGCATCTGGTAGAGCGTTGATATCCCAGGGAGAGTCCTGGTGCTTGTAGTGGGATTCTTGCACTGAGAGGCAAGAATTGGATCTTGTGTCTTGTGCTTAGTATTCAGGAGTTTGTTGTTGTTCTGACATTTTAATTTGTCATTATTGTGGTCTCTATGCTTGTTCACAGGGAATAAAACCAAATATAAATCATGAGCCTCTTTGGACCTCATGATCAGCTACCAGAGCATCAGACTTATTACTGCACCAAGAGAAGTGATTAACTTACATACAGAGTGGAGATTTTTTTTTTCCTTGTCTTTTTCAGAATTAAGAGTTTCATATCATTTTAGAGCAGGCAGGATGGAGTACAAACTATGTCCTCCTTGAGAGAAAAGTCAGAACCTGGATGGTTTGGAGTTTTTAGAGGAGTGTTTTGGGGATTTTTTTTTTTTTTTTTTGTGTAGTGTTGGTTGTTTTTTTTTTTTTGTTGTGTTTTTTATTTACTTATTTTTTAAAGGAAGGGCTGAAATTTTGAACCCCCCTTCTTTGATCAGCAGACATAATGTTAGTGTGTTCTTTTGGTTTGGTGTTTTTTTTGTTTTTTTTTTTTTTTTAATCTTCTGATGCTTAAGTGAAGGTGAAATCACACATCCCATCTGTTTTCTGTGGTGTTATTCTGCAAAAATAATAGAAAACAGGTAGTAATTAGCTTTTCAAAGCTGGTAGGTAATATCTACAGTCTCTCCAGCAGATTACAAGGACTTTTTGGGATAGAGGGAATTTCCACCCTGAATTCTGTGTGCAGTTCTCATCTTGAGTCATATTTTAGACTGATACTGCATTATGGCTGTCAAGTTCTTTCTGCGGCATTTAAATTTTTGAAGGATAGGCAGCAGGAACTCTGAAGCAACGACAGAGCAAGAACACACAGTTTAACTTTTTGCTGTAGAGATGTGATCTTCCCGTAATGATGGGTGAAGGCTGCTCAGAGATTGACAGATGCTTTCAGTTAGTCCAAGGTGATAAACAAATAATCCCTGACAGGATGTTGATGCTTGTTGAGTTTCGTGGTCCTTTCTTTTGTTGTCTTCTGAGTAGAAACTTACAGACTTTCCTTTCCCTGAATGTTTTCCACTGGAGAGCTTGTGAAGGAAATTTAGAGAGTTGACTTGGTTTGGGCCTCTTTTTGGGAGGTGTCTGTGTTGTGTTCTCTGTGCCTTCAGACTCCCCGAGTCCCTCCCTGCCTCTCCTCCTCCAGGACTGCAGTTATCCCGGGGAGCACTCAGAGAGGTGAAAGAGTTGGCTCTATTGTGTAGGGTATGTTCACATTTGAAATGATTTTTGTGTGTTTGGGAATGGGGAGAAAATGTTCTGCTACTTTCAGTCTCTCTTTGGAAGAGTTCCAACCCTCTGGGGAGAGGAATGAGTGAAGGTGTACCTCAGTTTTGTTATTTGTGCCCTTCGGTTCTCCATTTCCTTAACCATACATGTGATGTTTGATTATAATTTGTTTTGGAAGATTGCAGGCTGAACTGCATTTTTTCTTGGAGGAACTGCAAAATGACACATACTTGTAGCAGCGTTTGTAACAGAAATGTCAAGTTTCATAAAGAGCAGCTCATTTGGATAGATTACAGTAAAACATACCTATTGTATCAGGTTTTAGATTTGGTCAATGCTTTTTAGCTTGAGGGAAAATAGAGAGTGCAAAGGTTCCATTAGTGACTTGTAATTATGGGTGACCTCCAGGGTGTTCAGTAAAAAGGAGTGACTTTCTAAAGACTTTCAGACATCAAAATTGCATGTTCCCTTCTGGAAATCTTGGTAAGTAAATATTGTTGGCTATTGGGAGTTTACTTTCCATGGACTTCTGAGAGCTTCAGATTTTCTGTGTGGGATCTGGTCTTTCTGTACTTTTCATTTCCTGGAGCAAAGAGGACATGGTATTTCCTGAAATGCAAAATGCAGCATGGTTACTTTAAAGTTTTCTTTGTGATATTTCTCAAAAGTACGTAGATTGATCATGGTGACCAGAGCTGGTGTTTTAAGGATGCTTGAACAGATAAAAGCTCAAGTTCTGTTCTTAATGTTCATTAATGTAAAGATCTACATCATGCATAGTTATCCAAAAGATGATCAGCAGTAGTTTCACTTAGAGGAAAATACTAGATCAGAGTGTATTACACATGTAAGTTCAAATACTAATACTTTGTAACTTGTTTGAAGGTGTAAGGACGATAGGGTTTAACTCTGCTACCTATATTTGAACAGAGACTTGTAGCTCTATAGCTTAACCTTCTAGGATGCTGACAGTTCACATCCGTTAATGGTAACTTTAGAGTTAAAGGCTTGATTTTTATTTATTTATTGAACCAGTTCTTGTAGAACAAACATCTTGTATTATCAGAGTGGGTACTGAGAAGTATATGCTGAAGGTAGGACTTGTTACAGCCAATCAAGTTACCTGGAGTGTGGCTTGTGACTTTCCTTTATGACAAGTGTAACACTGTGTAATGATTCTTTGTAACTTAATTTCCTTCCTATGCAGGATAGCTTTACTGAGGTGAAAAAACAAAGCACTGGGAGTACCAAAACAAAACAGAAACCAAAAAACCATCACACACAAAAAAAAACGACAAAAAAAAACACAAACAAAACCCCCCAAAACCTTAAAAAACCCTAACAAAAGCCCAACAAACCCATGAACCAAAACCCCAAACCACACACAAAAGAAATACCCCTCATTTACACCTAAAAATAGATATGAAAACAGTGTTGTATATGCTATCAATAGGATATCTAACTTTGAGTTGCAAAGTAAATGACATGTATTGGTAAACATAAAATGGATGATACTCTACATACATGAATTCTAATTTCTAGTGTAAGTGTAAATTCTTATACTGTTAAATTCCCAAAGAAGTTAGATTTTAGTGAAATTGTCAGCACCATGTGGAGAGAGCAAGTTTATTGTCTGTGTAGGTACGAAGAAGGACTTCTTCAGTCCTTTACCTTGGAGAGGAAATGATAAAACATTATTTTCCTTACTGAATGAGCCAGGGATTTTTTTGTCCCTAGAGGGTTTTAAAGTTATTTTTTTTTGTTTGGTTTGGTTTGTGTTTGTTTGGGGTTTTTTTAGGGTAATAATGGTGCTATAATATTTATTGTTCTTCCCTATTATCCTTGTGACTCACTATTTATATTTCAACATTATCCTTTGTTTAGCCAAGAAAAGAAGGGAAAGGATCTCTGGAAAAATAACACGGATTCAGTTGTGTATCTGTGTGTGCACAGAGCTGAGCAAGTCAGCTCAACAAGGGGCATAGAAACTTCTAAAACCAAGCATGTGATCCTAGTGGGAGATGTAAAATTACTATTTTTGAGATTTATTTATATTTTTTTCCCCACTGCTTCCATTATCAGAGGCTCGTCTGCTACTGATGTTGCATTCTTGCAGCTCCCATGCCTCAAACAGCTGAGCAAAGCAGCCGGGTGTATTAGGAGAACTGTAATGGTAAGAGTTAAAAACAGCCTTGTGAATGCACTGGCTTGTCAATGGAAGATGACTGTGTACTAGTTGTACCTTTCTTCTTGATACAGGATTACTATTCCAGCTTTATTTAGAATGACATCTTCCTTTATTAGGGTAAAGGTTGATCCCATTGCAATGCAAATGTCTAAGCCTGGAGGAGAACTAGAAGGAAAGTAATTCTCACCTGAAGAGGCTGCCCAACCTTGGGAATTAACTGAACTGCTCTTAACTGTGGTTCTGTCATCACAAAGAGACTAGAGGCAAAAACAAATGTGAGTTTATACTGTATTTTTTCACCTGCTGGCTAACAAGAGCAGAATGAAAAAGAAAAGGGTAGGGAAGGGGAAACAGCAATCTTTCTCTGGGAGGAATGCACAGAATTTTTGCTTACAACTCATCCCTGTTCTTACAGACCCCACTTACACTGTTCTCTGCATGCACAAGTATGTGCTCTCTGAAGAAGCTGTGTGGAAATCTCTTAAAAATTAAGAATCCTGAGGTAATGCTTTTTGAGGCTCTGTGTGCCTCTGACTCTTTCAGAAAAAGTGAAATCCTGTTTTGTGCTTAGGCAAAGTTAAGCAGGACTAAAAGGAATGTCAGAATTACATAGTATTTTTTTTCTCAGTGTTCCCCAGCACCTTTTCAGTTTAGCTTTTCTGCTGTCATTAAATCCTTAGGATGATGATTAAATACCACCTCATTTAATCCTTCTTTCAGAGACCAAATGGCAATAAATAAGTACTGATATAATGGACCTGGCAGAGCTTGAACACTACCAGTGTAAGTGATGGTACATGTGCTTTAATAAAAGGTTCTGGGTCCTGCACTCTCTGTGGCTGATGCTTCCAAACGGCTGGGTTTGTAGGGGTGGCCCACAGAGGTGAATGTGCTGGAGCTGACAACAGGCTCAAGGACTGAATCAAGAAGATGCTGCACAGCAAAATTCCTTACAGATGTACCTACACCTTGCTGCACCCTGGTTTAGGTCTCCAGATTTCATATTTCATTTGAATATTGGCTCAATACCCGAGGAAGGAAACAGTTCTCTGTGCATCAGTACCATCTCTTCATCATCTTGCTTTACCTAAACACAAAGGATAATAAAAGCAATCCCTTCTTGCTCATCTGAAGAAAAAATACGTTGCCCAATTTCCGCTTGTTGAGTCTGCTTGCAAAGCTTATCAAAATAACAAATATAGTATTTTTTAAGTTACTGTAAATCAAACATTGCCTTATAACAATTGATCAATATGTTTTAAAAAGACCCAACCAAACTAAACCCAAAACTTGCCATCTGCTAAGCTGTCACCCTTGTGACCAGGGTTCTCAGATTTTCTGAAGCATTCACATAAAAATGAATCAAAATATAATTATTCAATACATAAACACAGCAGCAGTTGCTGCATAGGCAAAAGGAAAATAAAAGGAACAACGGAAAGCAGCTCTTCCCAGTGCCTGCGGTGCACTTGACTTACTCTGTGTGTGGAAATCAATACCTGTGTGTATATCTGTGCATATATGTATACATATAAAAAATGTATCCAGTAGCAAGTTAGTTTCCCAGCTTCAGAAGCCTGCCTGTTTTCCCACCTGGGAGGAGTAGCTGTAGTTTGGCAGATGCGCTGCTAACAGGTGATGTGCTGTGCTGGGTTTGACCTCTGGCTGGCGTGGTGGTCGGATGGTGCCTGAAAACCCTGTGCCAGGGTTGAAGTGCTGGGTGAATTTGTGCCTGCCGCAATTCGTTACCGTCCCTCTGATTTTTCATGTTAATAGCATCTGTGTCAAAAGATGGCCTTTATCATGCTCCTGTTGCTGCTTTCCTGCATTGGATTTTCAAAACCTATGCATCTAGGCACTTAAGCTGATGTTGCATAATTGGCAGCAGAGCCACTTAGATGCCACGTACGTGAGTAGTTACAGTCAGGCAGCAAGTGTGCTTCAAAACTCCTAAAGCAGCAGGTGAGTGACCCAGAAGTGGTTTTCACCAGCTTTTGTCAATCAACTTACAGCTCAGCGCTTTCCTTCTGCAGCTCTGTTCTTGTGCTGAATTATAAGGCTGTTTTTTTCCTTTATTGTCATTTAAGTTCTTCAGCTTTTGATTTGATTTAATCAGACCCATCAGCTCACTTTCAAAACTACACAGGAGTCCCAGTGGAGCACCAAGTACAAGCATGTTAAATCCATTTGTCATTTAACTCTATCATGCATAATCGTAGAGATGATAAAGCTTGTGTTATCATAATGTATTAATGTCACTTCTGTTACTCCACTACATTTCTTTTTCTTAATTTTTTCCTGCTACATGTTTCAACTGGTTCTATCAGGGACTGCATCATGTGAAGTATGGGAAATAAATAAATCCAGTTTTTCTCTGAAATATTAAAGGTCTGCACTAAGAAGTTGTCTCTTCACAGAAATTTAGTAGTCTTATTGTAATACAAACTGATAATTTAGTCCTAGATAGTTTTGTAATTTGAATACTGAACACTTATTTCTCTGCGTAATGGTCTAATCCACCTCTTTGTTGCATCCCTTAGCACAGAGACATGCAAATATAACAATGCCCATCACTTATCCATGGGTATTGTTATAAAAGATGCTTAAAAATTGAGGTTGGGGTAGCATTTAATAAAAATGAAATAATCAAAGCCAGGTTTGACAACACAGATGCTGTTGTGTAAGTCTGTAAATTAGTCTCAAAGTAGTTATTTAAAGAATTGATACGGCATTAGGATTCTAGTTCTTGTTTTGCATAGTGAGCATTAGCTGCATATGAATAAATAACACATCTCTGCTAACACCAATATTGGTGCCTTGCTCCAGTTCGAGAGAGGAAAAAAAAAGGAATAGAAATAGTTTTGGCAGTAGAATTCACCAGTGAAAGCTATGCATATCAGTCTTTGATAAAAAGTGTGATTGTGATCCTTGTTCTGCTTTCAGTTGCTCAAGTTCATTTTTATTTTCCTTTGGGCATAATTTGAGTACTTAATTTATCTCCAGGACTCCACTGGAGTATTTCAATAGCAGACAAATTATTTGTCAGATAGCTTTTGATGGGAGCCTTTCTCTTATTACTCTCAAATGACTTCCCTGTAGGCTTTTTATATTCTTTTTAGAAAGTCCCAGGGACCAAAAGAGTGCTCTGGGATTGAGATTTACTGCTTCTTTAGCCTGGAGAGAAGCTCTCTAGGAGAAGCCTAATCTTTTCAAGAAAACTCCCAGTTGACTGAGGGTGTGGTTCCCTCCTGGTTCCTCCAGTAATTAAATTTGTAATTTTACAGCATCCAAAAAGATACAGAATATAGAGTCCTTGAACTGGGTACCAATTTGTTATTTGTGACCTGAGTTCATAGATCTTACGCTTACTGGGCTTAGTCATCGCGCCAAATCAAAAGAATTTCCCGAATGCATGAACAGTAAATGGTACCTTTAGAGCAAAGACAAAATTCTAGTCTCTTGCTGGGAGACTCGGAGAGGGGAGAGCTGAAAGCTGTTGCTGAGACCAACACAGACATCTGTGGGCTTGCTGAATTTGAATAAGTGCATCTATATTTAGTCCGTAACAACTTTATTCCTGTGCAGCCCCCACTTCAAAAGGTTTTCTGCTCTGTCAGGTAATGGAACCAACTGCACAGCGTTGTGGGCTGTGTGAGGTATTGTCTGGGCTCGAGTTCAAGGAGCTAAAGCTCGCGTCAGGCAGGAGCCTCAACGCTGCTCATCTGGAACGCAGCTTCTGCTGCTGAGGCTGTTGACGTCACCAGGTAAGGGGTTTGGCCGTTTTATAGATCTGAGACATCGCCAGATACTGTCAGATCAGTAAATAACAGCAAAGTGGTAATTAACAATTTTCATAATGCGCGGTAGAGAAGGGAGGGGAGTTCTGAGTGAAAATTAACTTCTTAAAGAGACCGTAGAGGAGCAAAGGGATTATTCTTCTGTGGGCTGCAAGACTGTAAAGGCCCAAGGGTGATACATTCTGAGGATGAGAGAAAAACTGTGGTTCAGAGACTGCAAATGTGGAGGAGGCCTTTTCCTACCATACTGGTAGGATTTCTCAGAAATTGTCCTTGGAGGATTTTGCTGTCTGAAAGATGACCCACAAATTCTTGGGTTTTTTTGTGGGTCAAAAAAAGGCAATTCTGTGTTGCTTCACAGATCTATTCCACAGGCATGATGGAGATCTGGGGGAGAAAGGGTTATGTGCGGGGACATGGATTTGCTGCTGCTTCCCTCCTTTTATTTTTTTTCTCCTCAATTCAATATAAATTTGTGAGCAGGGCCTTACCTCTAGTTATTCCCCTGGGTTGAAGCCACTGCTGGCTGTTCTCTTTTCTGCCCTGTTTGCACACCTCCATCCCTATTTCTTCCCAATTCTTTTTTTGCCTTCTGGTTCCTGGGTCTGTAGGGACTTCAGGATTGAGTTAAATTTGGGTACTGCCTGACACTTCAGGTGAGGCCAGGTCTGACCTTTAGGGTTTTTTTGTTTTGTTTTGTTTTGCTGCTTTTTTTTTTTTTTTTTTTTTTTTTTTTTTTGGCACCTAGGAATCAGGGTAGATCTGTGCTCATCTGGTTGTTCAAAAAAATATACCACGTTCACATGAGTGCAGTAGTAGTACTAAGTGTGAAATTGTTCACTTAGCTACTTGGTGGTTTTCTATGCATTTTTTGTGGGTTTGTTACCTGTAAACATCATCATTGGTAATTGTGTTTTCTCCACTACCTTGGCAGAGTTGGGGGCAGAGGAGGAGGTAGGGCAAGGTGGGAAACTGGTTCCCTGGAACAATGCTTGCATCCTTGTCTTCCTTTACAGCTGCATGTTGCAGCCTATCACAGTTTTTAATCCCTTTATGAAGTTGCAGTGCTTTTGTTTTCTAATCAGGATGGCCTGAGGTGCCAAGTAACCAAGTCTGTGATTCCCATTGAAAGGCTGCATAATGATTTATTTTGACAAGATCTATTTACCATGAAACCATGACCAGTGATGCTAATTTTACTGTCATTTTCAATTCATAATAAATGAGCCCTTATTAGCTTTTCTAGCACTTCTTACTAGAAATGCTGACAAGCCTAAAATTGCATGGCTTTCAGGTTTTGGCACATTATATTTTATTTCTCTCATCCCCTGAGACCATTCCCTCTCAGAATTGTCATATGCAACAACACTAGACCAAATGAACAAAGCCTGCTGTTGCTCAAAACTGAAGATTGCTTAGGCACAGATGTACTCAAAGTCATTACAATACAAAAAAACCCAAACTTTTTTGAAGTAGTTGATAATATCTTGGACTGAAATTACAGTTTCTGAAGACTATTCCAGCAGTTCTCTTGCCTCATGCATTTTAGGTTTTTTTTTGCAATAATGTGACATTGATACTGACTGACAAGTTTGAGTAGTGAGGCTACATCTTTTCTAAAGATTTTAAGTGCTAATATTTTGTAAACCAAATTATCTGAAAAGGCTTGTTCAGCACCTTCACTAGAGGAAAAGTTCTCCCTACTCGTTTTAAAGCGAAATTTTGATTACCAGTGCTCTTCCTGGTAGCATAATGTAACCTCTTCATTTAGCCCCTGATCCTCCCTGCTTGTGCTTAACACAGGCATTAGCATAAAACTAGTGTTACCACTAGATGGATCTGTTTCTTTAATAAGTCATTGACTACCACTTGTTAAAGAGAGAAATCTTTTAAGACTTCTCTGAGCGATGTAAAGTAGACATTATCTAACTGCTCTTCAATGACTACAGTTACTTGTAGGAGGGGCCATTAAAAACTGTTGCTTTTATTTATTCAGCAGCCTATACTACTGCTTTCCATGTATGGAACTACTAAGAGCTCTAGGATTCTGGAAAAAATAGTGGTTTGGTTTATGTATTTTTTTAATTGAGGGATCAGCACCAGTAACACCTTGCTGAAGTACTTATATGTACATCTGAAAAATTTATCAGAATTTTTCCTATGTAAACATAGGTACTTTGACCTGTGACAAATTGAAATGTTCAGTTTCAGTAAATATATGTGGTCATCAGTTTTTATTTAAGAAAAAAATAATCTATTGTCTTATAAATATTGAAAGCACATGAACATCTACTTTGTTTTACTCAAAACCATCTGAAATGGAATGGCAAGGCCATTACTAAAGCGTTTACAACAAAAGCTAGCCTTAAACAGGAAAGGCAAGGGATATTTTTAGAAGCAGGCACTTTATCAGGTCAAAGATGTGACAGTTACAATTTCTTAGAAACTTTCATACACTAAGGTAAGAAAATTAAATTTGTATTTGATGCTTTGCACTGTATCTCTATGCCAGGAGATGTAAACCAAGAGATTCTCCCTGTCCAAAACGGACTAGTTCTGACAGAGGCAAGGGAAAAGGACTTACCTAGAAAAAGGTGTCAAATGACCTGGGTTGCTGTTGGCCATGGTGGATGTTGGTTTAGAGATGTCCCTTCCAACCACTACTGCTACAGTTTTATAAAACAAATTAAAAGCATTAATAGATATCTCTTATTCCACAAGAAGGAAAATATCCCCAAACCTCCCAAAGTTTTCTAAAAGTTTTCTTCATACATAACGAGGCACAAGAGAACTATTAGATTAGATTCCAGAGAGTTATAAGTTTATTTATTGAATTGATATTTAAGTACCACTTCAACACTTTTTTTTTTTTTAACCCCTGGCCTTGAAAGACCATTCCCTGCTCTCCCTGGCAGTTTGTGCTTAGATTTCAGGTCAGCCTGTCTATAATGCTTGCCTGTTGCCAGTTCCAAACTGTACTTGTTTTATGGAATTAGTATGGCACCATCATGCAAAACGGGCAGCTTTAATCAACTGCAATGAGACATCTTATTTACCAGTGTGTCTGAACTTCACAAATTAATTAAGAGGCAATTAATTTCTACATAGGTGTTTCTCTGATGCTTATTTGCCAGAGCAGTTATACAAAATGCAAGATGCAGTTGCGCATCAGATGATGGTGGTTTTCCTCCTGGTTCTGCAGATCTTCCAGCTGCTGCCTGAGACAGGTGTCTGTCTTTTAAGATCATACTGCAAATGTGTATGAATTTTTAGAAGGCACAAGTGAAACTGATCTTTTTGTGGCATCTAAAGCAGTAAAGTGGGGAAATAAAAGAGGAGTAGATGACACTGTATTGTGTAGTGTGAACTGACCTTGAATTAGCAGTATCTTGAATAAGTACATGCTAGTTAATACAGAAGTTGTGCATGTGTGTCTAACCTGAAAGTTCTGTGCTGGGATTAAGTGCCCTTGCAAATCACGGACCTTTCATATGCATTTACTGTTCTTGAATTTTTAAGCTGTCAAACAGGTTAAAAGAATCAATAGTAGTAGCTGCTTTAATTTTTCAAACAAGCCAGAGTATTAGGATTCAAGTTACTGTTTTCTTCTATTGCTGTTTTCAAAACAACTGTTGTAACACAACTCCGATGCTGCAGAAGGGCTGACAAATTTGACTTTTGCTAGGAAATCCGTTGCAAATTAGTAACAGCACAGGTATACTCATTGCCAGTATTCATCCTGCAGTTTCTTTAGCCCAATTGCATTAACCTAGTTGCGTGTGATTACACAGGTATGTAAAGTTCATTTGGTTTACATGGTAGCCTGCAGGTGCTTTTTAGCTCACCTGGCTGCACTCTATCCAGTGTTCTTACTTGTAAACATTAAAATAGATTTTATAGGCTACTGATTTAAATCTTGCAATGGTACTTAATCAGTAATGTATGTTTGAGAGGGGGATTTTGATCAGGATTTATTAGCTTAAATTATTGTTTTCTTGTGGAAGCTTTTTGTTAAAATTTTGTAGACACTGTAGTTATTGATATCTGAAATTACTTCAGTTCATTAACAGTAATGAATAAAATAATAAAATACAACAGCATAATGATATCTAATTGCAACAAGCTAGATTACAATCTTTTATTTACAGATAGGCATAAATGAATTGTAGCAGTACAACTCAGATAATACATATTCTTCTGGATTTTGCAAAGATTTTCTGCTTTAGAAAAAAAAAACTTTTCAGCAACACATAGGTGGGTGTTTAAGTGCAGGGCATTCACTTGCACTGGCATGCTTTCTATTCTTAATTCGGCATAGGCGTAATTCTTGACTACATGTGGCTATATAGAGAGGTTGTAGTTCACTGTTTGCTTGCCCTAGCTATGGTATTTGCAAGTTGGTTTAGATGTGGGAAAGCGCTTGGTTTTTTTCCCCCTTAAATTATTTGAACTAGATGAATGTCTTCATTTAAGTGTTAAAGCTCTAATTTTAGTTACTTCTACAGCGTATAACTATGTTGGAGTTTCAGGGTGACATGTAGCAGGCAAAGGGTCTGCTATATACTTGAATGTCTATTCTATGGCATGTATGGAAGCTCCCTTGCTTTTGTGCAACATCAGTTTGAGGAGGCGCAGAAGAGCTGTCATTAAAAATGTAAGCATAGTGGTTTAGTAAAGTGCAGGTTACTGTTTAGACTGCAGACTGATTCAAGTTTGTCTCAATTGTGACATGGATTTTACATAAAGTAAGAGCCTGAGGTTTCCTCTGAAGAACCATGCCATGGTTAGAATTGTATGAAACTGCTAATTTTCACCTCACAAGTGGTGTGTAAGAATAATAATTTTCTGTCTTCAAAAACTGCTTTTACTTTCAAAAAACTCCTGTGCTTTAGCTGAAAATACTGGTCTATCTCTAGCTATGTAGTTTGCTTCCACAGAGTCGTCCAGCTATTAGCTGGAGATAAGATTCCTAATAGGCTGTTTCTCCTGATGTGGGTCTTCTCCTGTGTGTATTTTTGTTCACCTGTGATCAAGTAGACTCTTTGGCACACCCAATTTGTCACTCCATTCATATACAATTAGCATTTGTGCTGCCATTTTGCCCAGGGAGAATGATAATGTGTCAAACACTAATTACCTATCTACTGTTCCTAGGAGGTGCAAACGATGAAGCAGTAATAAAACTAGGTTTGACAGCGCTATTTAAAGTATTTTCAAAATTCCTCTGAATTTTTACTTTAAAGTCGGTTAATGATGGTATGGTCAAGACTGTCATAGGAGGATGGCATAACAGGCTTTGACTCAGTATGTCAGCTGTTAATCATCATGTCGTCTTCTGTGGGAAGAAAAAAAGACAACTATATATTTCAGTATAGTTAAAATATGCATGCCACTTTTACGGTAATACCTCATGTATCTCTAGAGGAGGTAATGAAGTTGCAAATTGTCTAATCATTCTAATGCATGCATATAGCAATTCTGTTTGGCAAATTTGCAATCAAGCCATTGATTTGGTTTAGCTAATGCTAGCTAATCATGAAGGGTTAGAATTTCAGCTGTGACTGATAGGCTCCATGAGCAGCTTTCTGTGGGTGACAGATTGGTAAAAGCAAGAAGCTGTGAGAACAATGCTGTGCTTTCCTACTTTGCACTGCAGTGTTACTGTTAAAGTTGATTTAAATGATCCTAGACCCCTGGCTGCTACCAGAGACATCTGTCTGTGAGCCTGCGATGGTGAGAATTCTGTGTTGCTTAGCCTCATGCGCATGTTCTGGGGAAGTGAAGGCCTGCCAGATGACATTCCTTGGAGATTCCCGTACAAGTACTGTCAGTCCACCAACTTCATAGGTTTTTCTTGTAGTTGGACTATAACTATGGTAAAGACCCAAGCCCTGTTCAAGTAGGTAAATGCCTGGAGCGATTGTGTTACTTTGAGTAGCTCTGTCGCGTTTCTTACAGAATGCCAAAGATTCATGGTGCTGTATAACAGCAAATCAACAAGAGAGAGAATTTACTGTGACCTTCAACATCTCTAGCTACTGTGTTTCTTAGGCTGTTTGGTTTAGCATTGTTTTAAACTGTTAAGTAACGTGTGTTCAGGAGGCTTGTGTCTGATTGGTGTGCTGACATAAAAATTCTATTAAAAGCATTGAGTTTTACTCTAGAGAAAGAATATCAATGTCCTGGAATCATCTGTTATTTTCAGTATGAAGTTGCTAACATGGAGTTAGCATCACACTTGGCACATGCATGCAAGTAGAGTTTTCAGTTCTGTAGCACTCCTCCGAGCTCCTTTGCTGCCAAGGTTTTCCCCAGATCTTGCACAAAACCCAAACTCTAATCCCCGTTCTTTTAGTTTGGCTTATCTTTTGAGTCTGCAGTAATTTTAACCTCCATTTGTGCATGATGGCTTTTCTCTGTTCTGTGGTTTCTTTTAGGAAGGCAGTTGAGGTCTCAAAACTCTTGCTCTGTAGAAGTTATGCACTGAGGCCTGAAGAAGAGAAATCCCATTTTATGGTATTCTTCAAAATGTCTGACCAATGTATTGAACCTGGTTGATTCTCCAGTACCCGTACTGATCTCAGACACATCTATATACCTTAAAAAGGAGAACTGTCTATTAGATTAATAGGCCTAGAGCTGATTTGGATACTGCAGCTTTGGCCATCAGTTAAAGCTTTTATGGGCATTGTTAGCAGCCAGTAAAAGCAGACCAGGCATAGTTTAGTTTTGAACTTGGCTTTTAGGAGGATACTGCATTTAGCAAGTAGGTAGGTATCTTTTCTGTCAGCACTCATTTGTGGCTCCCTTTAAGACTTTGTGGCTATCAGCAGCCCACAAATTTCTTACCGTAAATACTAATGAGAAATAATAGATGCTCTGAAAAGGTAAAGCCCTGGCATGTTATTCAGGTTTCTTTTTAGCTGAGGACACTTGGTGGTAGACTTCTGTGCCATGAAAAATGACAGATAAAATGTGTGTTGTCCCAATGAGTCAAAGAAATTACCCCCTTAATAATAGTAATTACACTGTGCATCTGTGATGTTCTGCATGCTTAAGACTGTAGAGATATTAGCTAATTAATCCTTTCAACACTGCTGTGCAGTTGATATAGCTGGTACTATTATCTTCCTTTTGTAAATGAAGGAAAAAATAGGTTGACTGATGTGCTTAGCAGCACAGAGCAACCTCAAACTTCAGAAGTTTATTCCACTGCACTGCAGTGCCTTGAAGGCACAAGCAAAATGGAGATGCACCTAGGAGCATCACTGCAGAGGCAGACAGTTAAAAATTCTGGCTGCTGTTGCTCTTTTTCTTCATTATTACTATTTTTTTTTTAGAACTACATTATCTACCAAAGTAGTTGGTCTTAAAATGATGGTAGAAAAGACTTTTCTTGTGGCACAAGAGCTACTAAAACAGCTACTGATGAACACAAATTCAGCTTTCAACCTTCAGCAGCGCTGGGGACTTGTAACGTGGATGTCAGCTGTGACAGGGTACACTTTGTCTGCCAGCTGCTTGGGAAATAAAAGCAGCTGTTGGTAAGTACCAACTGTGAAGCTCATTTGGTACAGAATTCATTCACGGAGTGAATGAACAATCAGTGTTGATACAGCATCTTCTGTGAAAGCAGTTGAGGTATGGTTGTCACATTAAATGTGCTGGCCACAAAAGTCAATTCTAGCTGAACTCAAGGTGGTGTTGCATAGTCTCCTAAGCAAATTAATTTCTTTCAACACTGCAGGCAGTAGATGTTTCATGTTCATCTACTGTTTGAACTCTGTAAAGGGTGTGTAGTTTAATGTAGTTACTAATATCGCACCTTGATAATCTGGTGATAAACGGGCTGTGTCTTGCATGGAGATTTCAGTTCTTATGACTAGGTTGGCTTTGGAGTCTGTCAGCTGTCTGTAAAGTCCCAACTACTCATTGCCTTCATAGCCCTAACTATATTTTTGTAAGCAGTTTTGCTGACCCAGCTCACGTGTATACAGTGTGCCAGAAAAGCTCCTGTGCAGTAGGCTAATTTCCTCTAACGCAGCCCTCCTCTGCTCTTCCAGTTCAAATGTCTTCTAAAGCCACCTGGCTGCTTCTGTTGTGCCACAGTGGTGGAACAAGGGAAACTTGAAGCACATCTGAAAGCTTGTTATGTTTGTTGGAACGACCTCCTCTGTTGCTGAGAGACAAAGCCTTCTCATTATACGTGTCTATATGGTTGGCTGATAGTTCCAAAGTTATGAATACTCTAATTGATGTTCTTGGATCTTTTTAATGGTAGCAAATAGAGACATCGCTGGCATCTTTCAGCGTCTGATTTTTCCTCCTTGACAGCCAGCACAAAATATGCTGATGTTGTGCAGTACTGTGTAATACCTCCCTTCTTGCACTTGGAGAATACTCAGCTTGCTTATGTCAGGGAATGGTGTCGAAGGAAAGAACACAGAAGAATATAGATCTGAGAGATCATCAGCCTTTGGAACCTCAGCTGATACTTTCCTACTATGCACTATCATGAACAAAGATGTTGGCCCTGACAACATTTTTAGCCTGGGTTTTCACTGCAGTCTAAAATATCTTTTCTTCCTTCTGATTTGTCAGCATCTTTTCAGTGATTTTTGACACTGTCATCCGTTTCTGATCAGTTTTCACACAGGTGTAGATATATCAAAACTCACTTACTTTGAAGGAAAATTGTGGCTGGCTATAGGAAACATACTTAAATTAGTATCTCCAGTAAGAGAGAGACTGTGGTGGGTTTGGCAGTCACTGTATTTAACTTTTCTGCCCCTGTGGGATGCGCAGCTCTGAATCAGCCATGCTTTATGCCACATCCTAACCAGTGGTCATTTCTGCATGTCAGAGAGAGCTGAGAATGCTGGTTTATGTTGAGGGAGTTTGAGGAGATGTGTAGGGGTAGTTAAAATATTGCATTAAAGAAATTCATGGGGATCGTAAGGGTAGTTGGTGATATTGCATTGAAGTGTTGGAGCAGGTCTTAGAAGTCTGGTATCCTAATTTTTCATCACTTGGAAAGCGTTAACTTCTTTTTTTAGTTAATGAGTGTGAAGGGAAATTGACTCTTGATTGAACTGCCTGTCTATTTTCATAGCTATTAACTTTGTGCTGCAGCATGTAAAGCTACCTTCACAAGCAACATTACCAAAATAACACAACCTTTAAATTGAAGCAATAAATAGTATTCATCTTTAAAATGGCACTTCTCCCTTTTCCTCAATTTCTGAATTCTTTTTAATGAATGGTCCCTTAAGCAACCTGTTTGGGTGATGAATGCCAGTGGATATAGATTAATAACAACATATGGGTGAGCGCTTCTAATATTCTTTTCCTTATGTCTGAGCTAAACTGCCTGGCCCGCTCCAACACACTGCTTTTGGATGCTGTTGTGAACAGGCATGATTTTAAAGAACTATTGAATGGGTTTGTATTGCTAATATATATATATATATATATTTTTTTTTTACTGTTACTTGAAATATTTTATTGAATTCCTCTCTAGCTTTTTGGAACTTTGAAGTTTGGGAGGTGATGGATCTGTAGGTATGTGATCTGTAAACATGTAGCAAATTTCTAGGTCTTCGAGTTCATTCTCCCCAGGTCACACTTTCTCTTGTTGAGCCTGGGTATTATTAATTACTCCCTGATTTTGGGCTGTCAGCCTTGCCACCTAGCCTCAGGTTTGCAACCCTCGCTGAGGGGTGTTGTCTGGTGTGCTGGGACACCCCAGCTGCCATCATTTCTGTATGTTATCCTAGATTATACTCCTATTAACAGGGTGTTTTCTCATGTAATTGGAAGAGTCAATTCCAGCATATGTGTGCCTTACCTAGCACTAAGAGTCTTAGTGTCTTAGTCTTTTAGCTACCCTTCCCAACAGAGCACCTCTTGTGGAGCAGTTTGCTGGATCCAAACAGAAGATAGACGCTATTTTTTTTTTAATCTCCACCCCCACCCACCCCCCCCCACTAGACCAGTCGTCTGTTTACTTCTGCAGAGCAGCCAAGCCCAGGAAAGAGCCAACACTCCCAACTGGTGGGGCTTTCAAAGTTAATTGAAAATATTAGTTAGCATTTGTTCTATTCATCATGAACCACTTTGCTAGAAAGCCTTCAAAAAAGCGAGTCTTCACATCGCTGCAGCATTTGGGGTTGTAGAATTCTGTGAAAAAATAAAGCAGGTTCAGTTTTATAGTGAGTGTTAATGTTTTGGAGGGCATAATGACCACCGACAAAGATTTATTTGGATCTAAGCTGGTCTTCACAGAGGCTGTGACCCAGCCCGGGCAGCCTCCGAGAGCTGCCTGTGAGTGCCACCGTGCTGAACACGGGGAAAAGTTTGTTCCAGAGAGAAAGCTGCTGAGCCTTCTATGCTGCTCTGACCCAGGATTTTGTCATTCACCTTTTGAAAAGTGCCCCTGTTTATAAAATTTCCTGGGTTCTGAAAAGTTTTCTAAGAGTTGTTTTAATACTAGCTGTGATACTTCTACTGTTTGTTAGGTCTGATTAGAATGCTTTTTAGCCTTTCATTGTTTCAGTGAAATACAAGATTCAAGGCTATGTGCTAATAAATAACTAGGGTTTTCTTTAGGTCTTTGTCTTCATAGACAGCGCTTTCCCCATATAACTAGGCAAATTATTTGGTTGTGCAAGGCAGTAATAACCAATATACCTTTTTCACATGCGGTGAAATTTGCCTCCACTCTGACACTCCGAATTTAAAGTAATTTTTCTCAGCCTGTGGATTTCTTTTTTCATTTTCATCCTTTCAGTATGTTATGTTGCCCATGACAATTTATATTGTTTCACATAAAAAGAGGATCTGTGTTAAAGTAATTGTTTTTTTTTTTTTTTTTTTTTTTCTAATTAGTGTAAAACAGATAATGGGTTATGTTACTGCTGGGTTGAAAGTGGGAGTAAAAGGATAAAAAGAATTCTGATTCCGAACACCTGATGTTTTTATCTAGAATTCCCTTTACACCAGTAATAATAAGCTAGTATATGTTTTGAATGTGTAGTCAAGTGGACTGATTATTTTAGGATTATAGCATTTATTATTGCATGAAAACCTTCCTTGCTTCTACCAGTAAAATTTTATGTTCTAAACTGTCAAACAAAATACTGCTATGACTACATTATGATAATGTAACCAATGTATTTTTTTACTACTCCCCAGAAGAGTATTTTTTCTTTAAAAGGAAAGATACTTTGTGTATAAAAACCCATGAGAATAGACAATAGTGGCTTGTATTCCCTAAAGCTTGTGCCTGGGGAGAGAAACACAACTTTATGTAACTAGTGCTTAACTGAGTATGAGACTAGGAGTGAGCAATGTTCACTGATCCCTTATTGGTAACAACAGAAATCTGTTTCAGTATATGAGCAGCAGAGACAGTCAGACCTATTCCTAAGCGAGGAAGCAAAAAGCAGTAATTGTAACATCATTTAAGAAGGCTTCTGGTTTTCTTCATTAAGGTAATCTTTCTATTTTACGTAGCCGTTGTTGTTAATTCTAGAGCACTGTCTTCTTTTGCTTTGCAGCCCAGAATTCGTATGAAGGGTTGTGAGCAGGGCTGCAACTTTTCTGTCAAGTAATTCATGTTGAATGGCAATTTAAAAACCGTGCAGTGAACTGAGAAGCGTACACGCAAATCTGAAGGCCAGGTTGCGTTCTACATTTCCATGTAAGGTACAGAGGGAAGGCTAGTGTGTCTCTGCGTGTAAGGCGAGGCAGCCTT
Source organism: Tyto alba (assembly GCF_018691265.1). Classification (NCBI taxonomy): domain Eukaryota; kingdom Metazoa; phylum Chordata; class Aves; order Strigiformes; family Tytonidae; genus Tyto; species Tyto alba. The sequence goes on along the minus strand of NW_024881261.1, from coordinate 40,691,121 downwards.
TCACCTTGCTGCAAGGCATACCTCCCATCATGAAAATTTTCACATATGCTTAACCCAAGGGAGATGAGGTTTTCAGTCACGATGAAGCCATCTGAAATGTAGGCAGCGTTCTTGAAAGTGTTGATTTTGTTCTTGTTTTTCAACTTAATAATTAGACAAAATGCCTGTTGGTGCAGCTCTGCTGCCACAGGGAGAGAAAGCCTGGTTGTCCTGTCTGAAGCAGTCTGTGAGTCCTCTTAATAAAGTACCTGTTGCACGGGTACTGGGGCACCACTGCATCCAGAGAGGGAGGGGAAAGGCAGAGTTTTGTCCTGGATGCTGCCTTCTCCAGGAAAGCGATGAAGCGATCGCTCTTTCTATAGGGTATGTTTTTGACTGTTACATGACACGCTTTTATAGCCACCTATAAATACAGTTTGCTCATTCATCTAAAATCACTAATGGCTGTGATGAGGCTATGATGGACCACTCGGACCCAATGTGTTTAATTTCCCTTATCTTAACATTAAAGAAGAAATCGATGGCTTGTAAATGAGACTAAAGACAAATGTCCTGTAAACAAAACCAGTTTATGATTAACATACTTAGGTGTTGTTCTCACATTCTAATCAGACACGAATCAGAAGTTAGGCCTTAAGTGTGTGATTGTAGGAGAAATGCAAACCCTTACTTCCGATCAGTTGTTCTGTGAACAGCTTTTAGATCTTTTTGTATTAGAATTCTGTGGGATAGTTCAGAATTCACAATTCTCTAGGAAGCTGGGGCTGTGATGGTACCCTGCTTTGGAGATGTTTTCTTACCAATTTTGTGTAATAGCTCATTCCATGAGGCCAAATGTTGTCTGCTAAGAGATGAGATGTACTGATGTATTTCATTGATCTGTTGCTAAAAGTTAGAGAAATTTTTTTTTTTTTCTTTATCTGTTTTTCCCTGCAGGATCATGTTGACAACAGCTACAGAGCTTAGACTTCTTCTTGAGGGTCTTTTTTGATGTGCTGCCGCTTTGAATGGTTGCCTTAGCTAAACCAAAATACAGGTTCTTTATAATAATATCTGTACTGCTGCTGCTTTTGGAGTCCACAGCTAATCTCCTTCTAAATTTGAGGTGCCCTTTGTCACAACTACACCTTGGTGTGCACACTGGAATTTTTGTGAGTGCCACAGTGCCCCGTGTGTCGTCTGCATGCTCGGTCAACCCCACAAGTCTTAAAAGTCTTAACTGGTTGATGGAAGCCAATATCCTCCCTATTAGTGCATCATCTTTTATATCTACCCAGTATGAGTTAAAATACTGGCTTAATAAGCAACATGTTTGCCAAATAGCTAGAAAAGAAAGACAGGATTTTTGTTGGCATGGAGAGCTGGAGAGCAGTAACATGCAAAGGGGAGGAGATGGAGAGTCCTTCCTTGATAATCCAAGGTGGGGAGAATAGTGAGATACACTACAGTAAAAAAAAAAGAGGGATGGCAAATGAGCAGACAGCGCTTTGTCCTTGGTATCAAGCAAGGCATGTTGAGCCTCTCTGGGCACTCTGATCATAGCTTTTGTTTCTTGCTATACTTGCTGGGCTCTGACCCTTCACAGAAAAGCTGAGGAAATCTACAAAGATAGTCTAAGAATATTCTTTTTGAGCAGAGGAATACTTGAATGGTTTAGATTGCTGAAGAGAACTATTACGTATTATAAAAAACATGTGGTTGGTTTTGCTTTTTTAGTTCTGATGATTCAATGGCAAGCTGCTGTTGAAGAGTTACAATGTGAGTGAGCTGACACACGGTGTGCTGCTGTGAGGTGTCAGCTAGTTACTTATTTGGACTGATCACCTCAAAAACCTGAAGAGTTATTTGAGCATATATGATCTCCAGTTTTCTTGTGGCTCCACCTGAGCTACGTTTGCTTGCTATGTAAGTCCACTTAACTGTAACAGAAACTTGTAGTGGTGGCTGGGAGTTTTTTTTTAGCACATAACAGTCTTCGTTATCTCGCAGCCACTGAAGAATTGAACTGTAGTGAGAATGGTGTTTCCCTAGTTTAATGATGTGAGGAAAGACAGGGGATTGCATATAATTTTATTTGTGTTTAGCACAGTGGTTGATGAATCGCACCAGTATGCCTTTCCCATGGCTCAGACATGGGCAAGGATGTTTTGATGCAAAAACTAACTTGATGTACACTACTTTGGATAATCTTTTTGAGTTCAGCGCCTCCGACAACTGCCGACAAAACTGTTAAGTAAATCTTAGATTTTTTTTTTTAGTACTTGAAATGCATCAAAAAACTGTTCATTTATGATAAAGACTTTTTTTCCTAATTTCTTTCCTGAGCTGTCTGGTTTTTATCTTTCTAAGAAGATAACTGTCCGTACTTTCTGGTAGCAGAACTGGATTTTCTGGATTACACTGGTTTCCGTTATCTATGTCATGTACTTACCAGAGAATCTCTCCATATTTCTTGAAAGCTCTCCATTTGTGATATAATTTCAAGCAATTTGAAAGAATGAGCTATTGGCAAAGCTGTGCTATGGTGGGATTTTTTTTATGCCTCTTCTATGGAACAATTTAGAAATGGCACCTGGCCAAATTTAGCTGTGATGGCACTGAGTTTTGAGTTTTCATGTCTGAATTCCAAACAACTTTTACTGAAATATATACAGGTTTTCTAGGAATATTTGTTACCTGAAGCATAGCTACGTCAGCTATCTTGAAAACGAAATAATGATGAAAACAGTGTGCCTGTGTTTCTAATGCTGTTTTTGAATAGCACTATGAAATTCTGTTCTTTTAAGACAGATAGCAGAGACACTACCACTAAAGCGCAAAAAAAGAATTAATGCTTAATAAAAGTATTTTTCCTTTTCTGATAGTGAAGCACATAAGGTTTCTATTAAATACCCTATGAAATCAGAATAATGAGGGGACAAAAGCATGCATGAGATTCTTGAAGTTGTTAAAATCAGTATTTAGGTCCCCAGTAAAGTAATTCAAGTAATTCAAGTAATTTTTAAAATATTTCTTTCTCCATCTTGTGATAAATAATAGAAGAATTTTGCTTTTGCTAAAAGTAATTAAACAATTACTTTTATTGAGCTAGGCTAAAGCTATTATTAGTACAACAATCCCAATTTTAAGAAAAGTAAAATAATTTACTAGTGGGAAAAGAGAAGGGGGGGAGTTGATCAGAGGAAACACCAACCCAACAGCCCCCCCTCCTTGGGATGCTCACCAAATGGTCCATATCAAAGGGTGGTAACTCCTTTGCAATGGGATGAGAAAGACCAGGACGGGCCATCTCTGGTATCCCTTGTCCTTGAGATAGGAGGGGAACTGAAACCACTGAGCCAGAAAGACAAAGGAGCTGCAAATCAGCCCAGACCTGAAGGACAAGGTGTACGTGACCACAGGACTGAGTTTGCACAGAAGTGAGGGTCAACTGGTGAACACAGTGAAGAAGACTGTGAGCCTTCATCTGCAGACCCCTGCCCACGACCACCAGGGAGCACTGCGCAAGCGCGACAGGAGGAATTTGGGGTGGGGGGATATGTTAATGATTTCTCAGACCTAATTGTAATATTCCCTCCATATCCTTAGAAGTAGTGATGCATATGTATTAGAGTAGATGAATATGTGACCTTTTATACAATAAAAGGGAGCCCCTTTTTGGCTCCAGAAGGCGCACCATTGCGCCCAGCCCTGTATTCTTTGCTCCACTGACTTTGTCCCCAATAAAACTTTTTTTATCTATACGTGGGCTTGTTTCTCACAACTGGGGGCTCGTCCGGGAGGACAGAAGCCTCACCACCGTGGGGCCGGAGGGCCCTGAAGGGAAGGCGCGCCCCGCTGAGTTCAGGGGTCTCTTCGGTTCCCTCCGGCACCATCGGAGGTCGACGGTGACGATCCCGGCGGGGGACTCGTGGGCCAAAGAGGGGGTAGGGCTCCCTGGAGACCCCGTCAGCCGTTACACCTTGTGCACAAGACCCGGGCAACGAAAAGGGGACTGTAAGTAGGGCCCGGCTGGCGGGCTGGGGGGAGGACTGAAAGGTGTGTGTGTGTGAGACGCGAGGCCCAGGTCGCACTGGCGAAGCGGTTGTGGAGTCTTTGTAACCGCGGGTCCGTGCTCCCGCGAGGGGGACGGCCGGTGAAGAGACCAAGCGAGGGAAAAGGAGTGAGCGGCTCCCCCGGGAGGGAAGGGGAAACAAGACACTTCAGTTAGTCTAGTTGAGTGAACAAGAAACTAGGAGCTAGGCAGTTGAGTTCCCTGGGATTGGGAAGCAAGATACTTCAGTTAGTCTAGTTGAGTGAACAAGATACTAGGAGCTGGATAGTTGAGTTCCCAGGGTAATAGAGAGCCAAGGATTGCCATTTCCCATACAGTCCATTAGGGAAAGGCTGGGAGGATAAGAAAAAAAAAAAAAAAAAAAAAAAAGAAAATGGGACAAGAAATTACCAGGTGGTATTCCATCGGACAGTCCATTAGGAAAGAAATTATCAAATTGGGATTACAGCCCATATACCAGAGGAAAGAGTAAAATCAAGATGTTAAATTATTGTATGTTTGCATGGACTAAAGGACCTATCAGGGAAGATTCGGTGTATTGGCCAAAATATGGATCAGAAGAGGATTGGATTTGTTAACCTCTTAATATTTATGTTAATTCAAAGGAACCATTTAATCAAGAAGAAAGTGAATATGCCTCGTGTTGGAGGGGGTCATGGATTTGGGATTTTTAAATTGAAGCAGGAGGAGCAGGTTGAAAGAGGTGAAAGGGAAAGGAAGGAAAGGAGATGGGACCCTTTGGATAACTTACCCCCCCATATAACCCAGCACACCTAGAAAATCAAGGGGTGCAGCAGGAAGATGTGGGTGAGGAGGCCCCTGTTGTTAATATCAGACCTGAAACCCGGCAGCAACGAAGCGGGGAGGAATTGTTAAAGGGCTATAGAAAGGGAGCAGGGGGAGGCTCAGAGGCTGGGGTTAATCCCTTGCGGGAAGTTCCAGTGACAGGAATTTGGGGGGGTAGGATTTGTGAATGTGCTACTCACTAATGTAGAAGTGAGGGCGTATAAGAAAGAAATTAGGAAGTTATTAGAGCACCCTGTGGGGCTGTCGGAAGAGATTGATCAATTTTTGGGACCCAGTGTATACACATGGGAGGAGATGCAGTTGATTATGGGAATCCTTTTTTCCCCTGAAGAGAGACAGATGATCAGAATGGCTGGAACGTGGATATGGGAGAGAGAAAATCAGCAGGGGATACCCGGGGAACAGAAACTCCCTGTAACCCATCTGCAGTGGAATCAGAATGAACAAGAGGGGAGGAGAGATATGAGTGACTCTAGGTCATTATAATAAGAGTCTGGATGAACTCCTGAGAGAAGCACAGAAAGTATATGTTAGGAAGGATGAAGAAAAGGCTAAAACTAAAGCTAAAATTGTGATAACTACACAAGAAGCTGTTATAAATAAACACAGGGAATCTCAGAGGGGAAATCACAAATTTGAAACAAGCAAGGGAATGAAAGGGAAAGTGGGACCAAGAGGCACCACTGGCTAGGGAAATTACAAGGGAATGTTTTTATTGTGGGAAGGGGGGGGCATTATAAACAAGAATGCCCCCAGAGAATACGGGACCTGTTGGTGTTTGAAGAAACCCAACAGGATGAGGGTGGTAATCACTAGGGGTATCAGGGGCTCTACCTCCTGGGGGATATACCAACAGAAGAGCCCTTGATAAATTTGAAATTAAGACCCCAGGAGGAAGATTATGTAAAAGATACAACCTGGGCTGTAGGGGCTAAAGGCAAAGGGGTTTTCAGTCCCAGTTATAAAGAATGTGTTAATACAAGGGGAAGATCAATATGCTGTTAATGATCTGTTAATGCCAGGGGTAGGATGTAATTTGCTAGGCAGAGATTTACAAGTACAATTAGGAATAGGTGTGGTGCTGGATGAAGGAAAACTGGTGGTTAAATTACTAGAATTATGGGAGGAGAATTGGGGAGGATATTCAGGAACCAGAGCATGACTGTTTGGATTTTATAAGTTATCAAACGAAAATAAGAGAAGATCTGTTAGATGAACCTTTGCCCTATGGGGAAAAACTATTTATGGATGGGTCCTCTCGATGCGTAGAAGGGAAAAGAATATCAGGTTATGCAGTTATTGAGGGGCAGAAGATGGAAGTGTTTGAAAAGGGGAAATTACCTGCTGGGTGGTCAGCACAAGCCTGTGAACTCTGTGCCCTAAAACAGGCATTGGTATATTTGAGAGATAAGGAAGGGACAGTGGACACAGACTCAAAGTATGCATTTGGAGTGGTCCACACATTTGGAAAAATATGGGAAGGAAGAGGGCTTATAAATACAAAAGGGAAAGAGCTAGTACACGAGCGGCTGATCAGAGAAGTTTTAGAAGCACTGAAGCTCCCTACAGAAATTGCAATTGTGCATGTGAAAGGACATCAGAGGGGAGCATCGATGGAAATAAGGGGGAATAATTTAGCAGATTAAGTAGCCAGAGAAGCAGCTACAGAATCATCATCAGTAGTTTTATTGGTAGTAACACCAGGGGATTATGAGAATTTAGCCCCAAATTTCACAGAACAAGAAAAGGATATACTTAAAAATAAGGGGGGGGGGGGGGGGGGGGGGGGGGGGGGGGAAGATCCAGAAGGAAAATGGACTTTAGCAGATGGAAAGTAGATGTTAAATAAAACATGATCATGAGAAATTCTGTCATTAATACATCATAAAATACATTGGGGAACGCAATCATTTTGTGATCATTTTCTTAGACAATATGGGTGTACAGGAATATACACGGTGGCTAAACAACTAGTTGATCGATGTCTGATTTGTTAAAAAGTGAACAAAAAGCTAATGAGAAAAAGGTGACTGGGGGACAGGAGCTAGCCATACAAAGCCTCCAGGTAGACTTCACAGAGCTACCTCGAATACAAGGGTGGAAGTATTTGTTGGTATTAGTGGCTTACTTAACTCATTGGGTGGAAGCAATCCCCCACACCAAGGGCAATGGCAAGCATGGTATCCAAGGTGTTATTGGAAAACATTATCCCCAGATATGGATTAAAAGAAAGAATAGACTTGGACAGAGGAACACATTTCATTTTAAAAATTATGCAACAGCTATCTGAAGCCTTAGGGATTGAATGGGCATGGCACACCCTATGGCATCCTCAGAGTTCTGGAAGAGGAGAAAGAATGAATCAAACTTTAAAACAAACCTTGACTAAGTTAATGATTGAGACTCAGATGTTTTGGATTAAAGGCCTGCCGTTGGCCTTATGAAGGATCAATACTCAGCCACGAACAGACCTGGGAATTTCTCCCTATGAAATGATGTTTGGATTACCATATATGAGTAATGACAGGGATATTGTCACCCCTGAAGTAGGAGATCAGTATGTAAGAAAGTATGTAATAGGAATAGCTAACACTGCAATGAAACTAAGAAAGAAAGGGCTTCTGCCTCAAACACCACCATTGGATTTTAATATCCACAATGTAAAACCAGGTGATTGGGTATTGATAAAAGCAAGGAAAGATCAATCATTAACTCCCAAGTGGGAAGATCCATTTCAGGTGCTGCTGACCACCGAGACAGTGATCCAAACAAAAGAAAAGGGGTGGACTCTTGCCTCCCGAGGAAAAGGACCGGTGGAAAAGCCTTGGGAGTGGACTGTGGTACCATCAACTGATCAACTACAAGTCACTCTCAAAAGACTAAGTAAATTCATCAGGAGGGGATTGAATGACTCTTAACCAGTGGTTTGACTGGGTTTTTGACTGGGTTCAGAGGTAACACTGCGAAAATATACTTATTCATTTACTTACTTGCTGTATGGGGAACCACAAAAAAAAAAAAAAAAAATGTCAGGGAAAAGCTGGTGTTTACCGAGCATTAACTGGCAGACATGTGACAGAGTGGTTTTTGGTAATAGATTATGAGCATTTTGGATTCGATCAGGCATTGCTAGAAAATCAACCTAATAGGGTAATACCTTGTCTCGAGTGTATGTATGGATGTCGAAGTGTGGGTTTTGTGTGAGAGTGAAATGTGTCACCGGAGGTGGTATTTCTTACAGATGGAGAAAATTGTGTTATAACTGTATAGGGAAGGGTCATGAACTGTAACCTTGATTTACGGGAAAAAGAGGTTAGTCCCCATAATCTGGGATGTCCCTGAGAGTTGATGGAAGAACACTATCAGAAAGTGCCAAAAAAATTTGCTTTGCTTAGAAACAAAGGAAGAGGCTACAAAGGAGCTGCACTCGAATTGACTAACTCTTAACACACGGATTTGTTAAACAGTAGAGGGCAAGACCAGGTTAACCTCTGTGCTCGCCACCAGGAAGACTTTTATCTCAGCTGTGGGCTGCAACCCCATAGGCATGAGAGGTGGGAGTATATGTTATACTGGACCTCTGCTAATCATCCTGGTATGGTTTGCTTTAATAGTGGCAAATTCGTGCAGCAAGTGCTTTACTGTTATGTCCAACATCAGAGTGGCTTTGCTTTCCCAAAGACAGAAGGGTGGATGGAGATATTTTTAGTGGGAAGAAGAGAATCCAAGTAAGAGATGTGACAGAAGTAAAACAGCCAGTACCAAAACCGCCGAAAAGACCTATAACAGAATTTTTTACATGGTTAACCAAACATAGACAAGGTAACAATAACAGTAACACTACCAGTCAACAGTTTTCTACCCAAACCTACTTAAACAGCATGTGTCTCAGGCTGGGCCGAGGGATGTGCTCCTGGACTTTGGGGATGGGGAGGGGAAGGAGATGGTTTATGTAAGCAGGTACAACTACATGGGCACTTGAAAGAGGAACATTTACAAGGGCAAAAGATATGTAGTAAAAAGGCAAACAAAGCGAGGGCTACCAACATCAAGGCTGCATAATAAATTGCTACCCATACATAAGCACGCTCCATTGTTTTCGTGGTTTCAGAGGTACAAGAGTGAGAGCGCAAGTGGTCAACCCGCCTGGTCCATAGGGATTGGGAGTCAGGGTCCACATATGCAGCAGGAAAATGGATTTCCACGCCCCCAGTCCAAAGCGCATGTGTTGCTGGAGGGTCTCGAAAGTTCGGCTATACCCGGATGGCAAAAACAACTGCCAGGCCCGCCCAGATCTAGGCAGCACAGGCATTCTGGGTGGAAGAGAAACTTCCGCTCATTGCGCACTTGGACCTTCCTCGGTCAAGCCGCTAGCCTGGGGCTGGACTATCCCACTAATCTTACTGATCCCGCTGGATTGCAATCTTGGGAAGATGGGAGTAGGGGACGATCCTGTGTGCGCCGCCCTGCTGTTGGGATTTTTCGTTATATTGGTGGTGACCGTTGTTGCCATCACAGTATGAGAGGCAATGTCTTGTGGCTGGTGTCGGAGAAGATCACCTCCTCCCCCCAATCCTGCAAGATCACGAGGACAACTAAGACGCACTCGAAACCTTGATGAGGTGATGGAAACAGACTTACAGTTCAAAGAAGAAAATGTTATTAATCAGCGGAGTTACCACTCGGCGCATGACTGTTGTTCTTGGACTCTTTCTATCTTTCTATCGCTATTGCCCCCGTGAGCAGGGGTAACAAGAGCTCAAAGGACAATATATTTGTTTCTTATTTTCTCTCATTCTGATTGTGTCGCGTGGGACTTTGCTGGATTGTTATACAGTTAATTATTTCAGGTTCTTGTTTGCTAATAAATTGTTGATTATTGTTTACAGAGTGTCTGATAGTTCATTGCTGTATAACCCGTACGGTCGACTGTGCAGTTTGGTGCACAGCTCGAATTTGTTTAACGCCATCAGGTGAAACAGTAGTAGCAAATTGCATGTTGGTCACAACATGTTGGATTAACTGAACAAAGCAAGGAATAACACATGGCAAAAACATTAAGGCGACAACTGCACATAGCAGATAGAATAAAAGCTGTTTTACCCATGGTGCTCCGGGTAACCAAGACCATAAAACACCCTCAATGTTAGACTCAAAATGATGGGATGATCTATTAGGAACTTCCTGGTGGAAAAGATTGAATTTTTCTTCCTTTGTGCCGTCGCAGGCTTACTATTTTTGCCATGTTTAATACCTTGCTTTATACGGCTAATATCTCATGTTAACGAGGGGATGCAAATAACAGCAATGCCAGTAAACCCTGAAATGGCAGCAGTGTCTGGTGCCCACAAAGTTATGATATTAAGAAAAGAATGAGACTAAGTGTTAGTAAGCTCAAGCAAAATATGGTATTAAAAAAGAAGAGGGGTGGATTGTGATAAATAATAGAAGAATTTTGCTTTTGCTAAAAGTAATTAAACAATTACTTTTATTGAGCTAGGCTAAAGCTATTATTAGTACAACAATCCCAATTTTAAGAAAAGTAAAATAATTTACTAGTGGGAAAAGAGAAGGGGGGGAGTTGATCAGAGGAAACACCAACCCAACAGCCCCCCCCTTTTCTTTGGGATGCTCACCAGATGATCCATGTCAAAGGGTGGTAACTCCTTTGCAATGGAATGAGAAAGAACAGGATGGGCCATCTCTGGTATCTCTTGTCCCTGAGATAGGAGGGAAACTGAAACCACTGAGCCAGAAAGACAAAGGAGCTGCAAATTAGCCCAGACTTGAAGGACAAGGTGTACGTGACCACAGGACTGAGTTTGCCCAGAAGTGAGGGTCAACGAGCGAACACAGTGGAGAAGACTGAGCCTTCATCTGCAGACCCCTGCCCACGACCACCAGGGAGCACTGCGCAAGTGTGACGGGAGGAATTTGGGGTGGGGGGATATGTTAATGATTTCTCAGACCTAATTGTAATATTCCCTCCCTATCCTTAGAAGTAGCGATGCATATGTATTAGAGTAGATGAATATGTAACCTTTTATACAATAAAAGGGAGCCCCTTTGGGCTCCAGAAGGCACGCCATTGTGCCGAGCACTGTATTCTTTGCTCCACTGGCTTTGTCCTCAATAAAACTTTTTTTATATATACGTGGGCTTGTTTCTCACAATCTGTATATGCAGGTTTGTGTGTTTTGGTCTTTTTCTTCTTGGTAGAGTGGTATTTGTATTCCTTTTTTGCATGTGAAAGTGTGAGGTTTGTAGTATTTGTTTGTGTAAACTGGATCTGTCTGCATTGGAAGATACGGGCAGTGCAGCTTGCAGAGGTGTTTTTCACCTACAAGGTCTGCATTCTTCACCTGGGGTGGGAAGCCCCACCCTGCCTATTACTTCAGATAATGAGGTTTTTAGAGTGAGTTCATTCTAAAAGCACTTTACAAACTATACGGACTGTATTTTTCTGGATTGAAAACCACTCCAAGGAGAGAACAGTCATTTTGCAGCCCACATGAATTCTGTGGAGAGCTCTGGAGGCAGAAAGTTAGCACAGGAGTTGGTACCAGCTTACGGTGCTGCTAACAGGGTTCTCAGACACATACATGCCTGTGGGCAACCGGAATTCCAGAAATGGGTGCCAGAGCTTTTAACGGAATACAAGCTCTGAATATGCTAACTTTTTTTTTTTTTTTTTTTTTTTTAATGTGTTGTGAAAGTCTGTTCTTGCTGCTGTGTCCTTCAGCTGTGAGATTTCAGGTCTCAGTGCTTTCTCTGCGCGTTTCTCCCCCCGCCCCCCCCCCTTTCCAGCTTATGCCTCTTTCCCTGCTCACAGGTTAATGTGATGACTGAATGAAGTTTCATACTTCACACCTGCATCTGCACTTTCCCACTGCTTACATCAGCGCTGAAGTGGTCTTTAACTAGACTTTCCTCTATGGCTGCTCTGGGTAGGATTTAACCAGAACACATTCCCTCTTCCTGAGTGTTTTATTGCCTCATCTATATGACTGCTGGAGTCTCATCTTTATGTGAGGAAGGCTCAGACTGCTGCTCCAAGTTCTTTTAGTGCATCTGTTGTCAGGGAGTTCTCTGTGAGATTCTCAGCTTGTCTTTCAGCAGCGAATCTGGACATTTACTTTCTACTAGAAGGTCACCGCCTTGTGCTTGAAACCAGTTTGATATGTGCTGGCGCTGGGTGCACACGCTTCTGGAGGAAGCACAGACTTGTGAGGAGGTCCTGGGTACAAATCCAGTCAGGCTCTGCGTGTATTAACAGATACCCCAAGCATGGGCAACTGTCTAAATAGTCTTCCCTTCTTTTTTTTTTTTTTTTTTTTTTAAATAATTATTTATCTAGTTTTTATTAATTATCCACGCTATTCAATCATGCTTTCAGTATGAAGAGTCTTTTCCCTAGGTCTTGCTTTCAGATTATCCCTTTGGCTGCCAGCTGTAATATCAGGTGTTGAAGGGGATGCGGGTACCTGTCTCTCGTTCAGCACCCCACACCCATGGAAAACGGAGCTATTCTCCCTCTTGAGAGGCAGTGTAACTTCAACAGCCAGGGAGGCTGATGGCCCAGCACTGCTGTGTCTGATAGTGGCTAATTCAGGTCATCAGTGGGAAAAACCAAACAACAATTTGTCAGTGCCTCACAGTGATAGAGGCAGAAATCTGGGACTGCAATTATACCGCGTTGCATAGTGAAAGCCATCTTAAAAATAAGACAAAAGAGAGAGAAAAGCCAGAAGCAGCTTACAGCTGGGTGTAATCAAACAGTCTAGACAAGGTGTCTACACTGAAAAGGATAAATAATATAGGTAATTAAATATATGTATTAGCAGAGTAAACATGTCCCCACCTTCAGATCTGAGTTGATTGATCTCTTCAGTAATCTAGAGAGCACACCAGTGTCTCCTCTGTTTGTTCTCTTATTACCAACACCCATTTTGTTTTTCCTCTTATTATGAGCTGCTGTGTTTATTCTTCCATCTCTAGCACTTTGCTGCTGAAAGAAATACCAGCCTTTGCTGTGACCAATGGAGTTTTCCTCACTTGAAGTGATGTAAGCTAAAAAGACATCTTAAGTGGATCCCTGAGATTTACTGTTGGGCTGGAGAAGTCTTTCTCCAGAAGTAACCCTGGAGGGGTTGCACAGTGTGAGGCTCACCGTGGGTACGCACAGCCCCCCTGAAAGCTCTGCCTCTTGGGAGCTCCTGTTCTGCCTCCGTCTGCAGTGCAGCTCAAGTTTCAAAGTAGCGCTCTATGAATTGTGGGGCTGTAAAAGTGAAGTTCAGTAAGGTCTTTCATTAAGCTTATAATGTGATATTGTTAGCGGTCGCAATCACAAATAGAACTCACCTACACAAGGCAGATAAGCAGGCACTTCTTTATTCCAGCACTGGGGAACATGGGGGAGAGCTCCACCAAAGACGTGTTCGCCAACAGATACAAAGCACGACCTATTTATACAATTTTTCTGCAGAGTCATGGTTACATAAGATCAACAAAATTCATAAAGTTTAGTTTGACCTTAATAATGATTGTCTTTCAGTTACCTCACCTTACCTCTCTTCCTATTCTACAGAAACCATTGGGCATCTTTACTGATTGATTTGAATAGAATGGGGGGCGGGCAATGATCAGCATATTCATGCTATTTCCTGGAAATCACTATCATATACAAATGTCCCTAACGCATGTGTGGTTATGTTGGACGGGGATCCTCTGGTGCTCGTCGATAGTCTTCCTCACTGTGTCGGCTGACTGAACTCCATCCCTGCGCGTGCTCAATTCATCTTTGGCCGATGCTCATTTCTTCTTTGGCCGATCTTCCAAACCAAACCCAGGCCCTTCTGGCACCTATTGTTTTGACTCAAGATCCATAACCAGTACCCCTTGTTTTGATTCAGAGTCCCTAACGATTCGTACAGTGTTCAAGGCACACACCATACCAGCTACCTACTCCTAAGGGCCTTAGTGTGCTTTATGTTCTCATAGCTGCTATAACTCCATTTTAAATCAAAGCCATATTTTAAACTAAAATCAAAATAATATTCTAGGAGTGAGGCTATTTTGTTAAGGTAAATGAAACAATATAATGAAAAATGATGCTTTGGGTGCTTTCTGCTTCTGTTTTGTTAGTTTAAAAAAATAATTACTATCTTGACTGAACTATTGTCCTGAATGTAGGAATAAATTATGAAATAAATACAACTTGTGTTTATTATGTTGTTGTTCTGTATCTGTTACTTGTTTACCAATTATATCTTACCTCTAGGGTAATCAACTTTAAATATCCACCAATAATCTCAACATCAAATGGTACTTATCCTAGAAGTACACCCAAGTAATCCATGCACATACATTAATGGTATGCCAAAGTGTTTACTTAGATTTTAATGTGATGTTCTGTATAATTTTCACATAGATTAGATACTGCAGGAAGTTTGCATGTATTTTTTCCCTAAAAGCTACATTCAGTAATAATGGGTAGTATTTATAGCAGTTGTGGTGAATTAGGAAACTGATTGGGTGAACTACTTGATTGCTGCTCATTTAGCAGTTATGCTCCTGCCAAATCTCTCAGTGAAATTTTGCATGGAAGTTTGTGTGTTGAAATATGGCTGCACCAGCCGGGAGCATCTGAGGACAATAGGAATTGCCTCATCAGTGCTGAAGTCAAAGTAGTGTTTGCGGTGTCTGCAGTTTTAGTCGGCAAGAAATATTATTTGTTTGTAGAAGTGACTTGGCAGCCGTCTGTGCTCGAAATAGTTGTGTGTTGTTTTTAAGCCTGTGAAAAATGACAATTGTACTATTCCTCCAGGAGTAGACATTTCAGGGACAGAGATACAGTCCCACGAGTACCTTCTCAATTGTAGAACTCAAAATCTTTAAGATCCTGAAGTGTCTACAGGTGCTATTCTTCTGCTAATCTTGCATGCCAGCAGCAAGATGCATTTTTATCTCTTGTCCCAAGGTGTGACACAGGTCTTGTGTGAGGAAGGAAGTATTTCTCTGCAAGAATTTTTGGCATACTGTTCACTATCAGCTCACTTTGTGTAGCGTATGTAAGTGGATAGGGGGTTCTTTAGGATCTTGAGTGAAAGAAACAGCTAAGTCTTCTAATCTTCCTTTCAAGATGAGGTACTTTGGTCCATTTCAGAGACTGGTTTTGAAGATTCTCTTCACAAGAAGGATGTTTAAATTTTTGTTACTGTGACTTCTGAGATTATCTTTAACTCTTCTTGCCCTGCAGATGTTATGTGATATGATTGAAATGTTTTTGAGCACAATAAAATTGGCAATGTAAAAAAAAAAAATTCACAAAGAAATAAATGTTTGCATATTCTTCTGGAGGGAGTAGAAGGCTTATAAAGTGTCACAAAGTAGTATTTCTACTATGTAAAACTGATCAGAATTGCATGTATTCTGACATGCCTAGCACAATGTGGTGGAGTTACTTTTACACACTGAAAATATGTGTTCCCCTATATTATCTGTAGAAGGAAGAAGATCCTTTTTTGAATATTAAGGGAATGTTGTTTCTCTCTGTTTTACTGATGTACCCAATATCTATATAATTGATTTCTTTAAAGCTAGGTTGACTATTTTTGTAAATAAAATGAAATATCACAAAGCACAACGTACAAATTAATTGCAATATCAACACATTATGTAAACACATTTAAGCAGACAGTTAAATCAGGTTTATGGTGGGTTTCCATTGCTGCAGTTGTAGTGTAGTCAGTGTGCAGATGGATCTGGTACTCCTTTTTTTCTCTTAGCTGTAAAACCTGTAAAGGAGAAAAAGATAAAAAGAAAAAAAAAAAGAATAACAAATATTTTGTTGTGGTTTTATTGCTTAAAAGTGATGTTAGTTTTGTATTTCTTCTTCTCCATACCTGTTAGGAATAGTTCAGTGGTCACTTCTGTGCTTCACCGGTCACTTCTCAAGCTAGATACAGTCCCTGACTGCTGCTGGTGGGGGTGTCTGTCTTCCTGCCTCTTATGGAGCCACCTGGAGTTTTGCATTCTTTTTTCCCCCGACACAGGTGAGCTGTGCATTACCCAGAGCCTTGCACTTCTGGTGCCTGTGGCTTCCCCACTGAGAAGGCTTTGGACAGATGGGGACAATCTGCCTTTGGCTCGGCACCTTCACCAGGTCCACTGTTCTGCTGGCGGGCATTGGGCTGTGCTAGTAATTGCACTGGAGCTGAAAACGAGCTCGCGGGCATCTGTAGAAAAGGCAAGGGAATACATGCTTTGAGTTAATGCCTAGGGTGTCGTCTGCCCAGCAAAAGGACCTCCAGTGTATTTCTTAGGTCAGGAGAAAGGTTGTCATTACTTGGGTTGTCACAGTGTGCACTGCTGGCTTTCTCAGGCTCTTACTGTGGCATTTGAACCTAGATGTAGGTACCTTTAGGGTGAAGTACAATCAATATCAGTTCCTTATACAGACTATTAATAATACTAGCTCTGTCAAAGCTGGACTGGTATCAGTGCTGCCCACCCTGTGGACAGTGTGCATGGTGCCAAATTGCTCATCACGGCTTGCTGGCTTGGCAGATGTGGGAGGTAGTCAGGTGAAGTAGATGCACTTTGTGCTTCACGTGAGAAAGAAGGGAGTGCTTGTGTTACTGTGTGAACTAATCCTGCTAAGCACGAGGCAGTCCCGCGAGCTGCCGGGGTGCCTGCATCTGTCCCCAGGAGAGCCTGATGGGCAGAGATAACCTGATGCAATGTGACATTCTCCACTTCACTGGCACGAGCTGTTACTTTTTCACATTATGCCACACTGGTGTCCAATTGGAGGATTTGGGGATTTGAGAGCTCATCCATTAGTTCTGAGAGAGGAGGGGAAAAATAAATTTCATTACTATTTAACAAAACTTTAATAAGAAAGAATACTTTAAAACGTCCAGAAATTTGGGACTGCGAGGAAGAAAAGGATCAGAAGTATACGCCTACATTTTTTTAGTTTATATTTACTGTTTTACGTAATTAAAACAATACAGCACAGCACAACTTCTCTCCCATGCACTGCGGTGATCCCTAGCCATGCAGAGGTGGCCAGCGGTCACGGTCACCCAGGCAGAGTGTGTCCTCAGGAAGCACAGCTGCAGCACCGTGCATTCCTCCTTCCCCTCGGCCGTCTCAGCAGCAAGAGCACATAATCCTGTTAGGTTCCCTGGCTCTATCTCATGTTGATTGCAGTGTCCTTGTTTCGTCTGGCATAGAGCTATTTTTTCTCCTTAGTAGCTAGAATAGTGCTGCACTGAGGTCTGTGGTTACTGTCAGCAATCATAGCTCAGCACCGGGAGGAACAGGTTGCTTAACGGGTAACTAGTTATTTAGCGGTTACCCTGGGAAGGCTATCCAAGGGTATTGTGCAGTTTTAGGATCTGGTTCGTGATTGAATAATGAGCAGCTTGTAGTTCCTACCTATTTTTGGTGTCCAAAGAAATATGAGAGAAGGTTCAAGGTTAAAAAAGAAGAGACCTGTTAAAAAAGGAGCAGATCCTGCTATTTCTTTGAGTTTTAGTGAAAAGTAGGTGTAAAAGGTTCTTTTGGCAGTTATTTTTAGGGTACAAATTAATCCATGTGATTCTATTGTAATAGAAAAACAGTGATTAGTGAGTATGTAGTCTTTAAAAAAAAAAAAAAGTTGGTGAAAGAAATCTATAGATAGCTGTTTGGATCAATTCAGTTGTAAGAATGAAAGTAGAGTGACAATTCACTTTGCATATTTGCCAAATCGCATTGACATAATATTATAAGGAGCAGATAAAGTGAATACAAGATTAAATTTATGCTTTTGTCCAGAACACTGCAGAAATAACAACTGCTAGGTCCTGTTATTAAGTCCTGGATTAGTGAAAAGGCCATGCAGTAAAAATTGCAGGAAGGAAAACAAATGTTAAGTTACATTGAGAAAAGAGTGTGCTAATGGGTATTATGTGGCATCTCCGCATTATGTTCATGTGGGAATTGAATGTTTGTGGTTGGAATTGGAGGAGTAAAGGGTTATAATAGTGACACAAACTGCCAGTTGGGGGAGGACAAATAAACAAAGTAAGCATTTAAAAATCCTGTCATAGCTTTCATAAGAACAATGTGGCACAGTGGTTAATAGATTTTTTTTAATATGATGAAGCTATAACAGATTATTTATGTCAGTTCCTGTATCTAACTGTTTGCAGGAACCACAGTAAAACTAACAAACAGGACCACATCATGCTTACTGCTATATATATTTATAATATTTATCTCACAGCATTCTTACATGTTTTGTTTTTTTTTTTTTTTTTTTTTTTTTCTTTTTTTTTTTCAGTCCCAAACCCTTTCTTTTTCTTAGCAATTCATAAATTTTTGCTGGACAGGTGTGGGATCTGGTGCTGTTTGTGTTAGTCTGACTCAGTGCTTCTATTACCATCAGTTAATGAGTAAATAATGAGCTTAAAACATCCTTTCCCTCAGAAAAAGGAGCCATTAATATACTCCGTTGCATTATATTGATAATATGGCGGGGAGATGGTTATGTCAAAACAATTCTGCTGGTTCTCACTTTTGAAATGAAACCATTTATATAAACTGTTAATGTGACATATGTGCATGTATGTGTATATGCATGTATATGGGCTCAGGTGTGAAATTTAGTTTATTAAACATCTGGGAATGTCATCCCGTTGAAGTCAGAGTGGCTGGTGCCCTGTACAAAACCTGCAATTTTACATGCAGCTATATTTTGACATAAAACAGGCTTTTTGGTGCCATGGGTATGTTAGGAAATGGCTGGCTTCTCTGACTGGTGGTAGTTTCACAAAAAGCCAGGCTTTCATTGTGTCCTTATAGGTTCCTGTCTGGCAGCACCGTTGCTCTCCTCTCCTGGGAGCTGATGTGCCACTTTTGCTCTGGGGACTTGAAGGAAGCAGGAGGCTGTTCTTATTAGAAAAAACAGTGCCCCTAAATATGAGTTCACTGCAAGCCCTGTGCAGTTCTGAGGGAGATAGCAGCTCAGGTTTGGGAAGGTAATAAGCCCATCACTTGTTCTAATTCTGCAGGGTAATTGGTAGCTGCACGCACCCAAGTCCTAACCAAGGCTGGGATTAATGCTGGACCAGTCGTAGGTGTACAGGTTGGCATCTCTCCATTGCCAATAAGACACTCCCAGCTTTCTGCCTCCTGTTTTCACAGAGGGTACTGCAAATGAGCCCAGATAATTTGTAAAATCCAGTATCCAAACACTTTCAATTTTATCTTAATATGACACATTAAAAAGGCTGTGTTATTTATTTCTCTGAAGGTCGTGCCTGCTGTTTTCCTTGTAACCAGTCCTGTAAGTATTCTCCAAGTATAGTCATTCATCTTGTTACCTGGGCTGAGGGATACAGCAGGTTAACTGTCAATGTCATGTGCAATAATTACCTTGTGGCAGGTCGACCTAAAGGAAGAGTTTTTTGAGGGCAAATGCATGAAATTTCCCGGATTTATTGCATTTTAGAGACCCAAAGAGATTTCACTGAAAATTCTATGATCCTAAAACAAATAATTAATTAATTTTGTTATCCAGATTTTCCAAAATGAAATCTAGTGCTGGAATTTCAATATTTTTGTGGAGACTTTCAATCTGTAAAGGTATTTCCACAGGGAGAGGGTATTATGAAAAGTAACTACATATATATATATGAAGTATAAGTAACTTCTGAAAGCTGCTCAAAATTGTTTGTGTACAAGTGTTAACCAAAATCCGTGCCTGCTTTATGCTGCTGAATATTGTGGCTCTTATCCACTCAAGCATTTAAGCGGGGACAGTTTAATTTTATGTGTGTAAGCTCCGTTCAGATCCTATTAGTTCTGTAGTACTGCACATGCCAAGACATTTAGCTGTGTTTGGGCCAACAAGTCTGGAGACTCGGATCAATCGTACAAATACCACACCAGGGAAGACAACAGCTACAGGTTCATTTAAGTCACAGATTAATAATGGAAGTAAATCATGCTTAATTTTATGCAGTCTTCTGAACCAAAACTTTTGTAAATGCATTGAAACATCACTTGCTGCTTGGCTATACTAGTGTCCATAGCATCATCGGGTGGCCTTCTGTGAGTTGGTGGGCTTCTGCTCGTTTGCATTTTCCCTTATGGCAAACTACCAGCATGTTGAAGAAGAAAATCAATGATCTTATCGAGGAAACATTAGTATAGAAGTTATTGGCCCCAGACTATAATGTTAGCAAACTATAGGGAGCTGCTTTGGATATTTTTCTTATATGGCTTTTGTTAAGCTGGATGAATGCACAATACTGTGAACTTTCATGGAGCTAAATGGTGAAGTTTAAGCCTAAACTGGTATTCACTTGTAAGAAAAACTTCACCATTGTATTTTAAAATGTATATACTGTGTTTATTATGTACAAGCCAATCTAAAAGTTGCTACTGGCTACATATGTACTAGGGAAAGGTGTAACAGTTCTGCAGCAGTTCGGAGCTGCTTGGTGCATGTGGATGTTCAACTTCTAAAATATTTACTGAGATGTTGTAAATAGTTTAAAATAAGCACTTTCTTTGTATGCTTTTTCTAATAAGCTATAAAGTGACCATATTTTAACTAACAGTTTTTCAGCTCTGTTTCTGTACTTGTTTTGAAAAATAAGCTGTGCATTTTCAGGAGGCACAGTCCAAGTGCTTCCCAGAAAGGTACTGAATAAAAACTACATGAATAACCTATCTACATATGTGCTTTCAGCCCACATTCAGGGGACCTGCTACTGAATTCTATAGGGGCAGTATTTCCACATAGGGCTTTCATGCCAACAGAACCTGAATGATGGCTAAAGTGAGTTTCTTTTCTATTATTTCCGTATGAAAAGATATGTGTGTTAGGTGGATGGGAGGGAACTAGGATTACAGCAAAATATATGGAATGGTGTGAGTGGCTTTCTACTAACCAGTTACTACTCAGAGAGCAAATCCTCATGCTTATTATAGAAAATAAAACAGCAAAAAAAAAAAAAACCCAAACCACCCAAAACCCACACATACACAAGAAACAAACCCACATAAGAGAAACAATGTTAGTGTGGGAATAAGCAAGGTATTTTGACTGCCAGCATGCGTCAGGCTGCTTTTGCTGGCATGCCAGATGCCCATGATGGGGACAGTGTGTGAATGTCACTTTGAAGCACATAACCAAAATAAAACTTATTCTTTAAGCTTGGAACTGCCAAATAAAATTTTTACTTGTTTCATGAGAAGTCTCCCAAAAAAACCACAAAGGCAGCTATATCCAGTAGCACACAATGGTAATCTACAGAGATTTATTTACTTAAAATTTGCTTCAGACTAAACTTAATGTGAGTTTTTACAAATTCATATCAATTTTTATGTAGCCTGCCTCTTTGGAAAGTATTTTTTCAGAGAGAGGTAGCTTCTCTTCCTACCCAGGTTACTGCCAGCAATATGTCCGTTTTGGGAAAAGGAAGCAGGAATTGGATGAATTCTCCAGTGGAAGTGAATAGTGTTTTAGACCCATCCCATGAAGTCTTAAATTCTCTGTGCCTTCTGATGAAGATTAATGCTGATAAATGCAGGTGCAAGGACTTAAAGACTAAGGTTGAATGATGAAATTGGTTTTTTTTTTTTTTCTTCATTGTTCTCCAGAGATGTCTCATTTGCTGCTCTGGTTATACCTGGCCTCTCTAGACCTTACTGGCCTCAGCTTTGTTCTGTTTCTGTGAAACACTGTTTCTAAAGGTAGAGAGTTCTGTACCCAGTCTGCTTGTATCACCTTGCTGAAATTTGTTCTAGAAGCTCTTCTGAGGAATACAGAGATTGGATTTAAGATTGACCATCATGTGTTTCTGTTTGTTAGCTCCCTCCCTGCCTGGTCATGTTTCTTGTCTCAAAATGTATAGGAGTCATCTGGTGCATATCTGCTGAGGTCCTCTGCTGGAAACTAAAATGGAGGTCACTCATTAACTTAATTTATCTCAATCTAACCGTTGAATTTGTGCTTCCTTATGTTAAGATTCCTGGTGTCCTTCCTTAGAAGAAGAAAGACACTGGCTCAGGGCAGAGCCCTACAAGTGCTGTGGAGGGGAGAGGGATGTCCATGTTGTTTAGCATTAGCTGTTTGACTATATCTGGAAGTGCAGTTTTCTATTGCTACTTGCCCTTTCCAGCTCCAATCTCCACCTTCTTGTAAATCCAGTTGTTTCCATCAATAGAGCTAAAACTACAGTGCAAATAATTGTAGGGCCAAATTCTACTGTTACTGAGATGAAAATGGGGTTTTAGTGCAATTAAGAGTTTGCTGGAAGTAAGGCAAAGTGGTCTTCTCTTCCATTGCTGCCTTGTTCCAGTGGCTGGTTCTTAGTGCCCACAAGCATTCCAGCAAAAAGGACTCTTGGCTCTTTCTTGGGGGAAGGGTTATAACAGCTGGAACAAGGGAAAACAAGTGAGCTGGAGCCTGCACTGGGATCTGGCGGTGTAGTTAAGGGTGACAGAGGTGACAGTGAGGTGCGGAATAACGACTTTACAACCAGTAAGGTTATAAAGTAGGTATGTTTATTCAGCGCTGGGCGCACGTGGGAATAATTTCCTCCAAATTCGTGCTCACCAGGAGCCAAAAGGGGCTCCCTTTTATTGTATCAAATGTTACATATTCATTATCTATCCTAATACATATGCATCACTACTCCGAGGACAGGGAGGGAATATTACAATTAGTTCCGAGAAATCATTAACATATCCCCCCACCCCAAATTCCTCCCGTCACGCTTGCGCAGTGCTCCCTGGTGGTCGTGGGCAGGGGTCTGCAGATGAAGGCTCACAGTCTTCTTCACTGTGTTCCCTAGTTGACCCTCACTTCTGGGCAAACTCAGTCCTGTGGTCACATACACCTTGTCCTTCAAGTCTGGGCCGATTTGCAGCTCCTTTGTCTTTCTGGCTCAGTGGTTTCAGTTCCTCTCTTATCTCAAGGACAAGAGATACCAGAGATGGTCCATCTTGTCTTCCTTCCATTCAATCTCAAGGGAGTTACCTTCCTTTGATATGGATGATCGGTGGCCCATCTTGTTCTTTCTCATTCCATTGCAAAGGAGTTACCATCCTTTGATGGATGGAGGCCATCTGGTGAGCATCCCAAGAAGGGCGGGGGGATATCGGGTTAGTGTGAGCATCACCTGAAAAGGGGGGCAATCGGTTAGTGTTTCCTCAGATCAACAGTGCCTGAGCTCCTCTCCCAGTTTCTGAAAGCGATTAAAAATTACTGAGAAGCAGTCGATTCCTCAGGCCCTGCTTCATTTTTGGCTGAGTGCACCCTGACTGTTTCTCTGGCGGAGCCACAGCTGTTGAGAGTTTCTGGTCCTGTCGCATCCTGGCACTGTACCTGCGGCGTGCTGCTGGGGAAGGACTGTCCGCCGTTATCTGGGAGGTCCTCCAGCGCGGGCCTACACTGTTCCGAGAGTATTTTGGGAGGAGATGGCCTGCTTGGGGTGTTTGGATTTTTGTTGGGTTTTTTTGTTTGTTTGTTTGTTTTTTTTTTTTTTTTTTCTTTATCCCCTTCCAGAAGTTGAACCTGCAGCAAATCAAATTTGATTATGGCTTAAACTATAGACCCACTTGTCCTGTTGTTTGGATTTCCCTCTCAAGAATCAGAAGACCACAAGATAAGTTGAGCTGGCTGGTTTTGGACGACGTTATTTAAACCCACTGCTGCAGAATCATTCAAAACTTCCTGCTGTGTTTGTTCATTTTGCTTTGGTTGGAATGCTACATTCTGGTCAGGTTTGACCTCCAGATGGGGTTTAAATGGGATTTAAATGATGGGATTTCAAATTGTTCAATGAGCCTGCACCAAAGAGTAGCTCTTTCAGTAAAAAATTAAAACTCTGTGCATTTTAAATTACGTAGTAATTAAACAAAAAACAAGGCAGTGCAAAACAGAAATCACATATGATATTAGTATACAAATTTCCCATATATGTGTTTTCAGGTTATGTTGATGCTAGATGAGACTAAAAATGAACTCTGAAAGAAGTAGTCTGTACCTAGAGTGAAACATTACCTGAAAGAACGCTAACAGTGAATTTACTTTCTGGGACCATATATCTTGTGTATTTAAACTTTCAGTGAAAGCTTTGGAATATTTTCAGATAAAAATATCTGCACTTGTGTTGCAAGGTCACCATTTTGTTGTAGAATCCTTCTTTTGTTAACGTTTCTTTACTGTTAATGTAAAATTATCGTTACCTAAAGTAACAGGATTAAACTCAAGTCATCTCCGTAAGGTAAAAGTTGCATTGGTTGCTTGCGTTGTAATTAAGGTGCTGCTCTAACCTTTTGCCAGTGTAAGGCACTGACTGGTTTCTGTCTTCAGAATATCTCCTCTGGCATTTGCTTGTCATCTCATTTCCTATTAGCCCAGCAAAAGCTATGCTAAACCTGTGCTGCCTGCCACAGTTTCTAATGTTTGCTAACCCAAGTGTGACTAATGTCATTGTCACTTTTTGTCTCTAACAGTCATAGTATACTATTTCTGGTAGTATCTTTTTGATAGATAATACACTTAGCCTACTAAAAGAGTTGAAAATTAAATGATTGGATTCCAGCCATTGTATTTTTGTCTGAAGAAGGCATACTGTGCCAGGTTCATGCATCCTTCAGTGCTTTATAAGTCAATAGGACAGCTGTGGACTAAAATTATTTTTAATGAGAAGCGATGACAGAATTTGGCAAAGAAATAATGGCGAGTTAATCAGTGAAGTTCTGCATTTTTGTAGCAGTCTATTCTATGGAGTCTTAGTCAAATGATTTGAAATAGTGTTCCGAGCAAGACAGTAATAGTTCTGTATGTAGATACGGCTTTAATTGAAAGAAAACCCTAAACATCTTTTTCATTTGCACATTCATAGTTGATCATGTAGCAGAATGCCTTTACAAAGAAATTACTCATTTGGCAATGCAGGATCCATTCTTTCAGGCAATGTTATTATGTCTTGTTAGAGTTCAAATCCATTGTCCAGAGTGGGGTGTACTGCTGGGGACTCTTGCAGTCACCCTTCATTTGTGAGTACATAACTAAGGTGATGGCAATGAAGCCACTAACGCTATGCTCTAGAAAGGCAGCTGGGAGAAGGCAAGCCAGAAAAGGTACAAAATGAAAAATGCATACCTTATTTTTGTAATGACTTTGACCATCAAGTCAACAACTCTGTTTTAAATGAAGAAATGAGAAAGTCTCTTTTCATGCCATATTCAACATTAATATGAATTTCTTGTATTTTTTTGCAAACTTGCATAGGCAACTCTGAGAGGATAGTGGCAGATGAGACACACAGATAACATACTATCAAGGTCACGTATACAATTGTAGCATTATGCAGTAGTAAAAACTGCAGCTATAAGCAATATGTGATCAGAGGTTTTTGCTGAAAACAAGAAAAGGGTGAAAAACCCCCTCTGACTTCCTGCTGAATCCTCTTGCATTTGAGTTAGAAAGATGATTTTTCCATCAGCTTCCTATACCTAAAATGGTATAGCATCTGACACACTTCTTTCTTGTGCCAGCCATTTGAGAGCCAATTAAAACTGGTCAGTGCTTTACCAGAGTTGAGAAAAATACCATACATGTGCTAAGCCATTGCCAGATAATTAATAAATGAATCTGTAGCCCAGTTAAATGTATATTAGCTGAAGGAAAGGTAGAGCTCTCGTAGTCATAAAGTTTTCTTGGGTGTTTCGGTAAAGCAAATGTTATGTTTGCATTTCAAATAGTATTGCAGGAAGCCTCTCAGGTAGTGAAGAGTTGGCTTAGTGGGTAGGAAGGACTGAGGTCTTTGCTCAAAGTGGTAATATTAGGTGGGGTTACACTTTTGTAAGAGCAGTGTGTTGGATGTAGGGTGTGTGTTGGACTGCAGGGAATGGAAAGGTGTCGTGGTTTGAGCCTGGTTCGCAGCCAAACACCACGCAACTGCCCACTTCTCCCTTCTCCCTAGCCATGAGAAGGGACAAATGAGCCAGCCTTGGGATTCGAGATAGGGCCAGGAGGGGCAGATCACCCATTATGGTCACGGGCAAAAGGCAGACTCGTTAGGGGAAGGAAAAAGAACATCTCCTGCTCCATCGTGGTCCCCCTCTCACAGGAGACAGACCTCTACAAACTTGCTCTCATGTGAGTCCCTCCCACGGGCCCCAGCACTTCCTTACACTGCTCCGGTGTGGGACAACCCTGCATGCTGCAATCCTCCCAGCGCTGAATTACAGCAGCGGGGCTACCTTTTCCCACAAGACCCCGGCCTTCTTTGGGCACAGCACCTTGATTAACCAGGCAAAAAACAAAGGCCATAAATCAGTGTCTGCTCCACCGTAGATCTCCATGGGTGGCAGGGGGGGCCGCCCTGCCGTCTCACCACAGGATACAGGGGGGTCTCTGCTCCAGCACACCTCCCCCCTCCTTTCTTCCTCCGTTCTCCCACTGACCTTGGTGTTCACGCAGCTGCCCCAACTCCTCCTCACCAGTCCCACTGCACGGCACCACGTCCCTTCTTAAATACGTTCTTGCAGAGGTGCAGCTGATGGGCTCAGTTTTGGTGCAGAGGTGGAGCTGACTTGGAGCTGGGGGAGCTTCGAGAAGCTTCTCACAGGGGGCTGCCCCTATAGCCCCCTCCCCTGCCACTAAAGAAACCCCACCACTCACTCAAACCTAGGACAAAGGGACCATAACTGTTCACTGACTTTCTGCTTTTTCTTTGCAAACATGACAAATAATTATTTGCTCTGTAAAAGCAAAAGTTGTGTGTTGCATGCACTCAGAGCCACTAAAAACACTTCTGCTCGTAGATCTTGAAAAATGTGGAATGCAATGGGTGGGATGGAGTTTGTTCTAGCCCCAAAAAGAGTATCTGTCATGGGATATCTAGTGGGAAGAACGATGCCTTAAAGGGAGAAGCCTCAGCCCAGCCCAGTCCTGTAACAAGAGCCATCTCTGGTAACTGCAGTGCTGGGGGGGAGGGAGTTTTATTTGGAAAATTCCTTTGGTGGCAGAGACTGAACGAGAAACCCAAGGTGCCACTCACCTCTCAGGTCTCGCTGTTTTGATTCCACTTAGGTGATTCACCGACAGGGGTGCTGATCTCACTGTTCTTCTCGTCGTTGATTTATGCCATTCCTTTAATATCACTGGGTTCCTTGGCAGTGGAACAGCATGACACCATGCATATTCATAGCAACGTTCATTTATCAAGTGACAGCAAGGCAGATAACTCTTGGAGGAAGGTTGTGTAATAGCCACACATCTGTCCATTGCCACTAGTGCCATCCTGCTGGGAAATAAGTTGCCGAGGAAGCCTGCTAAATATCTTTGGATTGATAGCTAATGCCTACGTTCAGTGTTCCGGCTCTGCGTTGTATCTGTCCTGCACATTAGCTATACTTTTTCCTCTTTAGATTTGGTGTATATGAAAGTTATGTATGTTAGAAGTGCAGCAGCCTGTAATATGCTAAAAGTTGAACTAAGCAAATACTAATGCAGTTCGCTCCACAAATAAAGAATCATTTAAATCTGAGCTAAGATTCTAAGTTGTGACAGAAAAGCTGATAGTAATAAGATTGCCTTGTTATACACTTCAGAAATGTGTTTAAAACAGAACTAACTTGGCCATCACAGGTGACTTTCTTTTGTGATTAGAAAATGGTGTTATAAGTAAGGAGGTGAATGAGAAGGAGCTTGGAGATTGGGTAGGATATGGCAGTGGTCTTTGTAGAAAATAGGGAGAAGGAAGATGAAGTTGAGCCTGGAGGGCATCAGGGTCAAGTGTTCTTGGTCAAGGGGATGGAGTGTTATTAATATGCACTGAGCTCAAATGCAACACATGCAGGATGTGTTGTGCTGCCTCTGCAGTGAGGACAAAAATGCTGGAATTGTCAGAAGTACTATTCTGTGGTCATTGGTCTATGTTGTGTTTCAGTGTGCGGTGCAGTGGTATGATTACACCCTTCTGCCTTTGTTTAATTACCTTGCTGTAGGATTAAAAACCAGACTTCTGAAGCTTTTTTTTCCTTATGATACTTGGGGAAAGCACACCGCTTGCATAATGCTAGCTTTTCCCTAATCAATTTGAAGACTGCATTCAAAAAAGTAGTTCCCATATTGATGCTTATTTCTTTATTCTCTGTTTTCTGCTTATTCCTTATTCTCTATTCAGTCATCTCACAGGAAGTAGGACTGAGAAGTATGTTTTTGTCTTTTCAGTTTCTTCTTCATTCTCAGTACTCAGCCAGATTTCTACCAAAACATTTGGTAGTCTTCTGTATGGCGGAATATCATCAAGATGTCAAGTCTGTAATTTTTTTGATATATGTTATGCTTCTGTCCTTTGGAAAATTATGTGTTGCTGCTGTATCTCCTGGAGATTTCCAATACATTTCTCCCTGCCACCATTTAATATGGTGGTAACGCCTAATGAGGAAAATCTGCTGTTCAGCAACTCTTTTGCCTTGCTTTACAGAATCACTATTTGTGTTCCCATCTTTACACAAATACATTTGATTTTATTGCTGATAAAACTTAGTGGGTATTTTTTCAACACGTGTTCTGATTTTGGAGTTGGAGAGAGTTGATGAGGCCTAAGGTGGGTTTATCAACGTTCAGCTTATTCCTAATTTGTGCCTTCACTTCTCTTGCCTGTGCCTCACTACTGTAAATAATCACCTATTTCGCCTCTGTCACTTGCCCAAAGTAGATGGATTTATTTTTTTATGTATGGGGCTTGAATTTTTATCTGGAAGAGACTGAAAGCCATAAAGCATTTTTTTTTCCTTGTCACTTGCCCAACATCAGAAGAGAAGCGTTACAAACAAAATACATGCAAAGGTTTGATGCTGATACAACACATGTAAGATTTTCTAAAAGTGGTAAGATCATACAATCAGTGAGTGAAAGCTAGAGATGTAACACAAAGTTTCATGACATCTGCATAAGGCTAGTTTTTAAGAGTTTCATGAATATACTTGTGTCTCATTTAGTTTCCCAAATATGCTCTGGTGAGCAGCTCTGATGCACTGATAGTGATCCTGCCAGAGCTGGGTGATGTGCACAGGGTTGCAGACATCATCTCCTCATTCCATGGTCCACACTGGGAGATGAATGTTAGAATTAATTACAGTACTGAGTCTCAGTGTATGTATATATATATTTATTTGTTTTTTCACTGTTTGGTGCAAAACCATAAGATGACTTTTATTTTCCTCCCCTCAGGGCATCCTCTGGTTTGTTCTCTTTGTTGCCCTTTCTGTGTGCAAATGAGTGAATGTTCTTCTCTGACCACATGGTTGTCACCTGAGGTTATACTCAGGGACTAGACAAAATCATTAATATGTGAATTAGAGAGTTTAGATCTTCTCTGGAGCTGCA
Source organism: Tyto alba (assembly GCF_018691265.1). NCBI lineage: Eukaryota > Metazoa > Chordata > Aves > Strigiformes > Tytonidae > Tyto > Tyto alba. The sequence continues at coordinate 40,661,845 of NW_024881261.1, read as the reverse complement.
ATCACGGTCTTGGTTTTTAGAACTAACATTTCTTTAACTTTAGTTTCCTATGATATTGGCTAACTCATGCTTTATTTATGTGATGTAGCTCCCAGAGCTAGACAGGAGTCAAGGGAAGGGAGAAATGAGTGATGTTTTCTGTTCCGTAAATAGAAAAGAAAGGGCTCAGTCCAGCAAGGCTAACTTATTTACATCATTCTGTCTGGAGTGCATTTCTGTAATAACAGTTTAATCTTGTATTGTTTGCAGTTTTTGTTTCCTCCCTACCCCAGAAGTGTGTCAATACGTATCGATAAATAATGTATTTAGGAAATGTGATGGTAACTGTGTCAAAGTGAAAGCCTGAAAAACGTATCACCGAATGGATGTACAGTGAATGGTGGGAACCCAAACAGGATCTCTGTGCAGGTCTGAGGTTGTAGCTCCCAGGTTTCCTCCTCGGAGATACCCAGGCTCTGAGCACTCAGAAAAAGTCCATCAATATGTGGAGCGGTACCATCCAGACGAGGGGGTAAGGCGAATCGTTTCCACATATGTGGGGAAATAACTTTACTAATTCTGGGCCTTTGTGTTTATATGGCTGTATATTGGATTATTTTTTTTTGTTTTAATTGGAAAGAAACCGCTTTATAGCTCCCCATTTCAAAAGACTGCTTTGTCTTTGCAAGAGAGGGTGAACAGTTTTAAAAGTTGTCAGAAAAGTTAAGCTCTTAAATCTTAAAGTTAAGCTCTTGTCTTAAACTCCTTAATGCAAACAGTATTCCATGTAATGGTGTGACTTTCTGCCAATTATGATACTGGGCTTATTTAAAAGTGATCCTGACATGCTCTGGAGCCTGTACCTTCTTACATTTAAGAAGTCCAGCCAGAAATTTTTCAATAATTTAAACCAAAACCATACTTTCAAATATTCTCAAGTGTCAGTAAAAAACAAGGCTTTGTTCTGTATCGCAGTCATCATTCTGAAGGTTAAAATTTCAGCTGTCTAGCAGAGCTAACAAATTAAACATAGCAAAGCAAACAAATTAAAACCATGACAACTAATGAATGGGTAGATGAAAATCATTGTATTATCACCACATCGGAACAAGTAGTTTATCTTCTTTAAATATAGTCCCTAAATTTGCATCTGCTTGTAATTTGATAATTAGCATGCTAAATTAAATGGAATACATTAACTAGTTATTTTTTTTCTCTTTAAACTGCTATTTTCCTTCTTTTTCTCTGTAAATCACATTACATTCCAATAAGTATATGTATTGGAAACCTATTTATACGGATTGGTTATTTCTGGAGTAGACTGAAGTTATTAATGAAGCAGTACCTGCTTATATGAGACATTTTAGATGAGACTAAAAGGAATTCATGCTGCAGCTACAATACTTCATTTAAAAGGTGAAGATTAATATGGAAACTATAGAAGTAGTTTACAGAAAGAGTTACTCTGTCAGATTGCATTTACGTATAACTAAATCAATAGTATGTCCTGCATTCAGAGAGGAACACAGTTTGTTAATAAATATCCATGAATAAAAATTGTAGAGCTGAAAGCTCCTATTCTGATCCAAATCAAATTACACGACATCTGTGTTCTCATCTGAACATAACAATAGCAGTCAGCCAGACTGCATATGGGTGCTAATAAGTGCTATAGAAATAATGCCTTACCAAACTTGTTGAGGCTGGGGAAAGAGCTGCTTAATAAAGTTCTTTTCATTGATAGATGAACTTCTCAACGTGATGTTAAACTTAAAAATGTGGTATTTTCATTCTTTAGTTTTCTTACTGATGATATCTCAAAATACAGTGTGGGAGCAGAACGGCTTTGTTGTCTTCCATCTTTTCTGAGGAAAAAGGATCTGTTTAAACAGCAGCAAGCTGACTGAGTTCATATAACTGTTAGAATGACCCAAAACCTGTAACATATTCTAACAGTAACTTGAAGTCCAATCTAGAACTTGTGTTTTTAGCATAGTTACAGAATTAAAAGGGAAAAGTATTGTAGGTACTTCTGTTACTTTTATGTGTCTTCTGTACCAATATATTGGAATGCACACTTACATTATTAAAATTTACAAGCTGAAATAAGAGTATAAGTTTTAGTCAAGACAGGCATTTACAATGATGGGCAAGCTGATCGTGTATCCTCGTGTTCTTACTTTGTGTATCAGCTCATGAATAGCTGCTCTTGGCAAACTGGGGCTTAACCGGTTTATCCTGTAAAACCAAGTGAGTCACCTGAAAATATTAATCTGATACGTTCAGTTTCTTGAAACCATGTTTGTAAACCATCTTGGTTTACAACTGGAAGGCTCTTTGAAAGTTCATCATCATTTTTCTCCCTCTCCAGAAGCAGGAACACTGACAGATGTTTGGCTAAATTTGCTCTTATAGAAGAGATTTGCAAACTCCCCAAGTGACTTTTACTGGGGCTGCACTGGCCTTGTGCACAGAAAGTTTTGTCTGAATTCCAACCTCAATAATCGCTCTTGAAAAATGGAGCCTGTTCTCCTGCCTGCTCTTTCCCAAAGGAGTCAGGAATGGGGCTGATTCTTCTCCTCTTCATAATAACCTTTATATGGTTGAAGACTTAAATGCCACAATTGCTGTGAGGTTTTGTTTGGTTTTTGAGAAGAAACAAACTCGGTTCTTTCAGCTCTCTTTAGTATGCTCTTTAGTTGTTATTCTTGTTGGTTTTCCTCTGAACTTTTCCAATTAATTCATATCATCTTTTGTAATGCAGTGACACAGTCTGGATGTGCATTGAAGATAAGGGGTTGTGAGTACAAGATGGAGTTTGCACTTCTGCTTACGGTGTGCAATGTTCCTGCTGGCATACGCCCAGAATGAGATGGTTTTGCCACCATATAACTGTGTCATACACACATTGAATTTGCTGCTTATAGAAAGTGCAGCATTATCCCCTTGCTATGGGGTCACTAATATATGTTTTTGTTTCTGATGGATGTAACTTTTCCTTTGTGGATCGTTGGCTGTTTGGATAGATTTTTGGCCTTTTCTTCCAGTTTCTCAAGATAGCATCAAATTTCGATCTTGTTCTCCAGAGTTATTTTTACCATTTTCATCATCATCATCTGCATATTTTTGTAAGTCTACTCTACAATTCATCTTCTAAATCATTAGTGAAGATATTAAAGAACACAGGATGTATCTCTTCAGAACTGTACTTAAAACATCCTTCAGGTTAAAAGAGAACATTTTAGAAACTGCTCTTATGCCTTTTTGCCTAATTGCGAACCTTAGTTCACTTTTTCTAAAGAAAATGTACGTCACTGGTAGAAGCCTTAGTGAAGACATTTCATATTTATGCACTAATCTAGTTACTCTGTCAGAGATGGAAATGAGGTTGGTTTGACATGATTTGCACTTGACAAATTCATGCTGGCTGTTTGCTATCCATTTATTATCCCCTGGGTGCCTGTAAATTGATTAATAATATGGTCCAGTATCTTTCTGGGTAGCAATGTTAAGCTTCCTGATCTTTAATTCCTCAAGTCTTCCTTCCTTCCATTTTTAAGATAGTCCTAGATTTGCCCTTCTCTAGTCCTTAGGGACATGTCAAGTCCTTTGTCAGTTTGAGGTTTGCTTCTGCTAATTCCTAAGATAATTAATTTTTCGCTAGCTCTACTGATTTGAATAATTCTTAATGAACTTTATATTCTGTAGCTGGATCTTTTTTTCCCCACTTTTCAGACTTGAGCTTCTAAACTATGGTTAGCTGGACTGAATACCTGGTCACGTCTTAATATTTGTGAAGAATGGCACTAAAAAGATGTAAGCATTTCATACTCCTATACAGGATTATTTATCTTCCCCGTTAAACAGTCATTAGTGCTTTCCTTTGTCTCTACTTTACCGTTCTTAAGATACTGTCATTTTGTATTTTACATCCCATGCTACTTGTGATTTATTTTATCCCTTAGACTTTTGGTTTTATGCCTTTGTGCTTGTACTGTTGTCTTCTGTGTTGGGTGGGTGGAATATCCCAGAAGGAGCAGTCCTGCTCTCCCCTGCCCTGCCACAGATTTCTGTGCCCCTTGTCTAGGTTGACTTTCAGTTGTTCGTATAACAAGACTAACTAATTCGGTTTCATTTTCTGATGGGTTTTTTGGCAGGTTCATTTTCCATCACATTGGTAAGATGATTACTTCATCCTGCAGCTGCACGATCACTAGGTCCAACACAGGAAGGGAGCAGGAATTGACGGTGCATAGTGGAGGGAAGAACAGATGGCCTGTTTGGTGGCAGCCCCCACCTAGATTGAATGTGACATGAGAATGCATAGTTATTCGCTGATGTGTTTTTGTTTTTATTTCTTTAAAAGAAAATTCTTTCTGGGTCCTTATGAAGCTGCCCCAGTATGCATACTGGGATTCCTTTCTTGAGTTGGAATTGCTCAGCTTTTCCTTAGTACAGTCCCCTCCAGGTATGGCCAACCTTTCTGCTTTCCTTCATGCCTCAGCTTGTTTCCAGTATGCCCAGAATTTTCCAAAGTCTATAGAGTCAGGAGTTTTCAACCACTGAAGCTTTATAATTGAGATAAAAAATGTTTCTCCTCCTATACACTTACAATGTAGTAAGATAATGAGGGCAACAGAATGGATTTTGACCGGTGGCAAGGAAGCATGGAGTGAAAAAAAAAAACACTGGGCCATGTGAAACTACTGTTTTTCTTCACAGCCTACAACTTTTTGAAGGTATTCATGGAGCAGTTATCAGGAGCTCACAAATGATGTACAGCAAATATGTGGTGAATAGTGTCTTTTTTTTGGTCTAGTCCTATTCAGCTTTTTAATTAATGTCTTTCCTAGTGGAGTATGCTTGCTACGTTTTTGAATATTGAGCATCGAGGAAGGAAGAGATGGAAGTGTTTTCAAAGGGTGACTTACAGTTCTGGAGGATATTCACTAGTTAAAAATAGCCTGAAATAAATATGATGTTATTAAAGAGGGATATGTGCAGTGTACTGAACTTGGGAAACATGATCCACATAAGCATTACTTGGTGAATGGCTACTAGATATCAGTTTTGGATAAAAACTTTTGGAGAAAGTAAATAAAAACTGAGGCAAGTCAGTGATCAAGCAGTTGCCAAAATCAAATGTCAGCAAAAAATATTAGAAATCTAGAAAATATGTAAGAACCGTAAGAAGTTAGGTATATAAAACTATCCTGAAAAGTAGATCTCTCTTATTTTGGCTGAGAAAGAAGTAGCAGGGGGAGAAGTTAGCTGTTCAACACAGAGGCAAGAAAAAAAGGGTGCTAAGAGTAGGCAGAGTTAAGCATGGAAATAAATGATCACAACTGTGGGATCTCCACTATAGATGTTTTCAAATATTGGACAAATAGTTGTCCAGAATGTTTTTTTTGGACATATCAAACCCTACTTTTAAAAGCAAGAAATAAATATGTGAAGGTACTTTCTATTTCTGCCATTCTTCTGGTTTTATTCTGTTGCTCTTAACTTACCCTACATGTTTTGGCAAACCTCTGTTGATTCAAATAACTTTTTCTTTTAGAATTCTATTAGTTGCTTCTTAGTTAAAATTAAATGTGAACTAGTGGGTCTCTCTCTTGGTAACTTCTTCAGCCTGTTGGGGGGAAGCGCTGTGCCCATTGTGCTCTTGGACTCATTGTGTTGGCTTGAGCCTTTTATATCATTTTTTAAGAGCAGTCTAAAACAATAGCTGTTGTCATGCCCTGCCTAGAAGATAATTCTGTTGTGTTTTCCTGCTACAAACAAATGTGCCTGCCTTGTGACACCTGGCAACATGCGTTGCTGCTGTGCCTGCCTTATGGTATAGTGGTACTCCTTCGTCCTGTTGTTATTCTTGGCAGTATTGTCATTTGTGTAATAAAATGTCAGCTGATACACGAGATGTTTATTTATCTGTTAGTCTGTTATTCTCATTCATCTCTTATGCACTTCAGTTTCTAATTTTTTCTTCTTTTTTCTCATATTCCTGTATTCCATTCTTATAGACTACATTTTCTTTCATTTACCAGTAAGCTTTCACTGAAAGTATAGAATCCTAAAAAGTAAAATAAATCTAGTCAGATTATTCTTATGCATTTTTATTCATAAATAAAACAAAATTAAATATTACAGTTTCTGGACCAGTGTATTATATAGGCAAAAATGCAAGGAAAAAGGGGAAAAGAATGAACAGAAATGGACGTAAGGCAAGCTGGTATCTGAATGATTCGTGATGAGAAACATAACTGCTTCTTGAATTTATTTACTATATGATAATTGCTGAAGCAGGAATTAAATACACTGGAATGTTCTCTTAGTGCATCCTGATTTTGTGAACAAGAGTTTCACGCTCTTGATAGCGTATAATCCAGAATTGAAGAAAGGACAGTCAGAGTTTTGCAAGTCAAATGCTGTACAAACTGTAGCTCTGAAGAATTTTATTTGTACTGGAACATGTTTCGCCTGCATAGAAATCTTTATTTTTCTCAGTCAGCCCAGTCTGGATAGTAGGAGCAGTAAATTTTAATATGTGCAAAGAGATGTTGATTTATTAGAAAATACATACTTCAAGAAAAGATACTAATATATACTTTAACCTAAGCATATCTGAAGGACATGATGGGTTGAGTGCCTGTATTACTGGAAGACATAACCCAAAACATGCTAACTGAATTTATTTTCTTTCAATTTGCATCATTTATAACATGACGGTGAGTGGTATGGCAGGATGACTTTGATGGAGATCGTGCTTCCTATTGTAGACATGCTGGAATTGATTCACTCCAAAAGTAAAACAATGGAACAATCTTCTGCATTTCAGTCCTGTGGTCAAAGATGTAGGGGACACTTTATCTAATCTTAATGATTTCTTGAGCCAGAAACTGAAAGACACGTTTGGGTTCATTGACTGTAAGCAACATATAATGGATTAACTGACAATACAGCTATATCAGAAACAGCAGCAGCATGATATATGTTTATATGAAAAGCTTTTCTTGATCTGCTGGTTATTTGGGTTTGGTTTAAAATAGTGAAATCATGCATATGAGGTTGAAAGACTCAGATAAACTGCAGCAGGTATATATAAAGTTCTGTCTGAAGTAGACTCACATGAAAATACCACTATTTAGCATTTTCCAGCTTTGCAAGTGTGCAGCTTTTTCCTCCTCCTGTTTCTCAGTTAAACATTCCAGACATTGAATAATCTCATCTCAGAACAGAATACAGGTTAGCAGTGAAAGCTTAATGTTACACCTATGGACAGCAAGTTAAGCAGTTGGGGTATCATGTTTTGTGATGTCAAGTTTCATACAGTTGGGTTCAACTGTGGTTCTTGTACCCTTCAAGACATTTTCTAGTGAGGGTGACTAGTGTTAAATATGCTTGCTTTTAGCAGGTTCTTCACTGGTTAATGCTGGGATTCACATTACTTTTTTTTTATACAAGTTGTGGGAGAAAGGAAGGTATTGTGGCTTGCTAATTTATTTGGTTTTTTTTTTTTTTTTTTTTCAAAACAGCTCAGCTTACATTCTTGTTTTACTCTAATTGCCATAAGCATGTGAACATGGAACCAGCCACTCTACTACTTATGCAACCTGTTTTTCCTCTTGCTGAGCATAGGATTAGGAATGGATTTATATCCTAAAAACAAATGTTCACAATTAAAATAGAGAGGAAAGGCTGCAGATCAGAATTGATTTTCTTCAGGTTGTATTGACAGTTCTTCAGTTAGAGAGCTTTTGTTCTAGGGTGCAGTTTGACTCATCTTTTAGATATCAACATTTCATTCTTAGGTATCCTGTGAGGTTAGCATGTCTGTGCCTCTGCATGTCAGCAGGACAGAGTTGTGAATGTTAGCTGATGTTAGAATCCGAGAGAGTTGTTATAAATATTTTATTGCTGCTCTGTTAATATTTTACCCCTATGTTATCTTTGTGTCAGTTTATCATAAGTGAAAAAAAAAAAATCATAATGGCCTCTTGTCGATGGAGTTTAGGCATTTGGTAAAGGTACAAATACGACTCACCTTTTTTTATTTTATAGCAGTGGTAATTTGTATTCATATACTTGTAAATATGTTAATATTATTCAGATTTGCTATAGCATTCTGTACTGTGATCAGGACTGCACAGTGTGTTGAGTTCATACTGCCTTTTAGCCTGGAAGGGCTTGACATTATGAGTGTCTGGGCATGGATTTCTTTTGGTGATATGGACTGGAGCAATATTTTTACAGGAACTGACTGTGACAATGATATGTCACATGCTTCAAGGATTAAAAAGAAATAGTTACTACAAAATATAAAAGTTAATGTAATGCCATGATTTTATAGCTGACGGATTACTTTTTCTGGAATGTGAGAAATACTTGGTTTGTTTTCCTACACGTTGTCAGAGTCTCCAAGGCAAAGAGGGCAGGAAAAAGGGGTGCCTTCAGAGGAGGTAGATAGCGGAGGTTAACTTACTTCTGTTGTATGATATTCTTCTTCCTTTCTGAAGGCAAGAAGGTACATAGTCTACCAAGTGAAAGCTGATGGTTAAGCTAAAGGAGAGGGGGTATATATATTTCTTCTGAGAAGCATATGTGCAACCTAAATGGATATAGGACAGGAATGTTCCTGGTCTTGGCGTGGCAGGGCACACCTGTATCTGCTGTTGGAAGGTACAAATCTTGAACAGTGTTGCTTACTGGCAAATAGTCTTCCTTTTTTTGATTGTTAGTATTTTAATAAAGTCTGTAGAATGTAAAACTGCAAAATAAAGCCAGAAGTATACATGGTTTTTATTGTGATGCTAGGTCTTGAATTTTGGCAGCAAAAATCCAGTATTCCAGGGATATGGTAGGTAGTCTTATCTTGAAGTAAAAATTTTGCTTTGAATTCATTATAAGAGGAGAATAAATGAATAATTTATTTCAGTCTGTAAAATGTATTTTGAGCTTTGTCAGCTTGTTGTTAGCCTAGAACCAAAATCTGGAAGTAGCACAACAAATGCAGTTGGATCTCATGGCCTGATTCTTTAGGCTAGCTTTCCAAATGGCAAGCTAACTCCCTTGTACCCTAAAAATAAGGAGAGGATGCTTGCATTCTAGAAATAGTAGAGCACTCAAGATTTTCTATTAACTTGATAATTCTTTTCTGTATTGAGTTACAAAGTGAAACATTCTCGCTATTAACAGAGAAATGTGTTAAGTCGAAGTGCTTTTTGAATTCCCCTTCAAATAGGCTATTGAAGCCAAAAAAATATTTGATTTGGAGGTAGCTACTGACATTTTATTTGAAAAGGAGTAATTTTTAAAATCTTGTTAGGCTAGAGGTTATTAATGCTCTTCTCTATTATAAAAACTAAACTATTTTTCTGAGATCTTACTTGGTATATATAACAGTCTTGTTCATGTCATTCAGCTGTTTCTTCAGCTAGTTAGGGATGGATTTTAGGGTTTCATGAATATAATAGCATGAATATCTGACAGTGAGTAAAGCTGAAAGATTTGTTAAGAAAAACAGTTGAAACTTTGAATCTTTTTCCACCAAGTGGGTGCTCCTCTCCCCTTCCACCGTATGTCAGTGCCACTGTTGACCTGCTGCAGCCATCCAATATTTTTCCCCATTTCTGATATATTTGAAAGTTTGAGTAGAAACTAAGGGGTATTTTCTGTGGTTCATCTCCAAGCATGTGTAAACTCAGACTTTATTTTGGTGCAAACTTTGTCATCTCACCATCCCACCCCCCTTACAGGTCACTTTATGAACACGTTATGTGGCTCAGACCTCAGGACAGATCCCCAGATAGTCCAGTAACTATTTCTTCTTAGCATTTACTTTTATCGTTTTCTAACAAGCTGCTTGGAGAGACCATTAGGGACCTTTCCTCATGTGTTATGTCAACACGGAGTTTGTAGGAAGACCGTGCTGAAACTTTTAGAAAAAATAATTAGACTCTGTCAACCACCACTCACTTGTTTTCAGGAAACTCCAAGAGATTTGAGATGCATTTTCACCTTATAAAGCTGTGCTGACTCTTCCCCATATATTGTGGTTACTAATTTCCCCATTGTCTCTGCTCTTTGCAACAGTTTCTGCTAGTTTGCCTAACTTTGGGTTAGACCTACTCATCTGTACATTCTCACATGCTTTTTTTCATACATTAGCCTCTTGTTAATGCTTTCCTGTTGGTACATCCAGAGTCTGGTTTGAAGCAAGTGGTTTAACTCCGGGTTCATAATCCAGTTTTTCCATCTCCAGGTTCTTTTGCAGTTCTCTGGTGAACAACATCTGGCCCTGCTCACTTGTTACTCATGTTGACTGTTTGATCTATAAGTTTTTATCCGTAGTGAATTGTTGTTGAGAGAAGTTCTCACATCTGTTCTCCCTACCTAGCCCTAGAGGGATTCTGATATTGGCAGTCTTTTCAAACCTCAGGTACATTTACCATTTTTGGGGGAAAGCTGTCAGAGACATTTAAGATAATAATTAAGATAGGAATGATATGATGGATTATTCCAATGTTATTTGATTTACTAATTTTGAAGGTATAACTCTTTTGAAATACTTTGAATTATCTTATTTTTAAAAGAAGAATAACGGCTTTAGACATTGAGTGTTTTGAAGGGATAACTATTTAGAAATTTAAATAGGATAATGAGACTTCTGCATCCCTTTTTCGATGCTGCAAGAAAAACAGTAGCAAAGCTGTTGGCAAGTAAAGAAATGGAATTCAGGGAGGACAGTGCGTGTTGAGTATCTGTAGAAAAAAGTCTTTGGCATTGATTAGGTTTACTAGTAGCTATTACTCCAGATGAAGATTTTTGGTCTCAGTTCTAATTGCTAACCATAATAGTCGAGCTGATAATATAAGGTCTGTGTAGCAGTGACATTTATACTTGAGTAGTACAGTAAGGTGCTACACGAGTTTCTTTTTAATTTTTACATGTTTGACATTGACTTAAAAGAGTACATGGCAAGAAAATAAATAATTTAAGCACAGAAATTTTATCTGAAATCTGATCCTTTTGCTTTTTACAGTATCACAGCAATGCTTAAATGCAGAGGTGTCTTACACAATCAAATCATCTTTTCCTAACACATGCTTTATTTAGTAGTTTGATTTTTTTTTTTCACAGTGCAAAATCAGAGAAAGTAAATCAGAATCGTAAAAGCATGAGTTTGAAAATAATGGCTTGATTATGTTGATCAGTGAAGAAGTTGCTGTGAGGAAATTACTTTACTTTTTTAAATGTTGGTGTAACACGTGTTGTCATGAAAATCACCGCTTGCCAATGCTTCTTGAATTAAAGAGTAAACTCCCCATTGGGTATCCTAGACTTTCTCATCTTTTTTTTTAAACAAACAAACAAAAAAGAAAATAAAAAGTATAGTGCTGTACAAGAGAATGTCCTTACTAAATGAAAAGGGAAAAAAAGGTCATGCATGAATCTTTACCTGAAAGTAAAATCACATCCTTTACGCAGTTTAGTTTAGAATTGCAGCCGCAGGCACAACACAGTCCATTTTTGCTTGGCAAATTCCAGCTTCAGCCCTGTAATGTAAAACATCTAAAAACTGTATATTAATTCTCCCCACCCGCATGCTTTAACTGTTGGTAATATCGACACAATATTTTTGCCTGTAAATATATTGCAAATAATCGTTGAAGAAAATATGAATCAAAAAGGTGTAAGAAGGTGTCATGATAGCTAAGCCCTTGCCATAAGTTAAAAAGGAAAACTACCAAAAAATTAATCCAAATATTAAGACAAATACGCTTGTCAAGTGGCTACCAAATGCTTCCTTATTAACTTAAAATAAGGAAAAAATAATCAACAGGAAGATCAGGCTGTAACAATGCATTGAATGAAAACACTGTCTTGCCAGATGTTGGTACCACAGCTGAAATTGGGAGTAAGTTCAATGCATCCCTGGAGTCCTAAAACGTGCCAGCAGAAAGGAAACAACCTTTTAAATTAAAAGAATATAACAGGGGTTTTCTTCACTGTAATAGTAAAGGACGTCCTCAGTCTGTGTGCTTTGTAATTTATTTCAATTGGAAGGGAGGTGGGAGGAATCTGGGATGTAATGCATGTGCACGTTCGAACCAGGTTGCAATGCATGTCAAGAAAGAAGTTTTATGGTTTTGTACCTAACAGCTTTTACCGAGGCCCAGTGAGAGCAAATGAATCTCTTGAGCTCTATACTGGTTCAAAAACCTTTCTCAAAGGTTATAGACACAGCTATTAGGGAAGGGCAGGAGGTCTTCAGAGCTGAATTTTAGTCAGCTTGTGCAGAAAGAAGACTGTGAAAATGAAGTTAGTAAGCAAGAATTAAAACCAGGCCATGTTGCTGCCTAAAATGACTCTTTGAAGTTGTTGGGAGAGAGGTGGAGGAAAGGATGGCGCCTGCAAACATTTTTGTAGTAGGAATGGGGACTTGGACCCGTTTGAAAGAAGTATTGGAACAGTGACAGCTCTCGACTTCAGGAGATACTATGTGCTTCACTGAAATCTTGACACGGCATTTGCTGGGATGTTTGTGCACGCTTCCTCTGAGCATTTCACCGTGTTTATCTGTTCAAACTGGGTGATAGGAACGTTGCTTGAGTGAATTTGTGTGTGCGCTTTAATGGTGGGGTCTTCACCCCCTTCATGAGAGGAAAGAGGAGGTTTCCTGGCAGAGTCCCTAGAGAGAAAGCACTGCTCGCTCTTTTTCTTGTGCTTCTCTTATGACCAAGACAGAAGTCTCCCCAAACCTATTAACTACTTTTTCTCCTCGAGTCCACTGCTGATTTGGAGAGTTTCCTCCATATTCTTGCAGTGCAAATGATTTTTCTCTCCCTTTTGGCCTCCAGACCCTTTCTCACAGGCCTCTTCAGGCCTGGGACTGCCTCTAAGGGTTGTTTGTATTCCTCCTCCATACTTCCACCCTGGAACAGCCTCAGGCAAGCCTGACAGCCCAAGCTCTTTCCCTGTTGTTTATTCAAGCCTTGGACAAGACATGGAGGGGAGCCGAAGCTCTGATGTTTTTGTTGGAGAGGTGCCATGAGGCACCATTCCGATTTAAGCACCCCAGGTTGTTCTGTGGACAGTTTAATATACATTAAGGTAAAAAAATTGTATCTAGGAAAAGTGTCTTACACAAAATCATTCCTATGCTTACTACACTTATGTATAACTTTCTTGTTTCTATTTTAAAAGGTCTGAATGTCAATATAGAGGAGGAAAATACTGTACTTTAGAAAATTAAAAAATTCACAGAACCAAAGAAAAGCTTAATTCTTTAAGTGGGAGGATGAGCACTAACGAAGATCTGACAGCACAGTTGTCCCAAAGAACTGTCCTGGAGCAGGTTTTTGAAAATTGAGATCAAAAGATAATCATGAGCCAAAAAGTCCCAAATTTTTCAGATATCCTTTGCTGTCTGAAGGGCTTAAGCTATTTCTAAAGCTTAGTTTCTAATCAGATTAGTAAAACTGCTGTCCAATTCCTCCAGACAAAAATCTGATGTACTGGTTTTCAGTTCTTTGTATTGGATCTAGAGTTCTGCTACCAGTATTAGGGACAGTTTTCTAGATTGTGGAAAGGATCATCAATCATTTTTTTTTCCCCTGTCCACTATGCTAAGTTTGTCATTTAACCTGACTCACGGAGATTTTCCTGAGGGAGAACTAGGTGATTGCAGCCTGTGAGACCCCTGCTACCCAGAACTGGTATGTATCCCTTGATAATACGTACATACTTTCTTCCGCCCTAGTGCATTCATACCCAACAAGAGCTGCCTGATAAAACTTGACTACAAAGCCTTTCGCCGTAGTTTGTTCCTGCTCGTTGTGGTGCACTCTGATAACTGCAGGTTGGTAGGGGAAGGTCGAGCGCGGGTCATCCCCATGTGCCTGCGGTGCTGGGGGAAGCGGAGGGCGGCAGCCAGGGCTTCGCCTTAGTAGGGGAGAGCGGGATGTTTCGGTTCCCTTGCCGAGTACAGCGTAATAAAATACAGGTGAGGTTGTGTAGAGGACTAGCTGGTATTAGCGTCTCAGGAGGGACAGGGAGCTTCTTGGCATGCAAACGTTTCTTTAATTAGGTTTCAAGGCTGTTTGGCAGCTCTCTGATTTGGATGAAGGCATACGTTCTGGAGAACCATAACTTAAGCTGCTGAAGCACTTGGATGCATTTTTTTCAAAATAAACATGAATTTGCAGTATTTCAAATCTGCCTTTGTTCTGGCAGAACATGAATTATTGTCTAGATTTTAGCAATGTAGCATGTCAAAAGGAGAGACCAGAAGGGTCCAGGGTGTTTAAAATTTTACTTTGGAAAAGGCTGTAAAACCCAATTTAAATGCTCATCGTCAGCCCTGCTGTAGAAATCCAACACAAACCCTTTCCCTCCTGGTGACTCTGACCGATCACTTTGCCTGGCCCATTGCTGGCATTTTGATACTGTCTCCCCAGCCCTTTAAATGACTTCAGATAAATTTTGGCTTCTGTGGCATTTTGAATGATGGTCTCTGTTGTTCAGTCTTCTGTTGGCATTAGAGTTAACCTTTTTTCCTGGATGAAAAAAGAAGTGTCCTTTTTTTTCTCTTTGTTAAATATGTTAATAGGATATTTATGGATAGACAGATACTATCAGTTATTTATTGTTTCAGTGGAATATTTCTTTAAATTACATTTTGGAACCTGTTTGCTAAACTGATATTTTGTCTATCAAAAGGAAACTGCTGGAAGTATGTTTGGTCTCTTTTGCAAATAATTTTTCCACCTGGTTTGTTTATTCCTTGCTCTTGAAGAGGGCCGGTGGGCTTTCCTCATTATTTGTAGACATATTTAAAGATTATGCTGATGCTGCTGCTGATGGAGTAGACAGTATGAATCATAGTGGTAATTCCTAGGGGCCTTTTCCATGAACTGTGGTCATTTTTATAGAAAGCACTGCAAACCCAGTAAGACTGTAGTATAAAATGCTCCTGGAAACTGAGCAGGTTTTACTGTTGTTTTGTTTGTTTTGTTTTTATTTTTTAATAAAACATGTGTATGTACTTAGTGAAGCATGAAGAAGGGGGAAAACAAAGTAAAAGCAAAAAGCATTGTTACATTTCATGTAATTTCTCCCGAGATCTATGGAAGAGTTCCATGGTTAAGAAATGCAGGGTTTTTTTTTTTATTATTTTTTTATTCTTTTTCTTTCTTCCTTCAATCTGAATGTTTTGAGGATTTTTTTTTTTTAATTTTTTTGTTAGGGGGTGGGGGAGACAGACATTTACCTCAATTAAAAGGAAGTGAGCCGTTATTAGTTTTAGGATTTCATGATACTTTTTTGTTTCTTTTATGATTTCCAATACTTAATATTTCTTTTCACCCTCTGCAGCAGGGTGCTTCTCGTGATAAGGCAAGCTGATGAATTTCTTTAAGGTAAACATTCCTCTGATTCCCAGCAGTCTATGGCTGCTTCTTATATAGCCCAGTGTTTCCCAGCTGTGATGTGGCATCTTTAAGTAACAAGCTTTGTATTTGTATAAATAAATATGTATCTTTGTTAAGTATATTTTGCATGTAGCCCACAGTTCAAGGAATCAGTACTTCTTCTGTGAGGTCTCATTTCTGGATTCACTGGGCACTCCTTCCTTTTTGTCTCCGTATTGGGAAGCTGTAGCGGACTGAAGGTGACCCACTGGTTTGTGTATGACAACAATATATTCTTTTTGCTCCTGAAAGAGAAGTTTGTCTTCCATTTGAGAGCTGAAAAAGTAAATCATTTGTTTTGACTGGAGAGGGAAAGTCTGCTGCTCATTGTTGCTGTACTGATGTTCTTAGCATTATACTAAGTCACGCAATTATTTTACCTTGCAGTTTTCTCTTGAATCCTCAGTTCCATGTCATAGGTTATTTGACATGAAAGTTTGGACGGTAAAACTTCAGAAAAATCTTCAGTTGAATATTTGGGGAATTGCTGAGGCATAAAAATCTGATTTAATTTTGTCAAACTTCTGATATATTTTTTTCTATGAAATTGATGTAACTTGACAGTTAATAATGTAGGTTCATTGGGATTTGGCCAGAAAAAGGTAATTTTTTTTTAGAGTGGCTTAACACAACGTTCAAAAACACTCTTTAAGATGTATAGACTCAATTTAAAGTAGGTATACAGTGTATGTTTTGGGCCTCAACAGGACTCGTGCTCACTTGGTTCATAACAAAACTGATGGAATAAGACAGTTTCTGTCCAATTTATTTTCACTGTGGCCCTTCTGTTTTTCTTCCCTCATGCATTCCTATTTTAGTTCATCTGTGGAAATAAGGCTTATGTAATTATACAGCCTCTTGTGTGCCCTTACCTGTTTTCGTTTCTCTTCCTTGCACTAACAGGTTTTGAATACGTTGAACAGTTCCAACCAGAATTGACAGAAAGGTAGAAATTTCTAAAATTGATTTACTGAGTTCTATGAGAAAAGCCATCTGGATAAAGGATGATACTGTTAGAGTCCCAGCTGATTTTAACTTTTAATCCTTGACTTTTTTTACTCTTACACATGCATCTGGTTTAGTGTCATGTAACTCATTATCAAATTTCATGCTAAATGCTCAATGAAAAATCTTTTTCTCAGTGTGAATATCACTCCCTTTTTTTTGGCAAGTCCTGAAATCGTGTTAGGATAAGGTTCTGATGTCTACCAGCAATGACAAAATCATAATGTATTAGGCTACACTTTCCAGGTTCTGTTTGGTTGCAGACACAAGTTTAATGTATTGGGTTTTTTCAGCATGAACTGTTTAGAAAAGGGAAATGAGTCCCTTGTTGCAGGAGGAGTATCAGGCCAGAGGTATACTGGGGTAAACACAGAAACCCTTGGGCTTCTGGACAGAGGACTGTTCCTGGTCAGCTTGTTGAAAGGTGTTCTCATGTTCTGTAACTGTCATCGTTTTAAGAAATCTTCCCTTCATCTTTTTGTCTCCTGAGTTATTTCCACTTGATAATGTCCTCAAGGATTCGGAGAGGGAGGGGAAAGATAAGTCTTTGTCTCATCCTTTCTTTTTAAGATGACTTGCATGGACATAAAAGCGTAATTTGGGTGTAGATCCGAGTCTCTTTCTTGGTCTGTTCCGGGTTCAGTTACATACTCTCCCTGAATGGGGCGTGAGGGAGCAAAAGAGAAGTCCTTATCACAAGTGCTGTGGTGCCTAATAGAGTTGTTCATGGGGAGAGAGGAAATCTGTGATTTTGAATGGTTCAAAATCCCCTTTACATGCATGACCCATGTACAGAAGGAAGCCTGCAGACATTCAGAGTCAGGTTGACAGAGTGATTTCTGTAGCCACAAGTATCTGACTGGAAATTGGTTTGATGACTTCATTCTTTCTTCAGTAAACAGTTAAGAGGGGAAAAAATGTCCTGCAGTACTGCTGCATTTGAACCACTGATCTAAACTGGTGGCTTATATCCCATTAGTCTCTGCTTGCTAAGTTGCTAGTTATATTTGCTCATAAGTACAAACATTGAAATAAAATATGTATGCAATCTTTTTTCCTCTCCTGTGGATCTCAGGCTTAATTAATTTAGCACTGGATTACAGGTCTCTCTTCCTCCCTTGATTTGCTGCTGTAAGAACTGTTCTTCACTGGGGAAGAAACAGGCTCAAAACGTTTGCCTGATCTTATGGATCCCAAAGGTGAAGTTAACAAGTGTAATTTATTCTTTTGGCCAGTGTAAGTTCTGTGTTTTAACTGCTTTGTTAAACCAGGGAAGTTCATATAAATGTTTCCATAGGACATCAAGTTAATTCCAACTTTGCAGGTCATAAATGCGCGACCACGGAAGCCTTTACTGCCTCTGTGGCCGTACCTGCAGTAATCACCTCTGGGAGATAATGTTATGCTTCTTCCTAACTGCTTGCCCGTGTCCCAGGCAGTGGGATATTTTTATTGCATTGAGGGAGATGGGGTTTTAATCTCCACCGTTATCTAAACAGACATTCCCTAAGCCCATTTGGGAAGGATCCTTTCTTGTGAAAGCATTGCGTCTTTTTAGGCATTGACAGTTTCAGTGGTAATAAAGTATGTCTCTGATTTTTATGATCTGTTAGACATGTTAGTCCACAAAATTTTGATTGCTGATTGTTCTGTTTTAGCAATTTTTATTGGCAGAAGTCTTTTTCACACCTTTGCACAGAGGAATTAATACTACACAATTTTCATCATTAGATGTCTGTTTTTATTGGATG
Organism: Tyto alba; assembly: GCF_018691265.1. Taxonomy (NCBI): domain Eukaryota; kingdom Metazoa; phylum Chordata; class Aves; order Strigiformes; family Tytonidae; genus Tyto; species Tyto alba. Next base: position 40,643,640 of record NW_024881261.1, on the reverse strand, counting down.
ATTTTGCTGCTTATGCTGAATACATGCTGCTGAAAATGTCCATTTACTGAATCTGCGGATGTTGCAACAAAGATAGGAAAAATTGTTCTAGCATATCTGAAAAATTAAGTTATTTTCTTGTAGTGATAGGTGACAAAAAATAACGTTGGATCATTTTTATAGAAATTTTCAGCCAGAAAGAACTTCAGAGGGCGGGATATAGTGAATGACAGGTCTGCTTCTGGAGTAGCCTTTAACTTTTTTTTTTTTTTGAGGAATAACTTAGGGCCCTTAGTCATACTTTTCTATAGTAAATAAAACATCTTATTTTCTGAATTTAACAGTGGTGTAGTTTTACACCAAATATAGATGATGTTGCTCTGTGCTCTTCCATTGCTTGCTCCCAGTCTTGATAAAGTCAAAAACCTATGGTGTCTTTTTATTTTATTTTTTTTTTTTTAATTTTTTTAAAATGTCCATAGCCTTACTTCTCTCTGGTTAGTTTTCCCGGAGTGTGTTGTTTGACAACTGTGTTCAGATGATGGCTCTGTTGGCTTTCTCATTGTCTTATCTATTCTGGGTTCTCACTTATTTTTAATGAAAAGTTCTGCTGTGGACAAACTCAGTGCTAAAATTCTCAGCACTTTTCCTCTTCAGCAACTTGCTAGTCTTCAAGTAACAAAAGCCAAAAGCAGATTTTGTTTTCTTCTGTTGTTACTATATGGTGTCCTGTAGCGTTGTATATCACAACTTGTTGTTTCTCACCAGTGGAGTCCTTGATAATTCCTTCTAGTGTGTTTTCAGAAAGAGAGGGAAGTTCAATATTTTCATGCTGTGTGTGGTGTTTCAGATTTTCCAGCAGTGTCTGGAGTTCCTGCCCAAGAGAAATTTTCCCCACAGGCTACAATGAGTAACTGTCAGCATTGCTTGCTACTAATGATTACATGCAAAAATTAATCTTGGAGCTGCTGTAATTTAGTTGTACTGCTGTGCACAAACCAGATGACTTAGACCTGACACAGTTTGAGATGATTCTTCAACCAAATGCTGGCTGTGGCTTTAGAAGTGAAGCAAAGCAGGCTATCCTGAAGCTATGTGTCATTCAGATGTCAGGAAAAGCTCGGTTTAGTCAGTGTGGTGGGGAATAACCACTCCACAAACCACTGCTTGAAACCCAACAGTGTGTCCAGCGAGGGCTTCAGATACACATTTCTCGGTGGCTTCTGCAGTGGGGTACGGGATGCTGTTGCTGGCCAGTGCCTGAGAAAGGTGGGTGAGAGCTGGAGTCAGCCCCAGGTAAAACTGACCCCAACTACACTGCAGACTTGTCTGCTGGTGTAATTCCCCTGCTTCCTGTGAAGAGTTAGGCCATCAAGAGGAATGTGGTCTTTCGACTCTCTGTTCTCAGATGTGCCATTGCTGTTGCTTGAAGTGACTTCAAAAATTAGAAGTAAAACTTGAATCTGTTAATCGTCTGAAATTTTCCACTGTTATCCAGATATGTGACCATGAGTACTCTATTCAACAACAATCGCTGCTGAGTACGTTTGGAGGGATCCACAGCTAAAGACTAATGAGAATACATCACCAAAAAGTATTTTAATTTGCTGATTAGTAAGATTAGGGTAAGGATCTTTCTCCAGAATAGCCTCTCACAAATAGGAAATCTGGAAACATTTTGTGAGGTGGAAATGAACACTAAAGAGGCTTTTTTATTGATGGTAGTCTTTGCACATGTGTTTAATTTTCAAATACATGTTCACTTTAGCAAAGGAGAGTAATTTTAAAGAATGAAAACTGGTTTAGATCATAGCCTTTTCTCAAAGACAGGTCTTGGTGGCACTTTGAATTTCTTTCTAAAATGCATACAATTTCTGTAACTGCTATCCCAACTAAATTCACTTCAATCTGTGAAAATTGTTAATTTCAAAGAGTTTCTAGTAGCCGTAGAATTACAGAATCCATCAGATGGACTCTTTGCTCTTCAAAAGTGTGGGTATCCATGTGCCCATCTTAAGCTTGAAAAACCTCAACCAACAACAAAAAAAAATCCCCCCAAAACAAACCCAAACAAATCACACCCCCTCAAGAAAATGATAAAGTTCTGTGCTGAAAGTAATTGGGAACTGCATGTGTATTTTTACAACATTATACTAAAGCTGATTCCTGGTGTAAACATGACTTATTTTTATTAACCGCTGATATTGAAAAACATTTTGTGGTGATTAAGATTTTGTTAATGAACTTTTGGGGTAGGTTTTTTCTAGAAAATATTAAATATTTGAAACTACTTCTTATTGGTTCATAGTATTCATGATGGCAGGGTTTATAATTATTATTTTTACTAGTATTAGTATCATTTAGCCTTGCCAAGCCTTGAAAGACAGTATGAAGGCTTTGTTCTGAAATCTGGGAGTCAGTCCAGATGTAGGGGGACCTGGGAATGCCTTACCAAATAAACTTTATAATTGAAGTAAGGAAGATACCGTGGCATTAACATGCTTTAAAATAACCTGTCATGGTTGTAATTAGAAGGTTTCCAATAAAAACGTTCTGCAGCAAGGATGTTACTTTCTCCACTGAAAGATGATACAATAAGAGCAGAGAAAGAAATACCGGGTGGACAAATTCAAAGTTTGCAGTTCTGTAGCTTTATTTTGCTGCAATTGATCAATTGGTGTGTCAAATACACCCATCTTTCTGCCTCAGGCACGACTTGTTGCTGGCACTGGCACTTACTGGGGCCAAAATGCACAGACCCTAGCAGGCTCTGCTACATGTCGGTATGGTTCTTGTACTCGCATGCTGACAAGCGTGGTGAGGTCAAGTAGAGGTATTTGAAAGATCGTTTCTGTGATGAAATTGAGAGGAAGCTCCTCGGAAGGAGGTGCCTGAGACACTTGTTCCACGCAGTAACTGGCCCTGGATCCCAGTCTCCCCAGTGGCTGGCAGGGTCCCACGAGCCCCCGAGGACCACAGCTGCACCCCCAGTGCTGGTGCAGACCCCCGGCCCCACCACCGCAACTCGCGCCTGTGCTGCGGAGCCCCCCGGTTCCTGGCCTGGGGCGCCTGGGCAGCCCCGTGCCTGCCCCTGGGGCCCGGCTGCCTCCACTTGCCTCATTTTGCAAACATAATAAAGCCTTTGCTGGTTTGCAGGCAGACGCAGCTGTACTGGGCCTGATTTGCATGGAGTGAGAGAGTTTTCTTTTATATATATTATTTTAAGGTGTGTTAGAGGTATCTCCAATCTCTTAAATTATCCATTGCTTTTGACGGATCCTAGGTGCCATAGGATGGATAAGGTGTTCAGAAAGGAAGACTTCAGTGACATGGCCTTTGGTCTGTCCAAACCTGTGTTAAAACACAGAACAGATCCTCAACTACTCTTTTATACTTGCTAGGAACCTGATCCTCAGTTTTGAGGAGTAACATTAATTAGGAAAAATGACTGTGTTGTGAGTGTGTAGCTGTGAGCTGTAGGAATGCGGGACTCGCTAAGAATAAATAATTTTTTTTTTTTTTTTTTTTTAGTAGCAGATACCACAAATGATGTGCTTCGTTGTACTCTCACTTGTAGAAATAAAGAGAACTGTGCTTTATGCTTCTCTTCCTTAGTGTTAATTCTGCTGTTTCTTAGTTTTGGTTAAATACTTTCATCACCTTTTCAGTTTTGTTAGAAATCTTGAACCCTTTTTGATTGCTGTCTAGCATAAGCATCCTTCTTATCAAAAACAAATAACCAGGACATAGAGAATATCAAACAATTTCCTCCTTAATATAGATCTGTCAGTGGTGTGTGAACAAAATCAGTGCTGTGACTGGGGTCCGCAGTTGATCTGGCAAATAGACGTATGCTGTTTAGCTGAGCAGAATTTGCTGCAGCATTAATTACTGGGATATTATAAATACTTGCCCAGTATGTATAATTACTTGCCTGATATTTGCATTATAAATACTTGCCCACTGTCAAATTCTGTTCTCAGCATATTCTGTCCATCTTCTAAGACTTTTCTAGGGAAGATCACTGAGAAGCATGTAATTTCACAATCTTCATGGTGCTGTAACTAGCCACAAAGCAGCAAGGGACTAACCCAGCAGATGAAGGGACATGGGGAACTCATGTCTGGTTGATAAGAGGCAAGGTAGCACACGTAAGGTACATCCTTTTCCTTTTTTCTCTGGGTGAAAACAGAGAGAGATAACACTTTGTATCACTGCAAGCAATAAACTTAATGGGCATTTTGACTTGTTCCTAGCCAAAGACTGCTTGGGGCAGGGGAGATTTTTGTCTTTTCAATTATTGTTTGACAGCAAGAAATGCAATGAGAAGGGGCATCTCATACTTGGAGCTCTAAAGCCACCTCTCTGTTACCCACCCAGGTGGGGCCTGTGTGACTGCCCCTAGTTATCCAAGAATTGATATTATGACTGGTCAAGCGCAAACATGAAAAGCTCCATGCTCTCTTACTTGCCCCCCCCCCCCCCCCCCCCCGTATGATGCTGGTCATGGCTGCTTGGCTGGTGTATGATTTGGGGGATGCACAGACTTGTCCTGGATCTGAAATGTGTCAGTCTGTTGTACCTGTTATTATTATCTCTTAGTCCTTCTTACTCTGTCTGACTCCACTGTTCAAGCCCTGTTGAATTACTCATGCTGGTAATGTTCTGACATAAGCAAACAGAGAAGAACATAAATAAGTGAAGAAGAATCTACTTAGCATCTAATTCACAGGAAGGCTGTGTTTCAGACTATGAAAATTGCCCTCAGCAAAGGGTAACTGTGATTATTTCACTTACTGTAGCAACAGCGAGAAACTCACTGTTAACTTCTAAAAAGTAGGCTGCTGTGTCAAAGGAGGAATAGTCACTGAAACATTTTTGTCTCGGGCATCATAGCTGGTCACTGAGAAGGATATGATTTTTTGTGCCAGGGAGGCTTGACCCTGGGCTGGTAGATGAATGTCCTTCCTCCCTGATTCTGTCAGGGGCCTTGCCCATCTCTGCTTTGGAAACATCTGAAAAGGGGTAAGACAGTGCTTTCCCAGAGGTGTATCAGACACTCTCCTTAGTCTTTCTGGAAATAACATCCTAGAAACAAAGTCAGACTTTGGGCTTAAGCTCCGTGTTTGGTGAGATGGATGTTGTTGGCTGGCAGAGGAACGCTTCTGGAGAGCGGTCTCCCTTAATTCTCTGATGTTAAATGTGTTGCTGGGATGAAGAATCTGTACCGTGTGCTCCTCTAGCTGTGTATGGGCTCAACAGTTATTTCTTTCAAAGTTCACGTGGTCAGCTACATTCCTCATCTCCTGAAACCATTCTAGACACTAGAGCAGGAAAAGATGGACAAAGTAGACACACAGGGCATTTTTGTCTGCAAACTTAACAGAACTGAGCCAGCTTGATTGGCTGGTTCTTTGCACTGAGTCTGTCTGAAGGTAAATGTCCCTTACCGTAGATACTTTCCAGGTAGATCATGCAGACGTTGTTGTACCGGGTGGTTTGTGAGCCTTTTCTTTCAAACACTACAGTGTATTCCAGCAAAAACAAGTCTGAATCTAATTTTTGCTTCAGGGATACTCATATGAGACCTTTGGGGCTCATCCTGGGTAATTTCACAAGTGACTTTATAATTCTTCCTGATATCTAATAATATGAAGGGATATTTATTAACAATTTGGTGTCTCAACCACTGCATTTCTTATGCCTTATAAAAGAATTGTGTGGAGCTCATATGCATAGCCTTGATGAACACAATGCCTGCATGGCTGAAGAATCCCAATAACTGCAAATACTTTCCCACGGAAGCAAAACAAATAAGTACTCTCATCTCTTAAAACTATTGCCCTGTAGACCTTTTTTGTAGAAAATTTTTTATTAGTACAACACTTTAAAACTTATTTTTTTAAAATATATTTTTTAATGTTTTCCTTTACTCTCTGGACTTTGGACATTGTGTTTTCTCCTTGTACAGGTAGAATGTTCTGCTACCGTTGTTTAATAGTGATTTTTAGTTTTTGTGGTTTTTTTTTTTTTTTTTTTTTTGCTGTCAAGTGAATGAGAAAGATTAAAAGAGTTATTTTGGAAATTTGCCATCTTGTTATGAAGTTTTACTTTTAACGCTACAGTGCGTTTCTGTTAATAGTGAAAAAGTTCCTTGAATAATACAGGTGCTACCATGATCCTCTGCATTTTTGTTCAGGTTAGATGTGAAAGTAGATGAAGAAGCACTGAAATATAAAGTGCTCAGGCTCCCTTAGCCTTGAAATAAATAAAAATCTGGTCATTAAAATTGAGCTTTAAAGTTCACCACAGCTGTGAGGCTGCTTGCTTGCATTCTTTCTTGCCACTTCAAAATTCCTTAGAAATTTGAACTTGAATAATGAATTTTAACAACTCTGTTAAAACTGGATTATGAATATAAATATTTGGATTTGGAAAAATAAGTATGTGTTTCTGCAATGTCAGTTAGTTGAGTTTCTCACAAGTGCCATAATCGGAGTTTCTCACAAGTGCCATAATCGGACTCTGTCTGAGATGGTAGGTTTTATTCTTCACTATAAACCATTAAACAAAACAGTTTCTCTACTTCAGCTTTTGTTTCCTGTCTCTTCCATTTGCTCCTTCCTCAGGTTCATAAAGAGAATATTTCTCTAGCTCTCAGCTGCTTTCTGCAATATTATCTGCTTCAACGCTCTTTCTTACGAAGGGTAAGAAACATAATAGTCTGTTAATAGACTGCTACATTTTGGATAATAAGGCTAAAGGCTACAGCCAGTTAAATTTGTCTGTATTTTCTCTAGTAGTCTTAAGAACAGACTTGTGTGGATGTGCATAATAATAATAAATAAAGAGCAATATCAACCTGGACTCAGAAGTGGTAGTATTTCCATATGAAGTAGTGGCAAGATCATTCCTAGGCTGGAGAGTCTGCTTTGGGTATCAACATTGTAAAAAGATAATAGAGTTGGTGCAGAAAAGAGCAACAGAAATGATTTGAGGGTGCTTGATTTGCTGCAAGAGAAAAATTGTCTTTTTCGTTCAAAGAAAAAGTCATGAAGTGTTTTAATGCAACTTCTGTCTGTGTAAGTACATACAGATTATGCGATACTAAAGGACTCTTCAGTTTAGTAGATGAAGGCATAAATAGGCCTGTTAAATGTAATCTATAGCTACAGAAACTCAGACTGCAAATAAAGCCTGAATTTTCAACAGTTATATTTAATTAATCACTGACAGAATTTACGGAAGGACATGTTACTTTCTTCACCAGCGGAAATCTTAAGAAATGAAGACATTCACTGCATCCCTCTTTCTCCCTCCCAGTGGATAATAGGAAGAAAATCTGTCCCCTGTGCTATCAAGAAGTTATTCCAGGATGGTCATAAGGAAGACTTATGCTTTAGTCATGGATACAGCTATCTTTACAAGAAATACAAAAAAAATTTGAAATATTCAATCTACTCATCAGTAGTTGGAGAAGTAGATTTTTCCCACCGTAGTCCATCTTTATTATGATGATACTTTTTAAACAGATTGTGTAGATCTTGCTTGGATCCTTTCAACCAAGTAGTTAAGGTGTTAATTTTTATGTAGTTTGAACAACAACAGAAGTTAGTAGCATATTAAAGTAGTTGTGATAAAGAAATACCAGGTAGAAAGGTTCTATTTGTATGAGATAAAACATGCTTTGTCACTGGCATAACAAAGACAGGCAGTAATCTGACCATGCCATGTATGTTCCTTTATTAATGTGATCAGAGTAGAGTCAAGCTAGTATGTGCTCAGCAGTGAATCTTGCTATTTGCTAATACTGTTCATGCAAAGGTAATATTCTTTTTCATTTCTTGCAACCTAAATCATGGGATCATTGAGGCCTTTTCTCTTCCCTCACTATTATTTAGGTCCAAAGTGTAAGGTGCCTTGTGTTGTCTACACCAAAATACTCCTTTTTTTGGAATAATTCTTACAGAGTTTGAGTTGGCCCCAGCAGCAGTCATAAATTGGAGCTTTATTGCCTGTATATGATTGCATGTATGATTGCAGGCCTGCGGCCAGAGTGATATGCGAGTCCCTTCTTAATTTTCTCTTCTTCCTTCCACAGGGTGTTGTGTCTCCTTGACCTATGGTTTCTGTCTTCTTCCCCTGCCCCCCTCTTTTTCTATGACTACGCACTGCTTTCAGGTTTTTGCCACTTGAGCAGTATTTAAGGATTCAGGTTCAGAACCTTGAGATATATGTGACTTTAACGCCAAGATACGGGCAGAAGTCAGAGCTTCTACTTCTGTAGCGTGAGGCTGGGACCAGTTCTAGGTCAGTGTTTTAGTACAGGTAAGTCTTAGTTCTGACTTCGGCTCTCCTTCTTTCCCTGCCCTCTGTGTTGAGGTACATTTTTCTGAGTTGTTATTCTTCAATGGAAGTATGATAAGATATGGAAGAATCTCATTTTGCAGTTTCTGTTGCTGAAAGCATTGTGATTGTTTGGGAGTCAGAGTGGAAGAAGGGCAGTTAAGGGAAGGAACCACCAGCAACATTTGTTTTATTTGAAATGTTTTCCAAAGTAACATTTTGAATTTAGAAAATTCTCTGATTATCAGTACTAATAGGGGATGGTTTGGGTAGGCAAGGCTGTTGATTAACAAAAAACTTGTAAGCCAAGTGGAAAGTGCATGAGCACTGTGTTCCTGACGCTCTAGTTGTGTGACTCCATACTAATGATGGAGCAGCAGTGGCTGGTGGCATTGGCATTTTAGTGGCTTTTGGAAGTATAAGATTGATTTTTCTCCTTGTTTAAGGAGCAAGGAAAGGAATCTGAGTTCCCTTGACATACCTCACATGAACATGGGACATAGTGGCTAGAGTGCATCTGGACTTGGGGAATTTGTACAAATTAGTGTTGCAAACAAAGATGGCATTGTTCAGTGTACAATAGTAAGCAAGCCGACTAAATTGTCCGTGGACAGTAAACCACATCTTGAAACATGAAGGAATGTTTGTGGGATAGGCAGATGAATAGAAAATGTGTGTGTATGAGAGGCAGACAGTATCAACACCATAGTTAAAAAGCCTGTTTCCAAAAAATACCTTAACTGCCAAAAGATCTTAATTAGAGTACACTGAATTTCAATTACTATTTGCATTTTAGCTTTCATTACCCTGCCCTTCACGGTGGTTCTTCATCTCTTTTATCCTGAATAACTGGATATAGCTTGGTCGTTCAGGGGTGTGTTGACCAGACTCCTTTGGTAACACTGGAAGAAGTGACTCCTTTTTTTTCCCTTTCTCTCAGTGAAGGGTGAGAAGTAGGCCTGATAACATAGGGCAAGAGAATCTTTGGAGAACTGATCTGAAACACTGAAAAAAATATAAAATTCATCACATGGCATACTTGGTTTAGTAACACATTGAACAGGCTTGAGAGAGATGTTTTCTTTTCAGATAAATTAATACATGTTTTGAAGGGAATGCTTGCACTAATAATGAGCTTGTAATAGGTAAATGCCTAGATGTGAATTGTGTGGGTTTTGTAGTAATTTCCCCTCCATCAAGGCATTTCAACCACCATGTCAAAAGGAAAAGTAGGAGGGAAAGAAATGACACAATTAGCAGTTAATTTAAAGTAACTAAAGTGTATTAGGCCCAGTCAAATGAACTATTTTATCTTTGTTCCTTGTTGTCTGTAATCTTGCGAGTATGAGTCATTTAAAAGCCAATCTGGCCTGGTACAGTGCGTGCTGTTTTATAGTGTTTTCTTCGTGCCAGCATGAGCATTTCCTTGTTAATGTTTCACATCTGTTCTTTGTAATTTAGTGATTATATGCAGGCCTCCGTGTCCTCCTTTTTTTATTTTAAAAGGACAATGGGAAGCTTCATTTATGTGAGATTAAATCAATGACTATGATTTATTAAAGTTTGGGCATCCTGGCCAGCTTCTTTGCTGATCTGTGTAAATGAATATTTTTAGCAGAAGATGAAAATGAGGATGGTTGGAGAAAGTCAGTAATCTACAGTTAGAATCAACTGAATGTTTTAGAATTGAGTTGGCAAATGTATACCGGAGATTTATATTGCTTTCTTATCAGACATGCTTGGTCTCCTTGCAAGCATCTCTGATGTGTTTTTGTTTTAACAAGTATTCAGAGAACAAGTTTTCGTTCTGTGGGTATCTATATTCACTCAGGCACAGGGCTTTAATTTCTAAACAAGAATATTTGCTGTTAAATAGAAATCCTACTTATAGCTGATATTATTGGCCATTCGTTTTTTTGTATGGAAAATGTAATTTCGGTGACTCATTGCATATAATAAAATGCAATACGAAACAGCTAATGACCAGAGTAAACTCTGTTCAGATGTGAAAATAAATTATTCACTGATTTTGTAAATGCTTTAAAACCTTCTCTGGCTCTGAGATGCTTAAATCAGATGACTTAATAATTATGGAGCACAGAATGAGCTTTCACGTGCTATAGAGGAGGGTTTATTATTTCTAGTAGAGTAGAACCAAGAAAAATAAATCTGGTTGTGGAGTTGATACTTTGCAATTAAAACACTACACAAGACTGGAGTCTGATTCTGACCTTTACCAAAGCTACCTGCATAACCTTCAGCAGATTCATTACACCTCTAGTCTTGGTCAACCCTGGAATTTAGATGCTGGGCCTTGAGAGCCAGGTATCCTGAAAGGGAAGGACATATATCCTCAGATAATCAGTCTCTGTTTCACATGTACTCAGTATTTATTCTTTTTCATATGCTTCTGTATTTACATGTATATACCAACCTGTTGTTGCAGACTTGGGTGTTGATGTTTTGGCCCAGGGATAACTGATGCGAACAGGGAATTATCTTCATTGACAAAAAGGGTGAGAGGATATACCAATCCAAAAGGAGTTTACACTGCATTTGGGTGAAGACTGGAGCAAGGTTGAGGGGTGTTTTGGGAGTAGCAACTAGGTATTGCGCTTGGCAGAGATTAAAGAGCAGGGCTCGGGCTTGCAGGAGTCAGACAGAATCAGTTTGGAGCACTGCTGTGTCCAAAGAGCATTTGCATGGGTCCTGCCACCATGAGTGGCAGTGGAAATCACCAGTGGAGTCACAAACCAGTTCTCCAGTGAATGCTCTCTCCAGTAGTTGAGGCTGACCAAGGCAAACAGCAAGGCTGAGTGCGATCTTTACTTTTTTTTTTTTTTCTTTTTTACATTCACAGTTTTTATATACTCACATTTCATATTGAATGCTGCAGTTGACTCACAACTGTTTTAAGCTCAAGATGGAGCGTTCTTCTCTGCTACTCTTGGATGCTACTTGATTTTCTTGCCTTTCCATCATTCTTAATGTTCTTCACTTGAAAAGCAGATACCTGTAAGGCAGTATGAGTTTAGATCAAGCATGTAATAAAACTTCAGAAAATTCTCGCAGCCTCCACACAGGCAGCCTGGGGAGCCAGAGGTACACAGACCCATGGTACATACTCTTGGTATATTGGAGCAAAGTTCCCCAGCCTAATTACAGACCATGTAGGAAAACCCACTGCCTTTTATTCATTTTGAACTGTTGTCTCATGCCCCTCTAGCTCTGATCTCGAGAGGGACAGTGAGCACCAGGTTGGGCTTTCACTTTTTCCATCTTGCTCTGGATTTGCTAGACCTCTGTCATCCCTCTTCTGATTCATCTCTCCTGACTGAAAGGTCTCACCTTTCTTGTCCTTCCTTGAAATCTTGTCTTGGGTTTAGTGAGTGGTGGGGATTTTTGGTGGCAGGGGAGGGGGGCTATAGGGGCGGCCCCCTGTGAGAAGCTTCTCGAAGCTCCCCCAGCTCCAAGTCAGCTCCACCTCTGCACCAAAACTGAGCCCATCAGCTGCGCCTCTGCGATAACGTATTTAAGAAGGGACGTGGTGAGGAGCAGTGGGACTGGTGAGGAGGAGTTGGGGCAGCTGCATGAACACCAAGGTCAGTGGAGGGACGGAGGAAGAAAGGAGGGGGGAGGTGTGCCGGAGCAGAGACCCCCCTGTATCCTGTGGGGAGACGGCAGGGCGACCCCCCCTGCCCCCCATGGAGATCTACGGTGGAGCAGACACTGATTTATGGCCTGTGCTTTTCGCCTGATGATTAAGGTGCTGTGCCCGAAGAAGGCCGGGGTCTTGTGGGAAAAGGCAGCCCCGCTGCTGTAATTCAGCGCTGGGAGGATTGCAGCATGCGGGGGAGTCCCACGCTGGAGCAGCTCGGGAAGGGCTGCAGCTGTGGGAGGGACTCCAGTTGGAGAAAAGCTGGTGACCCATGATGGAGCAGTTTGGGGAAAATTGCGGCCTGTGGGAGGAACTCATGTTGGAGAAAGTTTGTGGAGGACTGTCTGCTATGAGAGGGGGACCACACTGGAACAGGGGGAAGAAGTTCCAGCAGCTCCCCCCACCGCAGATGGAGGAAGTGGCAGCGCTGACTGCACCCCCCATTCCCTGCCCCTGCGCCCCTGGGGGAGGAGGTAGAGATATCGGGAGCAGAGCTGAGCCCGGGAAGAAGGGAGGGGTGGGGGAAGGTGTTCTCAAGATGTGGCAATGCTTCTCACTGTCCTACTCTGTTAACTGTTATTGTTAGTGTCTGTAATAAATGTATGTTATTTTTTTCTTCCCCTAACGCATCTGCCTTTTGCTCGTGCCCATAAAGGGTGATTTTTTTTCCCCATCCCAGTCCTATCTCGAACCCCAAGCCTGGCTCATCTGTCCCTTCTTATTGGCGGAAGAGAAGGGAGAGAGAGTGGCTGCGTGGTGGTTGGCTGCCGACCAGGCTCAAACCACGACAAATCTTTATGAGTCTATCATATGCTTTTTGAGGTGGGGGAAGCAGAATTATGTACAAGAAGTATGCACTGTGGGTTTTATACAGAAACACATTATTTTTTTTCCCATTGTTCTCTATTCTTTCTCTAATGATTTCAGTTTTTATTTGTCTGCTAAGGAATATGAGCTGAATTTAGCATAGAACTAATAGTTGCAGCCCTGCATTATCATTCCTGCATATTAATATGCAGCACAGTGTCCATCATTTTGTATGTAAAGCCAAGATTTTTCTTCCCCGGGTACATCACTCTACATTTATCCTGTTGCGTTCCATCGATCATTTTGATTGCACCGTCACTGTAACATGGAAGGTCCATCTGCAGATCTTCATGGGTGGTCCTCATCTTTACCATCCTAACTATCTTAGTATCATCCACAGAATGTCACCTTCCTAGTCACTCTTTTCCCAGACTAATTATGAATATGTTGTACGGCACAGCTCCTAGCTTGGCTGTCTGCAAGACTCCCTTGGAAAGCTGACTCTCCTATGAAAATTTTGACCATTTAATCCTGCCTTCTGTTTCCTGTCGTTATAACCAATTATTTATCCATGCAAAGACCCTAACTTTTCACCAGTATTCTTTCAGTTTCCAGGAATGGAAGCATTCTTGACTTTTGTGGAGGGACTCAGATGGAGAGTTGCTGAAAACTATCTGGCTCATAAGAATACAGTTCTTTGTATTATAGATGTAAGAGAAATTTTTATTTAGTGATTATGGCTTCCTTTAAAATATCCAGTATGCTAGGGATATAATAGCTTCTGGTTTATTGTATTTTAAGCTCTAATACGTCTTGATTTCATCATGGTTTTAGGTTTTATGATTACAATAAAAAGGGTCTTGTAAAATTATTTTTATCTGTAATACACATTTCCATTTATAGAGGGACCGCTGACATCCTCCAATGTTAGGTACAGTAGTCTCATATGAAAGGGATTTAATTTTGTTTCTTAGCCAAGTCATCACATTAGATATACAGTGCACATACTTCTTCTATTCATGATATTTAATTTTTTTTTATACCCAAGCTGACATTTAGATAGAAAGAATAAATTTACTTGGCTATTTCTCAATATCCTATGAGAGCTACATCAAGAATCATATTTGAAGTACTGACATTTCCAGCAACAATAGCTGTATTGTAAGCCCACTGGATATGTTGACAAAATCAAATTTTATTAGGAAAATATGTATAAAAATTATTTGTAATAAAAGCAGGGAAAGGGAGGGACATTAGCAAAGTACTGTCAATCCCAAGCATTCAGAAGCTATATTAAATCTGGCATTTCTCTGCTGATTGACTATGTCATAGCTAATGCTGGAGAAATGCCAGAAAATTATTTGAAATCTCTTTTTGAATCTGAAATGTGCAGGCACCAGTCAGAGGATTCCTTGAAGACAGTAAGCAGAAAAGCTGTCTGTGCAGCAGACAGAGCGAACATCATTCTTAGCACTGGTATATTTTTAGATTCAACCTGGCGAATAGACTCACTATAGAATATATTAATTGCTGGCATAGTCAGAACTATTGAAAAACTCTAGGTTTCCAGCCATGATTAAGGGTGATTTCAATAATCTTTACTTTGATTATTGCTTTCAGAAATGTTTTATCAGTAAAATTCAGTCAAATAACATGTCAGAGGTAAACTATCTCTTTCTTTGCACCCAGTTGACTTTATAAAGTGTTCATGATCTGACTAAACACAAGTATTGTCAAAAACATACGTGATAAACTGGGTACGTGGGCTAATAGGAAGGGTTTGGTTTTTTAAACAGCTCCCACCTGTGGTGTTGCTCCGAATAAAAAGCATGGAAGTCAATGAACTGCCAGATTAAAGAGAACAAACTTGTCAGGAGGCATAGCATCCTCAGTTTTCCCTGCTCAGCATCTGTGGTGCCTGTGCTCTGTTTACCAGCCATCACTGACTCAGCTGACAAATAGAAGATCACGTAGTACCTGTTGTTGCTTGGAATTAACCATTGGAAGATACTTCTTTAATATTTTGTGTACTTGTTCGCACTGACAGCTAAATTTAGCACAAAATGTGGGGTGGGGAGTTACCTACAGAAAAGTCCAATATTTATTTTGATTCATTGCGACTTGGATGAAAAGTTTCAATATCAAGAGGTATGATGGGCAACTTTGTGAGCTTGCAAGAGGCTAAGTATTTTGGGTTTGGTTTTATTTTGAAATGTGATTTTTTCATTTTACTTTTTATTCTGGCTCCAGGTTAAACTCTTTTTGAACTAAATTAGGAGTAGAAAACATATTAACAATGTTAAAGTTCAAATTCAAGTAGAATACAATAAAAATTGTGGAGTCCGACTTCTAGATTTCCATAGAAACTTTAACTGACATAACTTTGGTGTTCTGTGTTGTATGTGGAACACAAAATCTGTTAGGCAATACATTTAACAAGAAAACCAGAGAAAATACTGAATATACTTGTGGTGCATTTCATGCTGTTCTTGAAAACTTAATTTTTACTTGTCTCGATGTTTTTCAGATGGTCAGGTAGCAAAACAAATCAAGCATATGTATATAAGTCATCCTGTGTCTCTGTGTGCTCTTTGGAAACACTGTAATTTATTGCTGTTTGTGAAGCAGAAAATCTGTGGGATGTCTAATGTATGGTTCTCAGAATGCAATTCTGTTGAGTGGCAGGAAGAGAAGGTAGCTGGTTATGCCACTTCGGAAGTGTACGTACCTTCACAGCCCTTGATTTGAGTTTGTCTGTAAAATAGTTATATGACTGAGCTTAATTCATCAGTATCTCAAAGCTTATTCTGTAAGGCATTTCAGTATTCTTCAAAGAAATGTCTGAAATTTTTAAACATAAAATAGATGATGTACAATGGACTTATATTAAAATACAACCAGGTATTCAGATGTAAAATTTATTGAAAACCAGTTACACCTGAAAATCCTTTGCCTCTGCCTGTATACCAAATACCAAAGTAAAATTTATTTTTCACACAATTAAGCAACACTCCACACACATACAAACAGCATGTTCAAATATCTGAGAGGAGAAAAAACTATCACTACCCAAACTCCTAGAGTTTAACGACAACCCAAAATGCTCAGTCACTCACCTAAAAAAAAAAAAAAAATACTCTCAACCTTGAGGAACTTCTTAGGGCAGCATCCCAACCCTTAGGAACCCAGATGAGTTTCCTTGGGGCATCCCAACCCAAGGGGAGAGTCCTTACCCACAGCACGCTGTCCCAGGAGGGATGAGCTCAAACTGGCTGCCCCAGGGGACTCAGTTTGAACCCAGCCAAATCTGCCCTGTGGGCAATACCAGCCCCTGTTGTTGAAGGACCCCAATTATTGTAAAGCCCTGAGAACAAGGGCACGGGAAAGGTTCAACAGCCAGGAAGCCACATTTTCATCATGTGGGTGCACCTGCCACACTGCCTTAACTTAATAGGTCCTGGAGTTGGTTATTTTTAAATCGTACCCAACTAGTCTAGAGCAAACCCACTATCATTAAGCATTTAAAGACTATGAAAATCTTGGTAAGTTTATGGGATAAATGATAGTGGCATTATCTGCTCTATTTGAAGGACAGGTCTGTGATAGATCACTTTAAGCAGACATGGGGCATTTAACTGTTTTCCTAATGTCTCCTATTCCACACAAAGAAACAGCAACAGGACTGCAGATCCTGAAAAAAGTGGGCTGTAGAAAGCTTTCTTCGTCGCTTTAAGACTTTTAAATATATCAGCTCATGGCATTATTGTGGTCTGACTTAATACCTGCATCAAGGCAATATGAAAACACAATATGCTTTTACTACTGCTACAAGTTATATATTTCCAAACAGCATGTTTTTATATAGGTCTTGGTGACACTGGAAGAGATTGACAGGAAGAGGTAGAAATAAGTCACAGCCTGCCTATTATGTGCATCCCATATTTCAACCCAAATGGTCAGGCTGATGTTAGAGAGCTTTGTCAGTGTCTTGGTGATGCCCACCCTGTTATTTTCTTTTTCTTTCTTGTTTGCTTTTTTAGTACTGGTGTTTTGTGGATGTCTTTTGGTTGTGTAATTAAGAAAATAGTAATTTTCAACAGATACCTTCGAAAGCTTACAATATTGGCCTGGTTTTCAAATCTCTGCTGGGGCCAAAATTTGAACCATTTGAACCTCACATACGTACTTTCATAATACATGATGTGTTTTGAGGAATTTCAGAATTTTCCTGATGAAAACGTTGCTAGTAATATCTATTTTTAGAAGGGTGGAAGTTAGGAAGACTATTCCAATGTGTAACAGTCCTGTGAACAGTATTTTTCTTCAAGGGGTAGGTCATAGCTATAGTCCTGGAGTTAAAATGGAAGAGGTAACATAATGGATCTGCCTAGTCCCATCTGCAGCTGGCTGCTGTTTACTGCATTACCTGCTCCCTTTCTGCAACCTTCAGTTTCACATCATCTCCATTTTGGCAATTATTAACTAGATCATTTCAACATATACTAATTCTAGCTAACTATTTCAGCTCTATCAGCTGACAATATAGCTCCTGTTGGTGAATTGTTAAAAAAAAAAATATCCATTGCTGTAGTTGCACTGAATGGTACTGGAAGCCAAACATTAATAAAGTTTATATATTCCTTTTTGCGTTTTTGGGGAATTAAATGTCTGTGGTGCAATATTGATGAAGAAGCCTGTATCATAGTAGGAAGAAACTGAAATCTGTAGTTGGTATAAATGCATAATGTTAATTAAGAAATCAAGTATGCAGATTTGGCTCACCTCTAAAGAAAAACAGATTGTTTGGCATTTTTCTGTTAATGAAGAATTTTACATTAAGATGAAAAAAGACTTGGCGTGCAGCAGATGTATTAGTAATGAGATGCAGGCAGAATTCTGGGGGGAAGATTTCTTGCCAGAACACACACTTGAAGAGGAGAACAAATAGGAGATACAGTAATTGAGTCAGAAAACTCTGCTCCTTTCAAAGGTTTCTTTCCATGTCACTGCTGCTCTTTGTTTGGATTTGGATACTGTCACCCAGACTCTCCTTTCGATCTGTGCTCATGTATTTTCTTCCATCTTCAAACCTGCACAGCCAGTGCTAGTATGGCACCAGAGGGAGCCGGGTTGCACTTTCAAGCCTTGGATGAGGTTTGTTCGGGAGCTCGGTCTTCAGTCTTTCGTGTTCAAGCACAAACTAGACACCTCTTCAGAGTTCCTGGTGTAAATCAGCTCAGTCTCCACCTGTCATACCTTTCCCAGATCGTGCTACCCTAACCAATACTTCCTAGCACTGCGTTTCAGTGACTGGGCAGACAGTTGTGCACATACTTTATTTACATTTCTTCCTCCTTCCCTGTTTACTTGATCCTTCTCTTTTTGAAAAGTTAATTATCCTAGTTGTTCTCATTGAGTTTCGCTTTTTCCATGTGTTCAAGTATCTTGCAGGCACCTTTAGGAGGCTGACTATAAGGAAATTGTCTGGATGGGTCCATCTTAAAGTTACAGGCTTTGTTTATTTCTCATGTTAACATATTTCTGAGCAGCATAACAATCATTTGTTCAACTCTCAGTAAATCACTCCGTAAAGTTGTTTTCCTGATTTGAAAACAACCCTGGATTTCTACCCAAATGAGTTTCATGCATTCGCATTATGAAACTTACATTCCTTTTTCCAGTTGATAATGCCTGAGAAAATAAATCAATTAAAGGTTACTGAAGTTCTGAAGTGTGTAATTCTGTTATAACTGAATCCAGGAGTGTCACCAGGCGTAATGAGATGATTTGTCTCTACCAGTATTAGGGTTGTTTTTTGTACTTTATATTCATTAAACTTTTACTTAAAAGTTGCCCAAACTATAGTGCATTTTCCCATAGGAAACATTAAAATAAGTAACTTCATACAAGAAAAAGAACTTCTGGTGTTTGGACTATATTTTATTTTGTATACTTCTAACCAGTTGTTAGGAAACATGCTCTTCGATGAACCTTGGCAATCCCAATCCTTAAATTTTAGAGTTTTAATTTGGTTTCAGCCAGTTTTTAATGTATGTAGTAGTTTTGTAATGTAAGAACTATCAAAAAATAAGTCTAATTAGTATGTGGAAAGCTAATTAATATGCATGTAATGAAAAATTCTATACTATATTTATTTAGGATCCAAATATACCTGAACCCATTGGTTAATTTATGTTTTGGGAACCCCACTCTGCAAAGTTTATCGTGTTTCAATTAAACACAGGCCTGGTTTTTTTTTTGTGTTTTTTTTTTTTTTTTTGTTTTTTTGTTTTTTTTTTCCACCCCCACCACCCTCTTTTTTCCCTCTTGAGTGCTATGAAGTGATTTTTGTTAATTTTTTATTCTCCCTTCTAGGACAAATGACCCCATGTTTAATTATTTTTTTTTTCCCCCTAATATCTCACATGATTTCAGCAATCTGTATTAATTAACTGAAGCCCTTTATATCCTGAACATGTATTTGATGGAGATCTGAAAGGATCTGACAGATTGTAATTTGCGTCTTAGTTGTATAGCAATATTTGGTGGTTTTCTGAAGATCGCACCTTCTGGATTTAGTTGATTACATGAGAATCTACTTAGATCTCTGGGAAGTTGAGCAGTGAATCTAAAAGATTATGTGAAACTGAGAAATTCTCAGTGTTTCCCCCAAAGAGACAGGAGTTGCGTGTCCTCGCATCTCAGAGCGCTGGTGGAGTCTGTAGTGCTGGTGGTTATAGGCTGAGCTTTAGATTTGTTTTGCTAGGATTTAAAGGTATCCAGTTGCTTTTAGGTTTTCTGTCTTCTATAGACTATTTCTATATTAGAGAACCAGGTACTGCATTAAAGAAATAAGCTAGTGACTTACTGTTAGTAAAAATTATTAAAATGAGGTAGTAAATACTTGTCAGATATGCAGTCAAATAGCTGTTGCTCTTATGTCAACTGAAAAACAGATTCCCAGGCCTTTTGTAATTGTGAATGTACTACAATTATGTCATCCCTTTCATTGAGAAAGACCAAGCTTCTAGCATCCTTCCCCTCTTCACGGATGTAATCCGTTAGCCATTGCTCTTATGAAAACTTCGGAACCTTTGCACTTTGTAGACTGCTCTACTCTTTTTTTTTTTGTTTGTTTGTTTTTTTTTTTGTTTTTTTTTTTTTTTTTTTTTTTTTTTTCCCTCCTGCCTAAATTCCCCAAATTTCTTGCTCTAGGGTGAGTATTCTAGCACTTTCTTGAACGCTTCCTTGTTGAACTAAGACCTACAGATAAAGAAGAAAAGGTGGATCAGTTGGGGAAGTCTGGTTGGGTGAAAATAGGGAAGGAGAAAAATTTTTTTAATAAATGCCTTAGTGTTACAGCTTCTTTCCTCCCTCACACACATGTGCATACACGCATATTTCTTTGGAAAACAGAAGAAAAGCATGTCTCCATGTAGATTTAAATAGAGAAAATGCCTGGAATCCAGTGTTCCTGGAAAAAGTAATTCAATGTCTCAATTTTTTCATATGTTTGTTGAATTATAGGATACTTTCAGATACTTTGTGTCAGGAAGAAAGCTCGGAAGGTCTCTGTTTCTCCTAATTCTTTCCCTTCTCTTTGTTTTATTTCTTACAGATAAATTTAATAAGGCAATTTGATAGTCCTGCAATTTGAGAATCATAATTGACTTGATCTTGTCTTTCATTTTTTTTTAATTGATTTTCCTCTCTAATACTGCTTTTCTCCTCCAGTCCTTGACATATTTCTAAGAGTTCTTAACTTAAAATTTTTTATTAATGTTAGCATACTTGAGCAGTGGAAGATTGCCAGAGGAACAGTGGGCTAAAAGTCACTTGTCTGGAGAAAAGGTTCTGTGCAATTTGCGTTAGTTTTTATTTTTCATAGCACTGATAGCCAGAGGAGGATATTGGTGAATATTTTTTATGGAAAGTAAGTCTTGGAGAGTCATCCTTTTCTGGGAGGAATCTTTATCTTTGAACTGTAAAACATTTGACAAAGAGGTGATACATGCCTGTATATGTACGTGCGCATTTTGTACAAAGGCTATAATCAAAGAATTTTTTTAAGTTAGGGATTCAAACACTCAGAAGTTCTGGATGTGCCATTACTTTTTTATTCCCTCTTTGGTGCTGAGCCTAAGACAAGAGCCTTTTAAAGCAAGAAACGTGATACCAGATGGTTTCATGTTAAATATGTACTTCAGACATTAATTCATTATATTATAGATTTCACCAATAACTATAAATCTGATGTTCCCAACACCTTGACTGTGAGACTTCACTTCTTAAATGTTCTTTTACTGTATCTTTTTGTAGGTAAATTTAAGAAGCTTTAGAAAAGTTCTACTACATACTGCTGGATGTATTTAGGAGAAGGATCAGTTTTCTCGTGAACTGTTGTTGAACTTCATGATTATTAGAATTTTAAACATATGAACAGTGGTTGAGGGATATCGTGTGTTATTCAAGTGGCTCCAATTTTCTTTGCATCAAACAAGCGGGGATTATTATTCTTCAACACCAGCTCCTTAAACTAGCATCTTAACTCCATGACAGAGAATTAAAGAACTAATTCCTGAATATTTACTGAAGGTTTATAGCAGTTTTAAAGTATTTGTGGATCTGAAGTAATTTGGAAGCTGGTACTTCTTTCAGGCACGATTTCCTGCACGGTTGAAAGAGCTCTACTGTTCTACCCTTCTTCCCTACCAGCAAAACTCATTATGGGTTGTGTTCCTAAGGTTTTCAGCTATAACACTGCAGTTTTCTTTCTCTCCTCATTTAGACTGAGGCTTTGTTCTTACTTACCTATGAAAAGAATGTTGCAAATCAATTTTTTTTTTTTTTTAAAGAAAAAGTGATTGAAAAAGATATTAATTGGCCCAGCTCATCCTCTGCTTCTGCATTTGTTTGTGCAGCAGCTCTGTGCTCAGCTCAAGGCTTCCGTGCCCACCGCAGCTGCCTGGGCTGGCAAAGCCCACTGTAGCGGCCGGGGAAGGGGCTGCTGCTCACTCTGAGCGGTGCCTCCCACGGTAGCATCCTGACATGGAAACAAACAGCACTCCAGTGGTAGTGTTTTGTAAAATAGATTGGAAGTCGTGATGGCTATTGGTTCAGCATACTGGGTACGTGTTCTTCACTTGCAGACCATATGATGCGTAGATGTGATTAGACTCACTTGATAGACTGGGTGTATGTTAGTTCATCATTGAATTTGCTGTAATCCCTTCTGGTGGTTTTGAAGTGTGGCTAAAACTTCCCTGTTTATGTCTACGAAGACCACAGATGTGCCCCACTGTGCCTTTTGCCTGTGGTATGTGGGTGAAGAACAATGGCTTAGTAGAAATTATCAGCTGTGCATTAATTGGACATTAGAAATGTATTAAAGTATGTTTCACTAAATTTTTCTGGGATGAAATTATTACTATTTCAAGATGCATATTTTTTCAGATATTTTAAAGAAATTTTAACTCATAATTATCATATTTTTATTACCGGCTTCATTGAAAAAGAATAATATTTAAACAGAAGTCTTGCACTCTTTCTTTTCTTCAGTATTTTTGAAATGTCTCCACAAAATGATCTTTATTTAAAGTGCATTTTGTTCAGATGAGAATATACAAGAAATGTTCCCATTGTGTTTTCTGTATTCTGATGTAAGCTGTTGGACATCAGTTTACTATCAGTTGGGGTTTACTGAAGAAACACAGGTTTTTAAGTTATAATTAATGCAAAGTAGTAAGAGTTTAGGAGTGTTTTTCACATCTGAAAAACAGTGCACTATTTTTCTTTTTCTAGAACAACTACAGGGATTTTCATGAGATCTTACTGCCAGTCTAAAAAGTCTAAAAAGAGAAGAGATTTGGTTGGGGGACAATGGGGGCAAAGTCCTTTATTTGGTCTTCGGAGTAACGACTCTTTTGCAAGGCACTCCCCTTGGAATCATTCAGGCTAACAAGCTCTGTGCTGAGCATCTGCTCTGTGTCCACCTTACACAGTACAATTCCTTATCGGATACCAGATCTTGCTTTCTCTTCTGAGTTTTATTCTCTTTTCTGAAGTTTTTTATGCTTTTAAAGCAGTTTTTCAGCAATGACCTGAATTCACAGATTGTCGTATTTCTCCAGAATGCTTTGCTTGATCCTGTCCAGCTTTCGTTGATTTCTCACACGGGCAGCGTGGTTGGGATGTATGAAGCTGAGCACCCTGAGCTGTGTCCATGTGCCCTGGCTTTATTCTGACTTTCTCTTTCACAGAGCTGATGCACGGGCTTCTTACTGGCTCAGCTACAAGTAACATGCTGAATACTGCGGAGAGAGAGTGAAGGAATTGAGCTGCTCTGTGGATAATGCATTGGATTCTTCTGCACACACGTAGAATAAGGTCCAGCTAGCAAGCCAGAAGCGAAGAAGTCACAGAAGAAGAATGCTCAGAGAAGCCAAAGGGATATAGTACGTTCAGCTGGAGTTTTTATTGGAAGCCATATCAGTCCAGGATTGAAAGGTGAGATTTCCTGTGGGTTTTTTTTTGTTTAATTTTTGGTTTATCTGTTAGATTCAGGGAAGACATTTTTCAAAAAAAAAAAAAAAAAACAAAAACAAAAAACAAAACAAAACCCTGCAAAACAAACAATTGGTGATTTGTCTTTAGTACAGATAGAAACATAAATACATAATTTAATACATAAAGATAAATACATATCGTTATGAAAGTTATCTGAAGAAGCACGCACGTTCATTTGCTTTAGTTTGGTCACTTAGAATTTTGCTTTAGGGCAGTTCTAATGATCAAATGTCCTTGGAACAAAAATTTCCAAGGAGGCGACTCTTACCTGACAGCTTAGTGAGGAGAACTGGAGAGGTGCAGAGACTGAATAAAATGCTTGAAAACTGGAGGCAGACTGGAATGACATGAATGGAGCATGACAAAATCCTTGGTTAGGAGGCTGAAATCAGACAAATACAGAATAGAAACAGAGAGTAAGAATGATGTATTGGAAAAATAACTTCAAGATGAAGTCAGTTATCCCATTACTTGATGCTTTTAAATCAAAATTATGTAGTTTTCAACAAATACCACCATGGGGCTAGCTAAGACATCCTTAGCTGTGGTTTGCAGGGGATGTCCAAACAGATGAAAGTAGAGTTCCCTTCTTGCCATTTGTTACCTTGTTCGAAGCTGATAGAAAGCGTTATTTAGATGGTTTAACTTGTGGTGTATAAACGTAGAGCTGGCAATTAGAGGTGGGGAGGAAGGCCACGGTAAGGAAAGAGGAACCGTTGCGAAGACAGTGTGAATTGTCTTACGTGCATTAGAAACGTTGTTCCTCTTGTTATGTTTTAAGCGGGCAGTACCTGATGGTGGAAGGCACAGCATGTCGAAAGGGAGAGGGAAAAGGGCAGAGAAGAACACCAGATAGAAACACAGTGCTAGGAATGGCACCATTCTGAGATGTTGACCTGTATCTGCATTTCACTGGTAAAATAATCTTTTTCTGGAACCACTGACAAAAGGTAGGTGTTTCATGTTATGTAACTTTCTAAGTGTGGCATTTAAATAATTGCTCATCAGGTGGTTGCCTGAAAGGCTGCTAATGCTGCTCTGTGGGGAATATGTGTTATTAAATGTTATAAAAGATTTATGGTTTCTGTTCTTGATAATCTCAGTAGTACAACCTGAGATTTATTTGTGGTATAATCTAAAACTTGATGTAATTAATTTCAGTGCATAAGATTACTATATTCACATCTATTTCCCTTATCAGTCAACCTGATTAATTAACTTTCATGCTATTGATTCTCTGTGGGGCATCTAAATATATACAAATGACAACACAAAGATGTTTCTTTTAATTTTTTTTTTTTAAATTCTTTTAGCACACTCTCTCTTCATTGATATTTTTTTCTGCTAGGGTTTGCCCCATGATCCTGTTAGGTCTAGCTTTTAGAGAAGAAAAGTTCCACAGATGTTTTTATGATTGTACTTGCACTTTCAGTTACAAAGGGTAATGTATTAGTAGTAAACTGACTGATATGTGGAAGAGTAGAACAGCAACACCTCAACATCATCAACTAATGAAAGCTTGTCTATGAAATCTAACAAGTTGATCCTATTTTCTGATAGGTTAATGTACTAGGTACTATGTACACAGTATATTTAATTTATATGGAGGAAACAGGGTTAGAATGTGCTTAGTTAGAAAGTTTTAGCCTACGTTTTATGTCACTGTTTTAGCAGCATGTCTTAACGTTCATTTGCAAAGTCAAGTGGCAACACAGAAAAACAGAAAATTCAAACTGAAGAGGCTAATCTTTATTAATAGTTTACATCTAAATTAATTTTGTAAAGACTGACTAGGATTAAACTGTATCAAGGCTATATTTGTTGGGCAAAATTAAAACCCCCAAGGAATTTTGAGAACCTACTGAGGTTTTTCTAATTAGCATTACAGGTTTTTTTCCTCTTCTAAGTTTAAATATTATGCATAGCATTAAGAAATAGGAAAATTTAAAAACACTTATTATGTTAAGCAGTACGTATCGACTCACACTAAAATATGCAAAAGATCATTCTGTATTCTTTTACAAAGAGAAAGCTATTCTCATGAGCTTTCATTCTACGTATTTGGTTCTTAAATCAGAATAAAATTTCCCAGTTGTTTCACTGGATTGGATGCTACTCTTAGATATTTTTTTAAAAAATATTTTAAACCTAATTTTTATGAGAAGCATTTTTCTCTCCAGTTATTCAGTTCATTACTGAATGGATAGTACTTGCCTGTCTCTATTTGTAGATAATAAATAGCACATCTATTTAGATGATCAAACCCAGGATGTTAAGGGAAATGCTTGAGTCTTCACAAATGTGCTTTAGGAGCTGGGACTGAACTTTCCAGAATTTGCATTTGTAAGCAGCATGACCCCTACCAAGATTTTGACCATTTTGTTGAGACAGAAGATCTTGGTCCGTAGCTGCCATCTGAGAGCAAAGAGATAAGTTTCCAGAAATACCATCTTACTGGCTGTATCTTTCTGCATAAGTTACAGATCTGGATCCGTTCTTTTCTGGCAATACTTTGTCAATGTCCTAAGAGTGGGCAATCCCCTTTAGTTTTGTATCTTTTTTTTTTTTTTTTTTTTTTTTTCCTCTCCCTTTACATAATAATAAAAAAAACAAAGCAAAACATTTTTTCAGTCTCCTGATCTTACCACTTGGGGCTACTTTCTCCTCCTTTATCCAGTTTACAAAAAAAAAAAAAACAAACAAACCACAAAACACAACCACCAACATAAAAAACCTTGGTACAAAACAAAACACAACCACTACCAAAAGAATACCCTGGTTTCTCACCCCAACATCCTAACCAGTTATGCAAGAACAATTCTGTGGGTTTTAAGTCATTTTAGCTAGTTGTATTTTCAGTCTGCTTTGAGCTGAATAGCTCTGTATTTCAAGGTTACCCTGTTTTCATGCATTGTTTAAGAATGGAGTAAAAAACCGCAAACCCTGTGTATATGTTGAATCTGCTTTTATCTTTCATTTTTGGACTTGGTGAGAGAGGACTGCCTAGAGTCTCAGACACCTGCTGCTTTTTATTTCTGTGGAAATGCAAAGTGCAGGAGTGGGCTCAGCAGCACGGGGGTGGCTTGGCCTGCAGACACGCTGCTGGCGGTTGTGCTGTGTTGGGTACAGTCTCTTGGGTCCTTATTTTCTGATCAGTTTGCAGCATTGCAAGCAAGATGCGGTGAAGTATCTGCCTGGGTGTGTTGCAGGAGGCTGAGGGTCCTCAGGGCTCACTCAGGTCTGGTTTCAAGAACACAGTGTTAATGCTGTTTCTTTGTGGGGTGAAACTGTAAAGAGTGTCTTGCTTTAGGTTATGTTCATTAGGGAAAAGCAAAGGGGTTTGTGGATATGGTAAATGTTTCTGAAGACCGGAGGACTGTAAGTGGATGAAGGCTTCACAACAAACCACAAGAAACCAAATCCAAGGTGGATTTTGAGTAAAGGTCTTCCTAACTCTTTTCCTTCTGTTTCTTTTTTCGTTATGATTAACATACCTAAATAGATTTTTTCCTCAATATAAGACGCTTTCCCAGCAATATGGGTTAAGTTGTCATGGCAAATCAGTATTTGTATGAAGTGTCTCTGAACTATTTTTTCCTTCTTCTGGGCATTCCTTG
The DNA here is from genome assembly GCF_018691265.1 of Tyto alba. Lineage (NCBI taxonomy): Eukaryota > Metazoa > Chordata > Aves > Strigiformes > Tytonidae > Tyto > Tyto alba. The sequence continues at coordinate 40,616,667 of NW_024881261.1, read as the reverse complement.
CAGAATGTATGGGTGAGTCTGTTTAGTTTTATGCTTTTTTGTGATGACATTTTTAGTGCCAGGACTTCTGGGTTACATCACAGGTGTTCCAAAAAGATCTTTCAGGTGGACTTATTGTTGGTACTGCTCTGGTTTATTAGCACACCAGTGCAAGTAAAAATGATACTTCAGAAATTGAGAGTTGTAGCAAATTCCTAGAATAATTCTTTTCCCAAGTGCTTTGCCGTGTATCCTTATACAGTTTATGCCACACCAAAAAAAAGGTGAAAAGCCATTATGTTAATCTCTAAAATGAAGCATTATTATAATAAATATCCTTCTTATAAACTTGCTGTTGATGCTGGTTTTCAGTCATGTAAATAAGATGGTTTTCTTATGCTGTGCTCAACCATACTGTTTTTAAAGCCAGATGGATTGTTGTGTTGCGTTAGCGCTACCAGTGATTAGCACTTCAGTCACGGGGGAGGTTTGTAGCAGGAGTTTTATGAAATAAAATAATTATATTTTCACCTTTCTGGTATCTTCCGTATCTAAAGTTCTGTCACGTGGAATCCCTCTCCCTTACATTCATGTTTATATCAGAGTTCAACAAGAATTTCAACTTCTTTTGCGGGTGCATTAAGCTCCCATTTAGTTGGTGGAAAATCTTTGTGCACACCCTAGGGTATTCCTGTCCTGTCATTTCTAGTGTGACTTAGCTAATATAGGTTGTACTTGTAGTGATGGCAGAAATATGGAAACTCTTATTTAATGTATTTGGTGACCTGTGGTTTATGTTTGATTTTATACCACTGTTTGTGGGTATTGCAAGAGCTTTCTCATGATGCTCTCTCTCTTCTCTTGCTCCCTGACTATAGTAGTAAGCTGTGGGGCGTAAAAATTTCCTGGTGCTTCATTTATATGTAGGAACTTGTTTAGTGTGGAACAGGTGCCACCTGTATGCTCAGCATTCTGGTTTTGTTCTCAAGTAACACTTCCATAAAATTTGTGTCTGAGGAAGTACCTCCACAGCTGAACTAGAGTCTGGTTGGTGGTCTGGTTGGTGTGGTGGGGTGGTCCTCACTGCACAGCAGATACTTTTATGGTTAATTTGCATAGAACTACTGCATTATTTTTCATCCTTTCCCAGATGCTTTTTTTAATCTCAGTTCTACTCTACCAAATGTAGTAAATGAATTCCAAAACTCACAGTCACTGTTTTCTTCCATCCTCAAAATAAAAGCCATCACTTATACTTGAGGTCACAAGTAGCAGCAAAATTAACCTCTTCCTACTTATTTAGCACAGACTGATCTCATGGCTAGAGATGGCTGTTCATCTTCTACCTTCAACCAGTTTCAAGTTCTAATTAAAAAAAAAAAAGTTTTTTTTTTTACAGTATTTAAACAGAAAAATCTGTTATGAATACTGGCCCTTTTACATGCTTGAGTAATGTAGTTTCATCTTTAGTTGGTTATAAAACCTTGTATTGGAGAAAGCATCCCAAGTAGTGGGTGATAATCTATTAGTACTACATTTCTGCATTTACTAGCATGTGGATTGCACACCTCTTTTCTTTCTTTCTTTTTTTTTTTTTTTTTTTCTTTCCACAAAGCTGGCAATCACTTTAGATTTACGTACAGATTTCCTGGAAACTTCTTATTTCTTAGCAATGGCACCTATGCTGACGTGCAGAAGCTTGATTTGAATCAATAAATTTAATGAGTAGTAAGATTAATTTTCCCAGCACTCCAAAATCTTTTGGCAGTTGCATTAAACTTTCAAATCTCATATAAATTTCTCAAGCAAATTTATTTAGTGGACTCCACTTATGGCTCCCTTGGATAATATAAGAATTTAATAAAAACATGCTTCAGAAAAAAGGAGGGGTGGTGAAGCAACAGGTGACCAGTGCCACCCAACCCAAAGTCATAGGATCAGCAAAATGCTGTCAGCTGTACATGGTTTCTAATGTGCTTCATTTGGAAAGAGAACATTTAGTGAACTCACTTTAGGGGATGGGAATATTTTTGTGTCATTTCTCTTTTGTCTATGAACAATAAGTTGTTTAATCTTTGCTTTAAGGAAACTTGCTGTATCATGCAGAAAAAGAGTCAGGTATAACCAGATAAAGTGGCACTGCAAAAACTGATAAAGATTTCATCTTTCAGATTTTTCAAGGATTGCTTTCTCTTTCAGACAGCTGAAAATTATTAACTGTTATCCAGTCTGAAACCATCAGATCTTGACCGAATCACAATAACTCAGTCTTTCCATTTTTAGTTTAAGGCCATGGGTGCTTCTTGAGTTGTACAGGAAAGACAAGTAGATCTTTCTCAGTTGAAAAAAAAATACGCACGTGTGGATGAGTTGGTTTGACAATATGCTGTTTTGCATGTGTAAAATAATCAGTAGCAGGAGGGAATATTCAAAATTCTGCTTTAGCAGCTGAGGTGTTTAAATAATGGATTTAGCATTACTTACTGTATGAAAAAAGATTAGATGCCAATAGCTCTGAAGTTTTACAGTTGCCTGTATGATACCTAAATTATCAAGAACAGTTGCTGCTTCTGTTCCCTTGTAATAATACTCATGCTTTAGGAGGGAAGATTATTTACCCATTTTTGACAACAAAAGAATTGTATTTAGCATAAGAAGAGTATTGTGGAAAAATACTGGCTCTGTATTAGCTGAAGGTAATTGTGCTCACTGTGGCCTGGCCTATCATGAAGATATTTCCTGTTTTTTCCAGTGAATGACACTGTTCATTACATGGGAGATAAAAGTTAAAATTCAAACCTGAAGCCATCCCAAGAAGTTAGGTAATTGAGCAGTCAGTTTGTGGTGGAATAGGCAGTGACATAAGCCAACAGTACGTAGGCGGTTATTACCACTGTGCAATAAACTGCTTAGTCCAAGTATCTTTTTCCAACTGAAGATAATCTGAGGTTTGGTGTTAATTAGCTGTCATGTTCTGTTGCTGTAATCACATGCACATACTTTATCTGTTTACATACATATCCACCTATATGTATATTTGCTTTCATTTGCACTGCGTATTTATATTTTATTTGCGTTAATTTTAATTTCCTTTGTTTATGTACTGTTCAACTAACTCTATGCATCTCAGAGGTTGAAAATCGTTGAAGTTTTATGCATTCCTTCAAGTCTGGCATTCAGGCCATAGTAGTTCCCAGATTACTGCAAGGAATTTATTACATCTTAGTATCTCCAAAAGGATATTGTGTGCATTTCTTCCGCGTAGTTACTGTGGTATACTATAATCAGAAAGTTAACATATGCAATATGAATAGAATAATCCTCATGCTTATTGTTATTTGATTGTTGATGCTTCCTTGTGGAAGGAGTGGGCAACCTGATAGCCTTTGATTTATTTAGTTATTTTGCCTGAAAAATGTATACTGGATATCTGTTTGTTCTGCCCATGTACAAGTCTCTCTGAATTTGCCCAAACCAGCTTAGAGGTAAGGTTTCTCCTTGGTACTTTATAGAACTTGAAGGGCTGTTGGACATAGGTTATTGTCTGTCTGTGACACAACAGGTTGTCCATTAAGGCATTTTTTTCTAATTCAGTCAGTAGGTTTTCACTATTAATAAATGAATAAATAATTTTTTAAAATCACTTTAACAACAAACTGCCCTTAGCCTAAGGAGTGTCAAATTTTTTTAATCTGTGAAACCAGTTATACCTGTAAACTTTCAACTGTATGCGGTGTCTCTTAGAAGCAGTCAAAGCATTCTGTGAGGATATCCACTAGCAGATTTCTTGAGAAAACAATAACCACCTCTTCCTCTCTGATTTAAGGTAAAAAGAGGATTTTTGTACAAAAATCTAGCCTCAGTAGACTGTCAGAGACTTAAAGGCACTATTTTTTGTCTGTTGTAGAATATAGTGATACAGCTTTTCCAGATCTCATAATGACCACATCTAGTATGTCTGTCCCAATTTGAGCCGCTAACATTGTGTGGATCCTCTTGTTTTAAATGGCTTATTGGGCACCAAACAGTGGAGATTTTTGAGAAGGATTCTGTATCAAGAACTTTTGGCCAAATTCCTCACCAGTGTTTTTTGAAAAAGTTAGGCAGCTGGGACTTCAGCAGAGAAATCCTAACATGGGAAATAAATGATTAGGAAGTAGGAAACAGATGTGAAAAGTCTAGGATCAGTCCACATGAAGGAAGGACTTCACTACTGGAGTGCCATCAGGATCTCTGATGTTCATGATATTAATGAATGACCTGGAAAATAGGCTTGATGGGGAGACGAGGAAAATTTAGTAATGCTATTACGTTGTATAAGGGGTACTAAAGATGAGAGCTGACAAGGAAAATCCACAGAAGACCCTGCAAGAGTGATTGCCATTAAAATACTGAATGAAATTCCATGTAATTAATTGGCAAAAGATGCATGTGTGAGAATAATAATTGGAACTTCATCTCTGAGCTGATTGTTAGCATTTGTGAGCAAGAGTTTAAACTTGCAAGAAAGAGGTCTGTGAAAAATGTCTGGACAATGTTTATCAGTCGGTAAATTAAAAAGTTGTCATGAAGATGGTAGATAGTTGTTCACTGCTGCTTTGAGTCTAAGAACCAGGTGACCTCAGCTGAAGCTTGCAAGAACCAGGGCTCAGTGGAAACAGGAGGGGTAATTTTTTTACCGCACTGGTGTTTGAGCTGTGGGACACACTTCTAGGGGATGTTGTGGGTGCTGGAAGTTCACACAGGCCAAAGAGCAGAGCAGATGTGTGTTTAGGGGAGCTATCCATTGCAAGTTATGGAGCAACTGAACTGAATGTGGCTTGGCAACTGCCTGATCTGGAAATGGTTGGACATGGAGAAAGGTTTGAGGATGCGTGTGTTCTCTTTTCTTATGCTACTCCCTTGGCTTGTGCTTTTGTCATGGTCAGAAGCAAAGAACTGCCCTACCCCCCACGACTGCTCCAGTATGGCCTTTTTAATTTCTGGCATTGTGCCATGTGTTGCCATAGGATCTGTATGAGTGGGAGTAGGGATAAAATTCCTTAATGCCAATTACCCATCTCAGCAGCAAAGGCATTTTTATTACTTTAATCCAGCTCCCGAAAAGAAATTAGAGCTCTGTTGGGATGGATGTGCATGTTGGATTTTTCTGTGCAAAGGAAAGCTTAAATAGGATGAGCTAACCAGAGGAATCAAGCTCCATGGATGAAGACTTAAGCTAACTATCTCTTCTGCTTATTTGTCTGCAGTTTATAGGAAGGGATTTTGACTGATGATTAATCTGTCTCCATGAGTATTCACTATAGCCATATGTCTGAGCAGGAGTGCTTGCTACCTTTCTGATGTTTGTCCCAAATGTCAGGCTGGTGTTTGCAGTTTGACATATACCTGAAGGTAATCTGAAGCTTATATAGGTAGATTGATTCTCCTGAACAACAGGGAAGTCAGTCTCATTTAGAAAATGTCATTCATCTCATTTAGATTTGCAGAATCAGGATTATGCTCTGTTGTTTGACATTGCAAAAAAAAACCAAGGATTGCTTACTCCTTAAAGGTTAAACCTCTTTACTACTGAATGAATTAATCTTTTTGATGGCTTTATACAATCTTTCAGACATGACATAAGACCCTTGTGGATCAGTGAAACGGTAAATCTTTCACTGGCGTTAGCATCAGGTGTTCTCAGATCATGTTTAGGTATAGTTGGAAGCTTTTGCATTCTCTGTCTGGCTCCATCTCTGTGGACTGAGCTCACTGCTCTTTGAGAGCTGGACTTCTTGACAGGGAACTCTCCAGCTACAGCTACTCCCCATCAACTCAGAAAGAGCTAGGTTGTATGGCAAAGTTTCCGGAGAAATGGTATTCTCTATGGCAGATGTTTTACATACTGTTGCCTTCTGTGTTTTGTTTGTTTGTAGATGGGTTGATGAATCTTGTCTTTCTAGCCCTTTTCTTATAGATGCTTCCTTAACAGAGAATACGATTTTCCAGTGGAAAATGGGGAGGAACGTACTTTGCTGAGAATTGATCTGATTTGCCATAAATTAGGATATTTTTCAGCTCATTCCACAAATACTGAATTCTCCGTTGTTGCCGGAGCTGTGAATCTGGTTTGTTTTCTGGGGCCTTAAGTCAAGGACTGCATTTCCCTTCAAGATTTTGAGTGCAAGGTCCATGTTGGCAGCTGCATGCTGGCTGCAGGGCAGGAAAGGCTGTTGAGCCGTGTGGGCTGGCCATAGGAACGGCTGTGAAATGGTGTCACATCCCTAGGGAGGCAGAGGAACACTTACTAAAGATACATTAGAAAGGTTGTTGATTTTTCTTAAATGTTAACTTCTCTAATGCTCGTGGGTCTGCTCTCCAGAAAATCATGACTTTTGGAGTAGTTATTATATTTAGAAGGAAACAGAAATTTCAGACTTTGTTCAGTTTAAGTGCAAGTCTTCCCTTCCGGGTCTGACTCGTAGAAAGTCTCTTGGTATATGTTTCAGAGCAATTCTGGATGAAATGTCTGGCCCAGGAGATACTCTTAGACCAATTTAGCATTTTCATGCCCAAATCACACCCATATCACCATTTCTGTTTCATTGAGGAAATAAAAAAGAAATAAATTTTATATTCAATATACTTAATTTTATAAATAAGACAGTGCTTTTTTTATATACTTCAGACCTGTCTTGTTGTATCAGAAAGATGGTTAAATGGCAGCCTAAAGGAAGTCCCTTAAGCGGGAAGATTTTTTCCATCTATTTAAATGCAAGCAGAATGTCAACATAAGAAATAGCCATTATGTGCAATAATGGTGTAAATCCTGTTGCTGTCCTTACAGCTGTCTTGGCATATTGCTGAGAAGAGTAGATACATTTCCTGCAGAATACTTAACAAGAGATTGTATGAAATGCTTAAGAAATGTGCATCAATATGGGTTCTAAATGCTGCAGTTAGGTCAGTTAGTATCAAGTTGGAATACGAAAAATGAGATTTTATTCAGAAGTACTTGTATCAGCGGACATTGCGTTACTACTTTCTGAAAACAAATTACCTATTAAAAAAAATTCTGAATAAGAACATTTCTGTACATAGTTCTGTTTCGGTGTAGCAGAATTTTCCCCTTCAGAAGCACTGTTGAAATTGCTGTTGTTTTGAAAAGCCTTTAAGGCTTTTTCTGAGATTCCTTGTCTGAATGGATAAGGATTGTATGTCTAACGGTTCTTCATTTATATACAGAAAGCTTGTGTTCCCAGATCTTATACAAACCCCTGACTTTGAGAACATCAACCTAAATCTCTTTGTCGCTTCACTTTGGGGAGAAAAGAGAGGGCAAAGGAGCAGAGTCTATGGCATGTAGCTTTCATTTTCAGATAAACAGCTTGTACCCAGACATAGCCTAAGTTACAGGCTGTCCACTGGTTTAACACCACACTCACCTCCCAGTCAGACACTTCAGAAGAGCGCACCTTTAGAAGTCAGGCAACAGACTCACCTGGGCTTCAAGAATTTTGAACAGGTTCTGGGTTTTTTGGGTTTCTGTCTTGAATTTCCTCTTGCTTGTAAATGTCTAGGACTTAGGCAGGCCCAGAGCATAGAGGCCAGAGTCCCTGCTTACTGTGAGAAATGTGCTGGTTTACTTGCAGCATAGGAGACAGGTGCCACGTTCTTGAGAGCCTTGGAGCTGGGAGCAGGCTGGGAGTCATATACCTCTGCCTGCCTGCAGGTTGATGTTTGGAAAATGGGCAGTGTATAAAGGGATGAGGCAGGAGAATAAAGCAGTCAAAAACTGCATGTATTTTAAGCATGCAAGATCAAATGATTGGCTGATATCCTGCAGGCTACTGCAATGTCAATTTGTGCTCATTGATAACTTCTACTCAGTTGTTGGAGACAAGGTGGGTGAGGGAATGAAGGTCTGACAAGAGGGTCAAAGTTATCAATTCAATTTCTTGGTAGATTATCACAAATGTTCTTAAATTATCCATGTGTAATTGATCAGAATTGCAATGATGGTCTTGCTATTTGTTAGTCCGTGCCTCCTAAAAGTAGCATGTGCTTGAACTAAGATTAGACTATTGCATTCAGTTCCCAACTCAACCATAAACTTAATTCTATAATAAACAGTTTTCTCAGTCTGCCCTGTGTCCCGGTCTCTTTCTGTAAAATGGGAAGAACAGTTCTTTATTTCATGGGATTGCTGTAAATACAGAAGTTATAAAAATTTGTGATATATCCTGTTCTTGTAATGATAGAGTTGAAGAAAAGCGTTATTTAATCAATATGTTAAATTCTGGCAGTGCAAGAGATAAAAGGTTACGTATTCCTTATTTTGTGCATCTTGAGCTTGCAATCCAATTTGTGAAGAGCTATTAATAGCCACGTGTGTACTTCATATCTAATACTTCATATTAGATGTGACTTATGCCTTGTCTATCTGTCTCACAGTCTGCTTTCTACAGTTGTTTTCTACAAAAAAAGCTGTCATATGATGATCCAGCAGGCAGCGTAGTTCAGTTCTAATGTTGCTGGCAAGGAAGAAATACAAAAAGCCCTTTATATTACTTGTGTTTTCAAGGTAAGAAAATATACAATTGTGCCAATGTCAACAATTCTCGGTATCATACAAAAAGCTGAAGTAGAATACTGTTATGAGTAATATATAAACAGGCAAGAACAGCCTCTCAGACATCTTTTTTAGATTGTTGCCTTTGTGTTTACACTGGAATTGTTGCTTTGTTGTGGTATCTGTGTGGTCCTATGTAGCTTTAAAGTGTAAAAGCAGTGTGCTGCTTTTGGCTGGGATAGAGTTAGTTTTCTTCACGCTGTGGGGCTGTGGTTTGGATTTGTGCTGGGAGCAGCGCCGATAACCCGGGGATGTTTCCATTCCTGCTGAGCAGGGCTCGCACAGAGCCAAGGCCTGTTCTGCTCCTCACCCCACCCCAGCAGCGCGGGGCTGGGGGGCACAGCCGGGACAGTGACCCCAACGGACCCCGGGGACATCCCATAGTGTACAACGTCATGCTCAGCCTGTAGAGCTGGGGGAAGGAGAAAGGAGCGGGGGGACGTTCGGAGCGATGGCGTTTCCCTTCCCCAGCGACTGTTACGCGGGCTGGAGCCCGGCTGGCCTGGGGACGGCTGAGCCCCTGCCTGCCCCTGGGAAGCGGGGGTGAATTCCTTACTTTGCTCTGCTTGTGCGGGCGCGGCTTTCGCTTGAACTGTTCAACTGTCTTTATCTCAACCCACGCGTTTTGTCGCTTTTACCCTTCCGATTCTCTCCCCTGTCTCACCTGGGGGGAGTGAGCGAGCGGCTGGCGGGGGCCTGAGCTGCCAGCTGGGGTCAAACCATGACAGGCAGAAAGATTCAGGTAAAGAAATCACTTTTCTATGTAGTGTTTGCATTATAGCTTGCAGTTCAAAGGAGGTTTTGCAGTGATTTACTGTCTCTGTTACTTTATTTTTCCTTCTGTATAAAACCTTTGGTTAAGAGAAGTATATGGACTGTCACATATTTGTAAAGTTTTGTGTAGAGTGTTCTTGTAATGAGAATGTTAAATGCTTTGCTCCCACTAGGCTGTGCTCCACAAGGAGATAGGCACAAAGTTTGCATTTTACTGGAATAAGTGACCTTTCACGTACACAACCAAATTATCATGAAAGCAAGTAATGAAAACAGGGACCTGAAGGATTTCAGCTATTTTTAGAGGAGGATATTGTGGTAAGAATAGGGAAAATATGAATAAGAAAAGAAGAATCTGTAAAAATATGTCTTATTTGTGTAGTTTGGGCTAGTCAATATCTAGTATGCATAGAAGAATCTGCATATATTTAGTATGCTTTTGTATCTTCTACAGGCAACTTCAGAGGCCTTGAATTTTCATTTTTACATTGGAATGAAAAGAAAAAAAGAATATACTTAATGGAGAAAAACTAGTAAAGGTCAGAGAGAACAGAAATATTTGCACCAGGTGTGCCCTGTAGCACTGAGGCTTACAGCACTGTCTGTGGGTGGGATAAAACCAGCATCACAGCTCAAGTAAGGCAGGGGAGTAAGTTTAACCAGTGTCATACTGTTATTAAAGGTGATGCTGTGGCTCTAATATCCTGGTCAGAAAGATTTCCGTTCTTAAAATTGTTGTGTAACACACCATAGAACATACAATGGTGAAAGAAAATGTATCGCTATTAGAAAGGCAAATGTTAGATGGTCCCTGCCAAATTTATTTGATGTATGGTTTTAAGAAGTCTAGGCCAAATTATGTGCTACTTCATGGGGTTAATCTGTAAGTGTAAAGCAGTCTTTAGTTCTTTTCTTGATGATTTCTTGTTGACTTTAGAGTCGATTTCCTTTCACTAGTGGCCTAGTTAATACTTCACTTGCTTCTGGTTCAGATGTGCTGATTGCCAAGGTCATGATTTTTATCGGAAGTCCAGAGGTAATGGGAATTTCATAGCAATTTTAATCACTTTTTTTCCTCAAGTGATTTTTTTGATTTCTTTATTGCTGTCATCAAGACAATGTATATTCTGACATCCACTTTAGACCAAGTAAATGACATCTTTATAATCACCAAAGGTAGTAATGGGTACATTAATTTTTCAGTGAACAGTTGGAGGAGATGAAGTGACAGTATTCAGCTGTGCCAGATTTCTTCTGGTATCCAACCATTTGCTTTTACTTTCCCTTAGGTTGACTGTGACTTTCTGGTACAAACTGAGTGCTTGGTTAATTAAATTCATTGAAATGCTCAATTTCTAAAATAGTAAACCAGAATTTGTGCATTGCTGAGAAGGCAGACAGATGTGATTCAATTTCTAAAACTAACTTTGCATCACAAAAAGTGCCTTAAAATATATTGTATTGTAATCTCATGAGTGTATGTTCCTATCCAGTGTGGCTGGTAGGGCAAAATGTTTCAAACCCTGTTGATGATAGGCAGCCACAGAACAGTAAGTTGTGAGTGTGTTTGGAAGAAGAGATTTAATTGTTGGTGCAAATAAGATATATGGCTGTTGCTAGAAGAAATGCTTCTAAAGAAATACAGTAAATAATACGTGGACACTGAAATGATGATATCTTATTCACAATCCAGACGTGATATGGTGATATTTCCAAACATGCCTATATGTTATGTATACATAGCAATCGTGGTATTCCACTGAGAATTGGCTTTGCCTTTGCCTTTTCTCCCAAGTGAAATTTACCACCAAAGTCAGATTTTTTTAGTGATACTGTAGTTGCTCCTTTCTGAATGTCTTTGTCTTTCTGTCAATTTGTGTATGTATAAACTATCAGCAGTGGACAACCTTGCCTTTATTTAAGGTCACAATTGCTTTATATTTGTAGCCTTCAAATTCTTGGATACTTTCACGGCTAGCCTTCAGAATTTTTTTCCTTTTTTTTAATTCTTTACCTTATTTGTTTGTTTAAAAATTTTCAATGCAGAAGTAAAGAATAAAGCACGTTTTCTTTACATTTATCAAATGTTACATGCATGAGCAATGTGTCAGTGCTCTAAAGGCTGGGATGGCTTAAATTTTAAAGTTTGAAATTAAATATAAAATGTTTTTTGGGATGGGTGCATGGACAACCACACTTAGACAATTAGATTTGATTTAACTGAGTCATAACTAACATAAACAAAGACACAAACTTCACAATATAGTAAGAACATTTTAAAAAAATAAAAGGTGTTGAGTATGTATGCATTGTCAGATACTTTAGTTGGGGACATTGCTCTGGGTAGGAAACTGATGTGATTAAGAAAAAGTAAGCATCAAATATGGATTTCCAAGGAGGGAAAAAAAACATGGACTCTCCAAACAACAAATGTATCATAAACACCAGGGTGTTGTAATGTATTGGAAACATGATAGGTTATCATACTTTAAGGATTATATTACATTATAAGGTACACGTTTAAGATCATACGTATGTATTTTTTCTTAAATAATGCTTCATTATATTCAATTCACTTCTTGGCAGATCATCTCTCAAGGGATATGCCTGCTATCATTTATTCCTAATAGCTTGTCTTCTGTAATGCAGCTATTATCTTAAGGACAGAGCATTAATCGAGCAGCTGTATAATATCTGATGTCATGCTGGGCTTTTTGTTTTCTCCAAACTGTGACCTCTTCCACAATAGATGGAGCACCTTTGTACTTCAATTGTATTGTTCATGACTCTTCTCTAAGCCACCTACACTTTTTTCCTGCTGAGATTCTCAGAATCATAGAATATCTCAAGTTGTAAGGAACCCATAAAGATCATAGAGTGCCACTCACTGCTCCTCGCAGGACTACCTAAATCAAAATTGGATGACTGCGAGTGTCATCCACATGCACCTTGAACTCTGGCAGTCTTGGTGCCGTGACCATTACTTTCCTGGGGAGCCTGTTCCAGTGACTGACCAGTGAAGAACGTTTTCCTAATGTCCAGCCTGAACTTTGCCCTGACGCAGCTCCATTCCATTTCCTCGTCTCCTATTGCTGGTCACCAGAGAGAGGAGATCAGCAACTCCCGCTCTGCTTCCCCTTGAGGAGGGTGTAGACCATGATGAGGGCACCCCTCAGCTTCCTCTTCTCCAAGCTGAACCACCCAAGCGACCCAACTCCTCCTCATAAGTCTTGCCCACAAGACCTTTCACTGTTTTGGTCACCCTCCTCTGGACACATTCTCATAGTTTGTTGTCCTTCTTCTTGAGGCACCCAAAACTGCATACAGAACTTGAGGTGGGGCCACACCAGTGCTGTGTAGAGTGGGACAATTGCCTCCCTCAACCAGCTAGCCATGGTGTGCTTGTTCTTGATTTCCACCAATGTGGAAGGTAATGCTTGATCTCTGTAAGTTGTGTTGACTGCCCAGTACTTGTGTTCCCACTAATTTTTCTTGCAGTTGTTGATGTTTGTTCCTTTAAGCTGGTGATTCTTGGCATATAATTGCTTTAGTTTGCTCATTGCCCTCACTTCCTCTGTTAGTCATCATCCTGCCTCCAAGAAATATTAGTCACTCAAATGACTGGTAAAGTTTTGTAATCTGGTGAAAACAGGCTATTATTAGTGGATATATGGGACAAATGGTATTTCTCTCTTATAAATTTCTGATGTTTCAATTCATAATGGTTTTTGTTTGTTTGTAATTCAAGGAAGATAGAGAAATTAATTTATGATTCCTCTTTCGGATAGGAAGAAGAAAACCTGCAGTTTCTTGGTATCACCTAGCCTAATCCTTTATAGGTAATTGACAGTTGAAGCTTATCTTTTCTGTAGGCCTTCAGTGGCTCTGCAGCATAGGTTACACTGCACAGAAGAGGGAAGCCCAAAAATGGCATACAAACTTTCTTTCTGGAGAACAGTTCCTATTAAGGATTTTAGAAAAAGGAAAAATATTTGAAAAAAGATTCTGACAAAATTTTGAGAAGATAATGCAGCCAGTCCTGAGGTCAAAGGTGTACCGTGACTGATAGAAATGAGCTTACTGAGTAGAAGCAACAGGATTCAGATATGTAAGTGCTCCATATATGGCTATTAGAATATTTTTTTTTTTCTAGATAAAGATCTAATTCTGTTTGTTATTTTAATGTCTATGAAAACACAGAGGAAACGATGAAAAACTTGACAGATGAAAAATATTTTTGGGTATAGTACAGGATTCACATTGGTATAAACAAGTTGTTCTTTGGGCAAGGGTGAAGCCTGGAGATCCAAGTCTCAGAGTACATCACTCCAACTCATTCCTCTTCCATATTCTATGACAGAGTAGCTTGATGACATTCAAATGTGTTAAATACCGTCTGCTATCAATGTGACTTCAGAGTAAAAATATAGCTGGGAGCTTTTTTTGGATGTTTTTCCCATTTTGTGCTAGACAGTCTAATAATAAACACCCCAATGAACAAACAGTTCTGTGCTTCTGTTAGGCAGAATGAAAGGGGAACAGATTTCAAGCCCATAGAAACTGGATTTCCTGAACCTACCAATGAGAAAAAGTGCTATTACAAATATGCATTGTGCAGTCGAGAAAGATATGCTGATAATCAGGTTTGCTTTCCAATTATAAATAATTTTATTTGATAGTGCAGAGGAAATAGTGAAGGGAGTGCGTACGCCTCCCAGGGTGAAAGGAGAGTTCTTTGGTAACCACCTATTGTAGCAGTAGGAAATCTCCTTGGCTTCCAAGAGTAGTGACCTGGAATGGATAGCTCTAATTCCCGCTTTCAGAAATGCACTGGTAACTTAAACAGTCCTAGTTGTGCTTATTGAAGCATTTGCAATTGCAGGAAATGCTTGTCAAAAGCTTGTAAGTTGTTACTGCTTATAGAGCTTAAATTATTTAACGCACAAAGTTTATCTTCTTCCCTCAAGACTAGAGCTGCAAAAGTACTTTCACAGGGTTTCGCTTTTTATTATTTTTTTCAACTTTGCATAGCTTTTAGTACGTGAATCAGAATAGCCATTAAATAAGTGAAGTCGTTTTTCAGAGAGAAATTTTATTAGTAAAAAGAAATTAATGCCACATACTTCTTTGTCTAAAACAGATGAAGCTGAAAACCTTCTAGAGCACTCATAAAGTTGTTAGATTTTTCCTCCTTTCTAAGCATAAATCTTTAGTGAACCATTGAAGTGTCTAATGTCAGAGTTTGATATAGAGATGTGTCTGTGAGGAAGTCAGGATATTTTTCCTGTCAAAATCTCGGGTTTTGCCCCCTGTAACCTGTTTTCTAACCCCCTTCCTTCCCTTGTTCAGGAATTGCTTACCAAATTCCAGCCGAGACCATTGGTTGGTAGAGCTGCCAGTGTGTGTCCCCAAGGCTGTAATCAGGTTGATTGAACCAATTACAGTAATGCACGATAATTAAAAATCCAGTAGGACTTTTCAGTCTTTCCCCTAAGTATGTCAGGATTTACACCTCAGGGATTTTTTTAATTAATATTAGTTGGTACTTTTATTTCAACATAAAGACTGAGCATTTTTGAGCCAGTAACTATGGAATACCACAAATTTGAACCTCCTTGGTGACATTTTTTATGATTTAAGTTTTCAATTATGAGCGCGCTACAGAAAGCAAAGGGATTTGCCATAAAACACTGTTGGAATCTAGCTGGGTTCAAATACATTTTAGAAGCTTAAGCCCCAAACTTAAGAAAGGTCGATAAAATCTGTTCCTAGAGATTTTTGTGTCGAACACACTGGAAAAGAAACTTCTTGTTTCTCATAACATGAAAAAAGTTTCTACAGAATTCTTCTCCCTTCTTCAATACTCCCCAAATGATAGATTTTGTTAATATTATTAAACACGTGACAAACACATGGTCACTCAGTATGTATATACGTATGTCATTGGTTCAGAAAAAGCAGTAGCTAGTGTTTTCTCAGCAGCTAAGTCATTTTATAAATGATATAGAAAGCCACTGATTTATTTTAACTGATAGTTGAAAGTAATAGAAGGGGAGGAGAAAGGGCTAGGAAACTGAGTTGCTGCTTTGTAGCAGGAGGTATACTAGGGTGAGTGGAAGTCTGTCGTACAAACCAAGGCTGGTCTTGTGTTTTGTTTGACTCCAGGGCTGACCTGCCCTTTCCGCAAACACCAAATGTGAGTGTATGTGTGAAGACTGAGCTGGGTAAGAGATGAAAGCTATAAGTTGGTGTGTGCTGTGTACATTTAGTTTCAGAAGTTTGAAATGTGCTGATCTGGGAGCTCCAGAGGGCCCAAGAGCAGTCAGAGTACTTTTATCTTTGACTTATGCTCTTAATGGAGAATATTCCTGTCTGGTGCTGCTTTAGAATGACCCACAAACAATATCAATAAATTTTTAAATTGCATTGAGACAGTGGTTTGGGGAGGCAACTTACAGTATTTCGTTGATGATTTAGCACACTCCAATCTGGCTTCACTATATCTCCAAAATGAGTGTATAATTATATGTAAAGGAATGAAATAAGGTGTGTTTCAAGTTAGAAGTTGCAAATAATATGGCTTTGTTTTTCTTGCATGTGTGTTAGTCTTCCATAATCACTCACATAGTGCTTTTTTTTCCTTCATGGAACACTTGTCCTAGCACAGAGTGGATAGGTTTTATCTCCCTGTTGCATGCTCTGTTTTGATTGGGTTGTGGATTGTACCTTGTTTACTGTATGCTACTAAAACACTACTTGTGAGATTAAACGATTTACTTATGGACTTTCCTATATTGATTATCTCTGTGTTAGCTTATGTTTTACACAGGCTGAGTGATTTTTGGTTTTGTTGTTTGTTGTTAATATCCTTATGAATAAAGAAAATAATTTTCTCAGTTTAGAGCCCAATATGAGGCTCTTAAGATTTGATAGTTAAGGGTACTCTGTGCCCTCTCTCTTCTCAGGCCCTTTTTGCCCTTTCTCTCCTCATTCCGTCCCCCTGCCCCTCTAACGCCATGTACATACGTGTTCTAAGCTGTCTGTAACTCTCCTTCTCTTCTCATCCAGTACCAAATTTAATGCCTCAGTTTGTTTCAAAATCTTTCCTTCTAACATACAGCTTTTTGTCTGCTGCATTCATTTAATACACCTTCTTTTCCTGTCTGGTGTGGCTGCCAGTGAAGGAGTTTTCACTGAGGACAGGAGACATGTCTTTATTTTCATTTCTAGTTGTGGCCTGCTGTGTAACTTCAGGGGAAATCCTGGCAAAATATGCATGAAAATGTATCAGCATACCAGCATGGTCCTAATCTTTGGAGATTTTAGCTAAGTTTTATGTTAACTTTTTTCAGCACCTGTTCACTTTGGAGGTGCTGTTGTTTTGTTTTGATTTTTAATAGACATGTGTCTCTTGTCGCAATCAGGTTTTCATGAGGTAGGGAACATTTCCTCAACATAAGGTGCATTTTTGTTCAAAGCCTGTGCTTTGAGAGTGGAAGAACCTCTCATTGAAACATTGTTTCTTGCAATTCCGAATGTAAAATATGATACTTCACAACTGCTGGGGATTTGAAACAACTCCACAAAAGGAATTTGATCTATTTGAAGTTTTATGAACCTCTTTTTAGTGTCCAGGAACCAAGAGTGCTTTTTCTCCAGAGTATAATGGTAAGGGGGTACAAAAATTATGCTTATACAAAACATTTTGTCTTTTGCCTGTGAAAAAGGGGTCAATCTCAAGTCTCAAAATTGTTCTAGTTGAATGGCCTGGACATTCCAGTCATAATAAGAGCTGCTGGGTGCTGCCTGGTTTTGAAGATATGATTCCTAGCTGCCTATTGATTGAGTCTAATACATGCTCAGTTAAGAAGAATATTTAAAATTCTCTTTGAGAAAAGAGGCCGTTTCAGCTTAAATGCCCAATGCTCAGCAGGAACTTAAAGGTAATGGGAAGAGCTTTCCTTTTTCTTTCTGATGTTTTTTGTTGTCTTCTCTGTTTCATGGTAGCAAAGATACATTGTACTATAGAAAAATGAAAATCAACTTTGCAGTTGCTGAAACACTTCTTCTTAAATGATTAAATGACATAGAACATTCTCTCCAGTGCCTCTCTGAATACCGATGACCCCTGTTAAAATAGTTACCAAGTTATTCTTCTGAGTTGCATAACCTACATAGTCATGTTAAAACAGCTCTATAATTAACTTCATTTTTATTAGTCAGGCTCTGTAAGTTCAGAAGGATTTATGGCTGAACGCAGTTACACAAAGCTCTAGATTGGAGGCATATGTCTTCCATTCGACTCCTGCAAATCTCACTGTGGTCTAAAATTGGACTAGCAGAGTGGAAGTTTAAAGGCACTTGTGAAGGTTGTTTGAGAGATTAAATAAAGTGTAACGCTAAGCAGGATTGAGATGGGTTTGTAACAGGTTTTATAAGGCAATAGGGGCTTTAAAATATGAAGAGGAGTTTTGATAATTTCCATATTTCTCTTCAGATGAGAAGGATTTCTATATTTTCCTCAGGAAAATATTATTAAGTCATCCCTAGGGCCTTCTTATCACTCTCCAACCTCCAAATTTAAGAGATGTTTTTTAGTACTTAACTTATTATAAGCATATGACAAGTTCTCATAAGTTCTAGAGGAAAAAAAAGTTCCGTTCCTCAGTCTTGTGGTAAAATCTTTATGGTGATTGTGTGAGAAAAGAGGGGTCTTTTTGTAATACAGAGAGTGGTCTGTTTCCCTAATAGGCATTGCACAAAGGATGTAATCTCAGTGAACATTTTTTTTACTAGTTCAGGTGTTAGCTTGAAGCTGTGAAGTCAACCGTATTTCACAGTAGCTGTATTTTCACAGTATTTCACAGATTCAGCTGTTTGTGAGCAGCTCTGTAACTCCAAGGGAGCCGTGTCCATGCATGCTGGCAGCATTCCCTTTTCCCCCTGAATGGCCACCAGCAAATGGTTCCGAGGAAGAAGGATGATGTTCAATGACTTCACCTTCTTCAGTTTGATGTCTGTAGGGGCTGTCCTTGACAGATACCTCAGTTAGTGCTCAATAAGTAAATAAGCAGGTAAACAGGGATAAACCAAGTTTTGTGCTAGTTAAACTATTTGATTTCTAGGGCTGCTTTTTTCAGAAAACACTGACAGGCTACAAATCTTATCAGGCAGTTTTGCCTAACTCATCTAAGTTCAGAGAATAAATTTTGGAGAAGATGAAAAAGCATTTGCAAATGGGCACTTTGCCACAAAGTCTGGTTCAGTGCTAGAGGAACACTACCTTATAGCAGAACTATTATAATCACTAGTACAAAGCCATCTTGCTCTCTCTGTGCTTTTACATCTTCATTTGCTCTTCTCAAGCCAGGCCATTCCTAGGATGCTGTTTCAGTGTAGAAGTTGTTTATTTGTATGAAACAAAATGATAACCTGTTTCTGAGACCACAAAAAATATTTTTCATTCCTCTTAGTACAAGATTAGACTGAAAATATCTTCATGTTTATTTTCATTATTATCACAGAATTGTCATTCCAGTTGTCATGAAGTTGTTACTAATTAGCAGTTGTCTCCTCTGTTCCCCTGAGAGCTTTTCCTTCAAGTGTAAGCAAGGTTTTCATCTTAAAAAAATTCTCATGAGAGATTTTTGGATGCAGAAATTTCTCTGTGAAGGGGAGTTATGTACATTAAGCAAGTACGAGGTGGCATTGCCCTTGAAAAATTCATCAGAGATTCCTGAATGGAGAGGCTGGGTAGATTTATTCCCCTTTGGGCATCTCCATACTCAATGTACTGGCATGTGTGTGAATGATATACATATTGACTGCCTTCTACATTCACTGTTAATTTGACCTGCAGAACTCTGACATCTACTATCACTTGTTGAAGATTCAGTATTTTTGCTGCAAGAAGGGACAAATTTCTACCACAATGAGAAAAAGCAACATGAGTAAAAGAATAATGTGTCCATCAACTACAAAACCTTAATGTCTTGTACTGTTGGTCCTCACGATAATAATGTTAGTCATCTGTCTAGTTTTAATGAGTAATTTGTGCTGTCTTCTGGATTCATGGGAGAGACCGCTTAAAGCAAGTAAATCCTTGAATTATGGCTTCAGCTCTAGCTAATGTTTTGCTCATACTATACGTGAAATATGCTCACATAGTAGGAGTAAAAGGAGAAATGGGGAAGTGTTCAAGAGAAATAATTAAAAGAACAAAGGAGAAAAAAGATTTTTTTTAAAAAACTCCCATCCCTTCATTGAGAGCATTTATACCTACTGAAGCCAGATATGGAAATTCCTTTTATTTTATTTTTGCTTGTTTGTATTGATTCTGTTCTGATTTTGTAACAGTAAAAGTGTAAAGTCAAAATGTCTATTTAGCTTCTCCAATGCAAAATTCTGTGCAGTATTCCATGTAGTCCTACAGAAGTGGAACTGGAGAAAGTTAGTTCCCCTGTCTTCTGTTTTCCTCCATTGAGGTGAGGAAGACACACAGGAAAATGTATGTGTTTACTTTGGTAAAAATACCATAATCAAATCTGTTTTTTTTACATTTCCAATTTCCTTGCATGCATGGGATATGTCCCCATTGTAGCATGTTTTCAGATACTGTCATTTTCTTGATGAAAAATTAGTTGTAAGAAGTTGTCAGACTTGGTATGTGCAAAAATGCTGTCTGTAAGAACAAGTAAGGGATAGTTGTAGATGGCTACTAGTCTCTGAGCTGACTGGATTGGGTACGAATGGGGATTGCAGCATGAACCCAAATGTACTTGAGAGAAGAAAAAAATAACAAATGGAAGTCATACAGTAGAGATTAAAATACTTAGCGTCTGGTGCTCTCATTCAGTATCAAAAGTGACTGTGAGGAACAGGATGTCTCTAGCTTCGCTGATGCCAGGACACAGGTCTAAATACTAGATTTCTACGTTTGTGAAATCTAATGACATTCCTGAAGGTCATTATTCCAATGCGAAGCTGCTGGAAAAGCAGCTGCTTGCACGGCGCTTTCTAATGGTGATGTCCTTTAAAATAAAGCCTTGAGCCCTCAGTGACCTCTGCATGGTGTCACAGGTGAAATCTCTCAGAAATTATGGCATCTGGATATTCCTGTGCCCATGGGGAAAATATAGAATAGAAATCATAACTTCTCTATTGGGGTCTCTAAAAGTTTCCAGGAAACAACTTTCATGGAGACATCTTCAGCTTTGTTTCTATATAAGGACAGATTTATACATCATATACGTATAGAAGTATCAAGTAGCGGTCTTAATGAGTAGTTATTCTTTGATACTAGCAATTGTTTTAGTGGAAGGGGTGGGGGTAGTGGTAAAGGGGAGAAAAAGAAAATCCAAGAACTTTCAGAGAGTATTGGTTCTCTAAAGTCAGACCTGATGTAATGGACTATAAGTAAAATTCCTCATAACACAATATCAATAGCTCCTCCTCAGACCATCCCCAAATAATCATTCAGGCTTGTTCAAATATTTTATTGAAGCATAAAGGAAATTTTAAACTTTCTTATAATAGAGATCACAAACAAGCTAAAGGCCTGCTAATATAAATAACACACAGTATTGTTATATTGATTCTGACTGCCTTTGCTACACCCACCGCTGTCCCCTATCCTTTAGCAATTTTCGGGGACAGATAACTAATTTTGCTGAGATCCTTCCACTGAAATGGCAATTTCACAGCTCCATCTTGGGACAGTCATGAGTGTGATCAGATTTTCAATCTGCAAACACTTATTGATTTGTGTTCTAAAAACTTCCCGAGAAATCCCACGTGGGCAAAGAATTTCTCTGAATTCTATCATCCTCTCTTACAAGTTCTTCAAAGGAATAGTTATCTTATAAATAACACTGTAGTGGTATGTTCTTGAGAGAATATGTAATTCAATTACCTGAGCTGGAGTGCAGATATTACATTAGGTTTAAAATGACGCATAAAAATAGATTATCTTCCTATATTTAGGATATATACACGTTATATAATTAAAAACATATGCATCTTCCTCGGTTGTTGTGTGGGCTTTGTTTAATAATTGGACGGTTGATGGTATTTTAGGGCTTTTATTCTGGTATCAGTTAATACAGATACAGCTTGTATTAGAAAGCCATTTAGCAACAAAGAAATGTATATTGGGCAAAAGGTGTGATAAATTTTTAAGTATTAATTTATATATACAAAATTTTCTATACTCCTTAAGAAATATGATGGAATAGGCCATTAGAGTGTGATATAGCATTCTACGAATAAAATGGTCCCTCGCTTTCTCACAGAACACAGTGCAGTCTGGTTTAGTTTGTCTCTCTCTTTATACACCAGAATACTTAATCTTAAATCCTGAATATGTGATTGCATTAATCCTGATGATGGATTCCATTAAATAAACACGTGAGTGAAAATGTGAATTAAGACTAGAATTGGGTTTGCTCATTTTCACTGAATATCAGGTGCACTATGTACATTTTTTTCTGAGACCTCCACTGTAAGATGCTGGGCAGTATCCTTGTTCAACTCAGAGCATCACTCCAGGAGGTGAAATGACAGCCATTCTCAGAGAGGTTTTGAGCTGTATGGATTGGTTTAATATTTTGCTGTTAGTATTCAAAGGGCAATTTGGTCTTGGAGCCATGTCTGTCTGCAGGGATTATTGCCCGAGCTCCCTGAGGGATAAAAACAACTTTAAACAGTGAGGAGTGGTTTTGCCAAACAGGGCAAGTCCTTGTGATATGCTTGGGAGAAGGTTTTGTGATGTGAGTTGCTAGAGGGAGTGAAGAAGGGTCTGGGTTGGAATATTTTGTTTGTCTTGTTTGTTGTGTGTTTGTTTTGCTCTCAGAGAAAGTTAAAATTGTATGCAAGTCTGAGTAGGGGAGACCTGACAGCAAACCTGAGCACTTCAGGTGTAAAATTCTGCTAACAGTTCACTGAGAGAGATTTGGATTATGCTGAAAAACATCAATTGTGACATGTTAATATCTTAACACAGAAACAACTTGGCGACTGTGATGTGTGTGTGGGTGTCATGTAGTCAGAGTTTTGCTTCAGTGTCACCCCAGTCCACCAGCATGCACCGGACGAGATTGATTTTTAACAGAGGGAGGAAACAAAATGCTCTTGTGATTCAATGTTCCATCCTTTGTCTTCGCTAGATGTTTCCTCAGTTGATCTTATTCATATACTTTGTGTGGTGTGGGGTACCAAAAACTAAGTCAGAAGAGCTCTTAACAGATGAGGAAAATTGAATGTGGAGCTTAAAAAATAGTCAGCTTTGAGCAATGGATGATTTGATTTTGAAGTTTTGTAGAACTCTTCTGAGGATAAAAGAATTTGGTAACTTAAAAAAGGTCTTTCTTCAAAAAAACTTTTCCAGTTTTGAAGTGATGGGAAGATGCAATTCCAGAAAAGCTCTGAGGAAAGTAAATTTTCTTGTGGTTCTAAGATATCACGCAGAAGGCCACAGGTGACTGAAATACAAGGGTAGATGATGCCTTTGCATGGGATATGAGTATCAGTTGGAGGGCAGAGGTCAGGGGTTTTATTTCTTCTGCACAGAAGACACTCAGACATAGAACAAATACTGTCTGAATTGATGTGAGGAAAAAGATCACGAGAGGAAGTGATAAAAATGGCATTTTTTTGATCATTGCACCTCTGGTTTTGAATCTAAGACAATGCAATTATCTGGGTTAAAAGCTGAAATTCAGAGCTGCCCTGCTTTGTTACTAGTACAAGGGCAGCAAGTGCACAAAAGTAGTAAAACTACTAAGCGAGATGAACAGCAGAAGACGGGGAAACCAGAGCCCTCTCTGAAGTTTGCCTTATTTTGATGTCAAGCAGCAATCGCAGCTGCTGCCTTAGGTTCCTCTACATTATCCTGTAAATATGTGTGAGAGATTCCTGGTTCGTTATCAGTCCCTCTGCGATGTGCATCCTCAAACCTGTATACTCTGTACCTTTGAAGTTATTCAACGTTGTGGAAAGTATAGTTATTACAGGATCTTTGTCTTACTCTAAGTCAGATAGCTATGGCACAGTGGTGGCTTTGGACCTGTCTTGTATTTACTTTGATCATTTGGGTCAAGTTATCTTTCTTAGTACTTTTAAATGGAAATTTTGTAAGCAGAGGTTCTGCTGCACTGAGAGCATCACTGCAGTTTTTGTTCACCATAAATTCTGTCAAGTAACTGGGGAAACCTTTTGAAAACAAAGCATTTAAAAAGGAAGAATTGTAATAGTTAAGATTAATCTAAATCTTAATCATATATATGTGTGTGACTCACACAGTTTATAGCTTGTAAAGCTAGTCTGGATGTGGCATCAGTCTATATGTATTCAGGAAAGACTGTGTTTCTCTTTGCACTGCAGAAAACTAAAAGCAGTTATTGTGGCTGTGAACCTGAGCTAATAAGCTCTGTGGAGTGGTGAATTTTATCACCAAAATCATGAACTGTGGTGATCGTTTCTGCAATTTTTGATGGGCTTGCCAAGCAAAGCAAGCTCTTGTCTGCCTGCAGCATATTCCCTTTATTTCTATAGTCTGCAAGATGAGTATTAACCACTCTATTTATAGTCACATCTGCAAAGCATGCAAGTTTTGATAACATTTTAAATGCTTGAAATGTCTTTTAATTCTCAGCGGAGAAATAATAAGGAAAATACCAACACATAGTGTTTTATGACTTTCTGATTATCAGTTTGACAAACATGTTTAGTCTTCAGAGAAGTATCTCTCTTGCCTCCTTTCCCCGTGATTGCTCTGCCAAACAATACCTCCAACCTTAAGAATAGAATTTGACTGACAAATTGAATATTTTGCTTCTGTGTAGATTTAGTAACAAACAAATAGTAGCTGAACTAGGATGAAATTTAAAGGCAAAAGGACACAAAAATGTGATAGATTCTGGTCTTTTCAAAGGGATTGTTCATTATTTGCTTGACGTAAACCGTTGCATTTTCTGAATCTTTTGATAGTTTCTGCCTACCTCAGTATTTAGACCTTCTTTCCTTGTTGGGCAAAGTATGCATGTGATACATTGTTTATTGTGAACCTATTGTGGCTTTCAGTTCTCCCTTTTTCCTTTTGTGTCCAAACACTCTTTGGGATTTGATTTACATTTTTATTAATGTTATTAATTCAGTATTGTTTAAAAAAGCTTAAATGGATGTACAAGAGATTCATGTGGTACCACAGTTTAAGGAAAATTTGAGAAGTTTGAGCATTACTAGTGTAGTGTGTGTATCTACTATTAAATTTAGGACTCTTCTAAATTAAGTTTCTTAATTAATTTCTCCTCAGCTTGAAAGATTGTGCTGAACAGCAGGTCTCCTAGCTATGTTAACTTCTTTTAAAGACTGCTCATATGTAGCAATTTGCTCATTACATTTTCGTATTTCTTGGATATTAAACACTAGCTGGTCCTTTCTGTTTGCACCTTTGTAGCTGACCACGTGTTACAAGCCTATATGAGAAGCATTTATGCTTTTTTTAACATGGTTAAAATTAACTTTTAACACACTTAACAAATCACTGATGTTGCATCTTTTCACAGTTGACTGACTGCATCTTTTCATACTTCACTTCAGTGTACAATACTGTTGTACAATACTGTTGTTTTATGTACTAAAATCCCTGATCTGTGTAGTGTGCTAGTATTTTTTCCCCTGAACTTTACAGGTGTAAGCACAAACTTTATTGATCAGTCCTCATACTTTAGTAGTTTTATTTAATGTGCACTGCTGACTAAGGTATATACCTTAGGAGAGCCCTTTGTGTGTTTTAGATTTTAACTACAATTGATGTAACTGCTAGTCATGCTTTAAGGGTTTATTATTTTACTGTATTGTATTTTCATAAATACATAATTCAATGTACCTTTAATATTTTAAGAATTTAACTCAGACTCAAATAAAAAGAAACATATACAGGTTTCATTAACCCGCAGTTCTAGCTTGCACCATGATATGAGTGGTGGTTTTGAATGAAGTAAATACAATTTTGATATAATAAATAGGAGTACATCACAGGGTTTTACAACTGCCAACAAAAGTTTTGTGTTACAGTGCATTTGATGCAAATAAAATGAAATCATAGACAGGGTATAAATAAAAACTTAGAGATTCTGTAAACCACAAATATGTGTGTGTAAATAGTAGAGGTTTGATAGATAACACCCAACAGTGTTCTCATCTGTATCACTTATCTCTTGCTGCAGAGACTAGGAAATGTGGCCAAAAAGTTCACCTAGTAGCTTCCCTTGAATATTTTTTTCAAAAGGAGCTCAACATGGATGAAGTCTGTGGCCACGTAAGCGTGTTGTGTCTTTACTCATTTTCACAGTTTGAAATAGCTTCTAAAAATTCTTATCTTAGTTCTTACAAATGCAGTAGGCAAGCTTGGCAACTCAGCACTGTGATGTTTTTATTGTTCCTAAATCTGAGAGTAGCAAACATGATATGAAAAAGGATTTCAAATCTTAACTAATTTTCATGCCAAACTCACAAGATAGTATTTTGCTAATGGCTGGAGGTCACAAAAGTAAAAATGTAATCGTTCATTTAGGATCTAGGTGCTGTGATAAAGTGTGTGTTGTTTTGTGCTTATTGCAAGTGCTTGGTAAGAATATTTGTTATGTGAGATCTAACAAACTGATGAAGTTCCTAATTATTAATTCTGTACTTTTAATTGCTTTGTAATGGCGTGATAAGTATGCAGTTGTCTCTTTGCTTCAAGGACCCAGCTTGATGTGCTAAGTTACTTCATATTTGGATTTATCTTAGTTTTAGATGATAATAATGTGCTATGATCTGCTCATACTGGTAAACAAAATATAATTTCATTGCTACTGGCAGTCATGCATCTTTACTGCAAAGGGAAATTGGCCAGCCACATTGTACAATCTACAATTACATACTCTCTTACCCTGTTTTGTAAATATTGTAGGCATTTCTTTAATTGTCACTTGGGCCTTTTCCAGCTTCTCTTCCTGTACAAACATCATCTTTAGTTTTGACTGGAAGTTGGAGGGACTTTGCAGAAAGCAGTTTTAAGGAAGACCTTCACAACACAGAATAATTCATAATCTCGCCAGCTTCTAGGAAGAGTGCTATAGTAGTGAAAAACTAAGGACGGGAGTAAGAATAATTTGGGTAGAAAGGAGCCTGAGGAAGGCTCAGTCTGCTCTCCTGCTCAGCACAGGGCCAGCTTTGGGGTCAGACCAGGCTGTTCAGGGCTTTATCCAGTTGGGTCCTGATAAACTCTGAGGACAGAAACTTTACAGCCTCACTGGCAACCTGCAACACCACTTGCCTCTCCTCAAGGGGAAAAGTCTCACAGGGTTGCTGCCCAGCACATATCTCCAGCCTGTAGGAGAATATCCTTTTCCAGTGACATTAAAAACAAAGTCTCTCTCTAGCAATAGGTTATTCCTACAGTTCAGGTAGTGAAGAAGTGACATTCACTTTTAAAAAAGTCTTCAAAAACTAGCATTGAATCTTTTGTATCCTGGGATATTTTTGTTCAGAAAATCATTATTTGCATTGAGGGTATATAACTATTTCTGGAGCTGCAAGATGTGTTATATTTATTTCAGTGCAAACATATTGAACTGTTCAGTGTCTTGAAGGTTGGAAGAGTATTTCCAGACAGGGGTTACTCAGAGAATAGAAAGGCGGTGATAACCCTCCACAAGTATCTTTAATGATATGCATATCATCTCTGTCAGTGTTTGCTTGGAGTAGCTGCAGGATGAATGTCTGTATTAAGTCTCAGTGTGCATGTGAGATTGTTTTAATACCGCTTTTCAAAAAGACTTGTTTGCCATTTGGTATGCAGCATGATCTGGGTAACTTGGAAACACCTCAGTGCTATGAAGCATTCTTACTAAAGTAGTAACATAAATGAAACAGAAAAACCCATACCTCTTTTCCCTTCCAAATAGAAGGCCACTCTTTATTAGGTGGTGACCTCTGAGTGATTTACAGAAGCACTTCAATTAGTGAACTTCAGCTCCGGTGATTTCCTTTCCACCTGGTTTTCTGGATGGGCCTGAGTAACTGCAGAACACCTGAAGGAACTGCAAGACAAGAAATGAAAAGCATTAAAGAAAAAAAGTTTCAAATTAATAGAGGAACCAGCATTTGAAAGTAATCCATAAAAAGGTGTTGATTACATGTATATTACTAACAGTCCTTTGGTCCAATGAGGTGTTTTGAAGGACTTAAATAATTGAAGAATCCTGCTACTCTTCTTGGGTTATTTCAACTCACTTGTTGCTTCTACCCTCTACCAGCCCCCAAACATATGGTGGATTTTCTTTTGAAATGGCTGTCTGTGATTTTATCTGCTTCTGCAAACTGCTTCCATTACCATGTACAGTGATGAATTGCTACTAGAAACCCCATAAAATGTGAGGAGAATGTTTTAGCCTAATGTCTTCATAGTTCATGTAACAATGACTTCTGTGAATATATATATATATATATATATTTTTTTTTTTTTTAATTTTGTGACTTATTACCTCATATCTGATAAAAACTCAGACTGTGGTCTGTAGAGCAATATGTTCAGCACTGGGTGAACAGGCAAGAAGGATGTAGTGGTGCTCAAAGCTGCTACCTGCAGTTAATTAAGTAGCAGTGGAGGTGCACGTTGAAGGTCACCCTGCTCTTCCTTAGAAGAATGAACATTGACCATAAAGTTTTTAAAGCTAGGAAGAAGTGCCTCACTCAGTAAGAACTCAGAGAATTGAAAATGAAGGATGAAAAGGAAGTCTTTTTGTATTGTAGCCAATGTGTCTGATAGGCCTTATCCAGTACTTGGTCAAATAACGCTTTATTTAGCATCCTCTTTAAGAAGTCTGGATTAATTGGTCTGAATAGTCTGATTCTACTCTCCCCATTACTGTAGATCATCCTGTCACCATCAAATGGGCTGTTGAATTCAATTCTGCTCACTTAATGTCTTTCATAATTGTAACTGTGCATCATTCTAGCCTGAATACTGCCTCTTGTTTTTAATATCAGCTGCAAGCGTGAAGAGGATCAGTTTCTTCTTGGTAAACAAAATGATAAACTAATGAGGTCATGGAAACTGTAGCCTCTGCATGCATGTGCTGACTTGGCCTGGGTCCTGTCACAGGTTTCCATTTAAAACTGTTATACCACAGAAGTTTTCTGTGGTATGCATAGAAGTTGTGAGCACAGGACTTGACCTGTGTGTTCTGCAGGTACTTCTGAATCGTTTTCTAGTATGTATTACTGTGGCATGCTGAAAGTACTGCTTCTCTAAAGCTCCAGAGGGATGTATTTGTCCAGGCCATCTGGTAAGAAAATTACTACCATAAATATGCTAGTGTAATTTATGTGAGATTTCAATAAGTCATTATCATTGCGGATGATGAACCTGCATTTTGTGGAACACCATCTTGATATTTGTAAGCAACTAATCTAAATGTTCCCCAATTTGCAGTTAGTCTTACAGTTGTTAGTGGTTCTGTGCTGTACTGTGAAGTCCTGCTTCAGTAACACAGCTTCATCTAATCTTCTGTCCGCCTTTAAGGATTCACTGTAACTGTAAAGTTGAGTTGTTAAAAAGCAGCAGCCAGTGGGTTATATTGTACAGCATGGAAGAGACTTGTTGAAGTTACCTGAATAACATTGTGTGCTTTCACAATCCTTTACTTCATCAAAAGTCTCCTTGCTAAAAATACATGAGTTGACTTATCAGTGTCTGTCTTCAAATTAAGAATGCATAATAACATAATACTATAATAACTGACTGTCTCAGAAAGCTGTGTTTACACCTTGCTCTCATCAGAACCTTGCTGGACCAGTCTAATCTCTGGATTTGTCCCTAAGATTGTACTTTTAGCAAAATAAAAATTAAAAAAAAAAAAAAAACAAAACAAAACAAAAAACAACACAAAAACAAAAAACCAACCAAACAAACAAACAAAAAAAAAAAACTGAAAAACAAAACCAAACCACATTTAAAAGTGAGCTTTTGTATGTGCAAGCACAGGTCATATTAGTCTAAATCTTCACTTTGCAAATTCTTGCAATGTGAGA
This sequence comes from Tyto alba, assembly GCF_018691265.1. NCBI lineage: Eukaryota > Metazoa > Chordata > Aves > Strigiformes > Tytonidae > Tyto > Tyto alba. The sequence goes on along the minus strand of NW_024881261.1, from coordinate 40,587,221 downwards.
CAGGATAATAAAAGACTGTATTGTTATAAAATGTATATATACTAACCAGTACTCTGTAGCTCATATTTATTATGCCATATGTGCAGAGTTGTTTCCCCCTGCAGATACTAATTTAATACAGTAAGGATTTTTGTTTTGTTTTTTCTTTTTCTTAGAAATGTCTGTTGGACGGCCTTGTAAAATTGACTGCAAATATTGTGTGGCACATTGAGAGACATCAGGCTTAAAAAGAGCCCCTCCCAGTCAGAAGGAAAATTTAATTTCAAAAGTTTTTTTCATGACTTTTTAAATTCAGGCATACAAAGAAATTTGTCAATGAAAAGCAAAATATGGGTGATTATGTAGGTATTTTCTAAGAGCATGAGCAACGCTGTCAGTGTAGAAACGGGAAATGATAAGGCGAATCAAGGTATTAAATTGTTCACCAGCTTTTTGCATGACTTGGTGTTAGCTGAAGCTCAGTGCAGTGCCCAACCAAACATGTGCACCTGCGTGCATCTTTAAAGATGGAACTGGTGAGGACAAAGCACGAGGTATTTTATTAAGTTCATTGATACTGTGGTAAGCCCACAGCTCCTTATCAGCAGCCAAAGACTGTATTCCTTGCTTTGGGAAATTTAACATATTGCCCCATTCTGGCAAAGGAATTTATGGGCTTGAGTGGGAGAATGTAGTCTTTGGGAGAAGGTCATTTTGGGAGAAGGTTATAGGATTTGGCAGACATCCAACACTGTATCCTAAAAATATTAATGGTAAAACAGTAAGTGATGTGAGATGTATTGGAAATACTGGTATAAATACCTTGTCAAGACTTGATTTTGGAAAAGGAGGTGTATTTTATGTGGGCAATTTGAAAAAAAAAAAAAAAAAATCTTCTGTATGCTATGGATATGGACATGTATGTTTACAGATTTAATAGATCTCCTAGTGATATCATATCCCTGTGGAATCAGCAACTTACACAACAGTACCCGATTTAAAATAACTGCAGGATAGTCACTTGTACTGAAATGAGTGTGTTTATCTTTTTGTGTACTAATTGCTTCACTTAAGAAAAATATCGGGACTTAGAGCAACATATATGCCATTCAGAGCCTCACAATCCCAATTTGTCTGTCTGTTTCCTGTCTCAGTGGATTTCAGACAAAATTTCCCTGGTTTTGTGCTGTGCTAATGGAAGAAGTGAAATTGAATCTACTATAATTTATCTGCCAAACAAGATGAGTTTTCTATCAGTACCGTACAGTATCGTTATGCTTCATGTAATGCCTCAGAGGAACAGACTGACCTTACTCGATTCTGAATAAGAATGGCTAAACCAAACTCATATAAAATGCTTTTTAATTTCCATGTGCTGCTTTCAATTCTTGACCCTTGTTCATGTATTTTGACAGAGGCTAAATTTGACAGCCACTGGGAGCATGTGGGTAAGTGAGTGTTTTCATGGACATGCAAATTCAGCCACCCTTTTGGTTATATTTTAGTTCAGTTTTGTAGTTAAGATCAGGCACTGTTTTGTAAATGTACACATGACTAAAAAAAGCACAGCCTGCACCCAATACAGATAAACACATCACAAACAGCAAGGGAGACCATAGGACACGTTTGCAATAATAACTGTCATGCTCTGCGTGAGTTAATCAGATTCATTTCTGATTCCTAATCTCTTGGTCTCAACCCCCAGTTAGGTGGAACAAGGCGAGGGATGACTGAGGAGTCAAGTGCTGCTGATTTGCACTGAAGGAGCAGTGCATTTCATACCACTGTTATAACAGGTCATACTGAGCGGAACTGGAAATAACCTTGCAGCAGAAGTCCTTTTTGGAGTACCTGCAAATGAGATCCCTTAATTCTGTATTTTTCAGGGACCCTTCTCAGACAGATTTTTTTTGTGTGTGTGTGTGTGTGTTAGTTCTTCAGGTCATAAAACCAGAAAGGGTTTTTTAATAGATCCATCTTGAATTGGTGCTCTAATGCCTTCATTTCAGAGGATTGCTTTCTGTCTGGAGATGTGCTTCGCCAGGATCAGGGTAGGTTACTGACTAATTGGAAAGCTCTTGCCCAACTACAGGGATTTGGGTATAGGTTTTGTTGTATTATTGTTTGTACATGAAAGAATTACAAATGTCTGCCACACCATAACAAAGAGAAGAAAATTAGAAGTTGCATGTGTTGACCCTTGGGACTACTTTTGATGTTAATAGCACCCACCCTCGTTTTGATGGTGCTCAGCTGGGTGGGATGAGCTAGTGTCCTCCCTTCCTCATTCCCTCTGTGTCAGCACAGGTACAGGAATATCTGTCTTCTGCAGCACCAAAGGGGTTTAAACAAACCAGTATTAAACAAAAATCTGTTAGAGGAGTGATCATCTGACCTAGAAAGGGCACTTGATATGGCAATGTTAGGTTGAAGCATTGGTACCTCAACTTGGTATTTCTACAAACTTTGCTGTTTCTTGCATCAGTCCCCCTTAGCCACCGTGAAGTCCCATCCTGCCTCACGTCACGGACACTTCTGTCACTTCTCCCACTGTTATCACCTATGGCAGGCAATTTTTCTTGTCATGACTCAAAGTTTCTCACATCCTGTTCAGTGAGAGAAACCTCAGGCAGGAGTTGGCTCAGCAGCTTCATTTCTCTGCTACCCTAAGAGCTTTGTCTCTGGGGTGCTTCTTCATTGCTGCCTTGTAGGGCTGAGGCAAAACCCTATTTTTTTCCTGCCTTTTTCTTGCTTTAACTTCTCTGTTTACATGTCTGTAGTTTCACTTGCTTCTCAATTCCTTACTGGCCCTTCTAAATATTGATCTAAATACAACAGAGCTGGAGGAATACAACTACACAATTGGTTTTTCTGAAGGTTCTGAATAAATTAGAGAAAGAAACTTGACTTTGCTAGCCAGCATGTTCAGTGGGAACATAGGTTAAAACCATTTTGATCACAGGTATGGCTTATATGGATTTTATGTTAAAAATCTTGAAACCTACCAGGCAAACATCATCTTTTTATGCTCCCTATTCTTCTTGTCATCGGAATGTTGTTATCTAGAAGCTGTTGCCAATAAAGGATTGTTAGGACCAATGCACTATCAAATTGACATTTGAGTAATTACAACAGACAAACCCAGAATTGATTGTTGTAGTGGTTTGCACTCAGGAGATCATAGTTCCTTGGGGGACTATTCATGGCAGCAGTTGGAAATTGATGTGGGTAGGTTGTCACTTTATTTTTGGATCGCCTTTTCACATTGTATATGGATAATGTTTATTTTAGCTACATTGATTTTAAGGTATTTGGAAAATGTTGGTGCTTTGATGCAAACTGGTTGTTCGAACATGGCATGTAGTAGTGAAATGCAGTCATCCAATATGTGTGTTACCTATTTTAAAGACCACAACATTGAGGAATTGTATTTTAATATTTTTAAATGACAGTGCCTGATCTTAGGGCATAATATAAAAGAGAGGATCAACCTCAACAGTGAAATTTACTTTTTCTACAACCAAAGTAATTTTCTTAACTTGATGACACTTTTATTTTCTGAATACAGTCCCTTGGACTATATTTGTTGAAATGAATTCAAACAGAAGATAGCAGAGCTTAATTGCAGTTGCACAGCAGCTGTGGGGCAGTAGAAAGGTATGGTGTCTTCCCTTTATTGTTCCTCTAAAAGCTATAAGGAAACTGCAAAACTATATGTGGGATTGTATTAAAAATACTGACAAGGTTTTCTGTATCCACTTTCTGTATCCCAATTTCATGATGTTTAAAGAAAGTATCTCACTTTTGAAGGAAACACTCATGCCAGTATGCTGGCATGCAACTACCAGGAGAGGCTTAAGAATTTTCTTGGGCTATCCCATTACACTATTACAAATAATAATCTCCATTTTTGCCCTTTTGAAGAAAAATACCATCTTTTCTTACAAACTGCTACTCTGCATTTTTTCTGAAATATGTTAAGTATTTTTGGGGTGCTGTTGCTCTCATCTTCTAGAAGAGTTTTATTTAATGTTGTTTACATCCACAAATAACGTACTTGAAAATATTCTGCTTTTCCACTGTCACGGCGAAAAAAAATGTTTAATTTTGACACCTCGGTCAAATTAGTAGAACAATTTAAACACACAACAAAAGAAAACAAATACTTGCTACACAAGGACTGTCCTTTTTGCTGAATTATGAGGAGATGGATGGAATGTCAGTTATTATTCACATTCAGCAATTTGGTAAGAACAATGTATGATTTTGTTACCTTGACTTCAGGTTACTTTGCTGACCTTTTATGGGTCATCCTCAATTTAGCTGGAAACTAAACATGTTGAAAAATGTAGTATCTCCTATGTTAATATGAGAAATTGTATGGCAGGCATGTTAGATCATTGCTCTGTGATTTTTGGAAGTTGATCTCTAAAGCCGGAGGAGGTCAGGGCCTATCTGAGCAGTAGTCTGTGCCATACAGTGGTGACTGTGACAAGAAGACATACTTTAACCAGAATTGTCTCGTTAAAAATAAAAGGGTAGTTCATTCTCCATGATCAGCCTCAACCTTCAAATTGTCTTTCTCTACTGGTCCTGAAAATTGCTTTTGTGTATTTGATCTGAAAAGCATTCTTTCCAGGACTCCCATCTTGCTTTAGACAGAATATATGAGGATAGTGACTTTTATACTTTCATTTCCAATCTACTTTATACCCTCACTAATACATATTGGCATTTAATCTAAGTCTGTTCCTCTTTCTGCGCTATATGACCTGACTTACCACAAGCAGACAGAAGGATTGGGACTTGAGCAACAAAGCCTCAAAGTAATGTCCATGAGCATCCCAGTTTCTTTCCTGGTTAATCACTTTAGATTTACTAAAGTAACCTATAAAATGTCCCTTGCCATTCCTCTTCTGGTACAGAGCGGGTGTTATTTTGTGGTTATGGCAGTCATCTATGTGGTGTATAAATAGATTACTGAAAGGATTGAATATCGGTAGATGCTATGGCTTTTGATTTGAAGGTGAATATTCTGTATCTGCAAATATTTTTAACTGTATAAAATGAATAATATATGAAAGGAAATTAAATTGCATTCTAAGATGCAGGGGCTATGCGTCTCAAGAACCTTTAAAGAAGTGTAATACTATATTTAGGTTCTGTGGTAGCCAGGTGAATAAAGCTGTAAGATGCAAACTTTGTGACATTTCAGTAATTGAATTATTTAACTATTGATTGATTTTTGTAATCCTGCTTGCATTTTATTTGATTTTTTTTTTCCTCTTTTGTCAATGTGGTAGTCACTGTAAATGGTTCTTAGGCCTTCATTGTCAAACAGGAACACTGCTGTTCGAAGTAAAGACTAGGAAAAACAGGAGATGATGTTGAAATACAAAGGGCACTTAGACAATTGCACTGTTGTATTCCATTGCCATTTTGGTTTGTTTTTTGTTGGGCTTTTTGCGGCAATCAGTGAAGTATAATTAACGTCTTCAAGCAAGTTGAGAAAATGAGCACCTTTTATATGCCTCAGAATGAAAGGTCTTCAACCACCTGGTGGTGGGTTACAGAGGACATTGTCAAGGCTTTTCTCATCTGAGAACAGACACAGGTTAAATGAGAAATTCCAGGTAGATGTAATGAAAAAAAAAAAAAAAAAAAATCCATCAGAAGAGTGGTTAAATACTGGGAAAAGGGCCCAGACAAGCTGAAGAAACTCCATCCTTGGAGATTTTCAAGCTGAGCTGGGCAAGGCCCTGAGCAACCTATTCAGGTTGAACTGTATTGAGCAGGACGTTGGGCTAGGTGATCATTAAGACACAAAGAAAACGATTAATTCAACACAAGGTTTCTTCTGGACAGTGTGTTAGTTATAATGTTGGCATTGTGTACAGCTAGCATGTGGATGTTGTGTGTCTGCTAATTAATAGTTTCCTTCTAAATATTTGTCCTAGATTCAAAACTATTCTCTCAATGTAGAGGACAGCGTGAAATGGGCAGTGAGATAACAGAGTAATTTGTGTGTCTGTTAAATTGATATCAAGTCCCTGGAGACAGTGCATACCTAACGCAGTACAGTTGGTGACTGGGACCTGAAATACCACCAAGAAAAAATGTTTATAGTAACTCAGGATTCTAAGGGCAGGTAACTGTGAAAAATTATGTACCCTTCCTCAATATTTTAAAATGCAGTTTTGAAGATAGCATGAGAACCTGCATCTAACTTCTTGTTTGAGCTAAATTAACATAACATCTGTTTATCACAGTTGAAGATCTGGCCCTGTATTGCCTAACATGGTCTGATGAGCAGCAGGCCACTGGAGCAGAAAATTAATGCCATTGTGTCAATCTCAGCCAGCAATGGAGAAAAAGCAAATGGTCAACACAGACTCTTGAATTCCCAAGTTTCTTTCATGAGGGTGCATTAGATAACCACACGGGCTTTTTACACATCCCTTTTGGGAGGGGAAGACATTTATGATAGATTAAAATATGACTTTCACTTCCCCTTTAGTGGGAGTGAGATAAGGTTTATATATATAATATTGAAAGAATGGTTTTCACCACAATACAGCACAAAAACTTCTTGAGGTTCTGAAATGATTGAAAAATAAAATAATTGCAATGTGCTTCCCTTTTGTAGATATCTAAAATAGCCTTTCCACTACCAATTCCTGTAATGTAAATAAAATCAGTTACTACAGTTGTGCTAAGCCTGTCATTGAACTTAAATATTGTGTGTGGCATAGAAATTAAAATGCTACTGTTGCTGTTGTTTACGCGCAGGTTTATCTGCTCAAATTAACTAATCGTTCATAATATTGGTGTAGCATTCGTGTGTAACTGGTGAACAGGAAATGCAGAAAACTCCATTTTGTGGGTGATGCCCGGTGTTTGTTCTTTGAAGACCTAAGGGTTTTGGTGGGTTATACTGTGTAATTCTGTAGTTAATCTTAAAGCAGCTATGACTGAGTTGGCAACATACAGGAACACAGTGATTTTTAAAGTTTATTTTAAAAAAATCCACAAATAACCTTGAAGGTTTAGAAGTAAGAGGGGATTGCACTTGAGCTAAGTATCAGCAGTAGTGAAACAGAAATATTTTTCTGTGCGTTGAACTTTTCACTCAAATTCTGAATCCTTTTATGTAGGGTGATATGCTTCAAAGTTTTTGTAATGGAAAGATAATTGGAATGGAAGAAGTGCTTCAAGATTAAATTAATTCCTTTAACCTGGTGTGTGAATATTGTTGGGTCAGCAGCTTGATATCAGATTTGGAGGAGGGTTAAATTTTACTAAAAAGATGCAAATGCATTTTTAGCATGAATTCTATAGTTATGATAAATTTTGTCACTTGGCATATATTTATTTTTATAAAATAGTGAGTGCAGATAGGCAGGCCTCTGCAAATGTTGACTAAGTTTGAGTGGAGATCTTTCCATTTATTTTTCTATTTTCTTTTATGTTTATGCTGGCATTTCACTCAACTGTAAACAGAAAATCTTTCATTTTGAAAGTAGTTTCTAACTTAGATTAACTGTCCATGAAATTTATAAATTGGAGTTCTGTGAATAACTTTTTCCACATTCCACATACTCCTTACATATTGCCCTTTTTGGCCATTTAAATTGAAAGATGACTGTAGGGACCAATACAAATAAGATGGGAACAATTATTCATTAGCTTGCATTAGTTCTACTGCATATTGTTTTTCTTCTCTATTCTCTTCTTCTCTGTACTTTCCTTAAGCCTTACAGGGAAGAAGGAACGTGCCCAGACTGGAGTAGGGCACTTGTTAAGGGGTTCTTAAAGAAAAATATTCATATAGCAAGTTCATATTTTTTGTTTCTGAACCTTTTTCTTGCCTGTATTTCTTTTAGCTTTTCACAACCATACAGTTACCTTCAGATATCCTTACTAATTGAAAAAGGTAATTCCTGGGATAAGTAGCATGTTAAGATTTCTCTTTCTCTACCATAAGGACCCTACTTTTCACTGATTATTGGGGTTTTTTTTATATACAAAAGTATGAAGTGTGTGTGACAAGAGACCTGTGTCTAAGTACCCTGCAGAAGTTACTGATTCAGAGACTCAGAAGTATTATATCTAGGTTAATTTTATTTTAATTTTACTTCTACTGGAAAGTAGTTTGTGGAAAGGATACAGCAATTGAAGGAAGTATTCTGTATATAGCTGTGGTGATAGTAAAGGGGTTTCTCTGGGGAGAGTGTGGAAATAAAAGTCAGCATTGTATGTATTTTCCTCTAAAACTAATTTCTGACTAACTCCTTATTTTGCTAGAGTTGACCTTCTGTTATGAATGAATGACACATTTGGATTAATAAAAGTATAAACACACACTGTCCACTTGATTTTTGTAGTTATATTAACAGAATCTTGGCAACCTAGTTAAAATGTTATAACGAAATGAAGCATATAGCTTTTAATCAGTTAAAACGCGTGAAACATACTCTGAGTTCTCTGTAATGCTAACTGGCTACAATGAGGGGCAGTGGATTTTCTAAGTGAGAACTGTCCTGGTGCTGTGAATTGGTGCGTGAGAAGTCAAACCTTTTAGTTGTAGATTTATTTTTCACAGTTAGGATTGGAGAAATCATTATCTGTAACAGAACAGGAATTGAATTAACATACCTTTTGGATTAGATAGGCCGTTAAGTAACAGAAGTATATTTAAGGAAAACGCTTGAAATATACAATAAGACTTGAATTTTTAATATGCTTATTTGAATAAAAATAAAGGATTTTATTTTTATCGACTTGTTTGCTTTTAAGATTTTCACATGTGACAACTCCTTTGGGTATATTTTAGATTTTTAAGTGTTTATTTTGCTGGCACTCATCTTCCCAAATATTGAGGTATAGCGGAGGAGAGCACAGGGTATAGTAGAGAGAGATTGCACAGAGACCCAATCTATTTCCCTACTTCAAAAAAGACCTTTAAATTCTAAGTAGGAAAAACTATGAATGTCGATTTGGAAATGGAGAAAAGATGTCTATCTTACTGCTTGCTCTGTAGATGGTCAACATTTGGCAGCAGGGCCACGCAGCGCTGTGGCAGTGTAATATCATGGTGTTTCTGCCTCCCAAACCTGAGGCCTGGGGTAGTGCCTGGCAGCTGCAGGCACTATGGAGGGCAGATCCAGTGCGTTCCAAAATGGGGAGCTCAGGGCAGTCTGGGCACTCTGCTTATTTTGTCTTTTTGCCAACTTAGAAGAAGTAGATTTCTTGGAAGTGTTTGCAAGGTTATTTTAACTTCCCAGTTAAAATATAGGGTATTATATTTGAATGTGTAAACGTGCAATGGGTGTAAAAGACTGGCCTTGGTGTCATAAATCTACAGTGTGAAAATACCTGTTTTCTGTGTTCTGTGACAGCACTTCTGGAACACATCCTGCTGTAATGAATGAGGAACAAGTTTCATATAGCTGACCTTTAAAACAAACTTTATTACTGGAGCTGCTGTTATTTTCTAGAGTGAAGTACGTTGTGATAACTTAAATCTCTTTCCCACCTTTTGCTGTTTGTGATTTAGTATTATGGGTCATTTTAATGCTTACATAATTTTTCTACTTGTATCTGCTTAGAAGCCAAATGGGATGAAAGTATGATTCATTAGTGCTCTCAAGTATGAGACTCAAAATATTGTACATAATTAATTTCATGTGAATGCCAGAAACTTGGAAGTTTGAATGTGTTAATTATACATAAAACATCTTTCATTTAACTCAGTAAATGTCAGGTGACCCAGATGTTGCTGGCTTCCTGAACAATCTCAGGGCATAAAGACCAGAACATTCTAGAGAAAATGGGCACTTTGGCGCTGAGAGACTTCTGCTTTCCATAAAAATACAAATATTCAGTGTGTTCTGGAGTCCCAGAATGACATGTATTGTACTATGCCTGGGTCTAAAGGCAGTCTCCCTCAGTGCATCTCAAAAAGTACCAGTGGAATTTAATTACTTTCTGCTCTACTGCCTTATCCAAATGCTTTAGTCTGTCATTTTTGGTAGCTGGTGAAGTGGGCATTTCTTCATCATTTTGTTCAGGTTACTAAGGCTCGGTTGTGCTTTTGCATGCAGTTTATGCAGTTCTCCTGATTTCCAAGCTGCAGGGAATGTACTTTGTTCTGGAGGCATTGCAGCATATCATATTTCTTAACCTAGGTGTAGTTTTCCATGACCTCTTAAGGGTGCCTCTTCTTCAGAAGGCACTAGGGAAACAGCCTGTTGTGTTTAAGAAATGGAGCTTTACTGAAAAATGATAGGTTAGCTGTTGCTTTGAGCAGTTGAACCTTGAACAGGGCAGCACCATGGGACTGAGGAGGCAGCAGAGGCAGCAAAGATAAGGAGAACGTGTGAGTGTTTGCCATTAAAAAGCCTGGGCTAAGCCTGTGTGGGAGGTTTTAACCCTGAGCTTCTTGAAGACTGTTGAGCCTGGAGCTCCACTGTCATCTCAGATCTACTTGCTGTTGCTTTAGGCATAAGAAAAATAGTTATTTTGTTAATATCCTTGGGGCAGCACAATTCAATTTTGTCTGTACTGTTGACCAGCATTATGCCTGTCCTGGATAAAACATTGTTTGTTCTGAAATAAAAATTATTAGAAATTGCAGAGGTTATTTAATTAGCTTTTTAAATACCAGGAAATAAAGACTGTATGTTTTACAACCCTCTTGAGTAAAACGAACATCGGTGAAAGTAAATGTGCAAGCCGTGATCCACTTTTAGTATATTCACAGTCACAAGGTGAGAAATCTCACGGGGTCAACGACTGTATTCTAATTCTAGAACATACAATTGACACTTCAGAAATGTGTTTTAATTTTTACCTTTTCTTGCTGCAGAATTTTGCAGGAGGCTGTACATACCAGATGAAGTTGCTGAGGAGTGAGACATGATGATGCTCAGAGTATGGATTTTAATCCTCAGAAAAACCCCAAAACCTAAAAATTTGGCTGTTTTGTATCCAAAGTTTGTACATTATCATTTAGTCCTGTAACATGTCTTTGCTTTAGAAGTTGTGTATATATAAAATAGACATTATTGTAGTTTTAAACTACATATATAAAATTGTGTCTCATGCTGCTGCTGGAGAAAATTTAGGAAAATACCACAGAGTATTCTTGTTGTACAGAAAAACATGTAATTATGTGAAACAAGAATTCCAAGGAATAAAACTGATTCCCTATTAGGCTTCCACATTGACCACCACCACATTGCCAAACAGGGAGCAGTAAAGCTGCCCCACAAGGTCACTGGTGGGACCAGGAAAGACCCAGAAACATGCGGTAGAAAAGTGAATTCCAGATTTCTGCATCTGCCTACTGGCCTTGCCAAGCAATGCCGTGTGAAAGATGGAAATTGGATTTGAGTTGAACCCCTTATTTTTTTTTTTATTTATTTTTTTTTTTTGAGAAAGAGAAATTACACCACTGCTTAAAGAATCAATATCAAGCTAATCCTAAAAATTATACAGGTTAACCAGTACAATTGAATTTCAAATTTTAGTGCTGTTTTGGGGGAAAGCTTGTTTCTCCAGTTCTGAACATAGAGGAAAATTGTTGGGACGATGCAGAGACTGAGGAGAGAATAATCCAATGCTGAGGTTGGAGTTAAGTTGAAGCTGAAGTTAACAACTTCTAGTTTTAAGATCCCTCAGTATCTTCAAAGTGGTATTAAACAGGATTTTAGAGAGGTTAAAAAGCAACAAGCAAGTACTGAATGCAAAGGGTCCTTTTCCTGGAGCAGAAATTTTAAGGCTTTATGTTAAATTTTTCTCTCTAGAATACGGATAATGACTACATCACTCTTATATTCCCTATCCTTATTTTTTTCCTTAATCACCCATTGCTAACTGTGGCTAATGAGATGCCCCTCAGCAAGATGAAACTTCTGCATGGTCCACTACAGCTGCTCTTACATGCAACAAACACATTTTAATCCTAGGTGTGCTTAGGTTTAGGCACCCCAGAGATGTCTGGATCCACTTGTCACTTTGATTTTTAGAATTAAACCTAAGCAGAGAGCTCAAAGTAGAATACATGATAGAAGCATTTATCTCCCGTCATGACTGTCTCCACCTTCGCATGTGACAAAATTGCAACCCTTATTCACATAGTAATTCTTAGTACTGTTTCTTTTGTTGATGCAGATGGACTGTTCTAAGGAAACATTTTGTCCATAGTAATTTGTCCCATCTTTTTTTTCCTCACATACTATGTTGTACTGGGAAATCTTTTGGTTCAGAGTTAAGAGTAAATGTTCTGAATTTTAAAGACTATCTGTTCACTTAACAATAAAAGCATTGTTATTAAAATATCTGGCAGCAACAATATATCATATATAGCTTTTGTGGTACTTATTTAATACAATAAAATGCATCAATTACATCTTAATAGATCACTGGCTTTGTGGACATAGAAATATTTTATAGTGGACTGTAATTCTGTAATTTTTGTTCATATACATGAGCTGCCACATATTTGCTTTGCACAGTCATTTTTCATGTACCCTTTACAAGCAGTCCACAAATGCCCATGCATTTTCAAGAACTGTAGTAAATGGTTGTTACGGTATTGTGTCATTTAGAGTGGTATAATTGTTCTGAAAGCAGTAACTGTTGATTAAGAAAAAGTAAATAAAGTGTTGCTCAACCATTTCTGCCATGGAACTGCCCAGGAAAGAAGGCCTGCTGGGCAGTAAACCCTGTAAGGCATGCCAGCAAGTTTCCCCAAAACAGCATCCTGGCATTTTGGCTAGCAGCCAGTAGCTGTTGCCCGATATTCCATTTCTTTCTACTAAACATTTTTCAGTGCAATATTACAGCCTCTGAAAAGCCTGAAAGATAAGCACCAATTAACAACTGTTTTCTAGACTCTGTAACAGCATGCAATAGTTGTGTTTCTTAATCTTCAGTTTTGTTACTGTATTATGACCGTAGAGTACTTGGTCTTATTACAGCATTTTTCCCTAAATAGAAGTCAAATTCCTTCTTTAGAAGCAAATATAAAATTAAAAACAAAACAAAAAAACCCCAACAAACGAAAGAAAGCAATAGAGGACACACAAAAGTAGTATGCTTTGTATTTGACTGTGTTACATTTTGCTGCTGCTCTGACACTGTCTGGAGTCCTGATATTCCTTTTCTTCAAAAACAGCACATGGATTTTAGGGTTGCAGCTACTTTAAGTAAGCTTTGTTGCCTCCTCTTCCTCTACTGAAGATTCAGGGGAGGTGTTAAAGGTATATATGCATCAATTTTTTACTGTATATTATTAGTATTTTTGGCTACTGAAAGTCTGTCAGTGCATATATGAATGGAAACTGTTGCTGCCTTGGCATGGAAATAGATGTTACATTAACTAGTTCATTCTGTGCTTATGTAACTTCCTGAGAGTGTGATAAATAATGGAAGAATTTTGCTTTCGCTGAAAGTAATTAAACAATTACTTTTATTGAATTAGGCTGAAGCTATTATTAGTACAATGATACAAATTTTAAGAAAAGTAAAATAATTTACTAGTGGGAAAAGAGAAGAGAAGGGGGATTGATCAGAGGAAACAACAACCCAACAGCCCCCCTTTTTCCTTTGGGATGCTCACCAGATGGTCCATATCAAAGGGTGGTAACTCCTTTGCAATGGGATGAGAAAGAACATGATGGGCCATCTCTGGTATCTCCTGTTCTTGAGATAAGAGAGGAACTGGAGCCACTGAGCCATAAAGACAAAGGAACTACAAATCAGCCCAGACTTGAAGGACAAGGTGTACGTGACCACAGGACTGAGTTTGCGCAGAAATAAGGGTCAACGAGCGAACACAGTGGAGAAGACTGAGCCTTCATCTGCAGACCCCTGCCCATGACCACCAGGGAGCACTGCGCAAGTGCGACGGGAGGAATTTGGGGTGGGGGGATATGTTAATGATTTCTCGGAACTAATTGTAATATTCCCTCCCTGTCCTTGGAGTAGTGATGCATATGTATTAGAGTAGATGAATATGTAACCATTTATACAATAAAAGGGAGCCCCTTTGGCTCCAGAAGGCACGCCATTGCGCCCAGCGCTGTATTCTTTGCTCCACTGACTTTGTCCCCAGTAAAACTTTTTTTATATATACGTGGGCTTGTTTCTCACAAGAGGACTGAGAACCAATGCTACCCCTCTATGCTGCCTCTTAAAATTGGTTGCAATAAGTCAGGAGCTGGGTCAATACCTACTTTTTTTTTCCCTTGAACTGTACCCTTATGAAGCTCCTTACTTAAATGATTCAATAAAGCAAGAAAAGAACCACAATCCTCCTCCTGTCCCCTAAAAAAGAGGAAGAGGTAGGATTGTTCTGCATCTTCACAGTTAAAAACCCCATGGTAGCCCTGCTACCTTGATGTAGATTAGTATTGCATATAAAGCACTGTTTTCTGACTAAGCTTCATCTCGACCAAACTGCAGTCTAGACATGGCTGGATTTTGCAGCAAGCAATATCTTGTACAGTCATAAGTACAAAGTACTCTTAACAGTTTCTGATGGGGTACATGAGGTTTAGAAGAGTCCAAGCAGCAAGTGAGCAGGAAAGGAATTTATAGATTACTAAATCCAATGGAATAAAAATAGTCAGCAGAATGGAAAGAAAAAGAAAAGCACGGGAAATAGGTGAGTGAGGGGGGAATATAGATGCTGCAAAAGGGAAGTCCTGAAATTACTTTCTGAAATTGAAATCATACCTGGACAAATGATTTTAAAAATTTCTTGTCTTAAAAGTTTGGTTTGGGATTTTTTTTGTTGCTGTCTTTTTTTTTTTTTTTTTTTTTAATATTAATGGATTAGCTATGTTTCTGTTTCCATCTTTATTTCCATACTGCAGCGTTTGGTTTGTTTTTCAGCTTTACTCTTTGATCCTAATTAGCGTCTAAGATTTGTCCTCATTCAGCCTTTACAATTCTAAGTTAATTGGGCCAGATTCTTCATTTAGTTTTACTTGGCTGGATAACAATGAGGTGTGACTTTTGAGTCCCTCCATGGTCATCATGCAAATTAGCACTGTTGCACTGATACTAGTGGAGTAATTTTATCACTGAAGTGATTCTTTAGACTTGCACGTTGTACAAAGAGAGCCTCTAGCTCTTTGTGATCTCTTTCTTTTGCCATACTCCTGTTTTCTTGGAGCCAGTAAATATCTGTATTTTCTATCTAGCAAAAATGCTCTTTTATAGTTCTAAATTCTTCCTTGAGTACACTGCCATCAGGAAACCAACCTCAGGGCTGACGAGCCAAATGCAGTCAGCGGGGCTGTGAGAGTTCCAGTGTGAGTGCTTTCTTCGGTTTTACAGCAATAACCCTTCTGTGTCTTTGTGTCTTGTTATCTGAACTGTGCTGTCTGGTAGGGAACGCTCTTGAGGCTAACTCCCTGTATTTTCTGTATGATGAAATGCTTTGCATTTACTAGCCTGTGTAAGTACAGATCAGAAATTTCTTAATGTTTATCCTTGAATGAAGGTGTTGTGTAGGGAACAAAGACAGATGTATTCTCTTTTCTCTGACACTTGATAACTCTCTGTTCTAAGAACATCCAAGTTTGGTAGTTAGACTGTGAATGTATAGCTCAGATGCTAGGAATAACATAGCATTATTGCAAAATGAATGAAAATATAAACAGATTGCTTCTCTAGGAGTGCAGGTCATTACCAAATAGAAGGATTGAGTGTGAATCAAAAATTTTTTTTGTTTTAGTTTTTTTTTTTTTTAAGAAGTAAACTTGTTTTGCTAGTCCGTGGCAGCTGGCACTTCTCTTATGACTGATTAGAGTCTTTAATATATAGGTGGAATTCCTCATTTTTAATACATCTAGATTTTGATGTAAAAAACGTGTGTGTGTGTATATACATATGTAGTCTATGTTTAAATAATAGAAACCCAGTAATGTAACAGCTATAAAATACAAGCAGACTAAAGCTTCAGCCTTTTTCCCTGTCAGTCTCAATATACTTTCTATATATGGGTTATGTCAGTGTGCACAAAGAGGTGCAATTTGTATGTTGCCTGAGGGTTATGCCTCTTGCTGCAGTGGTTCTGCACCCTTGTAACAACACTGGCTCGTGCCTGTTTTTATATAAATAGACGAGCAAGTGTGATGGGTGGTGGTGTGACTGGGTGAGACAGCGTCCCAAGGCCAGGTGGGTGTGTGGCACTGCACGGAAGATGAGCAGTTCCTGGGGCAGCAAGCGTGCAGGTCCTTGGGGCAGGAGGGCTGCGCTAGCGCGGCCCGCACGGGTGGAGAACGTTTGCCATATTGCATTTTGCACGAGTTGGTACTGCTGCACATTGCCCAGATGTGCTGTGTCAAACGTTTAATGGTTTCTCACAGTGTCGTCTATAGATTCTGTTCCAACATGAGGCCATCAGGCAGCTGCCCTTCCAGCTAGCTGTGCCAGATAATTCTTCTGCACGTTAATCAAGATGGCCTTAAGCTGAGTAGGCCGTTTTGTTCCTGTGTTTCCTACCGTGAGGTTGTTTTGAAGATGCTGCTTCAGACTACCTTATGGCTCTCTCACACACATTTATACTTCTGCCAACAAGTTTCATTTTTTTTAGCTTAGTTTGTTTGCCCTTCACGCAGTTGGTGTAGGTAGAGAGTAACAATCTCTTGGCCTTCGTTTATCCAGATGTAAGAAGTTAAGCCCATTCTGCCTTGTTTTGTGAAACAGTCTCTAGGTATTTCTCCTTCCCTAATTCTGTATACTTGTCTTCACCTCCCGTGCACTCAGAAAAGATTAATTTCAAGAACATAAGCAGGACAAGAGGTCGTTTTGAAGGTAAGACCTCATGTGTTACTCCTCAGGATCTCAGCAGTCTTCTAGATCGACCTGAAACCAGGCAAAACAAACTTTGCAAAAAGAAGCAGAAAAGCTCATGATTAAAAAAGCATTTTAAAAATGGCTCACATGTAATCAGTTTGTGAAAATAAGATACTAAATTGTAAAATCTTTTGTGCAGTTGGCAAGTCTTGCTATGTGTGTGAAGTAACATGTAAGTTTATGGCATTTGAGTTACAATTTAAAGGTTTTTTTTAATGAGAAAAATGTAGAGTACTATATTTAACTGTTGTACAAGATCCAGAAATAGCTGAAGCTGCTCTAATTGGGTTTTACTTTATCAATCATAATTTTATCATATAGACTATTTTAGTTTTGTTTTTTCTTTTTTCATTCAGTGGTAAATTTAGATTGATTTTTCTGTGAACTATTTTGTTTCACCAAAAGTCACTGTTAGTCTTAGGCATTAGGACCATGTGGTCATTCCAGAAGCATTTTCCTCTTTTCCCCTGGACTGATCCTTTGCCTCTCCACTGGTAAATAATGGATTTATGGAATCCAGAGTGAGAGCAATTGGTCTGAGATACAAGAGGCACTTTCTGACTTGATATTTGATGTTACTGCGAAATAGGTTAGATTGAGCCTCTGCTGATCTGACTCAGAAAGTTAACTTTTTCTGTTCTTGCAATGTTTGTGTGGTTTTTCCACTGCCTGTCATTAGCTGATAACAGAGCACTCTGTACTGCTAATGAGATGTTTCTAGGCTAGCTAGTCATCTGTTTGTGAGACTCAGGCTCAGGAAATAAGAGCCAAAGTTAGGGGTTTCAGTACACTATAATAATCTTTATTTTTTTTATCAGCTATTTGAAATGTATCAAGACAAGATACACTTTTGTAAACTCCTGATGTCATAAAATTTTCAACTTTCCTCTGGCATAATAAGCATTCAAATATACAACAAGAGTATTTACATCTGACACTTTGGATGCTTCTGCAGACCATGTTCTTCAGTCTGTGGGGACTTGCCCGTGACTGCAAGCAGTTCAGAGAGCATGTGCTCATAAGCTCAGTGCAGCAGCTTTTTCTTGGCCTTGTCAGAAGGGATGCTCCCGCTGCTCCACGGAGCTGGCTCCAACATTGTGATGAACCTCAGTGCTCCTTGCGCTTGTGCTGGGTTGGAATTTAGCTTACTGCTAGTCCCTCTCTTCAGGCATGCTTTGAACTGGTGCGCTCTTGGTTTGGTGTGTAGTGTGATACCTATAATTAATATATAAGAGTAAATATTTTAATGAATGCAGTGAATCTTCATGAAAGCATCGACTCAGAAGATAGGAAATACCACTTGTTTGACAGCTGATCTTACAAATGTGCAGTGCTGTTACGCTGAATGGTTTTATAAGCATTTTGTTCAGCCCCTGAAAATGACAGTTTGATCCTATACCTAGCCTTTTTCTAGTGTCTGTGGTATAAATCACGTGCTGTAACTCAGAATACATTCTGCAATAGGTTTTTGAGGAAGAAGAGTGGAGCCTTCAACATGTGTAACGATAAGTTGTTGCTTAATATGTAGTCTGTTACTGTAAAGATAATATTCTGTTGTCTTATGGGCTATGTTTGTCACTCAGTAGTGACACACCGTGCTCTGATGCAGAGACGACTTCAGATCTCACAGTTCCATAGAACTGTTGCTCGTTTCATCTGAAAATTGCAAAATGTGCTGTACATGAAGCAGGAGGCCTCAGAAAGCATGTCTGTCAAAGCTCCCAAACACTGCACTAGAAAAATGGGCTCTCCCCCTCCTCCAGTGCTGCAGCCCCGTTACTGATGGCAGGCAGCTGGCCTAGCCCAGACCACTCTGTTATTTCTGCTTCTGCATTCCTTTGTTCTTGAGTTGTAGAAGCTCAGAAAAGCGAGTAAATTCAGCATGCGACAGCGTTAGTCACTTTGGAAACTGGGACACTTCTAACAGGCTGTTGAAAACAGCAAAATCTTTATTGATCTTACTGTCCTCTGTGCTCTGTTTCTAGTCTGTCTGGTGGCTCCCCAGGCACTGGGAAGATCAGCTGTGGTGGTGAGCATTACAGAAAAGCTCAGGAGGGAGTGTCTGATTTAGCACGGCAGTTTCTCAGTGTTCTGCAGGGAACAAAATGTAGAATCACACTTTAAACCAGAAAATATATTAGGCTGATTCGTAACCTGGTTCGGTCCAACCTGTAAAATTTTTGAGGAAGAGGTCCCATGGGAAAGGTACTATGCAGTCTCACCTTATATCACAGAAAACACACCTGAAAGGGCCAAAATAAGGTTGGACGAGCCAACTTTTTCTGACAGTACACCTCAAGAGTTGACGTTTTAGCCTTATTTGTGTTTTTGTAAGTCATGTATGCACTCAGAATCAACTTCAGTGTTTTAACAGTCATTGCTAAGTGCATCTAGAAAACTAATCAATGTCTTTTTGCATTTAGAAAAATTGCAAAATAAGTGGATTCATAATTTTAGTTAAGTTTCATTGTTTAAGTATAGTTTTCTTTTACTTACTGTTTTGGAATTACATGATAGGGATATACCGGATTTAACACCTATGATGAAAATCCTTAATAAGATTTTTGTTTGTTTGTTTGTTTAAATTCTGTTGTAGGCTTCAATGATGAAATGAAAAATTGGCAGTCTTGTTCAAGAATTTTCATGCTAAAATTTCAAATCTTTGCTGTCTGATATTAATGCTGAAATGTGGTTGCTCAAGCAGTTTATATTTAAGCAGGCTTTTTAGGTGGTGTTTTATTTTTTTGTACATGAGGAGCAATGAGTTGGTACTAAAAGTCTAGTCACAAGGCTGAGATGGATTACTCCTAAAGCAATCAAAAATACGTCTGCCTGAATATGAATCTTCCGTAGAATCTGGATCCTCTTTTACAGAACTCCTGCCTGGCCAATCATTCCTTATTCTAAACTGCTACAGATTATTAATCTGATTAAATAAATTTATTTTTAAATCTACCTCTTGGATTTTAATCTGGGTTAAATCAAAACCTAGTCCACAACAATATCTGTGACAAAAGTTCAATTTTTAAATTGTTATATAGAAACTTTTCGCATATATTTCTGAAATTACTACTTTAATGACTCTTGCTAAAATAGTTTCACTAACTAATTTTCATACTGCATTAATTTGCCGCAATTGAGAGACGGGACACAGCTTGATGCAAGCAGAATGTCAATTTTATTATGATTCTTCACATACTTTTATACTAGTTCCTAGATAGCGTGTTACAAACTAATTGGTTTCTTTGAAGCATGCCAAAGACTTATTGGCTTACATTCTACATTAGGCATTCAGAGATTAGCTAATGCTAAAGGCTTTTTTCTAAACTTTTTCTTTCTAATTGCAACAATCCTACCTACAAAAACAATAACTCCCAGTTACAGGACATCTGTTCCACAGCACCTAATCTTAACACAAACACCAAGTCAGCACCCCCTGTTCCTCCTACATGAAGTTCTTATCCTTCCCAAGGCCTGTGGCCGGCAAGTTCCAGCACATCTCCTTCTATCAATTGTGCAGTGCTGGGGGTTTTGCTGAGAGCAGCGAAACCCTGCCCCACATCTCCCCCTTCCTGTTGCACAATAAGAACTCTTTTTATGGAGCGTGCTATCAGTCCTTGTAAGCATTGCAACAAGCATGGCAAAAAAAGTAACAAGAGAACAAAGACGGCCAAAGCATATACACAAGACCCAGGGTTCACAGGTTTTACATAAAGCACAAGTGATTTTCACAACTGGTGTTTCTTTACACTGGTTCATACAGTTCTTCCTTGCTTGCAGCGTTCAGTCCCCATTGTCTTGTTCCTCCCTCGGAAGGTTCACCAGTTTGTTGCTTGAAGGGCTGGTCCGAAGGATGATCGGAATTCTCACCAGATGATTGTGGTAGGGATTCACGGAAAGGTCGTGCACTCTTTGCTGGGATCCATCGAGGGCCTTTCTCTGCTGTTGCTGGGCAAAGACTTGAGGCACTGCTGCTTCCCTCCATGGGGGTTGGAACATCAGCTGCGGTATTTGTGTCTGCAAGTGTCGCTGCCCTGCGCTTCGTGATCGTTTTCCCTGTATCGGTTGTCCCTGGAAATCATACTTAGATCGACATTGATTAGCGTAATGACGCCCTTTTCGGCATCTGGGACAAATCCCAGGAGCCTGGGGCCTAGCACCAGTATTGGCAGCTAAGCAATTCCTTTTCAGATGGCCGGGTTTGCCACAACCATAACAGTTCCCTGGCCCTGTCGGGCCGCGCATGGCCGCGAAAGCAGCAGCCATGGCCTCAAATTTATGATCCACAGTACCAATTCTATTACAAGCCTCTATCATCTCAACCAATGTAGGATTTGGATTCGGGAGAGATTTCAATAACTTTTTACAGTCTGCATTATCATTTTCAATGGCTAGCTTTAACAGTGGGATTTCCTGCGCCGCCGTATTATCTACCTGGCGCTCCAAAGCCTGTTTCAATCTATCAATAAACTGCATATAAGGTTCTCGAGATTCCTGGGTAATGGTGGTAAAGGCTTTTTGCGGCTTTTGTAGGTCTGGGATTTTGAAAAAAGCCCTTCTCGCTTCCTCATGAGTTGCCTCAAGAGCCTCCCGTGGGATATCTCGGGCTTGAGCTACTGGGTCAGAGTGCTGACCTGTGCCAGTAAGGTGCTCGATAGTCACTGCAGCCAGAGCTGCATTGCCGTGACCTACATAGGTCGCAAGGAGCTCCTGGAGCCCCCCCCTCCAATGTGACTCCCATAAGGTGTACTGTGTTGGAGTCAATAACAGTTGCGCTAGAGATTTTAAATCATGCGGGGTCATTACATAAGTATCAAAAACAGAAGACAACAGACTTGCAAAATACGGGGAAGAAAGCCCATGCTCAGTAACACTATGACGCAGCTCCTTAACTACCGGAAAAGATAAGGCCTCCCACTGCTCCCCCAGCCCTTGATAAATCACAGGGGACACTGTAGATTTTGCGATCTCCAGCTCTCCTTCCTTTAGGGCTTGTTGCCTTATGTTAGCCCATACATCACGTGGGGCGGGGGGGTAGAGGTCTGGCTCCTTTTCAGAGTCCACCGGCCCTGGATCAAAGGAGTCTTCTTCCGGGGGGTACCCCGCGGCACACACTTCCGAAGGTTCGGGGGATTTTTTGTTTTCCAGCAGCATCGGAGGTGCTGCGGGAGAGCTCCCCTCCTTCTCTGCTTTATCTTTAGGACTTTCCTCCTGGGCTTTTAAAGTCTCAAAAATACTTCTCCACCATGGAAGCATGCGCTGCGCTTCGGCATCCCCCATCGTCGCAGCATCCCATAATTTTACCCCGACATCATCCCACAGTTCCCGTGTAAAGATAATAGATGCAGTCACAGTGGGTATTTTTACTTGCACCCATTTAAGCATTGCCTTAAGATCAGGCCCAGAAACATTCTTCCCGTGTTTTTGGAGAAGAGTTTTCATGAGCTCATATACGTCTCTCTCTGAGGAAGACATCTGGCTTCCCATGTTTCCCACAGCTCACCTCTCTACTCCGGAGGGATTTCGTGCCGGCCGGCTCTTGCTTCCTTTCAGCAGCTCATTCAACGTCCTGTGGGACTCACAGCATGCCACGCAGATAGGTGGTTGTTGAATTCAGGAATTACTTCGTTCCCTGTTTAATCACGTTGTTTTGTCCCAAATCACGTTGCTTTATCCCGAATCACGTCGGGGTCACCAATTTGCCGCGATTGAGAGACGGGACACAGCTTGATGCAAGCAGAATGTCAATTTTATTATGATTCTTCACATACTTTTATACTAGTTCCTAGATAGCGTGTTACAAACTAATTGGTTTCTTTGAAGCATGCCAAAGATTTATTGGCTTACATTCTACATTAGGCATTCAGAGATTAGCTAATGCTAAAGGCTTTTTTCTAAACTTTTTCTTTCTAATTGCAACAATCCTACCTACAAAAACAATAACTCCCAGTTACAGGACATCTGTTCCGCAGTGCCTAATCTTAACACAAACACCAAGTCAGCACCCCCTGTTCCTCCTACATGAAGTTCTTATCTTATCCTTCCCAAGGCCTGTGGCCGGCAAGTTCCAGCACATCTCCTTCTATCAATTGTGCAGTGCTGGGGGTTTTGCTGAGAGCAGCCAAACCCTGCGCCACATTAATTCATGTTCCAAGCTAAGATTTTTTGAACAGATGCATATGTTTCCCACTAGATATTGTTTTAAAGTGTTTTCTTCCCTCCCCCCCCCCCCCCCCCCAGATTGTCTTGCTCTTCATCAACTGAGTTGCCTTGATCTGAATAACTGCAGTTATTCTTAACACTGACCCTTCTTCTTCTGTAAAGGAGTACCAAAGTCCTCTCTGAGGAAGGATGTGTATTCTAAGATACTCAGAATAAGATGTTCAGCCTAAGAGACAGAATTAAACATAAGCTACTTCACGCGTGCTGCTTTTGCCAACACTGTCAATGTTTAGGTGCCTTCGAACTTCAAACAAAAGAAAAAAAGGATTTCTGAGAAAGAAATTGTTTATGTGGTGAAATCTACTGGTGTTGGACATAGCTGAAGTGATATTCGGTTGGTAAAAGAAGTAGAAAGAAGATCCTAATCCAGGTCTCAATGCACGAGAGCAGACAAGCAGTGTGGGAAGGTGAGACCTGTGGGACTGGTGGTGTGAAAGCTTCAGAGTTTTCCTGTTGCAGTTGTCCTCAAAGCTATATTTTGCTGTGTAACCAGGATTGGCCATGGCATGGCTGGGTGACATTTCCTTAACATAGTTTCTGTTTCTCACCAGTGACCTGTAGGAAACACCTTTTGATGAAGTATAACCCCGGAGTTTATTTAAATCCTGCTGTTTGTTGTAGGATGACTTCTGCACCCTGTGGTTCTGTAGCTGCAGTAGGCTGCCTGTCCCTACTTCCTCTTGTCCCTGTAAGCCCCCGCTCCCTCCCCCCCCATTCTAGCCATACCTTTCTGTCTCCTTTCTTTGTATCAGTGTGAAAACAGACCATGAGGCTGTCCCTCTGTCTTGAAATAGAGCATTGTCGCCTGATCCCTCCTTGTGTCTGCCTTGCTTGATTTTTCTACTTGACTTCTCATTTTTAGGGCAGTCTGGCAGGTTTTGGGGTCTGGTGGTCTGTTGAGAGAACAGACTTGTGAGAAATTGGGAAAGATTTTAGTCCTACAGCTGAACTTATGTGGAGTATAAATAGAAGCATAAAGTAACAAGATAGCTGCTGTATTTTCCAGGCTTTCTGGATGTAGTTTCAAAAGTCAGTTTTAAGTCACATGTATGTGAATAGCTTAAACTAATTTATTTCAAGAATTTTCTAATACTAAAGTCTGTATTACCCTCTCTGGTTTTGCCTGTCTGATAAAGAGTTTATTCAAACAAAACTCAAATTGACACTTTCTCCGAGCATCTACTTTTATTGTTGCTGTCCCCCTTGTTGTGACAAGCTCTCTTGTATACTTAACTATGCTGGTGATGACAAAACACTAGCTGCGTTGACCTCTATAATTTCTGTCAAAGTTCCCAAATCTTTTTTCTTTCAGTTGTTATTTTACTACCATTTAGTAACTCATTATTTCCATAATCTCTACTTTTGGTGCCCTGCTGGCACCAACAGCTGACAAAGGTCCACAAGTGCCCAGATATGTGTAACAGATAAGACATTTTGTGACGAGTCCTCTCCTCCTGACCTCACCTAGCAAGTGATTTTTAGCAATGGAAAGTGGAATTTTAGCAGTGTGGTCCTCCAAGAAGTACTCTATGATTTGTTGAGACAATGCAGGTGCACTAAAATACTTCTTGTGTACGGAGTATTTTGTATTTGCTCAGTTGTGGGACCAAGTAAAATGGAGCATTACCAGTTACCATCAGAGCTTCACCCTGTGCTGCATTTGTATTTCATGGGGAGGTTCTTCAGTTGGTGGTACAGAAATGTTGCTACTGCAGGAGCACCTTTGGTGCCTGAGTTAGAGAAATGGTTGGGAACAGCCTGGTGGTCACCATCTCATTTCTAACAATAAGAGATGAGAGGCAAATTCAGGCTTGGAGTCTTCCTTGGTGTCTTTCTTCTTGTCCTGGAAAAGATCAGGAGAGAAAACACCTTTGTGTTTCTGGTGGGGAAGGCCCTCTGAGCCCATGTACCAGAACACAGAGTGGAGCAACAGGAGATCCTGTTTTCCCCTGCTGTTACTGGAAACTCCTACATGCTCCACATCATGCAGTGTTACTGAGGGCAGGAGTATAAGATCAGGTAAGAATAATCCTGTTGGGATTCATTTAGAAGGACATCAATAAAATCCTCCATCAGCTCTAAAAGCACCAGGAAAAGGTGGTTCTACACAGTTGAATTAGGGAATTCCAGAGGAAATTTCTATTTCATTTCCTACAGCCTTATCCCTTTCTGTTCTTAAAGGCATAGAGAAAATAACAGCCTCTCTTAGACCTTCTTCAAAACAACAAAGAAGAAAATAGAAACCTTTAGAGTGGAATGTGCTCTGCAACCTAAGTATTGACTGCAAACAGGTGTTTGGGTTTTTTTCCTGGCATAGCCAATAATTTCAGAAATCAATGTCCGGAAAAACGTGTAAAGGACTTTGATAAAGAATATGCTGCTATCTTTGTACCGATACCAGTCAACACTGTGTTTTAAAACATTTTGTCTAATTCAGAATATTAAAAGATGACATACTTATTCTGTTTATTATGAAGAATAAAAAGGAAATTAAAAGATCTCTTGAAAGATTTTTGAGCCCTTTACAATTGCTCCTGTTTCTGCCAAGGGTTAAAAAACCCCAAAATAATGATAAAGCTGCTAAAATGATATACAGATCTTATGTGAGGCATGACTGATACATAGTCTGTTTGGTTAGCAATGTTAGATATGTATGGATGTCTTGCTGTTTAATCATTCAGATTATGTCTGTCTTGTGAAAACAAAATTGCTCAGTTTAAGTCCAGTTACAAATAACAAAAGTTTGTGAAATCTCAGTCATTTTTGAGAAGCCTGCTACACTGATTACAGTAAGATTCTGCTATTAGCTTCAGAATAATCACACAGGCAACAAAACATTGAAGGGTACTGCAACCCAGTAGTCCTTGCGTTCATAAATCTTTATTTCAGAGGCAGTGTGGCAACATGGATGGTTTGATTACTTTGCAAAGAAAAGCGGAGCTTAAGGAAAAGAACTTAATGACATCAAACAGAGGACTTGTTATTGAGTGTCTTAGAAAGAATCCTGGCAGCAGCAGATGTGGGATGATTTACCAGAGCTTTATCAGCTAACTTGTTTGACTGCTGGCTAATGTATAATATAGTGAGTGCAAATGGCGTGCAACACTAAGAGAATGTTTTCCCTTTGTCTTCGAGCAGAAAGCATAATTCCATAATAGCTTAGCACAGAAATATAGCAAGCTCTGTTCCTTAGAATGTGCACGTCCAACTCCTCTATGGCAGTAGATTTTTGTGTGTGCATCTGCCTAACTGGGTTACAAAAGGGTAATATTTATGTCAGATCAAAACAAAAAGAAGCCTTTTCTCCAGGCAGTGGGTACTGATTTTACCCTTGTCAACATTCACTCTGGGGCTCTCCTTATTTTAAAAATGTAAAGAAAACGCTATCCCATCCAGAATCAACTTTGTTTTGAAGTTGACTTGAGAATTGCAAAAGGCTTTCAAAATCTTGCTAGGCTAAACCTGAAGCCAGAACTGGGAGGAAATACATTGTTTCACTAGCTCAGCACAATTAAGATAAAGGGAATAACTAAAAATCAAACCATCAGTCTCTGGTAGCATTGAAAACAACTCTGTCGTCACCACCATTTTTCTGCAATTTCTTCATTATTCATTTTTTGATATGTTGCATTTTATGTTGCTAAGTACACAGAAAAATGGAGTTCAGATCATAACTGGTTTTCTTAGTCCTTTGGGGAGAGTATAAGCTTTGCCAGTGATCATCCCCACTTCCTCTCTTTTTGGCTTGTCTGTCTATGAATGACCTCTTTTCTCGCAGATAGTTTAGTTTTCACTTAGGTAGTATGAATGAGAACAGTTAGAAATTAATTCTGCAAGTGTTCACATGAGCCAGGAACTTTTTAGGATGGGTAACATCTAAGTTTCTTGAGAGCAGTAGGGTAAGCATTCACTTCTGTAGCCATAATTAAGTTATTAGCTTACTCTGCTGGAGGAACTGATCTGTTGTGAGGCAATAAACAGAACTGCTGTTTAGATCTATAAATTTATATCTAAACTTACACCTGTCATTTTCAATGATTTATAGATATGCTTTCAAACATTATCTGGACTTTCAGGGATCCTTGAGTGTTTGTGTCTAAGTATTAGATTTTAGGAGCGTACCTATAACCATGTTAGCCTCTTCCTTTCATCATGTGGTTTTTTGTTTGTTTTGTTTTGTTTTGTTTTGTTTGTTTGGGTTTTTTTATTGGTTTAGGGTTTTTTTTTTTTGTGTTTTGTTTTTGTTTTGTTTTTTAATATATATTGATGTTGAAAACTTTGGAAGATTTCCATCTATTATAATTAAAAAGTCAGGTACTAAATTAGTCTGCATCATGCTGCAAAACTAATTCCAGAGAGTCATCTCTAATGATGGGGGAATACTTCTTGCATGATTAGATAGCTTCAGGCACAGAGGAAAAACCCTTTAATTAGCTTGGGAAAGATAAGTTGCTGTGTCTGACTCATTGCAAGGTACTTCGACTACTTGTCTTTGGTTGCAGGTGCTGCTAATGCTGAAAAAAATATGTTGTAGAAAATTTTCAGGAATTATTTTCCTTAAAAAAAAAAAAAAAAAAAAGAAAAGAACAAGACCGAATTATTTCCTTAATTCAAGTTGGTTTTGTTTTTGTTTTTGTTTTTTTTTTTTTTTTTCCCATTATGTTAATGTATATGTACGTTAACTCAACTTTGAACATCAAAATTGCCTCTTTCTATCAGTGATGGCTAAACTGACTTCCTGTCATCTATTCTCAAAATAATCATTATAGTTATTCTTATTATTTGATTGTTAACAATAGAACATACTAATTTCAGAAATAGTGTTGGCCATTGAGAGCAGCCCATCTGTTAACTTTTTTACTTCAGTATATGTTTCCCAGTAACTTTGTTTGCTTTAAACAAAATCTTTCTCACCACATCAGTGACATTCTTCAGTCCTTGCAATCTCTTAGGATTGGGACTCTCTGCTTTAAGAATTTAAACAAATAGTTCCCTTTTTAGGGTTGTTTTTTTTTTTTTCTTTTAAAAAGCAGTGCAAGAGCAAGGTAGGAATACTCATCAATTCAGAGCTTCCTATGAAGTTTTATATGCACTGCTTAAAACATAAATCAGTCAGAAATGTATCATTCAGAAATCATTGCCACTTAAATGAATATATATCCTTTATATGAGCTAGACATGAAAAGCCCTGAAGGCAAGAAAAGATGCCTTTGGAAGAGCTTGATTAGGTACGTGGGCTTGC
This sequence comes from Tyto alba, assembly GCF_018691265.1. Taxonomy (NCBI): domain Eukaryota; kingdom Metazoa; phylum Chordata; class Aves; order Strigiformes; family Tytonidae; genus Tyto; species Tyto alba. The sequence goes on along the minus strand of NW_024881261.1, from coordinate 40,558,906 downwards.
AGTACAATGTGTTTACTAAAATCGGTATGTATAACAGTGAGTTTTACAAATGCCTTCAGTCAACCTTATGACATACTCGATCTTTAACATTTTTAAGGTAGTCTGACAACACAGACATGCTGTTAGACCTATTTTTTTATCTGTGTCGCTTATTTCGTACAGTAGAGTGATAGCTGTACTTATTTTTTACGACCATTATCATAGTTTACTTTTTGATTGTATTGTGTCTGAATACAGAGAAATAAATTGAGCCTGGTAAGAAGAGCAAAGAAGACAGGCAGTAACGACCAGTTTTAAGAAACTGCTGGACCAAATACTTACAGGGAGTTAATGGAAAATAAAGGAGCTTTGAGACATTCTTTTCTTGGAATGTCCCACCGATACACCTGCTTTTCTGCCAGGGGCAGAGTACACAAGATTCAAGGGGCTTTTTAGCCATCTGACCTGTGGATGGGTCTGCTTCCCAGAACGCTTTGGGTAGAGATCCACTGAAGGGCTCCACTACTCAGCCCATACTAAGGTGATTCTCAGGCTTTCCAGGTGGGCATCGTTCTCTGTGACCAAATCTTGTCATGATTATTAACTCCCTTGATTATACGGACAGATAATACTAGGAAAGAGAGTGCAGAAAATCAGTCCCTTGCTACTTACTATATCCTGGAGAGGTTACTACTGTAGTGAGGTGCAAGAGTGATGAAAATATCAGAAGAAGCATAGGATTTCAGGCAAGGGATGCTTGGTGTGGTATAAAGTTGTAAACAGCTGTGCTGTGCTTTCTTTGGAAACTCAGGCTTGTATGTTTATTAGCTATGCAGCAGAGCGCTACTAAGTGTTCTTGCCCAGGTACTGGCGTCTGCAGTGACAGTGGTGGGAGCTGCCAATATTTATTGTGCCAGCTTGTGACCTTGCAGTGCTCTGTGTATAATGTAGAGCTAGTACTTGTCTAATATTGTACTGTCTAATGCAGTTTGGGAGTCCCTCTTCCAGGTGATTTTGACATGCTAGGAGCAACAGGATTAATTCTTGCCTGAGCAGGACAAGCAGGAACTGGAACAGTTTCCTCAGGTGGTTTAAGTATGCTCTTGGAAATTGTCCTGGTTCCCAACCATTTCAGACTCAGGATACTGGAAATTATTTATAAGACCACCATGCATCAGGGACACGCATCACGGAATCTTTATTTAAAGTACTGCTAGTTCTCCAGTTTGCAGTGTGGTAAGTGGAAGCATCAGCATCCTGAGGTCATCTCTGCATCCTCAGGATTGACATGTCCTGCTTTCAACATTGTGTAATTACTGTTCAGGAGTTGAACTACTTAGTTTTCTGTATTACATACCCAGTGAAGGGATGACTTTTATTACTGCCTCAAGAGCTGGTTATTTCATGTGTGGATAGTTACATTCATGGAGTTTTTGAGAGACCTGTTCAGTCACTGCCTTTGCTCTAACAAGTTTTGTTTCTTCTATCCACACATGAGATTGTCTTTCGTGATGAAAGGGAAAGAATATAAGCTGTGCTTAAAGGATGTAAAAGGGCTGGTTTATATTTTTATTTTTCTAATCCAATGTGCAGTGAAAATTTTTTCTTATAAAATGTCGCATTTCCTTATCCCCTCTTACAATTTCACTTCGCTTAGGCCATTCTGCATACCACATTATTCACAAATCTAAAACAATGGGGGGAAAGGAGTCTGCTGGGTTTTAACTGTTACTCATCTTTCAGGGATTTGTAAAATGTTTCAGAGTCACTTTAGTTCAAGTAGGCACTTCCAAAAATTTAAAAGAGGCTCTGTACTTATCTCTGTACAGTGACACTGGTCTGGGGAGAGTTCCATTTTTAATTCCTACACTATTTTGTTTCCTACAAGGTTTTAATGTTCTTATTTGTAGCTACAAACAAATACGTTTTTCTCTAGAACATGATTGACCTAAAATAGACTATTTTAATCTCATCAGGAAAAAAAGTTTCAATATTTAGGGTCTTTAATTAATTTGGTGATTAGCTTATTAGACTGACTTAGGTGACTGTACACTGGTAAACAATGGTAATAGCTAAAGGAAAGAAAGGTGATCCTGAGGTCCCCATAGTACCTGCAGTGTAAGTTCTCAGAAGGTTTTAGTAGAAAATGTTAATTTTATTTTGCAGCTAAAATTAACTACAACTGTGAAAATTATGGCCAACTTCTTTGGATATTGTTTGCCCTAGTTTAATAAAAAGCTTTGGCTTTTAGTTTTGGAAACTGTTTTTTACTTTCCACTTTGCAGCAAACCAGATAATGAAATGAGAGGCATCTATTCTGCAGTTGATTAGAACTGGCTGATTTAGCATTTGTTAGTGTAGTACTGTTTTGGTTTGGTTTGGGTTTTTTTTTTGTCACCATGATAGAAATCCCATTGTTAAAACATTTAAAGGAGAAGCCATTTTAATGTGTAAACTAGGGTATTTGCAATTTTCTGAAACACATCAAGAAAGAACACACAAGAGACCTGTGTTCCTCAGTTGTTCAAAGACAGGCTCTCCTTTCACCCAGGGAACTGTTGATCAGTAAAACCAGCTGGCAAAGAGTAAGTGTTAATGGGGAGAGTCTGAAGCAACTGTTCTGCAGGTGAGCAGGGCTGAAATGCAAGGTATGTGATTTGTGACCCCCCAGAGAGCAGGAACCTTCTGCTCCTGTGTCTTGTGGAGCTGAAGGGATGAACTGAAGAGTATCTGGAGAAGACCAAGGAAGCCAGAAAACAGGGATCTTCTGTGCAACAAGCTGTGGTAACTTAGTTTTAGATAGTGATGCCTGCAGAAAATGGGATTTTAAGGGATTAAATTCTCTTCAGATGTCAGACTCATTCTTTATATGGAACAATAAATCCACCTCTTGGTGGTTAAGGCCCCTACTCCAGGCTTAGAGATCAGGGTGGCAGCAGATATGAATGGGATGTGACTGATGGGAATAGGAGGCTTGTACCTCGATTAAATTGTAATGAAAGTTCCTTCCTATAACTTAATGTGTAGTTCCTGTTGCTGTTTCAGTATCCTACTGTTGCATTAAGAATTGCATGGAGAAAATATGGTTACCTTAGGATAACTGCTCCATTTTCCCTTTTCTTTGGTATTTGCCTTTCTCTGTTTGACCTCTGAAGGCCCGTGCCTCAACTGAAACTGCTCTGCTCCTTTTCTTCTACAGATAATACTCCTTCCTCTTTTTTCTGTTAAGAGCATCTGTGAACAATGAACAAGTTGGAAAATCTAAGTTGTGCTAATAATAAATCAAAGACTCTAGAGAAGTCTTGGCTAATCAAGATATTGTATGTTATTACTGAAAGCTAGATCTGGTGAGCCTTTATAGGGTTTGGAACTGGAATGGCAATTCAAAATTAATAACTTTGTATTACAGAGTGTCTTCATATAGTTTCTTCCGCAATTTATTCTTCCAAATATAATTCTAAACAATTGACTCTACATTTTGCCTCGGTTTGCAGATGACCCCTTTGTCAATGTCTTGGGATGATGGTAGACTCCAGGCACATGTCCCTGTATCAGTTAAACTTGTTATTTTCCTGCAGTTTTATTTCCATCAGGTTTCTTACAGGCAATCCTTCCCAGCCCTTTAATATCCCCAACAAGTAACAAGGAAGCAAGCTAACTTGAGTCATTCTGTTTCAGCCTGGGCATTGTTTGTCTTTAGCAGCAAGACAGGATGAGCTGTGGAGGGGACAAGGTTTCTTCTTATGTCTCCGAGCATCTGCCCAGGCACCTACAGGAGAAACCTTGAAGCTCTCCAGAAGTCTTGAAGTCAAAGTTATCATGATTACAGCTTGCTCTGCTCTAATGTTTTTACTATTAATAGTGTGCACCAAGTGCAGCTTGTTGCCATTAGTGCACCGATGTTCATTTTGGTTTTTGTATTTTACCCTTACCAGCAGTTCATAGCGTTGTGCTCGGTAGAACACCAGTAACAAAGTTAGCCAGAGACACATTGTTGATGGATTTATTGTTTTTCCCCCAGTGTAATGTGCTGTGTGATTAGAGATGATACCATATGTGGAAACCCACATTATTTTAAAATGTAAATAAATAGAGTGGTTCTGAAGAAACAAAGGTAGCAATTCAGAGTTCCAACAATATGAGGAAAATGTGTAAAACCAGCACTGATAAAGAACAATTTCTCCCCAAAAGTGAACAGTCCATGCTTGTACTTTCAAATATTTATTCTGTTAAGACTGAATGATATCTAGTAATCCACTACCATTGGGGTACAATGGATATACATCTCTTCATTGGTTTTGCCACTGGGGTACAATGACTATGTGGTTCTTGGTTTTGATTGCAAGATAAAGAATAAGAAGAAATCTGTGGTGAAACAAATTATGTTTCAACTGACTTCTATTATTAATATTTATATATTTTTGCTATGTGAGAGGAGCAGTATAGTGATTTTACTAATAGGGATGAGCATCTCTCAGTGTGAATCTTGGGGAACCTGGTTTTACTGCTATTATTGATGGCAAAATAGGAAAAAAATGGCACAATGCCGCAAGGGTTGTACTGATTCTAGACTTGCTATCTATTTAATGTTTATTTAAAATTTATGTTTGTATCAGAAATTAATATGATGACATAAAAATTAGAGATGATTAGGTGAACTCTTATGCTGGTTATGAAAAATTCAGAAATAGCTTCAGGCATAGTAAGCAACATCATTATATTCATGTAAAATATTTTACTATCATTAAAAATTAAAGTACATTCCAAATGTTATTTAAGCTCCTAGAGAAAAAGAAAAAACAACCAAACAAAACAAAACCAAAATATTTCAATTAGTTTGAGTTATTGTTTTGTTTTGAAATTAATTGTTACCTACACACATAGGTATTTACAGAGAATTTGGCTGATCTCAGAGAAAATACTGCACAAAAAATATTACCAAGCTTGGAGTGAAATACTGGCGTTTGTATTACCCTTTTTCTCCTCCCTCTGCAATTCTTAATATGAATTTCTTTTATTAATTGTCAGAAACCACTATAAAGCAGTGATGCACAGCTCCTACTAATTTTGTTTTCCTCAGATACTGTATCGTTGTTTTCACTTGAAATAAAACAAACTGTGCTTGGTAGAAATACCTGAGATGCACAGATTAGAGTGATTGTCCTGGGAACATTTTATAAGTCTTTGAAAGTTTATCATAAACTTGCTGTACTTCAGTTTCCTCATGTGGACTGTGAAAACATGTTACTTTCCTGCCCTTCACAGGAACCATGAGAATGAAACCATGTCTAGGCAGAAGGTATCAGGGATAATGAGGCCACACACAAAATTGCCATATAACGTTTTTTGTGAGATTCCTTTGCGTTCACACACACACAATTATGAAATCAGCTTTTCATTCTTATATTCTGAATTTGATGTTTTGCATTCCTCTTTGTTTATATTACTCTGACTATTGCTTACATGACTCTTCAGGAGCAGCAAGCTACCCCTTTTAGCAAGTATTAGAACAAAACGGTGTCAGGATCCAACAATACATCACTTGCCTTGCTGCATGTAACTATTTTCCCATAGCAATGTCCCCTTTGCACTGGGGCAGAGCCAGAGGAGGGAGAGCTGCTGCCAGATGAGGTGGTTGAGATTTGCAGGGTGTCACTATGACTTTTAAACAGATAGCAGTGCCAGTGAGGGAGTGAAAATTGTGCTATAGACTCTTCACTTACCTGCAGGTGGGGATGTACTTCGCTGCAGTTTCTTGTTAGCAGGCTGTGCATTAAGGTAGACAACGTTGCTGCTTTTTTTTTTTTTTCAGGCAAATCCATTTTTGGCAGAGTTCAGAAAGCTGAAGGAAAGGCAGTCGTGAGGGTCAGTTGCTAATTAATCTGCCATCCAGGTGAACACATTATCCCTTAGCTGCTCTGATGCTGGGATAGGGTTAATTTTCTTCCTAGTCCCTGGTACAGTTTTGGATTTACTGTGATAATAATGCTGATAACACACTGATGTTTTAGTTGTTGCTAAGTAGCAATTATCCTAAGGATTTTCCAGTTTCCCATGCACTGCCAGCGAGGAGGTGCAGAAGGAGCTGGGAGGGAGCATGGCCAGGAGAGCCGACCCGAACTAACCAGAGGGATATTCCATATTCCATACCATAGAATGTCATACTCAGTATAGAAACTGGAGGGGGGGGGGGGGGGGCCTGAGTTAGCTGGGAGGGGTGGGTCACTGCTCAGGCATTAGTCAGTGGGGTGATGAGCAACTGCATTGTTCATCCCTTGTCTTTTCTTGTTTTTTCTTTTTCTCTTTCTTTTTGTTGTATTCATTTTAATTACTGTTATTATTATTATTACTATATTGTTGTTATTCCTATATTTTAATTTATTTTAGTTATTACACTGTTATTCTCTCAACCCACAAGTTTTACTTCTTTTTCCATTCTCCTCCTTACCCCATGGGGAGTGGGGAGGAGTGAGCAAGCGGCTGCGCGGGGCTTAGCTGCTGGCTGGCGTTAAACCACGACAACTCCAAATCTTCAGGCAAAATTTAAGTTTCTTTTCCATCAGGCTGATCGCCCCATTCATAATTTTACCTTTTAAAAGGGGAATGTGGTGAGCCATCTCCATGGTGCACTCGGTCGTTAGCCTCCGCAGGAAGCAGGAGGTGGCTGAAGGTGGAGGAGTGATCCAGAATGTTCTGGAACAATCCGGACTTGCCGGGGGTGGGTTGGACTGACATTGCTCCTGGCAGCCAATGAGGGAGCACCTCAGGGAGAGGCGGGCCAATCACAGCCTGCGTTGCCCCCACATGCTGCCTGTGGGACGGCCCTGGAGGCAGCCCCGGCCATGAGGGGAGCGGGTTTGGGGGACGCCCAGGGGTGGTGGAGAGGGGCAGGAGTGGTACGTGTGAGGGTGCTAGGGTGAGGGAAGCAAAGGGCCATCTCGGAAAGTTTGGCCTGCCGCTGTTGGGGGAGAGATCGAGGACCTCTGAGAGACTGAGGATGGAGGAAGCTGCTGTGTGGTGAGCTGCTGAAGCCGGCATTTCAGCTGGCCCAGGTGACCCCTTGTAATGCGAGGGGTGTGTGTGGGTACAAAGGAGTATCTAAGAATATGCTATGTGATATCAGGGTTCATAAAGATGCAAATTTGTTTGAATCCCCCCTTCGCACTGCATCTTTTTAACCCTTGACAGTTGATGAAGAAATACTCTCAAAGAACATATCAACTTAAATGTAGGAGCTTTATGTTATCTAGGTTTATGCAAACACTTTTGGTATATTGCAGATGTGTGTTTGCCTTGGGTATCTTGTTTATTTATTTGTTTATTTAATGTTTATGCAAAAGCAAAACAAGCCCTGCTTCTTGTTTCTTACACAGGTACTATTCAGCCGCCTCATAAATGCAGCCATTGCACTTCAGGAGATGAGTGCCATGATATTCCTACTCTGTCATACTGCTGTTTTTTCTTTGGAATTGCAGTCTAAGAAAAGCTATATGACTGTGGTTGTGTGTGAATAGATAGAAGTTCTTTAGCCCTGGAAATCCTCCTATCATTAAGTTCCCAGTTTGAAAATTTTTTGAGCTTTAGTCATATATACCTGCTTGTTCTGTGTTTCTGGGCTTTGCTTAATTCAAACTCTCTTGGTTACTACAACATTAAATATTGTCTATGTGCTTATGAATGTATAAAATAGTGGAAGAAATAGAATTATGACAGTGATGCATGGATGGATTTTTGAAATCATACACAAGCACAAGTAACCATCAATCTGTTCATGCAACATTTTTTAGATTTATTGAGCCTACTTACCGAAAACGTTAAAGGTACTCATGTTACCATAAAAAAGTATATTTTAAATCACTGTGTGTGAGCTGACATAGCTGTGCTTGTTTTGTTAGTGTTGGTTGTGGTCAAATGACTTCAGAAAATAAATATTTTGGAGTATATTCCCTCTGTTGCCAAAGTCAAGGCTGTTACTTGAGGGGTAGGAGGTAGAATGCATTTAAAGGAATTAGTTATAAATCAAACTACTTTCTCTAGAAAGCTTTGATTTATGAATGTAAAATTAACTCTTCCAAACTCAATGTAATTTACCTCAAATATGGGAATTTTCAAAAAAGAAAAATGAAATGTATTCACACTGTGCACTCAAGGTAAAATTTTGATGCAGTATTAATCAATAACAATGTCTTTTAGGATGATGGGGACGTAATTCAACAGATACATTTGGAACAGCTGTCATTCTTCTGGCTGACAGAGGGACCACGAAAAAAGGTAAGAAAAACTTGTTCTTTTAACAGGAAAGCGTGTTTTAAATCTATCTATTTTTCTTCTCTACTAGCTTAATAATACAAAAATGCATGTTAGGAGCTTAGATGGAGAAATATTGAATGGATAAAGCATGTAAAGATTAAACTGTGTAACTGGTTTTGTATAATATTAAAGAAAGTTAGTGTAGTAGTTTATTAAAATAGGAGTCTCCAGCTATAAAAAATGTGTTGTTTCTTCTCTTATGCTTGTACAAAAAATAGTTCTACAATCTGGGATAGATTTATTATTCTTCATTGATTGCCTCATTCTCTTGGAGGACATTTCTGGCAATAAAGCAGTAGACCTGTCACATCCATCAGGATGTGTCAGAGATCTGTCAGGTCTATGGCTCTTTTTGAACTTTGCTGTTTCAGAAAAATGTAGCTGAGCATTATAGGCAGAGGTTTGACATTTCCAAGATGAAAATCAATCTTCTTTTATGTGGTGTTTCTCAAACAAGACTTACACTTTGATTGCACAAGTAGTGGTTTCACCTGTTTGGGGGTACAACATGGACACAAAATAATTTGGGTAACAGATTTGACAGGTGTTCTGTAATGAATATAAATTGAAGAAATTATGATATAAGAGGTACTCAAAGAAGATGTCAAATCAAACATTGATCTGCTGTTGTCACAAATATGAACTTAAAGGTATGAGCTTGTATTTCTTTTTAAAGCTGGGGATTAACAAGGTAAACAAGCCTGTTGCAAAGTAGAATACCACATTTAGAAGGAAATAAAAGTGAGTAAGAGCTGTTAAAATCCATTGCTAGAAGTATGACAAACAATGAGATGTCCTAAATGTCTAGGAGGGGAGGTCAGATGAAGCACTATTGTAACTGATGGACACTGGACTTGAAAATTAATGTAAAATATGTTCAAGCAGTTTTTTAAATTGTAAAATACATTGAAACAAAGGAAACCATCATGTCAGCACAGGTCCTTCTCCAGCTGTCTAGCATCTCAGCTTTTACTTATCCATTGTGGTATTACTGGAGACAAGCCACAGATATGATGGTTGTTTGCTCATGGCTGTATCTAGAGACAACAGAAGTCTAAAAAAGGCAGCAAGGAGCCATAAACAGCCAGACAGGCACAAATAGTAACATGCTAAGAGCGTGATGTAAAGCATTTTGATGTTGGGTTGCTGCCCAGTGAAGATGCTTGGAAATAATGAACAAAGCTGTGGTCTTGTTCTGTTATTGGCCGTGTTCAGGTAAATAGTCATCAGAAAAATAAATAAGAAAAATATGTTTTGATACTTAAATACCCCTTCCAATAACAAGAAGCATGGAAATTCCCAGGTAGTTGCCATTTTTGTTCCAGAGTGTAACCGTGTCAGATGAAGAATTGCCTTGGTATGTATATGTCTATGTTGATGCTTTCAGCTGGCTTTTGATTTTGATAGAAATGTACCTTCATTACAGACACATGGTATATTTAAAACAATATTAAGATAGTCAAGCAGCATTAAGAAAAAGAACCACAGAGAAAGCAAAAGGAAGTAAGTCAGAGGCAGGGTTCAGATTTACTGTAATCAGTCATAGATACAGGCATGAATTGAGTGATTGTTCTCTGTAAAAAAATAAATGAAAGAAGTCTATATGAATGTAGCACTGAAATGTCATACAGTATTCTAAATTTTTAAAGTTTTTTTTAATCCACACTGAGTAAAGGCAATCATTCTTGAAATGTTTCTGTAATGTCAAATGTCAAGACCATTCTGTAGACCTATTGCTATACAGCTATACCGATTTTGCATTGAGAAACATGTTTTTGTGTGTCTGCATAGCTCACAAAGATAGAGAGATTTTCTTTAAATATTTTTAAATACCAGTTCAAGAGAAATAGTAATTCTAAAATATATAAAAGATATATATTTATTGAAATATGTTATATCGAGGAAATACAGAATGTAACGGAGGTTTTATTGGTTTTTTTTTTTTTCAAAACACTTAGGAAGCCTTTTTGGTACCTTCTGTTGTACAGTGTCTGGTGGTATTATTGTTATAACAGTACCTATTTAAATCAGGAGTTTTCAGGCTGGTAGTTTCTCATTTTTGTCACCAGAATATGCACTGATTTTCCACACAAATGATAATGTGTCAGCCACAAAATAATGACTCAATTTTGTTACGAAGTTTAGCAATGCATGAAGTGCATAATTAGAGGAGGAATGGTTTCGTACCTTTAAGTTTCTAACAATTGTTTCATTCAGGACAGCAGCAAAACTCCCTAGAGCACACAAATAGTCTCAGAGTTTAAATAAAATGACATCCAAGATGGACTGATAATTTCTCATCCCTATAGTTACTGATAATAACTTGGAGAAAGAGATATTAGCTATTTCCAAGCTAAAGGCACTGAAAGAAAAAAAATCCATTCCATTCCAGAGTAGACACCATTAACACAGATTGCCTTCAGCCCATTAAGCCTCACCACTGAGATGTTTTAAACAAGTGTTTGTTTCTAAAAGCTATGGAAGCTAGGGAATTAAAAACCACCTTAGTTTTAAAAGCGTGTTTTCTGAGCCTTAATAAAATGACACTTTGTCTTAATTTTGTGTCTTCACTCTTGCAGGAAATTAGAGGACTAGCTTCTTCCTGCAGAACTTTGGTTTTTCAAGCTTCAGGCTCAATTTGGCAGACTATATTGCTCAGATTAGCTTGTAAATGAATTATTTGTTTCTAAAGTACAACTGATATCAACTTGCATACAAAGGCTTAGAATATGAACATATCTCTCCTTCGCTTCTGTAATTACATGATGGTTGCTCTTGTCAAGATGCATATTTCCTCAGAAACTTAATTGATGTTACTGAGTTTCTCAAACTGCAATGTATCATCATTAAGTGTAATTTAGAATGGCCTTTTTTCTCTCCTCTAATCTGCTAAATTGCAATCTTGATCTTATTTAGGGCTAGAATGCTCTCAAAAATCATTTAACCCTTGTGGGTGTATAGTGACAATGCCAAGTCTGGATGAAGATGATGTCATTAAAATATCTGATTTCTTTATGGTTATTTAATTGATATGAAATGATATTTTCAAGTGAGGCCTGTGTACTGATAACATGAGAGAGGTTTTTATGGGATCCCAGTTTTGGTGGGAATCTTCTGCTCCTCTGCAGGGTTACCTGCTGGTCCAGCCCAAAGTCAGGTTGGGAGGAGGATTCAGCTTCAGCACACAACTTCAAATAAAGCATGAAATTGTCTGTCAAACTTGAGAGATGTTCGCTGTCTATTGCACCCACAGACCCATGCTTTGAGCCCAAATAGTGCCTGTGGAAATCATATATTTTGGCAGGTGTTAAAGTAATTTTACAAAGGTAGCTTTCACATGTTGCAAGACAAGTGTCAGCATTATTAATATTAATACTATTCATATGTATTGTGGGTCATGTGATGCTTCAACTTTTCCTGTTGCTGAAGAAGCTGAACATGGATGCTCTGGGTGTCTGTGTACCTAATGCACTACAATGCTGTGTAGTGCTGTGCTGACACCCCAAAGTCAGCCAGAGCTTTGAAGGGATCTGCCTAGGCCTTCTCATTAAAGTGAGTTTCTCAAAGATGACTGCAATGCTTTTAAACACAAAGTAAAGACAGGTTTTGGTAGAATAAAAGCTTGAGTGCTTAGCTTTTCTTGATGAGCAAGAAAAACAAAAGTTAAAAAAAAAAATCCAGGACTGCATATTATAGATGAAAAAGGGGGTAAAGACTAAGCAAGACCAGATATGTCACACTGTTTAGACACTGCATCGTTAAAAGAGCAAGTGGTAGGACTGACTACAGAATATTGGTATTTAGGTATTCTTTTCCCTAATCTATTTTGTTGGCCAACAGCTCCTCCTCAAACCCCAGTGTAAACACTTTACTCCTAGTTCTAGAAAAGTCTCTTGATGTGACTAAAATCCATTACAGCTTTGCTCCATGCTGGTGCATGAAGACCTTCTGTTGCTTTTAAGAGCAGCTGTTGGTCCTGAGCAAAGCCCACCTGACATAGATTATTAACATTAGTAGATGCTGAACTGTAAGAATATGTTAAAGAGCAACTACATTTTAGGAACAGAGTGGCATTTTTTCCTGTATTTTTTTACGTGTATTTGCATTCCAGATGAGTCCAACGAGCCATTTGTAGAGACACAGGAAAATTATGCAGGTCCTTGCTGCAGTCTGTGCTATGAAACCTCTACTTACGTTGCTGCATCATAATTAGCCAGCTCGAAAGAGGCTGCCATTAAGATGTGTTTAACACGTAGATAAATAAATGCACAAACCTGTTCCACATCTTCTGTTCATTTTGATACCAAAACTAAAATAATGATAGTGAAAATTGATTTAATCTTTTGCATGAAGAAATTAATTTGAATATTCTGAGCATAGTTCATCTTAATTTCTTCTGAAATTTCTTTTGAATGTTATTTCAGAGACTGTGTGACATGAAAATTAATGTTTGACACATTTTGACACTGTGATCAGAGCTCTTAGTTTTGCAGTATGTCTGTGTGGCAGAGATGAAAACAAGATGCTGGTTTCAAACCAGGAACCAGTAGCGGTTGGGTCAGCTAGACTCTGGCGTAGATACTTCTGTCTGTGTGCTGACCCTGTGGTCTCCAAGTCCTTACCTGGGGTAAGAAAAGAAAGCATGGGGTAGGCAGTTGTTTTTTCTGTTTGGTTTGAGTTGGTTTGGTTTGCGTTGTTTAGCTAAGGGGATTCTTTCATTAACTCAGTGTTAGTCGTTTGAATTTATTCAGTTGAATACGAAGCGGTAAGGTTGCAGGACTGCGTCCTTGTCCTATGTGTTTCTTTAACTAGTAGAGTGTAATTATTTTACATTGGAAGGTATTAATAGCTCTAAGTGAGAGCACTTTAATGTCAGGACAGTTTTACAGACTTTAATGCCAGCTGGCATGATGTGTGCCATGTGTTCATGTTGAATGGAGAGAAGAATGGAATTGTTCATCAGTGAGCTGGCTGAGGAGTAGAAGCCTCCAACCAACACAGTAGTTTGAGAAGAGGAACTGCTGTATTAATAACAACACAGCTTTCCTCTGAGGGTTGATTGTCAGTGGGATCTAGGGCATTGTTAGGTTGCAGATTTAAGAAGATAATCAGAAACAAAAGATGAAGAATCCGGCAGAGAGCAATGGTAAGGTTGGCAGGACTCCTTGACAGCTCTTAAGTACCTTGTCAAGGAAACAACCTTGGAAATTGTAAGGAAGCTGGTAACTATTCTTCTATTTGCTTTTTGTGCAGTGGAGCAGCATTTCTGTGCCTTCATGGACTGGCTGGTGTCAGTGTGATTTGTTCATGGTCAAGTTTCTTCCTTGTGGAAGTAATCAGGGATGGGCCTCAAATTGGCTTATAGGTTAGAGTAGCACTTACCTAAAGGTAAGCTTTCTAGTTGTTTTTATCTGATAAAATAGGCCTCCTGGTTGAGTGACATCCATGAGTGTTTGCTCTTTTCTAATTTTTCACTCACATTTGCGAAGTGCAGGATATACACTAAAATAATATCTGTGCAACTTTCCTCTCCCAAATTATACCCCCTCCCACATGTGCCTTTAATCACTGCTTAAGACCTAACCCCTTTTGTCCTTGATAAAATTGCATTAATTACTCGTATTCATGTACTCACTTTGCTAATGAAACAGAATCAATTTTCTTCATGTTATTGCAAAGCATTCTGTGACAAAGTGAAATACATGATCTGTAGTATTTACATCATTATACCAGCTCTTTGAAACCACAGGCTTAAGCAGCAGGGGTGTTCTTCAGTTGCTGTGGGTGCGTTAATGCCTTGAGGATTGCAAATAGAGGATGTTTTCACATCCTGTACTGACACAGATTTGCTGACGGAAATGTGTAGTGTAGGCCAGTTGCTTGCTCAGAAACAGCACTGTTACCCTTGGAGTTCAGCTGGGAGAGTGCTACTATGGGGTGTGGGGCAGTGAGGTCCCCTTGCTGCTCTGCCAGGACCGCTTCCTACCTGTTGCAAACAGGGCGGAGCATCCTCCCCAGCTGCTGCCAGCCTGTTATGATTTTCCTTTATTTGCCCAGAAGAGTGTTTCTGCAACAGTTCCATCTTATTCCTCTTGTATTTGTGTTCATGGGATGGTTTTGTGGCTGCTTATGTGTCCAAAGCACAACAGCAGAGCTAGTGAGGAAGGAGGAGTGTATTCCGATTGCCCCAGTGGTGTTTTAGACCAAAAGGGGTGGATCATTATGAACAACCGAAAGCTTGACTGCCTTATTAGCTTGTTCTTGGAGAAGATTTGAATGGTACAGTAGATTGTGGAAATGGTGTGCATCTATAGCTGTGCTTCTGTGGTAATGATCAGTTTGGCTTTCAGAACTGAAAACAGGTAGTGTTTTTTCTTTTTTAAAAAAAACAAAATAAACAGTTCCAGAAATGAGATTAGTAGTAAAATCCTAAAAAGGTTTTTCCTGTTTCTTTAAAGTAGAGAGACACATACTTTCTTGGGTTATTTTCAGCTTTACATTTTAATAATCTCTTGATTTTCCTTGAGTTTTCTTTAGGGTTCAGTATTGCCAGGGAATAGCAGACAAGTCAGATGTGTACATGTTGACAAGCATTCAGTATGACACACTGCAATAGTTTACACTTAAAACAAACCTGTGGATAAATGTGTCTTTCTTTTTTTTTTTTTCTTTTTTTTTTTTTTTTTTTTAAGTTCCTCACAGTTCTATGTCTCTGTAAAACTTTATTTTTTCACATGTCCCCAGTTGTATGAGTAGTGTATGTAGTTAGCTCATTTTTTGGAGGGCATTCCTGCATATGCTGCATATAGAATACTGCCCGTGTAATTATAGACTGGTTACATGGCATAGTAGATGCACTTTTCCCTCTCTTCTTATAACCCAACAGATTTATGTAATTAGACCTTTAAAAAAATCCTGTGTGTAACGCCTGTAATAAGTGTTTCTGATTCTTTCAAGTTTACAAGGACATGGCATGACAGTGTAAGTCACTCTGTCTTTAGACTTCTTAAATTTGGATATAAATTTTGTGTGCTGTGCATAAGATCTGTTAAATAATGCACAGGTACTGCAGAATATTAATTTCTCTGCTTAGTTGCTTACTCATTTGATCCTACCAACCTGAAGGCTTCATGGAAGCCACACCGAGGTCCTTGCTCCCTAACAGTTTTCTGTTCATTGCATACAATGTGCTTTGTAAGAGCAATGCCATTCTAATGACAGGGAGCAGTTGGCACCTCAGGCCTATTCCTGATGTTTTACAGTAACAGCTATGGGTCAGTACAGACATGGTTTCATTCAAAACGTTCCCTCAGCTGTGTCCCACTGTGTATTTCTGAGTTGACAGATAAAAGGTTCTGAGTGCTGTGTCCATCCTCAGTTTTGAACAACACCTAATTGTACAAGCACATGGAAGACTGACAGGCTGGGCGAGCCCAACGTACTCAATTGTTACCCAGTGGCTGTAGGATCTACAAAAAAATAAATTGTTTTTCCTGTGAGAAAATGGATGTATGAAACTTGTGTTTGAAAGTCAGAACTTTGTGGGCAAAATGTCCTAAATTCTTTGGACAAATATCATACCAAGGCAAATTCACAGACAAATCTAGGGAAAAAAATTATGAAATTTAACCACTAGGGTAGTTAAGGTGTTGAGTGAAACTGATATTCCCTTCATTACAATGTCTTGCAGTAGAGCCTAAAATAGTACTGATGGTATAAACTCTCAGACTCTCTGTCCTAGTATCTTAGAGAAGGACTTAAAAATTACTTTAGTCCCAACTTTATTTATAAAGGACAAACAAGAGAAACAACTTCTTCAGTGCTTGTGATATGATTTGAAATTTTCTGGATCGCCTCAGCTTAAACTTTACTGATTTTCACATCTGTGATATCAGAGATGCAAAAAGGCACCTCATCCTCCACATTTGTGTTACATCGTGTGCCCTGACATAAACTGTCTGCATTTGATTTAATTTCTGCTCCTTATGGTTGATCTGATGTGTGACTGTGTGTGAAACTGCTGGTACACAATGTCTGCACAAGGGTAGGCAACCCTCCTACCAAATTTCTCCAATTTAGACAAATTTATGTGCCCTAAGAAGTAAAAGTTATAAATAGTAGACTAAATCTTAGCACATACTGAATCTGTACAACTCCTAAGTGATCCTAGTGATCAGGCTACTGGAAATACTGCTTTTATGAACAAGCATTTACTTTAATTTCTGAGGTAATCAGCTAATTGTGCCTAGCAAAGCGATGTTGTTAGAAGCATGATTTCACAAGGGCTCTAATTACTGTGTGCTGTATGGTGAGCAAGAGGGATATTACATGTAATGCTAAAATCACTTATTCATAAATTAATGTTATCTATTAAAAATAAGCTAGTGTTTTAAGAAAGCTGATTGCCAATACATTCAGTGGTAATACGGTGCTTGAACAGTAGTAACAGTCATACAATTTTTTTTAATTAAGACTCTAATTCAGTTGGGTTTTTTCCATTTGAGCAATTTGCTTCATATTTAAGGTTAAACTTCACATGAATATGGTAGCTCTTTATGTGATTCTACATTTGTCATGTTTTCTGTTTGCATTTCTTTATTTCCCTTGTATCACAGACACAAAGCCAAGCCAAAACCCAACATAAATATCATTCGCTCTTCTTTTTAACAAAGGGGTGAGAGAGTATAATAGAGGAAAACTTGCTGCAGTAATAACTTCCATTCTTTTGAATTTGCTGATGCTTTTTGAACTTAAATAATTTAAATATTTATTTTAATTGTTAGTATAATATTTAATAGTTTTAAAAATTTTAATCTACGTGGGCATTACAGTTATTCTCCCAACATTTATAGTCCTTTACATATACAGCATCATTACTCCATGGTCTGCTTTTCACAAAGTATGGTGGGACACAAACTGTGTCTGTGGAGAACTGAGTTGAGTGCTTGTGAAGAACTTCATTCAGCCAAGTACTAACTGCAGCAATCCTTATGTGGGAACATTCATTAATATGAATGATGAAATTTTACACCATTTTCAAAGTACATTATTTACTTTTACTGTGTATGAAAAATATCCATCTTTAATCAAACTACACATTATCTTTTGGTTTAAGCAAAAAACTTGTTAGAAGATGAGATAGAGATTGGAAAGAAGATTATTAAAAAAAACCTATTCAGCAACAGTCCACATGCACATTTAAGAACAGGCTGCAGTTCAGAACCCAGTAAATCTTGACTCTTATCGTGTTAAGCCTGGCAACAATTAGATTTACAGGCAAGGGGTGGAAGACAGTTGCCAAGATCAAGAAAAAAAAACCATTAAGTAAAAAGTAGTGGTATATACAATATTATACTAAAAATATGATGTCAGGGCATAAAAGGGCAAGCATGTGATGCTGGTGTATGAACATAGAGACTGAAGCAAGTATGAAATAATGAAAGTAATAAAAACAGACATAACCCATCCTAAAAAAAAGCAACACTGAAAACTTGGTTGAGAAGTGTACTGCCTTGGTTCATGGAGTTGTCTGTGGACAAAACATTCAACTCCAATACCTGAAACTGAAAATAAGAGGAGAAATACCTGATACCTAGTTATGCAACTTTTTCTTTTTTTCTTTTAAAATGGGGGCAATGCAGCTTAAAATCTTTTACCCCAAAACTATTTTCTATTGCAACATGGAGGTAGGGAAGTTCAAGTGCAAGTAACTTCTATCGATGTATGGGTAATGAGTTCATTACCAATTTCGCCTAAAGATGCAGTGTGTGTGTGTAAGTAAAATCTATATGTGCTTAATTATGTCATCTTGATTATAGGATTGTATACATGAGTATTTTTGAAGAGAAAACTAAATGCCATCTTTAGGCAGAAACTCTCTATTTAGGTAGAAACTGTAACTGCTGTCACCAGGTATGTTTTGTTTTCAGTGAAGAGCACCGAACTAGCAGATTATAGTCTGCTGTATCAATCTGAAATAGAAGGATCAGAAACTTTAAACAATTTTTGTACCACAAAAAAGCTTTATGAGTAAAACAGCTTGAAAAAAAAAGGAAGTTAAGTAGGCTTAATGCTTGATAACATGTGGGCCTGCTCCTTCTTTCCCCTGGGAACTGCTTTTAAGCTGAGGCAGTAGCACTGCCCCAGACTCTGCTGCCTCCCAGTCATGTTCCTCTGCAATTCTGACCTGCACCCCCAAACGCTGCGCTCAGGAGTATTCTTCTTCCCTACTTTTTAGGGTATCAAATGTGGCCATACAGCCAGCTTTGTGTTTCGATTTTACTGTTTTACCTATGACTTTATATATCTTGACTCTATTTAAATGTTTTAAAACATTAACATAAAGATATGTAAATCTTAGAGTAGTCATTGAAATAGATATTGAAAAATTAAGAGGTTCGCCTAGTAATATACAATTGTCTTGCTGACCTACGAATTCCAGTGGCTGCTCATGCATGCATTCTCTACTCCTGCTTTCTTTCCCTGTTTGGTGTGTTTTGTTTGTTGTTTTTAAACTGTGATTTATTTCTGGAAAATCTATTTTGTAAAAGCTGTGCTACATTTCCCTTTATCATCTCATGACATTTAGCACATGTGGGTGTAGACATTAGTGTGAGTCAGCTTTATTAACTCACAAAATTTTATCTATCTTGGGCTATTTTGGTTATTTAAGAGCTCAGTTTTGAAGGAAATAAAATGATTACAGGAGTGTCTGGGGATTCAAAGAAATGAGAGACAAGTAACTAGTCTTTTTGGATAAAGCCTGAAAATGACTCAAAATAGTTTGTCAGAAACCTATTAAAATTACTGCATTTGATGGATCTTATGATTTTGGTGACCTGTCTCTCTATGCCTGAATGTCAGTTGGCATTACAGCGTCAGGAAGGAGACTGGGTAGTATGTACCTTCATCATATAAACAACTTGCGTATTTATTTATTTATTTTTAAATTGACTGCTTAAGCTTACTTTCTTTTTTCAGTATTTATAATGTTATATTTTAAATTTAATATCTTCTTTTGAGTCTATAATACTTTTTATTTACCTCTGGAATTCTCGTTCTTCTTCCTATTTCATTTCTACATCTGATTGTCTCATGACCTCAGACACTTATGTGAGGTTTTTTGTCTCGCAGAGTCTTCACTCCTGCGGAGAGTGAACTTTTGCACATGAACTCATGGAAAAACATTCTGAGGAGAAACAAGAATTCTAGTATTCCTCCATTGCTTAATACTGTTAACAAGGCCTGTATTTTATTAAATCACACACAAGTTATTAGTACCTACATACAAAACTGTGTGTTGAGGTTTGTGTATGTATATTGATTTAAAAAAAAAAAAAATTGGTTCCACACAAAATATATCTTTAAAACAGGAACATCACATTAATTTGGAACTGAACTGCAGAAAGATATGATGTTCTAAACTGTCCTGAACCCTGAAGTCTACAGAAAATGTCCTTTTTCCTCTAATGAACGAAGAACAGTCTCAGCACCGCTCTGCTTTGTAGTGCAGTCATGGCAACGTGCACATTTGGCATGCAATGCCCTTTACTTGCTTGTCTTGGTGTCAGAGGAATGAGGTCTAGATGTGGCTGCTCCGTCATGCAAATCTGATAAACTCTTAGTTGATCGCTAGGAAACTGTAAAGCACAGTCTGCAGTGGCATGGGAGAGGTTGTCTAATAGTTTCAGCAGGTCACAAATGCTTATTATAATCCATCTGAGATGCTGCTGGTTTGTGCATTAATCTCCTCTGAAACATTTAAAAATCTTCAGTGTAAAGCTAACCTTCCAACCATAAGCTGATCTGCTGTAGGTTTCCCGAGTCCACAAAAGTGTTTCTGATAGATGAGATTTGTAATGTTAACTAGCAGGATTTGGAGATTTTTAAATGCTTAGACAGAAGCTGGAAGCAAGAATGGGAAATTCCTGGCTCAGAAGAAAATCTTTAGAAAGTAGTGAGCAAAAGACTATGAATGATTATACTGAAAGCCTCCAAATACTTTAAAACATCACATTTGCAATTGGTTCAATAGCTAAATTATTTATGATTAGCAGTGGCCATACAGGATGAATAGTATGTTACTGGAAAGATTGTAACTGAATCCAAAATACTCATCTTTTGATAATATATGCTCAGTTATCTGCTGACCTTTAAGGTCTGCGTTAAGGGACAGTTTAGTATTCTGAATGTCAGTTTGGGAGTCACAAACCATGAGAAACACTTACCTAGTAGCCTGATCGGGGAGTAGCATCGGTGACTAGAAAGCAAGATTATTTCAGGCCTTCTAAAAATAAATGTTATACAGTAATTGTTTTATAAATAAGAAAGTACTGCTTGCTTTTGGAAGAACTTTACGAATAGCCTACACTTTTCTCAGTGTACTCTCATATGCTTAAACAGGCACATAGGCTGTCAGGCTCTTACACTTTTGCTGTGGTGTACTGTAGATGCAGCTTTATGGACAAGTTCAAAATTGTCCTCCTTGATACTGAGTCTCTTCCAGAGAAAAGTGAACAGTCACTGGGACTTGTGAAAAAAAAAGTGTAGCAGATGACCTCAGAGCTTGGATTGTACTGATTTTTGTGTGTTCTTTTTAAAGCCTAAAAATATTGCAAATACAATTTTGATATTCATTAAATAGTGTTGTAGCAAGTCCTAAAATACTTTTCCTGCTAGTTTCCTGCTATAATTGTATGTGAATCCCAGCTTTCATTAAAAAATGTAAGCAAGACTGCAAGCCTCATGGCTGCAGAGAAAAGTGTAACAAAGCTTTAAATGTTTAAGTCCAAAAGGCTTAACAGAAGAAGGAAAAGCAAAAATCCCAATCTGTTTTTAAGTACCTGAGTATTTTTCCTGAAGAATCATAATCTTTTTGTGATCTGTCATGTGAGATTTGAACACCTGGAGTTAGTAGTACTAAGGGAAAGACCAAAGGAATATGAAAGGCGGAGGGACAGGGTACATAAAATCAGAATATATGATGACAGTAACAGACTACAATTAGGTAAAAAGGTAAAATATCCGTAGTTGATGCACAACTAACTTGTGCTGCTTCAGACACCAATGGTCCTAAAAAGTGACACAGAGCTGGAAAAGCTTCATGCAGAAATGTAAAATGTAGCAGTTAATGTAATAAAAATGAACAAAATACCTGCAAGTATTGGTTGTATCTTGTTTTGAATCACAAGCTGCAGATGAGGCAGTGTTTTCAGAAGGTGTCAAAATGTGGAAGAAAGATCTGAAAAGATAACCAAAGGGTGTTTTCTTTTATTTTGGGAAAAAGTAAAGAAAAAAATTTCAGAAACGCTTTCCTGCGGCAATGAAAGTTTGTGAGGCTGATCTTTATAATTCAAAGTTGTTTGCATGGAGTTTGCAGCATTAATGGATGCCATTGTTGATAGTCTAAACTGTTGCCTAAGTTGCTTCTGGGAACAAAACCAAAAAAGTGTTAATATATATCTTCTTGTACAAAGGTAATATAGAAATAGCAGTA
The DNA here is from genome assembly GCF_018691265.1 of Tyto alba. Taxonomy (NCBI): domain Eukaryota; kingdom Metazoa; phylum Chordata; class Aves; order Strigiformes; family Tytonidae; genus Tyto; species Tyto alba. The sequence goes on along the minus strand of NW_024881261.1, from coordinate 40,537,122 downwards.
GACATATCCATTTTTAATAGCAGTTAAGCAGGCTAAATAAAGCTTTATAAGAACAAAGTTAGAATGAAATTAAGGAGTTTGGGATTATTTTATATGGCTTGACAGAAATGTCAGTTCAGTGTTGGTTGTCTATCAAAAATGTAACCAATGTCAGGGACTATTTGGGAAGATGGAGAATGCATCAGAGTGCATCTCTGCTTTGTGAAGTTCATGTTTGTTTTTAGACTCGATGAGATTGTAAGAAGTTCAGAAAAAGGAAGTGGGGTTAATCAAAATCATAGAATGGCTTCTGTGTACAGAATGGATGTGTCAGGTTCTTCAGGCTGGTAAAGTGACAATTCAGTGCATATACAGTGGAAGTTCATAAGTTATGGACAGCACAAGAGGGAGTGATTGTTGCTCGTGTCTTACAAGGCAAGCTGGGGTTTGCAGATTCAGAACAAAGAAAAGGAGGTGATTCTTGACACAATGAGCTGGGACTTTGCTGGCTTGCGTTTATGGGGATGTAAGTAGAAATTGCATATGATTATGGAAGAAAAAAATCATTAGAAGTTAAATATGTAAAAACTGCCTCTGGACCAACATGTCAGTGAGCTGCAAACTTTTGGAAGCTGGGAGCTTGTTTAGGTGAAACAGAAAGAATTTTCTAGCAAGAAATTTTCATTGAAATAATTCTCACTTTATTAGCTGTGGTCAGAATCTGAGTCACCTAAGCAGTAGAAGAAAACTAAGCGAAAAACTGACTTAGTCCTTTATGGAGGGGTTGCTTAGAGGAAAATGTATATGTAAGGCAAATGGGTAAATAAAAAAGCTGTAGCTAAATAACAGAGTAGATGGAGTAATAGAAAAAAGTAATTTGTATTTTGAATGTAAACCTTGAAATCAACAGTAAATTAGGAATGTTTGTTTAAATGACAAATGTTGATCCTAGATCAAGGTGATAGTTGTTGTCCCCTCCCCGCCCTAAAAAAAAAAAAAGAAAAGAAAAAAAAAAAAAGGTTAAACAAAATATTACTTGAAGTAAAGCAGACAGTGTTGGACTTATGCACCCATGAATTTCTTTGGCTTATGCATTTGTATGCCTTGGGAAATCTTTTGCTTTTGTGATAATCAGTGTAGCACCCAAAGTGTTTGTTGGATTGCATTGCCTGCTCCAGAATGTCACCTTACTGTAGAAAAGGTACAAATCAGTAAAACATGGGTAGTGGCTAGTGTGGATGCCTCCTTGTTGAAGATGTGAATAGTAGCCACAGCTGTAATGTTAAAATGCAAGGGCACCTCCTTATTATCAAATTTGGAAACTAGAGGATTTTCCCTCAGGCCTGGAGAGCAACAGCCACTAAAGACCCAGGGTGAGAAATCCAGATGTAGCAACTCCAGGGAGACCTCTTTCCATCATGCCCAGTAATGTATTTTCCTCTAGAAAAGAAGTTTCCAAAATCCCAGTATAAGCCTCTGCCAAACTGTAGAACCAGTGATGTGATTTTTTCTTTCTTTTTCCACCTTGCCTTTACTGATCTGAGAAAAAGCTTTTCCCTCTTTGGTTTAACTTGAAACTTGATCCATTAGGGAAGAATTTGGCTGCACAAATCTGTCTCCAGGTTTGAGGGCAGCTCCACAGTGGAAAGTACAAAGAACAAAGTAGGAAAAAGTATCAGTGGGTTTCTGACCCTGCAGTTCATTGTGAGGAGTAGTGTCAAAGTAGCAAGCATCCAAAGGCAGAGGAGTAGCTTTATCCAGCACTGGTGCATAAGGCAGGTGACTTTTAACAGAGATACTGGTATTTATTTTCATGGTTCCAGCAGGGAGGAGCTGTGCCATGCACGGGGCCTGATGTCAGAGGGACTGTGTGGGGACTCCTGTATGCACGCAACTGTACCCTGTGCCTGTTCCAGACAAACTTGTCCTTGCCTGACAGGCCACTTGGCTGCCTCGGGAAGCACCGCTGGAATTGGAGATCTCTTGTCAAGCAGTCTTTGCAAAACTGTGCTCTCCCTTTCACTTGGGAGTGTTTTGAGTCATCAAATACTGACAAGCAGTCTTTTGGCTCCAGCCAGCTAGTGTGAAGTTTGGTGGGACTATTGATAGATAATATGAAAATGATGTGCTTTTCATTCTGCTGAACAGTGGTGGGATTTGGGTATTATTGTACAGAGGATCTGTGAAGCTGCTGGACATGTTTTCTTGCTGCTTCCATATTCCAGTTGAAGTGTTAGGAACAGCTAAACCTGCTCAAAGACTTCAGTGGATGTGCAGTCATCACATGGAAGCATTGTTACATCCAGTTGTGGTGGTGTGAACACACAATCCAAGGGTAAAAATGCCCAAGCAGTGAATACATGAGAAGAAAAGGTGAGTATTTTTGCAGGAAAGCCTCTTAAAATCAGTGCTTGATTTGGTGAACTTTTAGACACAAGTAAGAAGTGGTAGACATAAACATTAGGTCAGTCACAAGTGTCTTAACAGTAGAGTGGTGGTACTCTGGGTGAAAGAAGCAGTCAAGACTAAGGCTACAGTAGCAGCAGCAAACTGGCTCTTGCTGTGCGGGACACGCTGGAGTGTATGATAAAAAGTTTCACATATATAAGCACTCTTGAGTTTGAATCTCCCACTTCAAAGGTGGGTTGTCTCTGTGTGCTTGTTGACATGTCAAAAGGATTCTAGGAAATGATGTGAAGAACAGTAGCTGCCATAATATTAAGATTTTGGCCCATGGAGAAGATAGGAAATTCAGCATTAGAATTTACTTTATTCTCAAGCTAACTCTCTGTTCTCTTATTTTGCACACAGGCTTTAAGGCTTAAGGGATGACATTTTCAGCTAATGTAAATTCACATAGTTCACTTAAAGCTTTGATGATTTACTAAGGATCAGCTGTTATATGAACCAGACTCAGAATTTTTTGGCTTTTGGGAGCCATGTCACAGCCTTATCATTTCTTACCATCATGTTTTGTATGTAGAATTCTGTTTCTCAGGGAAACTCATGTGTAAACATACCAATTTAAACTCTCAGATTCTCACAAACTGTTACTTCAATATGTGGTACAAGGAGCTGAGTTTATATACTGACTTTGTTGACGTCTCAGGATTATTTGGTGGTGCTGTAGATGAGATTATTGGGCTGCACATTATGAAGATTTACTACTAATTATGTGTAAATAATAGGACATTAGTGGGTATGCTGACTGCAGCACATATTTTCTAAAAGATAAGTACGATTTTTTCAGCTTTATATAGTTTCATTTCATTGCTCTTCCCAAAACATTGTTAAACTGATATGTTAATACCTTTAAAACATCACAGCAACTCAGATTGCATATTCTAAACTTTATGTTCATCTCATAGGATTATAACTTAAAAATATTGGCAACATCTAACTTGAATATAGACATACCTAGTTCTGTTTATATTCTGTAAAGCTCAGTGGGCTCTAGAAAAGCAAAGCATAAGAAATGTGTAATTCAGTAGGTTTTAAAGTTAAGACCATTAGAATGAGCATATACAAGCTTAACTAGCTTGCTTTTTTACTTTCTTTTTTTTTTAATTTGTCCAAAACCTTGATTGATAAAGGCTTCTCATCTTGAGAAAACTTGCTTAAACTGTAGGATAGGCTGTGGATGCATGAATGATTTCCAACACCTTGCAGATATAATAAAAAAAAAAATAATTTACTTGTTCCCCAACCCAAATATTTTCTGTTTTCCTTTTGTTTCTTTCCACCCTGCTTCTTTTTATCTATTAACACAGACTAGAGTAGTCACCACAGGTCTATTGCACAAAGGTTTAGGCTGCTTTCTGATTGTGAAGATAAAAATTGTTTCTCATGGAGATTTTGTGTAGCAGTGTGTTGTAAATTGTCCTGATGAAATGTGCTTTGGGGCACTGAATATGTTTTGAATGAGCTGACCAAGGGGATCTGGTCTGTATCTACACAGCTCAAGGTTGAGGTGGTCTCATCCTGCCAAGAAACTTCCAGTATGTTGATTCCAATCCAACCAGACAAACAAACCCCACATTTCTGGCTTTCATTTCTTCTTGGTCTTGTGATTGTGTAGGAGGAGAAGGCTCGGGGGAGCCCTTCGAGCGGCCTCCCAGGGCTTAAAGGGGGGACAGGAACGGTGGGGAGGGACTCTGGATCAGGGGGTGAAGGTAGGATTGAGGGGTAATGGTTTTATATGGGAAGAGGGTGGATTTAGATTAGATCTAAGGGAGAAATTCTTCCCTGTGTGGGGGGTGAGGTGCTGGCCCAGGGTGCCCAGAGCAGCTGTGGCTGCCCCCTCCCTGGAAGGGTTCAAGGCCAGGTTGGACGGGGCTGGGAGCCCCCTGGGCTGGGGGAATGGGGCCCTGCCCGGGGCAGGGGGTGGCACTGGGGGGGGGATTTAAGGGCCCTTCCAAACCAAACTAGTCTCACTTCAAGAAGAAAAAGGAATTTTCACTTGGATAGATCTCCTCAGATAAAATGTGAATCTGTTTTTTTGGTGTTGTTGGGGAGATGGTGTGTGTGTGTGCCTGGAAGGGAATCACTTGGTGTCAGTTTGTCTCTCTGCAGAAATTTGCTAGTGTGATCTGCATTAATGATCTTGAAGAAGATGAATAATTTATCTCTTTTCTCAACACATGACAGCATGGCACTCGTAAAACTTTATAGAACTGTCAGTAGCTTTGACAGGACTCTTTGGAGGTTATTTTTTGCAACGGTGACCACACTGTTAATATGATCTCTGGGAGGAGGGTTGTTTAAAGAGTCACTAATTCTGTTTCCTGGTGCCTTCATAATAAGATGGTGGCAAGGAAGAACAGAGTGTGGTATAATTTCCTCCAGTGAACTAATTGTCTTGAAAAACATGATGGTTTTATGCTATTTGTTGGAATCATCAGTTAGGGCTTTTGCCAAAATCAAGTGGAATAGTCTGAAAGAGCTGGTTTATGTCTCTATTTCTTTAGAATAGAAACCTTGACTTTACTATTGCTCAGTAATGTTATCACTGGTAGCTACAAAGGGTTAGAGTGCTTTGAAAGTGTTATCCTGAGCAAGTGGTGAGTATGAAAAAAGGAATTACTTGCTTAGTGTAATCGAGCACCCATGTTCAGTTCTTCCTTTTTAAGAACACGTACAAGACCACAGCAAAACGCACTCAAGGCCCCTCACAAGCTAGGGCATTATGCTAGCAGCACGTGGAAGTTTTGATCAGTTTGACCTTTTAGGATATTACTTGTGTAATATCAGTAATTTAAAAGAGTCTTAGAAGCTAGTATGAAAAAGTTGATCTGTTGAGAACTTTTAGGATTTTAATTAGTGAAAGCAATAAGCCCCCTGCTACGAAGACACCTTTTTTTTTTAACAAAAAAAAAAAAAAGCATGATGATGACTGATTTATTACATGGCTTTGTATATTTTACAGGTTTTCCAATACTACCTTTCATTGCTAACCCCAGAAATGTGCACGGCTGCTCAGAGACAGAAAATACATGCAAGCTATAAATATTTTTTAAGTCTTTCGTTGCTTTATTATTTAAATGGTAGTAATTTAGGACTGTAGGTCAAATACATCCAGTTGTAACCTCTGTCTGTTCACTACTCCCTGGAGTTGGTGTAACAGGCTATAACTACCTTCCTTTCAATTAATCCAGCAAAGTGTATGGTACTTACATTTCAATCAGAATGGACAGGTCAGTATTTAACACCTCTGGGCCCAGTCTGAGGGACTCTTTCTTCTTAATCAAGTTCTTGCTTCTGCAAAGTCAATAAAAATTTGGTAGTACAAACCACTTTACAAATTACAGTTGAATGTTAATCCTGAGAAGTAAAATTCCATAATACTCTCCAATAATTTCCTAATGTGAGATAATTAATGTTTAGACATGCCTGCCATTCACATGGCATAAAGATGGCTTGGAGACCCACATCAAGACTTCTGTCATCGCAAAGAGCTGTTATGTAGTTATTAAAATCCAAAGCAGCTTTCTCAAGAGGTCAAGCCTGTGAGCTCACTGTTGATTCACATGACTGACAATGATGTGCAAACAAAGAGAAGTCACACAGATCAATCCTTAATCACTGCAAAATCTGAGAAAGCAGAATAAGTGATCTCTAAAAGCATTTTTGTTTAAAAAAAAAGTGTTAAATACACTGCTATATTTGTTTGTCTTGTGTTAGAAAGTCTTGATTAGGTAGGGAAACTGGATCGCTCCTCATAATGTGTTTTCTTACTTAGCCAGTTACAGGCAACAGAAGAAATCAAAGCAGTGTGATGATGTATGCTGAAGATGAGCTTTTTGTATATGCCCACACTTTAAAATATTTTGTCATTTATATGAAACTGATTCAAAAATTAATTCAATGCCTTCATGCCAAAAAAATGTGGAAAGCAATCTCTATCTAGAGTGTCTTATAATACAGAACTACAGCTTTGTCTGCCCTTCTGTCTACATTGCATATTAGATTTGGGGCTGAGTCTGTGTCTGTCTTCTCCTTACTTTTCCATTTTAAGTACTTAGGCCCAGACTGCATCTTCCCCTAAATTTGATCTAGAAACTCTCTGGTCCCTAAGGCTTGAGGTGAGCCAACTCACCATGCCAAAACTGAAGTTTGCAGTGTGTGAATGATGGATGAGTCACCCCGTGCCATTTCTCAGCTGTCAGTAGTCATCTAGCCATGCTTGGACCCATACAGTTAGCGTGCCTTTCTCTTCCATGGCCAGCAGGGATCAGCAAACAGGACTGCTTCCAAACAGAGACTAATCCTCATCCTTTTGGCTCCTATGGAAATTATCATAGTCACACTGATTCGGAATAGGAGACTCTAACAAACAGATGCTCTCAGAGGGGAATCAGTCTTGTTCTGATGTATTTGTCCGTGGAGCATAGCCCTGTTTCCAGGGGACTTCATGCTGAGGGAAATCCTAGAGTCAGACTCCTAATGAATTAGTTTATAGCAGTGGTTGAACTGTAGTTTTTTAAAAAATGGGGAAAAAAAAACAAAACAAAACAAAACAACAGGTCGGGGAGGAAGATGAATCATGACCCTGGTCTTCATTTAAGGGGTAGGCAGCTTCGCAGTCCCGAATGGGACCAATGGGCAGATGTACAGTGACAGACCCTTATGCAAATAACTGTGCAGTGCTGGTCTCTCCAGTACTGGCCTGGCTACAAGAGCTTAAAGCCTTTCTGGTAGCAGTGTTGGATCCTGGTACTTGAGTAGCTTTTGCAGGTATTTTTTTTCCTCACAGTGCTGGAAGTTACACATACTGCACCTCTTTGCAAAGCTGGTGATGGTTTCCTCAGGTGCTGATGAAATGCTGTAATATGTGTGCACTCTGGCATTGAATTCCAGCTCTATCCACTTACAGTAGAAGTGACATCAATTTCTCTATGGCTATACTACCTGAGCTTATCTGCCCAAACTCTCCCAGTGGATCTGGTACTCTTCCCAGGTTTTGTTGATGCCTTACATCCAGTTTCTTTCCTCACTCTTTTTATGATAGTTTCCTTGAAGAATTTCTTGATTCTCTTAGAACAGGCAGCTCTTAAACTTATGATTTTTGAGAAGGCTTCAATAATTTCCTCTGATTCTGCATACCAATTTGAATTGCTTTGTTCTTGATTGAAAGGCTGTGTACTACTTTGCCTTTGCATATTATCTTTTTATTTGCATTCCCATTTCCTACTCTCTGTTTACATTAACTTTGTAGCTCAGTCCTGCAGAGATTTAGGACCTATTGGCTTCTAGGTCATCATGCTTGTCACACTAGATTACAAGAAGCATGATTATGCCACAACTGGGACTGATTTTCCTAGCAGCATTTCCATTTATAGGAGCAGAATGGTGATTTGAAATACGAACTCATCTGATAAGTAACTAATTCCATGTTTCTTTTATATAACATTGATCTACAATGCATATCTATCTAGAATCCTCTTTTCTATTAGCATCAGGGAATGATGTTATCATTATTTTTCAATAAGGATGGTATAATGTTTTGGTATTCTTAATGTATAAACTAAGTTAAATCTAAAAAACCTCAGATAGATACTGGATTGAGAACAGTATACTCTTATATCTGCTGTGCTGTCAGCCAGCCATTTTCTGGGTTTTATCCTCTCTTTCAACCACCTGAGAAATAGCTGGGGAGAACCACTCTTCGTGTGGACTTTCTCTGCTAGGGTCATACAGAACAAGCCTGATTTCATCTCTGGTGGTGCTGCAGATATTTCTCAACTGTTTCCTGTTGCCTCTTTGCTGTTTGAGGTTATAACTGGTCAGTTTCTGGCATCTCCTTATCTATAATTCCTGCCGTGGTTTTCTGTAGCCTTAGGTAACTATCATGGCCTGTAGCAGCAGTAAAGTCCTGGGCTTTTGGCCAAGTTTTTATTATTGTTATGAACTGTTAATAACTTTCCATTTTCAACGGTACAAGGAGGAGGCATACTCTTAAGTCTTTTCCATCTACAGCTTCTCTGTCTTTGTTTTCTTCTGAAAACACTTTTTTTTTCTCATGATCTTTTGTTCGTGTGTAACGGTCTTATTCTGTTGGACTCAGTCATAATTATGTGCTGTGTCTTGCACTCTTCCACCCCCTCACTGTGTTCAAATGCCTTTTTCAAAAGATAAATGAAAAATATTTATTAAGATTTACAGAAGACATGTTCAAAGAACCAGCTCGAGGGTAAATTAGAAGTCTAACTCACAACCTCTGTCCTTACAGTTTTTTCAGCTGTTACTAATTCCTTGGATTTCTGTAAGTGAAATCCTAATTTACTTCAAGAACATTTTTGTTCAAGATGTTTCCAAAACAATCGAAATGGAGGATTATTAGGAAGAAGACCTTAAGGCAAACGCAGGACAGCACCCTGTTGTATAATATCCAGCCTGAATTTCGAACTAGCTATTAGGGTTATACTTCAGTAGACATTATTTGTGCATCTAGATATTGGCCTTTTTAATACCATTTAAAGACCTTTTTGTATGGTTTAATTTCTCTTATTGCTTGTTGATAACTGTCCAGGTTAGGAAACTCTCAGAAATCTGTAATTTAACCCTTCATTCATGCACAAAATCTCCCATTGATTTCAGTTAGACTTAAACCCCATGGAGTTCTTCTGACTTTGACATTTTATATCAGCTTATATACCTAAAATTTGAAATCAACTGACTTAATACCTCTATAATGTATAAAGAAATTGATTTATAAAAAAATTTATTTAAAAAAAAAAAAAAAAAAAGTGCTGATCCTGATCATCTGTTGCATCATCTTGGTTATGTTATGTTATTAGGAAATACAAACCATCAGCAACCTGGAACACAGAAACTATCAACCAAGTCAGATCAAATGTCCGGGTAACACCAGAGTTCCCTCAGCAGCAGCCACTACCAGTTGCTTTGAGAAGAGGCATGCATATTGCCATCCTTTTCCAGACTATTCTTCAGACTTTCAGCAGTTTTTGACTTGGGCATGTTTTGAGCCAGAGCTAGTGCCTGGTTATTAGGAGACTTTCTTCCCATAAATTTACCCAGTTGCTTTTTGAGACTGCATAAACTTACAGTATCCACAATATCCTACATCAAAAATTTCTCCAGCTTAGTGGCATGATAAGTGAGGAACTGTCAATTTTTGTTTCTTTTGAATCTGGCGCCTTGTAATTTCATTTGATACCATTTGAAGTTGTTTTTTTTTTAATAACAGAAAATCCTGGAGTAGGACAAAAACATTTGTGTTCTGAATACATCTACCAAACAAAAGGAGAGGTTACTATTGTGTAGTAGTCAGTGTCAATTGGAGAAGGCAAGGACCTGTTGTGGCCTAGTCTTTTTTGTGGTGACTTACTTGTTTATAGACATCTTTTGTATTTCCTCTCAGTTGTCCTTTGCCAGCTTGACGAGTGCTGGTGCATGCGGCCATCCTTTCTCTGTGAGCTGTTTCATTCTTTTGATTAGCGCCTGCCATCCTTCCTGGAATCTCCGTCCCTTTGTACACTGATTCTATTGTTCACCATTATTCCTACCAATTTACCTGGTGCAGACAGGAGACATAATGATCTGTAGCTGTCTTGGTGTCTCTGAAGCCTTTGAAAGTGAATTGATATCATATTTGCCACCTTTAAGTTCTTTGACGCAGAAGCATTTTGAAGTAAGGGATTATAAATGGTAATTGAGTGTTTCACCAGTGAGGTCTGAGAAATATTGCGTACTGTCTGGCTCTGGTGATTTGTTATCAGCTAACTTTTTTTGTTCATTCTGTAGCCCCTTTGGCCAGAAGTTAGGATAAATCCTTTGCAAAGTCACCTGTAAAGAAGGATGCTTGCTTTCCCAAACTTCCCCGTGTCAAATGTACGTGCAAAAACATTATTTTGTGAACTTCTTTTCTGTGGTTTGATTGTCTGTTAGCTCTATAGGCTCCTTGGCAAGCTTTTTTGCTCACGATCTGTTTGAAAAAAGATTAATGAACTTTTCTGCAAATACAGTTTTGCAACTTTTAATTGCCTTGCTTTATTGTGTGTTTATTTGTAAATGATGAGAGTTCACGAGCCTTTCTGTTTTTCTCCTAGGAGCACTAGTTTCTTTTTATTTTCAGAGTTGGGATTTTCCGTTTCTATTATTTCTTTCTTTTAATAGGCATTGTTAAGCATTTAATACAAGTGCATACCTAGACATACAGAATTGAAACTCATAGTAACTTCATACGCCTTGAATCATATTCATTCTGACTACAGTGGATTCTTTGTATTTAAGGCTACTACGGGGGTGCTCAAGTTTTAATTTATCTTAGAGATTGATGGTAGCTAGCAAAACAGATGGAAAACCTACTGGTTTTCCCTACTGGCTGAAGTTAAGGAGTAAGAGTCTAAATCCTTACTTCTGTTCAAGGGAGCTGTGAAAATTGCATCAAGGGAAATGCTGATTGGATATTGCACAAAAAAACTTGCAATGGAGGCAGTGAGGCACTGAGACCAGGTTGTTCAGAGGGGATGTGAGATCACCAGCTTGGGGTTTAATCTGGTTTAAACCATCTGGACACCCTGAGCAGCCCGATTTGATGCTGAAGTTGGTCCCGCTTCAGGACTGAAGGGGGATTGGCTGAGAGATGCCCTGGGGTCCCTTGCAGCCTGCACCGCGCTGTGATTCAGGAGTGTCCTGAACAACGATTCCTGAAGAGACTAGGAGACAGATTGTATCCTAACGCTTGTTAAAGTCCAGATAGGTGACTTGATTGCTGAACCTGAGGCTTTCTGATCCTTAGATAATATTGTCTAGGAGCCAGTTTTCTTGTGTACTATGGGGGTTAGAAACGCTACTTCTCTGGAGAGACAGCTGTTCAATTTATGGTCTGGGTTTTCAGCTACTAGTGCACCTTGCCAGCAGGGTATTTGTTTCTTCATAATAATTACCCTGAAGTAAGGAAAGAAGAGTAGTTTCTTAACTGCATCAGTGCTATATAATGCTCATACTGAAATATTTAACAGCTGTTCCGACATAATGCTTTTCACTCTGATATGGAACTAGATTCTAGATATGAATTTTGTGATTGTAGTCTTCAGTATTTCAAATGCTTTTGCATTATTCCATGTGCAAGTGACTTCTGTGGGTGTTTGGGAATAGCAAGGAGGTCCTGTTCAGGTATGAAGTTTAGTGGGCTCCCTTTTTAACTCAGGGATAATGGATGATCACATCAGCCCAGAATAAGGAATTAGAATTTGTACAGTGTTTATTAATTCTCCCCTCTATTCAAGTAGCGTGAATAAAAGATTAATATGAAAATGCATCTTTGTGGTAAGATGAACTCAGGTAACTGAACGTATCTCTGCTAGCTGCCATCTCCCCATGCCACAAAACTTGTCATTCCCTAGCCAGCAGAGAGTCCAACTGTCAGACTTATCAAGTGCCCAGAGCACCTCTGAATCCTTCGCACTAGGTGTCCCACACACCTCTGGAATATAAATTATCCCATCCGCGTGTATTGCTCAGAGTGACTTCGTATTACCAGTCCTTGTAAAGCTAGAATTGCTGCAGAGGAACCCCTCCCCTGCCTGCTGCAGTGGCCTGTATTGCTAAAGGATTGTGCTAGATGGTCCCTCTTAGCAAACTTGCCAGATTCTTTCAAGTCTAGGGGAAGGAATGGCTGGAAATTACATGGTTTCCTCTTTCCCAAAGGAATCAGCTGAAGGAGAAGGAGGCCCTTTGCCAAAAGGCTGGGAAAGGGAAGAGATCCCACACCACACCACAAGGATGGGTGTTGTACTCCTCTATAGGTCTGTAAATAAGAGCTGCTGGAGAAGGAGGGAATGCAGGACCTATATTCAGAACCAAACAGCGGAAAATGAGTTTTTTTCCCAAGGCTAGCTGAATGCAGCATGAGCTGAAGCTGGTAGGGTCTGTGGAGGTCTCAGCTTGTGAGCTACCCAGTGGATGCTGGCTGGGCATGCGGGTACTCTGGTGCTGCTGGAAAGCTGCAGTATTTGGTGTCCTGAGCTGCCATTTCAAAGACCAAGTTCAGTGTGCTAGTTTGCTCTGGATTTCAGCAGTGGCAAAAAGGTAAGTGACTGTATCTCCGAGTGTCTCCAGCTCTGGGTTGTCTGACTGCTCCAGTTCAGTGGTAATATTGTGGTAGTTTCTGCCAAGTGTGAAATTTCACCCTGTGCTTAGTTGCATGCTTCTGAGTGTAATAACAGAAGCAATTGATGTGCGTTAAAACAATACTTTGGTAACTCTTCTCCCATATTCATCTAGTGTGACTTATTTCAGTCAGCTGATAAGATTATTTTCTTGTCTAGGGGAGTATTTATATCCTTTTTCATTGGTAAACAAACAAACAAAAAGTTAAAGTACAAGTCCTCCTGTAAAGACAGAAGCAAGGTTTACAAAATCACCCCTGGTTTTCTTTTCTCTTCATGTTACTATTTTCCCTTTGCCCCCCAGTTTAATCAACTGGATTTTTTTTCCCATTCTTTTTTGAGTACCTGTCTCTTTCTATTTATTTGCACAAGATTTCTTTTCCCATTTTCCTTGTTCTGTATCTGCTCCAGTGTGTTATCAGCTGTGTCACCTAGGCCATCTCCATGGTTCTTTCCAGCTTGTGTTACTCTGGCCACGGTCTGGCACGCTGAGGTTTCATTGTGCTTAACAATTTAAGTTGAATCGCAAATCATTATTCCTCTATGACACATTCCTGAATGTAGGCAACTGGGGAGCATTTTAGAGAAACATAAAGATAGTAGATAAACCTGCAGATGATCAGTCCTGCCAAGGATACAGTTGTGTTGTTGGGATTTTTGCTAACATGGCAGCAGAATTGCAAGCAAGTGCATGCTGTAGTGGTCAAAAGAGAAGTAGGAACTCCCATGGAAATTGCATAAGAGTCTTCTGTAATTAAAACAAAAGTAATCCAAAGAAAAATTGTGACTTAAAATTTGTGATTTCTTTCTGTCACAGCTTTTGGATTAACTCTTTGGGGTTTTTTATTAGTATTGGAGGAATAAACAATAACTCAAGATTTTTTTATAACTCTGATTTCCTGGAGGAAATCTGCTATTAATTCCTGATTTTACAAGGTTGGGTGAACATACACGAATCCTATTTTGAAACAGATGATTCGCTAGCTTCAGACAGTCTTAAATATTGGGTTTTTTTATTTTTGAGGGAAAGGGAATTGAAGCTCAGCAGTCAGCATTGAGTTGCTAATAGCAGTATTCAAAATCGTTATAGATTATTTGTAAGTCTAAAGGTGTTATTGTTTGTTTAAATACTAACAGGCTCTTGGCAGGGCGTAGGGGTTGCTGGACATGTCTTGCCTTATCAGTGAAGCTACTGCAGAAATTGTTCTGTCATTGGAAATTCTCCTGATTGGCACTTCCTCATTTAATGGCTCTCCGGAGATGGGTGGCTCTCAGTCCTCAAGCCGTTCTTAGCCTGCAGAATGACAAATCAATTTTATTACTATGCACTGTAACAGAAAATGCTAATAGCGGAATATTTGGAACAAAGATGAGAAAGGAAATAGAGGACTAGTGTGCTATGTACTAACTTTTTTAGTTGTTATCCCAGTAATTAATTCTTTCTTTGTTTTGTTTCTTGATTCTGTGTTAAAAAAGACCCACACTTTTTCATGTTTGATAATAGCATCACGACTGAAAATGGCATTCTCCACCTATTCAGTTCTGTTCTTCCATCCATTGTAACTTTTTTCTTTTGATTAAACAACAATTAAGACAAGTATCATCACAGAACTGACAGCCATTTCATAGAAGAAAATAAGAGCAACTGTATATTTTTGTGTTGAGCAGGAAACAATGATACCTACTTTCTTCATACCTGATTCCCCCTCACGCAACAAATAGCAACCTCCATGACTAGTGTGGAAGATACATTGCTGTCACATTCTTCTCTTGAGCGAAATAGCTTCCACTCTTTGTTCACCTCTCAGAGCATGGTTTCCTGAGAAGTCACGCTGTTGTGGGCACTCTTGCGTGAGGACACCCCTCACACGTGTGCCTCAGGCTGTACACAGATAAGTGAGAAAATAGTAACTGCTGAAGGGCCAGGACAGTGGAACACTACAGAACACCTGAGTGGTTGTTTCTTCTTTTAAGAGTATCAGATCTGTGGTGTACCAACAAAGGGCTTTTTCCAGAGGAAAGAAGGGCTGGACAAAGCCCCCAGCAAGGTTGTTCTTTCCCTGGTTTTACCTTGCCACGCCAGGCTCATGTTGCCCTCCTCTGCGGGAGCAGATACAAGGTCAGAGCCCCCTGTTCAGTTTGTGCCTACATGGGGATGTGTGTAGTTGTACGATGGCTGTTAGCCAGATCACGTACACAGAGAAGAATAAGAGATGTTCTATCAAATCATTTTTCAGGGAAAGCATAAGGGTTTTTAAAATTTTTCTATGACAGGCTAAAAATGGGCACACGATCAATGTTTTTCATTACTGACTATATGAAAAACTGGGATTAAAACTTTGCAGCTTCAAATAAAGACAGAAAATGCATCCACAAAATTAGATACTCTTGAAAAAGTTTCATTTTGGCTCAATCAACAAGTTGGGTTTTATTCAAAAATTAAATGTTTCAAATCTTTTGAGAATTATCCAATTCCTTTTAAATATGTAGTCTAATTCTGCAATTAGTACTTTGGCATTTATTTTCATTTAATAAATGCCAAATGTTCTCAAATTTAATAAATGCCAAATGTTCTCAAATTTCATATGGCAAATACACACACACACACACACACATATATATATAAAAGTATTTGATTAATTAATAAAATAAGAAGTAGGTAAAAGGCTTTTAAAACTCAAAGCTAAATTTGACCTGAATTTTTTGAAACAGTTTTGGTCTATCCATTTCTATTATCAGTTTATAGCCATTTCTAGCTCTGTGAACCAAAACCATCTTGTTCAACTGAACCATCAAAACATGAATCAAATACTGTTTTATTTTTTTTTAAATAGAAGCAAAAGAGGAACAGGAGAAGAAATGCTATTGCTGTAATTTTTCACTGTTACGTAAGAGATACTTCTTTGCAGTTGGAATAGCTGCACATATATGTAGGTAGGTAGTTACAGGTGAAAGGAAAAGTAAGAGAACACAGTCCTATGTAATGTCAGTTAGAGGAAAAAACTGGATTCATTAGTCAGAAAATACTCTGTTGAGAGAAATTAGTTTTCTTCTGCTATAAGAGAAGAATGAGAAGCCTTTTTAAGTAGTCTCTGAGGTCTGTTTTGTCTACAGGCTACTACAGTTTTACTACAATATGCAAAGGAAGGCAATACATGTAATTTTTTGATTTAAATGGATCGGAGACTCCTCAGAGCCAAATGTTCATTTTTAATAATTTTACTGATTAAGGTGGTATCTAGAGCTCTGCACTGAGACCAAGTGTTGAGCAAGCCTATAGTAAAAGTCACTGCAGCAAAATCTGTGTCTTGTCAGTATGAGCAAGTCAGAAAACTGTTTTTAAATGAGCATAAATCATAAAGGCCTATAAGCAGATTATGATGGGTATAATATATTGGAAACACGTCACTGGTTTATGAGGCAAGGAGTTTGTGGGACTTGAAAGAGTAATACAATAACCGGGGATGCAGCAATGGAGTAGAACAATCGTGTAGCTACCTAAGAGTTGTCTGTAATTTACATATGAAGTGTGTGTATCCTTTGGCTGTTTGTGAATAATTGAGAGTTTTTAAGGCTACACAAAATTGTATATTCTGCTTTTTAATGATATTAGTACAGCTTTATAATTTTTTTTTTCAGCTTTATACTATTCTTCGTCTTGCACAGAATTTATCTTTCCCAGTATCTTCTTTTTTTGCTCCCACTGAAATTAAGTTTTCATTTTGTTATGGTTATCTCCATTCAATGGCAGGACTCTTGAAATACTTGCAGTATTCAGAAGTACTTGACTAATTATTACCAATTATGGGTTTTTTCCTTTGAAAAGACTGAGAGAACCTCAGGAATCTCTAGGAACATGAAATTTTGACTGCCTTTACTGTAAGTAAACACACCACACACTTCCTTGTGGAAAAGCAAGCTCAGTCTGAGTGGTGGTTAGGATTTTTACCCAACTGTTGTTTTTGAGAGACTGTTCCAGAAACATGTTCCTCTGATGAGTAAAAATCTATTTTAAATTTCATTGTAGATTCATTCAGGGTAATAATTTTTAATGGAGCCAACACTGTGTGTTTTCCATGTTATGTGAATAATGAAATTATAAACCATGGTTGCTCTGCCCTCATTTGTGGTCCAGACCCAACCCAGAGCTGACAGCTATAAAAGGCCTTCATATATTCAATATGCATTTCACTTTAATTTAGCAGGTGTTTTGTGTGTAGGTCTACTTGATCCTTGGTTATTGGTTTTAAACCACTTACAAGTAAGAGGTTAGCAACAAAGCAATTCGGTAAGCTGTGGATAATAAAGGAATACTATTACAATCCTAACAACATTAAGTGATTTGTGACTACATGTAGTGTAGTAGAGTATGATATTATTCCATTTTGAATCACACTGAGAACGTTCTAAATTTTCCACAATCACATATGAGATAAACTTGGGAGGGTTTCAGTACCTAACAAATCAAATTACTATGTTCAAACAACTGGCTCAACTTTTGGAGCCAAAAAGCTCCCCTTTTGCCACCTGAAACATGTGGCCATTCAGCCTTCAACAAATCTTGTCTAAATGAAGAATGAGAGAGCCTGAAAGGGGGATCTTTATTTGGAAAATTAAACATTTGTTGTTGATTGGACCTTTGTATTAATTTGCATTATTTTAGACAGCTAAATAGTTCTGATTATTTAAAATAGTAGTCTGTGGAATATTTATAAACCCAGTGAGGATAGAAGAATGAGCTTTACTGTCTTCTTTCATGTTGACTATTTGGTAAAAATTCCAGATGTATTTAATGCAGAAGATACCATTAAATTGGTGGAAGTTGTGTGGCCTTTTATAAAGTAATCCAAGAGCAGATGCCAGTCTGACTTTGATACCTGGGGATCGTTACAGACCCATGCACCATAGGCCTTTGAAGATCAAAATGCTGTTAATTACTTAACTTGTGCATGTAATATTTAAGGTGTCAACACAAAATACAAAGCAAAGCTACTAACATTTTGAGATTGATGCTAGGCTAAGATAGCTTCATTTTATCTGATCTTTCTCCAAAGCTTTTGGGAAACAAAATTGCTAGGCATTTAATTTGACATTCTGAAAGAGTAATTTAAAAAAAAAAAAAGATGTGTATTAGGATCCAATTTTGAGAAACTGAGTTTTAAATGAATTATGAAGGACATGAAAATTTTTAGCAAATGTTTTTGCAGTATCACAGATCTTATGTGGTTACTCAGTAAAAAGTGAAGTGTTCATATTTGCGTTGTACTCATTTTTAATAAAAGAAATCACTAAAAATTTGAAAAAATGAACTGGACTGTTTCAGGGCCAGAGATTGGCATATATCTAAGCATAGTACAAAAAAAAACAACTAAGAAACAAGACTTTCTTTACATTTTTAAAGCAGAAAACATGGCCTGCGTTAACATTTTGATAACTACATATATGCAGAATTACCTGAAAGCACTAGTTCCTGCATGGTGAGGTGAAATAAGATTGTGAGATATTACTCAGAGGAGGTTAATTTTGGGTGTTAATTTGGCTTAAGTAACAGGAGTGCTATGTATTTTTATGACAAACTGAGTGATCACTTCTTCCCGGTAGCAGATAGTTTGCAGTGTGTTTCCTTTTACTTTAGGATTACTCCTTAATTTCCAAGGAAAAAAAGGAGAAAGATGTCTGATAATCACTGAACTTCCTCAAGGTGGATTGAATTTATAGTTCCAATCATCTTATTACTGTTAAACTCTTGCTATCTTGGACCTACTTGCACATGAATAGGAGTTTGTAGGCCTGTAGAGTTGGAGGAATTTGTATCTGGATCCTTTCTGTTGTATTTTTATCATTTAGGAAAAAAAAAAAAATGTCAAGGTAGCAATGGGAAAGCAAAGAATGTCGGATAAGCATTTCTGGGGTTTGCAGTTTGTAGGATGCTGAAATGTACCAAAAGGAAGACTGGGCTGTTACTTTTCATCCTCAAGTCCTATTTTGGTGCATTATGTATGAAGTAGAGAACACCTTTCCCTCTATTTTTTTGTGTGGCTATAATCAGATCAGTACATGTGCTTCAAACGTGGAAAACTCTCCAAGGGCATGAAGGTCACAAGAAGTTTTGGACTGCTTGTTCAGGAGGTGCATTGGAGAGCAGAACAGGATCAATTTAAGGAGCACTAGAGTGCAGTTGTGATTCACTCTGACAGCAGTGAAATGCCAACTGTGCTGAGAAAAGTTAAAAAAGCTGGCTAACACATGGGTTATCATAACTGGTGGGTGGCAGGATACAATATAATGCATGTATTAGTACTGCAGTAATTCTGTTTAAGTTTGAATTGGAGAAAAGCAGTCTGCATGTGTTTATGTGGAGGGAAGGACTGTAGAACAGCATATTTATCCATAATGTCCAGGCACATCTAAAAGCAATACCACTCCGTGTGCTCAGCAGCAGGTTTTGAACATGTGGGGAAAGTTTGCATTAATAGGAAGCATTCCCTGGGTTCTGTGTCTGCTGCCTCTGTGTGAAGCCAATTGAAGCTTAGCAGAGAAAGGTCAAGCTAAGAGAGGCTGGAGAAAGCCTTTTTGATTCATCAGCTGTGTAGGAATTGGAGGTGCGTGCTGTGAGACACTGCAGGTGTCAGTATCTGTGCCACCGGGTCCAAAGCACTAATTGTATAATGGCTCTTCAGGGCCGTCTTCACGTGGGTTGGGAATGCTGACTGCGGATTTTTTAGGTATTTGTATATAAACTACTGTGACTTTTAGCACACGTATGAATCAGAGAGGATTGGGTAGCGGGAGAAGTGTAACAGTTTAGAAATGCAAGACATCTTGCTACAAATAGATTTTTTTTTTTTTTTTCCCCCTGTATCTTTGATACGATAGGACAAGCTGAACCGCAGGAAGGAAGTTTAATGTTACATGGTGTGAAAAAATTTCCAACAGTAAAGACTGGAAAACACCAGAGTAGATTCTCATGTAACATCTGGGAGTCTCTATCTGTAATAATAAGTTTAATTACTCTATCATGAAATCTGGATAAACCTTGGAATAGGTACCAGACGATCTGTTGACACCCCTTCTGACCACGTTAACAAAGTGTGACTTCATATGATGAACCTGTAGTTGGGCAATCAGTCAGTGCCAGGAGAGCACTGGTGAGCTATAGGGATTCTTTTTCTTTTAAATCTCTCACTATCTTGACTTTTCTTTGAGAACTTCAATAGCCTTATGCTCTGAGTGGAGAAAACATTGGTCACATATGACCAAGGACTCTGAATATGAATTCAGAGATACGAGATACGAGAACTGATGTCCTCTGCTCAAACATGATGTTGCAGTTGAGCTTTTGGAGAACAAGACCTGCCATCAGCAAGGAAGTTTTCCACTTAATATGTGTCCCCTGGTAGCGCTGTGTTGATAGACTAGGAACAACAGACTTCTAAGCAGCGCAGTGGAGAGGCATGCACTTTGTGCTTGCAGGGCTGGGGATTCAAGCTTCAATTAAGTGTCATACAGGTATTGGTTACACCTAGTGATGTATTCCAGCAAGACTATATATATTCAGTTTCTCTCTTAGAATAGGTTTTGGAGTTCAGAGGACACACAGAGCTCTGGAGAAATGGTATGTCCACCATTTCTTACCAAGGGATTTCCCATCCCATTACATGTTAGCGGTTCTGTGATTGTCATTTACAATAAGAAAACCGGCTACAATTCTCTGCCCAAATCTGGCTTCACTTCTCGTTTTATTTCCACCCTGGTCATAAAGCAAGAAATGCCTTTGGAGAGGTTTTTCAGCAGCCGGCTTTGCTGGAAGTGCATGGTCTGCAGAAGGACGCCTCACTCCCTGTTTTCCCAGCTGGTGGCATCTCCTGCCCCTGAGCTTCTGGCATGTGTTCCGTGTATCCAGACGTCGCAGGAGACGGATGTCGGTTTTGTATTCTCACCAAGTACTCAGAGTTACTTAAAGTCCCTGCAGTAGGAATAGCTAAATGGAGGATAAATTGGAAGCCCTGCAGCTGCTGTTTTGTGCAGTAAGCTAAGCAGCCTTGAGCTTCAGTGGCTGGCTGCCTGATCCTCCTTTTGCCCCCTAGAAACACGCTGAATTAGATGGAGGTCGTGGTGCCCGTGTGTTCGGCGTGAGGCTGGCTCTTCCTGGCCCCATGTCAGAGCCACGGGCCCTGCTGCTGGCTTCCCTCCACGCCAGGCTCCGCGGAGAGGCTCAGCAGTTTGGCAGCACCTCGGGTGCGGAGGAGCTGGGGCTGGCCCACGTCCTCCTGCTGCAGGAGGGAGACGCGGCCCTCCCCAGCTACGGCGCCTGCTGCCGGCCCTCCTTCATCACCCCGTTGCCGTGCATGTGAGGGGAAAGGATGCATGGAATCAAGCCCGAAGGGCGTGGGGAATGGCAAGGGTGCCCGGCCTTGCCCTGCGGCCTTCCACCAGCAGCAGGATTCCACTAGCTGAGAGGCTTTCCAAGGCAAATTGTTTTGGTAGTGTATTTTATTTGCATATTACTTGATGGTTATATGTATTTACATTTAGTTGCATTTACTTGATAGAGGTTTTTTGTTACTTAAGGGAGATATTCTTTCACCCACTAAATTGCAAAATAACATTTTGTTAGGTGTGTTGCATGTCTGTTATTAAAATCCTGAAGTGCTGGTAGCAGGACGCTCCCTGTTATAATTTACAAGGAAGCAAGCAATTAAGTTTTACCCATTTTTCAACAATGTGAGCTGTTATTAATGTCTTTTGAGACTTGGACAAAAAGCAAAGAGGATTTTCACCTTTTGGCTTTCTTTTCTTCCTCCTGTCATTGTTCTGATCATTAGAAGCTACATTTATTCTTATGTTCTTTACTTTTAATTTCTCCTGCCCACAGCTGAAAATACTCTCTTGATTTTTGTGAACAGCTGGTAGGATTTCTACAACAAGCTAGGACTACTATTGCTTCTACAACAAGAAGCTAGGACTTCTTGTCAGGCTTAAAAAAGATGAGTAATTTTGATCTTTGGGATGTTTCTTTTCTTGCTGGTGACTCAGAGGAATAGTGCCTCCTTAGGCCTTTTTCTCTTAGATGTTTGATTGTCCCTCTAATAGGCATGTAAGGGGTGGTCAGAGAATACCTGCTTTAGCCTTGCTACAAAGCTGCAGGTTAAACTACAGTCTTAAGCATCTGTAGTGTGCTGTAAGCAGTGAGCCTCAAATCTCCTTCGATTGAGAACTGATTCTACAGCAAGCTTTCTGATGGTTATTGCCATCTTTTCCCAGCAGAAAGGGTCTCTTAATATCAAAGGTGGTGGCCATAATCCTACCAGAAAGCAGCCAGAAAAACGTGTCCTGTTTCTCTTCTGGGTAATAATATGGATCGGGTTCTCTGAGCCCCTAGCCGTGTCAGTTGGCCACTTGTGTAGTAGGAGAGGATCAGCTGAGTGAAGCAGTTGATGAAGAGGACCCAACTTTCATACTGTACGTGTTTTTCGAGGTGTTCTGCGAGCAGATGGCCTGTAGTGGTTGGAGCGTTTAGTTCCTTTAGTCGTGGGGAGGACCGTTCAGTTTAGCTGCATCTGAAGGCAGTCCAGTTTGTGCGCTGCGAGACTCCATGTGTGCCGCGAGCAGAAGCACGGTGCGTGGATGCGCTCCTGGTCTGAACTAAAATACTCCCAGTGTTGTGCTGTTCAGATGAACTAGGTTGAGCTGTTGGAGACAGCTGTTAATTAAGTGAGTTTAAAATGCTGATCTGGTTCAGGTTAAATCACAGTAAGCTTTCTGGTCATTGGAAGTAAATGGAAAGGCAACAGGCAAAAAAAACCGAGAAAACAACCGCAAAGTACTGTCCTGCACAAGCTGGGCAATTTGAACCTCCATTTTATGAAACACTGTGGCATTAATTGGGAATATTTGCATCTGTGAAGCTAAAAATTCTGACAGGTTTTTGCAAAGTAAAGGGAAAAGTACTCACTGTCTTGAGCATCGGGTCTTTAAAGAGGAGCTAAAGTTATCCAGCCAATAATTCCTGTGTAAACGAATAAGTAATTAAAACAATTCCTGTTGAAGCTGTATCTGTTTTTTTTTTTTTTCTTTCTTCCTTTTCTCTGGCAGACTCCTGAGAAATTATTAATATTCCCCACTGTTTTCAAAGTTTACATTAGAAACAGTCCAGGATATTGCAGGAGGATGTACCTCAATTGAAAATATTGATTTTTTTTCTTTCATGCTTTTAACAGGCATTTCCTTTTCTTAATGTTATAACTTAGTGGAATGAGAAGGTTTTAAAGGGAAGGGTTTTATGGTTTTGTTATTTGTTTTTTTTTTTGGTGTTTGTTTTTTTTTGTTTTTTTTTTTTTGTTTGTTTGTTTGTTTTTTTTTTTTGTTGTTTTGTTTTTTTGTTTTTTTTTTTTTTTACATTGCTTAACATTTCTAGGCATTTCAAGAGCACTGAAGCATATTTTCCCATGCAGACATGGCATTGCTGTCAAACCGAGAGGGGCAGTGGCTGGAGTGACTGGCTCAGTTATCATGGAACTTAAAGTTGATTTAATAAAGGTACCCATTTTCCTTTATGAGGTCTGTGCCTATATTATTTGACTTGACAAGTTCTTCATCATTTTTTGTGGTTTTGCATCCCCTTCGAGATGCAGTTCCCCAATTCCATGTGGAAAATTGTCAGGTAGCATCTGGTTAAATGAAGCTGACAAGTGTGTTCTGTCAGTTTTAGTTTTAGTAACTTAAGATGTGAAGAAGTCAGGCTTTTGTATGGATGATAGCATCTACAGGATTCTTTTTTCTGTCTTACATAGATTCATTTAAGAAGCCCAATCTTTCTCTGGCATGGCTTCTGGCTTTAGGTGAGAGATTTTACTTTTTAATAGTTTTCATTTTGGTTTGTTGTGTTCAGAAATTGGTGAGTACAAAGCGAATATCTCTGGGCTGTATTACACATTCTAGAAAAACAGGGGATTTTAATATCGCATTAGAAACCTACAAATTCGTCTATGAAAAATTAATAATTTTGTGCTGAGTTATTAGAAATTGCAATGTATGATATTAAATCCTAAAGTATTTGGTATTCTGAGGAAGACTTTCATCGGTGTATCTTTTATTGTCCTAACTCAACAAAAAACTGTGCTTAAATTTTAAGGATTTCAGTGGTCTTCTCAGGACTATCTTTGTACTGAAACTAATAAAAAAACATTTTGATGTTTGGTCTCGGCCTGCTTTTAGATCAGGGTACCTTGTGCATCGTAACTTTGTTATTCAGTTATTTGCACCCAGAAAAGTATTATACCAAGCTTAAAAAGGAGTCTCTGTAAAGCAGACACACACAGTATTAAGTAACATTTAAATAAAAAGAAAGAATGGCATGTAAATATTATTTATTTAGTAAAGAAGATAGGTGGCTGAAAATGCATGAAATATGGGATAAAATTCTACAGATGTTTGAAGAAACCATATCACTCAGACCATTCCCAGTGGTGTCAGTGAGTAGGTAGTGCTGCTTATGTTTTGAAGTGGGATTCTGTGTCCCCTGTGGAGCCTGTGCGTCTGTTCCCTTAGCTGTGCCTGCTCACACTCTGCTGACAGGGCACATGGTGCTTCAGTTACCCCATTACTGCTTTGTGTAATGAAGGGCAGATTTCATACGCCAGTGAAGAATGCTCGGTGATGCCCTTGATCTCCTTACCATGGATCAGGATTTTCTCTAATTGCTATATTTAACTAGAGCCCTCCAATGTTTGTTTTGTGTAGTTGATCTGACAAATATTTATGGCAATTGATTTACTTAGCAAATCACAGAATCGCCAAGCTTGGTAGGCACCTCTGGAGATGACCAATGGAATCCTCCTCCTCAAGGAGGGTCACCTGGAGCACATTGCCCAAGACCACATCCAGTTGGGTTTTGAGCATCTTCAAGGATTGGGACTCCACAATCAGTCTGGACAACTTGTTCGAGTGTTCGGTCATCCTTACAGCAAAAATATGTATTCTTCTGTTCAATTGTACTTGCTTGTATTTTAAGTTGTGCCTGTTGCCTCTTGTCCTTACCTGATAGACATTTAAAAAAGCAATGTAAGAACATCCACATAATGTGCATTTAGAGGTACAGGAATTTGAAATGCTTTCAACTCTGGAATTCGTAGTAATGATACTGTAAACAAGATTTTATTTTACTAAGATTTACTTGGGCTTGGGATTTTTGTTGTTTGTTGGGGTTTTTTTCTATGAAACACTCTAATCCAAACTATTTCAAATGGCAAGGAGAACAACTTGGATGTAACATTGTGCTATTTATAATCAAAGGGCTCTGTTAGCCTGTTTAATGCACTAAGTCCATTAGTGGTTTCATATGGCAAGTTGTAAGAGCACAGTTTTTGTTCTTTCTCTGGTAGTCTGTACCCCAGCCTGCTTTTAAATGTGCTCAGTGGTATACACAGTGTTTTAAGAATGCAACGAAGGCACTAATTTCTTAAACAACAAGGGAAATAATTCAAGGACATTTACTCACTTTGTATATGTGCATGTATGCTTGAGGCGAGTGCTGTAACCTGTTTGTGTGTGTTTGGGCACACCTGATGCACTGTAGGAGCAAAGAACAAATTTTCTCCTCTGTGAATGTATTTTGCAGTCACATGGTTGCATTATTGCGTGGATTGTTTTTCCCCTACTTCTCACTGTCGGTATTAGGCATTCTCAGTTGAGACTGATGCAGTTTGCTACTTGTACCTCAGTCTTTATAACCCTGGCCTACATCTGTATCACAGATACGAGTAATAACATCACAACTGAACGTACCTGTGCTATGAGCACTGAAGGAATAGAGCTGGGAAGACTGAAGGATACTGGACACCTGTCCACCTAGGTAAGATGTGTTAAGTCATTAAGCAATGAATTTTTGATGCCAGCCTGAATTTTAGCTTCTATTCCTTATGTTTTTAACAAAACCATTAATTTCAATTATTTTCAATTTTTTTTTTTTTTGTGGAATGTTTTCAACTTTACAAATATTGTATAGCTCTGAGATTAGCCTGAGTTATTGCCAGATCTTGTCAAGTGCAATCCTGTATAATTGCAAAACAGGCTAATCAGTCTTTAACACTTAATCAACCCCTTTCAGTGAAATGCATAGTAACAAGGTGCTGAAAAAAGACACTTTTGATGTTTTATATGAAAGACATTTGGAATGGTTCAGTGTCATCTCATAGAGACATAAGCTTGCGTGGGTATCTGATGTGTGCAGGAAGGCCCACTGACAGTTGCACAAAGTGTCATAGAAATGTCAGAACTGAACAAGTTTGTTAGCATCAGGGCTGCACAGCAGGAGATCCAATTTTTAGTAGTTATTGCCTGCAGAAAGAAAAGGTGGGGGTCAGAAATCCATCAAAGTTTTCTATTCTCTAGTCTTAAGAATCTAAAAATATTAAATGGAACTGGCCTGTCTGATCTCTGCTTACTCTCCCAGAGAAGACAATAACCATCAAATACTAAAACACTAATAAAGCAAAAATCCTTTCAAATCTTAGAGGAATGATTTTCCTGTTTTCTAGTTCTTATTAGGACTAAGAACATATTCTTACCAAAGTTAACATCACCACCTATTAACAGTATAGATTACTAGTAGTATAGCTGCAATGTAAATAACATTATTCACCTGAATGTTCAGAGTTCCCAAGGCATATGACACATCTATGATAACATTATCGTTCCCTTCTCTTCAGGTTATATCTTAATCAATGCAGATTCATTTTTGTCTCCATGCTCACATTAAGGGGAGAATTTTAGTTGAAAGTGTGCTGTATATGGTAGGATCACATTATAGAAATGTCTTATAGATGGGATTGTCAATACATGGAAAAATGATAACCAAGGCTGCACACAGACTTTCTCTTTTTCAACTGTTATGCCAGTTAAGACATGTGTGTGTCTGTCTCCTGGGGGATGTCATCTTCACAAACACACGCTCCAATTTCTTTTAGTCACTTCAGTTAGCTTAAACAGTGAAAGATCACAGGATTGTAGAATAACTTTGTTTGAAAGGGACCTCTGGAGGGGATTGACTCCAGTCTTTGCCTGGAGCAGATCTAATTAGATCAGGTTGCCAGGGCCTTCTGCAGTTGGGTCTGGAACAACTCTATAATGGCCTGAGTTAATCTAGTTGGTCTTGAAGCAAAGCCAGGAGTGCTCATTCTTCTCACTGCAGAACTGTGGGAGTCTTAGCTCACAGATGACAAGTGGTGAGAAGCGCCAGGGGAGGTGATACGTAGCCCCACCGCAGCTGCACCCTGAGAGTTACATGCTAAATTGCCTTTGGAAATGGTTCAGAGCCTGCACACCTGCTGCTTCAGCTGAGGCCAGGCAGATGCAGTGTAAGGCAGGCAGTTTCCACGGCTCAAACTCACATGCTGCAGAAAATTCTGTATAAACTCTGTTAATTTACTAACAAATGTATGTTCTCAGCTTTGCTGGAAGCAGTAGCAACCTCTTCTTAGTTTCCTTTGTGTTTCTGAATGACAACTGTTGACCACTACCTACCTATGAGACTTCCTATCTCATGATGATTTTGTGTAGAAATCTCTGCTTTACACTCTTTCCAAAGTGTTCACTCTTTGTCTGTATTTAGGAATGAATATACTGAATTTTGCTTTTGGAAGGTGAATGCCCAGTGAGGTTGAGGTGAAACAGTAGTTGGGGAGAAAGTTGCAGTAAACAAAAACATGACTGATCACTTCTCCTGATGAGACTGACAACTGCAATAGGCACAGTACAGGTCACGGTTGCTGGTGAAGTTAAGGACTGTTGGTGCTCTTGTCCGACAGGGCTATAAAATAAGCCAGGAAGAGTGATTTTAACTCGGTAGAGGTGATTTGGTCTTTATTGCTATCTCAGATGTTTAAGTTGTACAGAATACACAGAAATAATGCTTATTTTTTATTAAATTTCTCTAATGTAGAATGCTCAGCTCCAGATAGCAATATCCTGGGTTTATAGTTGCCCTAAGTACAGTTTCCTATGTACTTAACAATTCAGGTGCACTCTTCAGCTTAAGAAGTAAAATTTTGAATCTTGGGCCACCCAACATGATGAGTAAAAATATTGCTTAGAATATTTACTTAATAATTTCATATAACCTGGGTCATTTAATGTATGCACTCAGTTTATTGAAGTAAATACTGTAGACTGGAGTTGTAAAAGAAGAATGAAGCTGACATCATCAAAGAATGATTGCATTAAACTAAATCAGTGATTAAAAAAAGAAGTCTATACCTGTTAGAGGGACTGCCGTGCCAACCTTTTCCAACATAGTACTAGTATATAGTCTTCAATACACAACTGAAGTATTTAGGGACATCTGTTTACCTATTTTAGCACATACAGAAACTGCACAAAGTGTCAATTTGTGAAGCAAAACCATTTGGTTGAAGCAGAAAAACTCATAAAACCATCTCCCTGTTTTATATGCTTATGTTATCATCCTTTTGCCACATGCTTTTTGGTTCCACATTATTAATGTTGGAGAACATACCTCCTACTTTACACAAGATGCTATCATGTTATAGCAGTTGTGGGTACGCAATTCTCATTTTTTGGCAATCATAGATCATGTATAAATTAATTTAAATGTAAATGTATGTCAAATAAGGATGTACTAACTCTCATTCTGCATATTTTAAAGAACTGCTGGCATCAACAGACACAACCAGCATAAACAGATTTCTTTCTTTGGCTATCTTGACTATAAGAAGTTTAAATGTATCTTCATCTTCTAGCATCAGGTGACAGCTATCTCTGGTTATGTGGTAACTACTTTTGCGTTCTGTCCTGAGTTGAATGAATGGTGGAGTTTTTTGGTGGCAGGGGAGGGGGATATTGGGGCGGCCCCCTGTGAGAAGCTTCTCGAAGCTCCCCCAGCTCCACGTCAGCTCCACTTCTGTTTGGGAAATTGAGCCAATCGGCTGCGCCTCTGCGATAACATATTTAAGAAGGGATGTGGTGAGGAGCAGTGGGACTGGTGAGGAGGAGTTGCTGCAGCTGCATGAACACCAAGGTCAGTGGGGGAACGGAGGAAGAAAGGAGGGGGGAGGTGTGCTGGAGCAGAGACCCCCCTGTATCCTGTGGGGAGACAGCAGGGTGGCCCCCCCCTGCCACCCATGGAGATCTACGGTGGAGCAGACACTGATTTATGGCCTGTTGCTCCTGCTCTGATGATCAAGGTTCTGTGCCCGAAGAAGGCTGGGGTCTCATGGGAAAAGGCAGCCCCCGCTGCTGTAATTCAGTGCTGGGAGGATTGCAGCATGCGGGGGAGTCCCACGCCGGAGCAGCTCGGGAAGGGCTGCAGCCGTGGGAGGGAATCCAGTTGGAGGAAGTTAGTGACCCATGATGGAGCAGTGTGGGGAACGCTGCGGCCCATGGGAGGGACTCATGTTGGAGAAAGTTTGTGGAGGACTGTCTGCTGTGAGAGGGGGACCACGATGGAGCAGGAGGAACAAGTTTCGGACACTCCCCTCACCGAAGATGAAGGAAGTGGCAGCACTGACTGCACCCCCCATTCCTGCCCCTGCGCCACTGGGGGAGGAGGTAGAGATATCGGGAGCAGAGCTGAGCCCGTAAAGAAGGGAGGGGTGGGGGGAAGGTGTTCTCAAGATGTGGCAATGCTTCTCACTGTCTTACTCTGTTATGTGTTGTTAGTGTCTGTAATAAATGTATGTTCTTTTTTTCTTCCCCTAACGAGTCTGCCTTTTGCTCGTGATCATAAAAGGGGGATTTTTTCCCCATCCCAGTCCTATCTTGAACCCCAAGCCTGGCTCTCTGTCCCTTCTCATTGCCGGAGGGGAAGGGAGAGAGAGCTGCTACATTGTGGTTGGCTGCCAATCAGGCCTAAACCACGACACGTTCATTTTCCAGTGGTCTCTTAAAGGTTGTCTTGTCACATTCAGTAATGGATAAAGTGTGGACAGGGTCTTGAGAATACTCAGTGTACAGAATCAATTAGATTTGGCTACCTGTGCTGGAGCTCACTGCTGTCACCTTCTCAGCTAGCTCCACTGGCTTTGGAGAGATGACTCGAGACACAAGGTGCTGCTCAGTTTGAGAAGAGCTTTGGCAGAACTTGTCCTTCTGTAAATGCTGCGGTTGAGATTTTAGACAGTTCAGTACTTAGCAGCAGCGCTGGAGCAGTACTAGCGTTTGTAGGCAGAACTGAGCTTGCTATGGTAATGTTATACCGAGAAAGAGTGGTTTTATATTATTTAGGTTGTTATTTTGGTTGTTGAGAGATGCATGTTTGTGTGATGTAAAGCCTCAAAACCAATTCTCACATACTGTGTTAATTTGGGCATGTGTTTATCGTATTTTACTGGCTCTGCTGTAAGGAAGCATACAAATAACACAGAAAGAGTTCATCTATCCATCTACATTTGACTTACTGGCGTTAAATGAAAAACTTGCTTCCTCCTGCGTTTGCAATGACGTGACAGTGTCCCCTGGTGGTGAGATGGATGGCGTTCGCCCAGATTTGCAGCTTTTCTCATTTCCCCACCCCCAATCCCCCCTTCCCTTTTTTAATTGGAAGGAATTGTGGCATACCTGCAAGTATTTTAATTGCTAGTAATGATTTATAGAATAATGTTATAGTATGGATATCTTCTAGATTTGAGAGGATGGTGTATATATCTAGGACTCCTGTAATTATCAAGACATACAGTTGTTCTACCTAAAACCATGTAGCACTTCACATACAGAGATGGAAAGAAGGATGTTTCCCTTCTTAAATAAGCAACATGTCCCTGTACTCTGCAGGAGGTGTAGCATAATACATGATTTTACAGCCCATTCCTAATGAGCTCACAGTGGCAGTACGCCACAAAGCCACTCAGTTATCAGATCAGATGGAGACAGCCCCTCGGTAGGTCTTCCAGGCACCCACATCGTGCCATTCCTGCACTCACTGGGCCATACATTCTATCTCACTCCTTCCCTTTCTCTTAGTAGTCTTACAAATCAGGTTTTTTTGTGTTGCACGCTGGAAAATCTTAAGTGTAATTAGTAGAAAGTGCCCTTATCCACAGTAGCCTACTGACTAATATGTACGGCAGAGACAAGCTTTTTAAAGGCATTTTAAGTAACATTCTTCTATGTATTCTACACCTGTGATGCATCTGCACCGGTGAAGTTTCAGAAGAATGAGTGCTGGAACTTGCAGTATGTGGTAGATTTCACTATGTTTCTCAAGCTGTTTTCACCACATGCCTCTTAAACAAAACAGAACAAAAAAGCTTTAAAGTTGGCTAGACTGAATTTTTAGTTAACTAAGAATCAGATCCTGTGAAGTAGCATTTCACAGACAGGTGTTACAGCTGATGACCACATCAAATGTGGATATGCAACGGAAGCTGGGAATCCTTTTTATAAAGGTGCATGAAACGCACTAAACAGAAGTGTGACTCTTGTGCTATGAACAGATGAATGTATTTATATTTGTTTATAGACTACTGAGATTGAAGCCAGGAAATATTGGCAAAATTATTACATAATTGAGCATTAAATGATCAAAGTATAACCTTCTGGTGCTAAAAGCTATTAATCTATTAAATGGGAGTGGAGTGTCATTATCTTTTCCCCAATATGTGCGTGTGTGCTAGAGAGAGCTGCAAGCCAGAGTCTTTATCTCCAAGTGCCCTTGACCTGTAGGGCTCAGCATTAGGTCTGCAATGTCTAATGCACTCTCCATTTTAATGTAAGGATGGCTTCATCTCTCAAGATTAAGGAATATTAATTGATTCACTGTGTCAGTGTATAAATGACTGCTTCAAGAAAGGAGTGCAATTTTGAATAGTAATAGCAAAATGCAGTTAATCTAGAACCAAGAAAAAACAGAAAGTAGCTTTTTTTTCAAAGGAACAATGATCCTTTTATTTTGGCAAGTGTTTTTCATTGAAACTCTTAGGGAGAAGGTTTGGGGGTTTTATGTTGTGAATGATACTCTGTTTTTGTAAACTAATATTACGGGGGAAAGGTTCAACAAGCACTCCAGATATTTGAGTTGACTGCAAATAAAAATGGTTTCTGACTAAATGTGTAACTTGTATTGAAATCTTAACTCTACCTAAACCAGTGTAAAACCAGTAAATCAGAACTGACTTCATCTTAATTTTCGCTGTTGTGTCTAACCCTATACTTCACTTACTGTGAAGAATACTATTTGTTCTTAGATTATATATGGAATGTATGTGATAAATGTTGAAGCTGCGGTATCTAGGCACAGCATTGGAAAGGCTGTGGGATAGAGCACAGGGAATTTTCACACTTGGTTGGATCTGTGTGGGCAGACTCCTGCAAATACAGAAGTCAGCTGCCATTCTGTGTTCATATAGAAATTGTTTTTTCTCTGTCAAAGATGTGGAGTGTGCCAGTATAACCTGGCATTTTCAGATGCAAGCATTTGCCTAGATAGTAGTCTTTGCATGCATGGATAATGGAATTACTGAAACTAAAGAATACTATGCTTTCATCAAAATTATACTGAAAAGTCTCCCTTCTGTAATTACACTGTGGGTAAAATCCCAAATGGGACAGTAGTCATTGTTGGATAACTGTGTATTTGTTGTAAAACACCACAAAAAGAAAGGTAATTCACTAGCAGTGACATCCACTGTGAAAATTACTGAAATTGGAAGTGAACTTTAGGGAAAAAATAGAGGCAGGCAACTTTAGAGGAGAGATGCGTGCTGAGTGTCCATGCCTGATGTTCAGTTTGGAGAATTTTCCCCACTGGGTTGAATTTGATATTTGAAAATCAGTAGGGAAAAGACCCAAACCTCTCCAGGTCTGGAAATAGTTTCAGTCAACATCCACTATATTTTACTAGAAAATCAAGACATTTTATAGTAAGAATTAAATCTCGGACTGAGAGTAATAACGTGTTGGAGATGGCTGATCCTCTGACATGAGCTACTCATTAGCAACATCTGGGCCCTAACATGTTCCATCTGTTGGTTGAGAGGTAAGTCACATTTTACTTCATTTGCCCCTTACACTGTACCTGCCGTGGAATTCAGAGTAAACGATGTTCTTCTCTACTTTAATCTCTACTATTTTTGCTCTCTCTGCAGTCCAGTCTTACAGAGAATTGGCCTATTCTGTTATGATCCTCTGCTGTCTGCTATGAGAGCTTGTCCTTTCTGGCAGTGCCCTGTTCTTCCCTATCTAGACCAGCACAGTGGTTGACTTTGACGGTATATACTCCTAATGAACATATATTTGGACTTTTCACTCACTGAATGCTGGGTTGTTTTTCAACCTCAAGGGAAAACTTCTAAGTTGGAGTGATATTTGTTGGAATTAAAGACAATTTTGTAGTTATTGTCTGGGAAAATTTCAGATTATAGCTGTTACAAATGAAAGCATGAATCCTGTAAGGAAATTTTCAAAAATGGATAGAGATTTCTCACAGGTAAATACTTTCAGGACCTAACTGCTTTTTCTATCCTAGAAAACGTTCCCCTTAATTTTCAGCTACACAGCTGAATTGTTGAGAAATGTTGTGTTTAGCTATTACACAGCTTCTGTCTTGGAAGATGCGATAGCATTTTTTATCTGAACAGTATCTCACCCAACCATGGATGAGTGCAGTTGTAGTTTGGATACTTCAACAGCTTGATTTTCTGTACAAAAATAGAAAATGTCTGATATGGAAATGTTGCTTACAAACACAGCTAGTCTGATTTATGAGTTTTCTGAACATCTATTTACTCTGCTATGAAAACATGCCAATTAGCTGTAGTGACACAAAATATTTTAAGCCATAATACATAAAACAAACCATGCACACTGGTGGTTTGACGTATATGTTTTCTAATTTCTTATAAATAACAAACACACTTACGCTGTGGTTAGAGAAGAGCCAGAGGTCAAATCTGGACCCAGGTTTCACATTTGGCCATTTAAAGTACAGTGGGACAAATGAAAATGGTAGAATGGGATCCCAAATGTCAAGGAACTGAGAATCTACGTGGGATTTTGTTTACCTCTCAATCTCACCCCTAAAATTTCATGTTCAGGTAGTGAATCCTCCTCCATTCTCTCCTTGATCTTTGTTGTTAGCCCATCCTTTCATTCTGGAAGAAAAGCAAAAGGAATGTTTTACAGAAACACTTTATTTCTCAACATTAATTTACCACTTTTCTCCTCTTGCATCACATCATTTGGTTCTCAGAAATTCCGTGATTCTACGTAATTTCTGTTGGTTTTCTAATAATACCTTGCTTGGGAATATATGAAAGTAAGACAACCTGGAGAAAAGACGGCAGGTTGTCATCTGTGCTGCATAAGGCATTGGTTATGCATGAACTGGGGCGCTGCAGCCTGAACACTAAGAGCCTCAGGGTCTCACTGGGCAACTTGCAGGATGAAAACTGTAGGAGCGATTCAGAAGAGTTGCTGGTATGAAATATTAGTGGCCTGAAATACCCCAGGCTGGCCAGGAGTCGGTGTGTCTCAGAAGTCCTCTTCAAGTTTTATCCAGGTGCAGTATCACCTACCAGCTGCCAGGGATCCAGCAGGTGCTGGAGTTGGGTACTGCTGTTGCAGGATCCTTTTGCTCCTGTTGTGCCTTGCATGCCATCTGCTCGTACCCTTGCCAGCTCAATAAACTAACTTTCCACCTGCTTTGTGCTATCAGTGTCATGCAAAACAAGCGGATCAGATGTAGAAGCTTGCTCTGTCTGTGGTAGTAATTCTAATTTATTTCAGCTCACTGAAAGAGGGTAGGGAAAACAAAGCAGCATGGATTCACTGAAATGAAAGGAATTGTTAATCAGAATAATAAGCTTCCTAAATTCCAGAATAAAGAGAACATAGTTTAGATAACAGACTATGGATAGATAATAATCAGGTAATTCCTTCCCCATCGCATATTGGAGGAAATTGGTCCAAGAAAATAAGTTTTAAATAGATAATTGGTCTTAAGTTTCATTGCAAATCTGTAAATCCTGGAGAAACAAGCAGAATAACCCAGAGCGATGTTTTAGCTGCCTGCGTGACACCCTCACCCATACAGCAAAGTTGTGAGAGGGAAACATCAGGAGTAATATTAATAACAGCAGGGGGAAAAGCTTTTAAAGTCTACTGGGTCTCAGCACTAATAATGTGAGAATTTCTGCTTTTTATGTGTATAACTTCATAAACAGCACAGTAATGTTCATTTATTACTGTGAAGTGGTTCAAAACACAACCTATAGAAACTAAGATGAAAATTGCCTTGGTGAATAAGAATACATTATTGCTTTCAGGTATCTTTTAAAATCTGAACCTCAAAAGTTAATCATGGTTAACAAAGAAGCTAAACATTAATGCTGTCACCAGAATAACTGACTTTTGACATATAGATCTTTTAGGAGATTAATTGTGTTATTCAGCCAACATAAATATTCTGTGCCAAAAATAGCATGCAGTTAAAATGGAAAATAATTAAATGATCAATATGTGATCCAGAAATGTCTCATGTTTTATTTTTAATCTTGCAAATGGTTCATATGAATTCAGCCAAACAGCAGAACTGCTTCAGGAGACATTCTGTGGTGTCACTTTGCAATTCAAGGCAAGGACTGACGTTTTAGTTGGAAAGTTAGAGGGAGAAAACCACTGAGAACTCAGCTGCACTTTTTCAGTGATTGAAGAACATAAACTGACAAAATAATGTATAAAATAAAATCATCGATAGTTTTGAGGTAACCCTATATCAAACTGATTTAAATTAATTCCTAAATTCTGGAACTTGGAAAAGTGGATTAAACATATATGTGCAGGCCATTCAAAAGTTTGATTTCTAGTAATGAAAGCATGGATATTTAATAAACTAGCACAGCTTTTTAAATGACTGTTTTTCTTGGAGACATAATAGTTAAGCAACACACGCGTTTTTTCTTACTAATTTAAACTATGTCTTCATATGAATGGATTACACGTATTATGGTATAGATTGTCAACGCTGGTGACCTTTTGCTCTCATTGCTCTCATTTGATCTGGTGTTTTCAGTCACCTTCAGGTATGCCTCAAGGGCTGCTTCTACAATATTCAACTAATTAGACCTACAATATTAAACTAATTAGACTAATTAGAATTAAACTAATCAAACCATGTTTCTGACAAAGAAA
This sequence comes from Tyto alba, assembly GCF_018691265.1. Classification (NCBI taxonomy): domain Eukaryota; kingdom Metazoa; phylum Chordata; class Aves; order Strigiformes; family Tytonidae; genus Tyto; species Tyto alba. The sequence continues at coordinate 40,501,369 of NW_024881261.1, read as the reverse complement.
CTGGTACTCTGGAAATGTTAAATCCTGTCTAGTAACATCACAGAGTCGTTTAGTTTGGAAAGACCTTTAAGATCATCGAGTCCAACCCCTAACCTACCACTGCCAAGTCCACCACCAAACCACATCCCTAAGCACCACATCTCCATGTCTTTTAAACGCCTCCAGGGATGGTGACTCACCCACCACCCTGGGCAGCCTGTTCCAGTGCTTTACAGCCCTTCCCGTGAGGAAATTTTTCTTAATGTCCAATCTAAACCTTCCCTGGTGCAACTTGAGGCCTTTTCCTCTCAACCTATCACTTGTTACTTGGGAAAAGAGACCTATGTTTTCCTCAGGATCCAGGAAAACCATTTCTTTCTTAGGTGTTATGTGTGTGTGTATGTTCTATTAGTATTGTGGGATTTGTCCAAATCAGGGGATGAAGTGACCGGATTAACTTCACTTACCTGCAGCATCATATTAATTTCCATTATGGCAATACCACCAAGGTAGGTGGCCTCTCCTACCTTGCAACTGCAGTAAGTCGAGTTAGAGGCTTGATACTTGATAGCATGTTGAACCATAGTAATATTCTATCTTGGGTTGGTTTGCCTTGACGTTATAATAGGTTCCAAGCTGGAAGCACACCTAAATTTTCCTCTGTGTGTGTCTATACTTTTTTGACTGTGTCTTTTTCTCGGTATTCTTCCAGGAGGATTTGAATCTTTTACTTATTTGAAATTTGTGAAAGAAACACCCATGTGGACTATTTTCTTATTATCAGCAAAAACCTTGTAGAGTTTCAGTACTGCAAGCGTGGCTCGGTGGTTTTTAGTATTATTCTCTCATTTTGGCCAATGTTAGTATATTGCTGCTGTCTTTCAAAGAAACGTAGCTTTGCTATTTCGTAGAAAATGTACCATTAAATTGCAGATGTCATGGATGAAAGCACTGTAACTGCAAGAAAAGAGATTTGACATGCAAATATGATAGGACCTAATTCCATTCTTGCTGAAGTCAATGGGAATGGGAGCAAACTCAGGATGCTGAAGTTAAAAATGTAAAGACCTTGCCCTTTAATCAGAAACTCATGCTATTCTTCTGAAGCCAGTTAGATTTACAAAGTAGCATTACTTAGAAGTTATGAGTTTCAATTACTCATCTAATTAAGTTCAATACAGTATTGCAGTCACCTTTTGCTGTTTTAAATGCAGCAGGGGTCTGGTCCTGACAAGCAGGGAGCACTCTCCACTACCCTGGTGTTTCAGGGCTCCAAGGTGGGTCTCGCTAGGGGTGGCAGCGGGGTTCCCAGTCCTGCGTTTGGCCACTTGAGACCTTTAGTCATTTCCTAGAGGAACAAAACGTAAAGATGGTTCACTGATTTATGTAGGAATCTCCAGTTGTGTTTCACAGCTGCTTCCAGATGATACTTTCAGCTTACGACTGCGTAAAGCAAAGTGGTAGCATCTTTTTTTACAGTTGACTTTTTTCTGTAATGGATTATTTTCAGGCAGTTGCTTAGATCGCTACACAATGCGTGTTCCTTATGCAGGTGTGCATAAGTCATCTATACGTTTAAATACAGAAGAATTTCTTTTGTGTATTATAGATCGTTTGGTACTTGATTTTAGAATGTATCTGTTTTACTTAAATACATAAAAGTATGAAGCTGTGTTGTTGCATTCTGGTACATGTCAATGCAGCCATTGTTTGGGAAAATGATGTTATCAAAGCTTTAGAAAGCAGTTGCAATAAAACAAAAATGAGTTTTTAATTGAAAGGTATTGTTTCTTAGGGCAGCTCTGCAAGTTTAGCAAAGTGTTTGTATTGTAGATATTACTTTGTGAGGGGGCAAAATGCTTTCACTTACAAAGGGTATTTGAATCAAGTAAAGTCAGTACAATTTTGAGGTAAGTTTTCATACATCACACAAAGTCTTGCACATGCAAATTAATGACATTGCTCTTTTAAAGATGCTGAGCTTTTACTGAAGCCTTTTAGTCATAAAAACCTCACTTGGACAAATTTCCCAAATCAGTTTTAAGCCTGCAGTGTATTTGCTACCAGAGACAGATAGGGTTTTCTCTCCCAAGAAAGTTAAGCACTGCTTAGAACACTGATAAAATTTACAGACCTCTTCTGAAGGAGCCTGGGATATACTTTGAGGCCTAAGATACACATTCTTCCGCTGCTTTCAACCTCCTTTTCTCCTCAACAGTCCTTTTATTCAATTCTCCGCAACAGCCTGATACATCCTGTGCATTCCTGGCAAGATACAGCAGTCTTATAGGAGACACAGTTTGATTTGTCTCACTTGTCTACAGGGTATTAAAGCTGAGGCTGTTGCTGCAATGTGCTGGGCACTTCTGAAACACAATACTGTCAAGGAAATCTGCCACTGTTAGGTCATACATTTCACTTCAGATATTATATGTAAGAACCTTTGTTTGTTCAAGTTTCTCTAAATTTTGTCCTAAGTCTTTTCCATCAAGTGAGCAATATGTTTTAATTTTACTAAATTAGTTCTTCTAGTGTATTTTTTTGTTTTCACCACCTGAAAAAGTGACTATTTGGGGAAAAAAAGAAAAAATTTCCAAATGTAGTAAGGGTTTAGTTACAAGTTAAAAAATGAGGGTTTGCTGAATTACAGATACACAGTTTCTGCCAGCATAACCAGTTTGGTTGATTTGGAGTTGACCTTTGTGGAAAAACAATCCAAAGGCTGTAAAATGAATAGGTGGTGTGGATTTTCTCCTTCCACACTTGGATGTGACTGTGAAATGTTTCTGTTTGCCTTTGCATACCATGGCATTTCCATTTTCGTAAAAATGCGAGCCTGTTCCAGTTCTTCCCAGAGGTGAATCCTGGTCAGGGGGCAGAAGCCTTGCTGAAGAAACTGGATTTGTGGTGGCACTGTGTGAAAGCGCCTGCCGTGGCTGAGCCGGCCCGTGGAGGAGGTGCTGAGTGATGCTGTTTCCTTCTGCGCTTCGGAGCAGTGCATCCATTTTAAACTATGGAAAATAGGGACTATAACTGTGGCAGTACTGCGTATTAATTAATAGGGTTCTCTCTGCTCCAGCTGAAAGCCTGTTATATTTACTCCCAGTTTTGTCAGTGATCGGTTGGCACACTGTATAGAAAATTAATGACCGTCTCTGTACATACTAACTTGTAAGTTCCTGGTCAAAGAAGGGGTTTGGTAAATAATAGTTTCCTGAGGGGAGAAATAAAATAAGATTTGCTTCACAAATTTAAACTCATTATGCATATTTGAAATTATCCCAAAAATGTGCTTGGAATTTTTATTTCAAAATGGCTTGCTTACTAAAACAGATAAAATTTTCAGATTCATAAACCTGCCACTAAATATTAAAATGCGCTTTTGAAAGAATATAAGCTAAAGAAACTTTTGATGGGATCTCAAACAGGCAGCATTTTTGAATGTCATGGATGATCAAGAATATAACAACACTGAGTTTTTCATTTTGAGATTATGAAATTTTCTCTACTTTTTTTTTTTTATATATATATATATATACCTAAGTGAAGAGAGATTTGACTGAGCTTTGAAATGCATCACATAAAATTCAGCGATATTTGTATACTTCTATCTTTAAATTACTTCCCTCCCTTGTTCTTTGTATGAAAGAGGGATGCAGATCTGCAGCAGGTTTTCCCCACTGCCAGTGAACCAAACTCCGTTTGCACCCTCTGGCCCGATGAAGTGTCTGTGATTTCAGAGGTGGCTGTTGGGCTGCTCCTGAGGGGGTGTTTACAATACAAATAATTAAAGTCTTCCTAACAGGAGTCACTCATAAAAGCTAGTCTTCCAGCATTTGGTTGTCGCTGTCAGTAACAAATGCTTTTTAGGAGAATGAAGGAAAATACACTCATTTACAGCAAAACAACTGGAAGTATATTTTAGCAATATGAGCAGGAGCTTGGGGTTGGGAACCAGCACCAGTGTGGAGCCCCAGCGAAGGGCCGTGCCCCCGTGAAGGAGGATGTGTGAGCTCCACCTCCCGTGGTGGGCAACGGCCCGTGGCACCCCCGGTGCGATGGAGTAAAACGCTGCATCACCCGAGAGAAACCGGCTCCTCTCAGCACCAGGGCTGGGGCTTTTATCCCTCCTCTGCAGAGCGTTGGGTGGGAGAGGCCTTCCTGCCACAGCTCAGGACACCTGTGGGCTTCAGGAAGACGTTTTAGCACACGCGGTTGAGCTGAGTCAGGAGAAGTTTTTTGTTTCGCCCTCTTTTGCCTTGCCTTTTACAGCAAGGAAGGTGACAGATCTGCTGTGAAGACTTGCTGTAGAATCCCAAGGAGTAATCTGTCTGGCAAGCTTTTGACTGGCTTACTCCTCTGGAAAGAGGAGGATACAATATTTTTGTCTGAACTGAAAAGGAGCTTGTCTTGAGCAGGACATTTTTTGCCTTGTATGTATCCAACTCTAAGTAACACTTTGAAATCTTTCTCTCTATGAAAACAAAATGTAGTTGGCTGGCGGATTTTGTTTTAAGCTGTCAGAGGGTGCATGGTCTAAATTCTCACACCCTACTTGTTCTCGTAGCCTCAGCAGAATCCCCCACAGTACTGTATTTTCTACCAAGCCTCCTCTATTACACAAGTAAACTGTGGTTCCCTGAGATCCTCTGGGTATATCACCATCAGGGTCAGCACCTCTTAGTGTTTCTAGAAGAATGTTGGCTAAAATGAATTGTGGCAAAACACCTGGCATGGATGTCATTTTGATCACCTTGATATTTAGTATGTTTTGTGCAGCTCCAAGATTTCAAGTGCTCTCTTCCCTTTCTGTAATTGAAGCCAATAAGAAGAAATACTGGGTGTGGTTTTTTTCTTTCACTTTTTATTCTTTTTTACTTTTCCATTTTACTGTGCAGTAACAACCTGCTATTCCAGTATTCTTTTTTTTTTTTTTTTTTTTTTTTTGCCTTGTATGTGTTTGTGGGTTTTGGTTTCTTTTCTTTTTTCTCCTCCCAGCATAACCTTTGGTGAATGTGGCTGCTGTATCAGGGCTATATGCCTATAACAGATAATAATAGACATTAACAGTGTACGTACTCTCATTTGTGTGAACAGGTTTGACAAACATAGTTGAATTGTGAGTGGATACTGAAATGCAAAGGGAATACAGAAATGCTTATAATTAAGGATGTTTACGTATGTTTTCAGAAATCCAATTTACTAATTAGCTGGAAAGCCCACACCATTTTTTTATTTAAAGCACAGAAAATAATTCATACTAAGTGAGGCAGATCTGAAAGACATTGTAGACTGCTCACCATTGTGCAGTTGTACATTTAGCAATGTATCACAATATGTTGCTCTCATAAGACATCAGCCTAATTACTTTCCAAAAGGCAGTCAAGGATGTTTGAGACATCTTCTGGTTTGACATCCATGATGAGTTTTGAAAGACAGAATTGCAGATAATGTCAAGAAAAAAATGTATCTTTTCATTCTAATCTTCCTATTTCTCCATGGGGGGTGCGTTCTTCCCCAGCATCTTGTCACTGTCGTTTAATGAATGCAAAGAGTCTGATGTCTCGCTTGACAGTGTAACGGTGGCAGTGGAGCTGTGCAGCCAGCTTCAGGGAGGAACTGAAGTGTGAGAGCTGGTCTTCCTTCAGCGCTGACCCCCATTACTACAGACAACATGACAGCCTGTAGCGGTGGGTTTCCCTACTCTAAACCTTGTTGACCACAAGGCTTTTTATTGTCCCTGAGGATATTTTTTTTTATTCTTGTCCTGCTGTCTTTTTTGAGGCCTGGTTACTATAAAAGAAAAATTATTATAATAAAAGATACCCTTTTTAACACAAACCCCCTAACAGAAGTGCTGTTTCCTTACATCAAGAAGTTACTAATTGACTAGCAGAATAAAGTACTGCATGAAGAAAATATAAGTAGGAGTTTTGACAGTAAGGTAAATTGCAAGTAAATTATTGCATGTTAATCAAGACACTGTGCTAATAAAGTTGAATTCAAGTGCACTTAATAATGCTTAAGTAAAATTACCTTAATTTTATACTTTCTGCATGTATTTAATAGTTTCTTCACACAGCTTGGATGTGGTCCATGTGATTTTGAAGTATGCTGCTTTGGTTTTAATTGGGTCTGTGTTGTTGTTTGCTTGTCTGTTTGGTTTGATGCGCTGCCTCAGTGTTCTGCGATTAATTTGGCAGTGAGTAGAGTCCTGTTTTCTGAATTTGTAGCTGGCAGAAGTGACGGCTGCACAACTGTAAAGTTAGTGATCAGGCTGACCTTGGGGACACCCAGGAGGCCAGCTTCATCTTGTTAATTAGGCCTGGGGGGGAAGGGAAGCATACCCCGATGGCACAACTTCCATTCCTAATGCTTGTCCCGTGCTGTGGCTTTATTTACAGGTGAACCTTTATGTCTGGGGAGCGAGTGGGCAGGCAGGGGAGACAACTAGAGGAAAACCTCATCTTTCCAGATTGCAAACACTACTAATAAACATCTCCCATCCTTCCTCCTGTCCCCTCAGTTCTGTCTCTGAAGCCAGTTAAGCCTCCAAAATTTGCATTTCTTCCTGTGTGTCAAGCTGATAGCTAGAGACGGGGCAATGTCACGGTGCTTTGAAGGGCAGCTGCTACGCAGTGGTGATGGTGGCTGGGCCTGCTCGCAGCAGGACTCTCTTTCTTCCACGCTGGGTCCGAGGGTGTCGTGGTTCTGACCCAGGGCGACCCAGCAACACGCAATCAGAGCTGGTTGAAGTGTTCACCTTTCCCTACAGGTCTCAGCTGTGACGTAGCAGAGCCCGTGCATGGCTGCTGTTGTGGGATCAGAGCCTGACCCATCTTACAGGACAGACCCTGTTGTAGGCAGTGCGCTGCCAGAAGCACAAGTTACACCAGTGAGGGAAAAACATCGTTTCTGCTAACTACTTCCAGTCTTGGTTCTTAGGATTGCAGGAAGTGCAGCAGTATTTTAGGCAGTAATAAGGATGTTCAAGAAGCTGTGGTCCTTTGTATATTTTGTGCGCTTGACCTTTTAGCAATGGCAAATAGAGTAAGGCTTTTTTTATAAAATACGTATCTCGGCAGTCCTTGACCTGGGCTCAATAAATGAAAATGTGCTAGCAGAGCTATATCCCCACAGGATCAGGAGAGGGACATCGTAAGCGAAGGATAAAATAAAGAGAAAAGTACTAGTACTTGTGCTAGAGAATAGCACAGCAGAAGCTACCTTCAGGCTGTAAAAGTTACGCTTCTTATCAAAGACTTTATGCTTGGTGGATAGAGGGTATTGCCTGTCCCTCTGACTGCGAGTGGATGGTTGTGTTGGATCCAGCACTGCCTGGGCTATGTAGTGACGCAGGTCTCATCACCATGGTATCCTTCATTTTCAGCTGTTGTTATTATCTACAGTTTAGATCGGACAGATTTTTCATCATCGTTTAGCAGGATTTGAATCAGGCCGTACACTGGCAGTCTGTGAATCGGCACGTGGGGACAAGGTGTCCTGCAGTGCCGTGGACTGCTTGTCTGCTGAGGAGCGCTGCCCACCTCTCCTGCGCCCAGTCGCTTAATACTCTGCCAGCCCAGGGTTCCTGGGGCTCTGGTCTTCAGCCTTTGGTTTAAAGAATCAGAGATGTTGTTGTATATAATTTAAATGCTTTGTTAAAAGTATATGGTATTTCAGGAGTACTGAATTGGAATGAAGTCAGACAAATTACCCTAGTGTTTTAAACTTCGGATATTAACAGGTCAAATTAAAAATATCTGCATAATTTCTTTTGTTATGTACCCTCATAAGTTTACATCTTGCCTTTGCAAATAAGGAGTAATAATACTTCTTTCTCTTTCTTCATGAGAAACAACCTGTAGTAACACAGCCAGCTTTAACGAGGGCTCATAAAAGTATGCCTTTTCTTCACAGTGTTTCCCTCCAGGAATCTTCTATCGATTATTCTGTAGACAAAAGAGGAAACTAAAGAGCTGCCTTGCAAGAGTATTGTACAACAGAAGGAGACTTAAGGGAGATCCTGAATGCAGTTTTATGAATATGAACAGAAGCGGGGGTGCTTGGTTCTTCATACACTTGAAATCAATAAATGCAGTTCATAAATTGAGGAGCACCCACTCCATCCAAAAATATAAAATCAGCTGCAAAATTGAAATTCAATGATTATTTCCTTTTTAACATTTATGTTGCTTAAAACTGGTTCAGCAGTGTAATAGTAACAAGGTTCTACAGTATATTTAGTTTAAAACTGACAATGCTTTATAAAATTATTCTGTATTTAGGCCTGCAGCTGTTGCTGGAAAAACTAGCATTGTATTTTGGACAGAGATAAATCTTTTCTGTGCAGGACCACTGTGTTCAGAGGAGTGCATAGTTTCTAAAAACAGATCTGGGAAATAAACAGAAATATTTGGAAGCCTATGATGACAGGAAAAGAAAACACCATGATGTATTTAGGAAGAATTCTGCTATGTGGGCTTTTGTCAGGACCTACAATATGGTTTGTAATTTTAAATTTTTCCTTAAGCTACCTGTGTGTTTGTGTAATTCTTTCTCAGAGTTGGATTGTTGTTTGGAGAATTGTGTTTTAGAGGATGTAGCCAATAAAAATGGCATTGAAGTTTGTTACTAGAAAGTTACTTTAACAGCACTTGTGAGAGGTTGGTGGTTTTATGGAGTTTTCTTTCTTTCTTTCTGCAAAATAGGTAGCAGCTGGTTAAAACGAGGTGAGTGCATAAAGTATATTGGAAACTTTGGGTTTCTTGTCAGCTATTGACTCATTGCAGTCATGCTTTTTTCCTGGGTCTCTTTGAAATATATGGATTTATTAGCATGTTTGTATTTGGAAAGCTGAACTCTAACACATGCAGTTTTCACCATGAAGGTTACACGTGTTAAGCTTAGGAGACATACCCTGTGTTGTGATAGTCCTTTCTAGTCATGTTTGTTGTTTCACAACAAAATGTTTATCTTGCAAAAAAAGAGGCCCAAGTGGGCAAAAGTATAGCTACATTGCAGGAAAAAGTGGCAAATATAAGGGGATGGGAAGGTTGTCACACCCACTTTATTTTTGCAGGAGTAGTTCAGGATGTATTTTCTTTCCCTGTCAGTATAGGAACAATTTGTTTCATTTCTTTCGTCTTAAATATTGTGAAGAAATGAAAGCTGTTGGGAAAATTTTGAGTAGACATCTGAAGGACAATTCAGCTTTGACAGTTACCCTATTTGAATCATTCACTCTTAAAGGTTCTAATCTTTTTTTTTTTTTTCCTTTTTTTTTTTTTTTTTTAAGACAGAACGCTTACCTATTTTCTGATGTTTTCTCACACACAGCAAAACAGAAAAGATTGCTTTTGAGTGAAAGCCATGACAACCAAATACCTGCCATCATAAAACCAGCCTCTAGCCAAAACAAAGGAGGAGGTTTTGTACATTTGCTTTAAACACATATTGCTTCTTCCATTCCCTTTTTCTTGCCTCAGTAGAAGACTTCTCTTTATAGTCATAAGGACATAGTCAAATTGAAACATTGGAGATGGTTTCCTTGACAAGGGTATGGGAGCTGTGCCACTAAATCCCTTCAGGAAACTGAACTCGTCTTCTACTTTCTGGGTGAGAGCTCTGATATTCTTATTTTTACCCTGTAGCAAGGCTCAGGAGCAGCAATGCTTTAAGAGAAAATATCAAATACCAGTGCATTTTCTGTAGAGCCTGATTGTAGTGCTACATGGTAAACTTTCTAAAGGCAGGATTGGTCATCTCGAGGAGACATACAAGGATCTCAATTTTTGCTTCTCCAGGGCTTATATGTGAGCGCTGAGCTTTTTAGCTCAGTCACAACTGATGTGTCCCAAGGCATGGGAAAGTCGTATAGCTGTAGGCAACAAAAGGAGTTTGAAATAAAATAATGTGCTTATGAAACACAGGCGTGTGTGGCTGCTGCCTAGCTCTTACCAGGAGCTTTCAGGAAATCAGTTTTGGGTTTACCTTCCTCCTGCTACATACTTCTGTGAACCTGACCCTTAATGAAATGTTTTACAAGTGTCCTACTTACCACAGCATTTTTGTTCCTTGCTCCTGGCAAGTTGCAGTGTTTTGAAACTGGGGACCTCGATGGACCTTCCATACAGCCCTCCAGGTGACTTTACATGTATTTGCTGAGGCAGATAACACTAGCACTTTACCAGACATAAATAAAATTTCCTAATTTTTACAGTGGGCAAGCAATCAGGGATGATACAAGAGAACATCCCTGAAGCCTTATCTCTGTCAGAGCTAGCAAAAGATTCCAGATATCTTGCTTTTCTTCTATTGCAATGGTTGTCTTTAAACGTGGCCTTCTAGTGTACCTGCATAGAACTTACATCCATGAACTTGTAATATTTCCTTTTGATATAGAAGAAAACATTTGTAAGAATGATTACTTGAAATGTTTTATGCTATTGCTAAATTAAATCACAGGAGTCTGAGATTATTTACTGATCTCATTGAAAATAGAAATACTGTAGTTTAGGGATTCTCTGTTAAAAATGAAACAAGCTATAGAGCACGGACTGTGAAGGAACTACAATACCTACTGTTTTCAGTCCATGGAAATGCTGTAATAAGTCTATTCAATGCAGCAGTGACTGCAGGTGAGTGCTGACACGTGCGAACACTTAATTCTCTGAATAGACTACCCTAGAAAACTAGTGGAGGAGGAGAAAGGCTGCTTGTACTATTTGTTCATTTCAAGGCAATTTTATTTTTATTGGTTTAGTGTTATGAACTGTTTAACAACTTTGGTAAAGACTGGGCCATGTTAGTGGTATATTGGTGATCAGCTCTATGAAAATACTTTCCAGTGTGCTTCCTGGCCTCAAGCCTGATTGTAGCATCAAGACTCTGCATTTTAGCTGTACACTGCCTGTGTTTCTGCAAGATGATCTTTTGACAGTATTATTCCAACTTCTGATTTGCATGCCTTGATTTGGTTGGCTTTAAAATGGAGAGAGGCTTTTAAGAGATAGTACTGAGCATCAATTTCTGTATGTTTTTTCTTCAGCTGGGTGCATCCATTTGAAGCTCTTTAAGTTGAATGTGAACAATTAACACAGCATAGATAGCTTTGAGTGCATTTCTGATCTGCTGGTTGAGGCAAACTTTTACACTAAAGATGACAGCCATGGAATTTTAGCCAGCTGTTTCCCAGCATGAAATTTTCTTGTGGATCTCTTTCAGTAGCACACAGCATCTGTTGCATTTTAAAGGTGAAACTTCAATTCTGTTTGCTTTGTTGGCCTGTCATATGAAACGTTATTCTATGTGCCCTAATGAATGTAGTTAATATTTTATAGCTTTGTTTACCTATACTATCAAGCTTCAAGAGTGGAGTTGGAAATGTTATAAACCAGTGGAGGAAGCATGCATTTTAAATGGCTAATTGCAGTCATTTTGCAGTTTCTATCTTACAGCAAACCTTCCTTACCAACACTCTGCTCCATAACAGCCTTTAAACTTTTAATAAGCATGCGTAGCAAAGAAGCTGTATTTTGTGTGATTTGCTGTGTGTGCTCAGAACCATATATCCGCAGATGACAAGCTTGGAAAGCAACGCACTCCTTACTATAAGTAAAAAACAAATGCAAACCCCCATGATTATGACTCATCAGGTAAACCTATTCCAAGAATGTGTGTTACCTGAAATCAGAAAATAAGCTGTCCCAATATCACGTACCGGAATAAATGAACAATGAACTAGTTCAACGGAATGTTTTTCTATGACTGAAAGAAGGCTTTTCGTAATTGTCAGTGCCACAGAGGAGGCCATTGCGAGTTGTATTGTATCTGTTTAGTACAGAGGAAATAACCTAGTAAGTGATGTGTCTGAAAACTGGGAGGTGGGTAAGGGGGTGTCCAGAGTTACACTACTTAGCTTTCTTTGTTGAGATCCCTACATGACTTCAGTCATAGCTATTCAGTTTGTCTTCATATGTTTATGTCCATATTTTTGTAAAGGATAAATAAGCCACAGAGTATTTTACCAAAACATGTACAGATACGGCTTTCTGCACTGGCAGGTTTCCATATAAACTGTATTGATGATTTTAAAGCGGAGCTGAGACCAGGTGTTAAATTGACCCTGCCTGAAAAAATGCCTGCAACATTATTCTATTGAAGTGACAAAAGAGAGCTGATGTTATAGCTCACAGCATTGATCACATGAGCAGCTGGCGTTAGGAGCACACTTCCTGGGTTCAGTATAGAAAAGTTCAGCAGGTCATTGTCAAAACTTGACAAGGCGAAGCTAAGTCACCAAATGTACGAGAACTTGAAAAAAACCAAACATGTAATGACAGCCGTGCTCTGAAAAATAAATGACTGCGGACTGCGACATGAGAATTATTTTTTAAAGTTAGTTTTTAAATCATTATATTATTTACTGGGACAGTATTACTTAAAATAACCTTCTCTATCTTATTTCTGTAAATACATTTGTTTAAGTTAGACTAGGTATGCTGGGTATTGAAGAAAAAGTTTTCACATTTATGATCTTGTAAGTTTGCTGGATGCTTGTGTCTCATGGCTTTTCTGCATAGTTTGTGCGGTTCGCTGTCTCCCTGAGGTGTTTTCATTACTACACGTGTGAAAGTAAGTTATTTAGGAAAACCCAGCCTACAAAACCAGATTGATACAAAAGCAGGTTTAATTGATTTAATTTTTTCCTTTAGTTTTTTAGAAAATCAGGAGATTCCAGATTCAGAACGTTCTCTCAGGGGAGTATTATATACCCCCAGCTCATGAGGAAGATCCAGGTATTCTGATACATTTGTGTGGTTCCCTGACAAATTAAGAGCATGTAAAATCAAGATTTTATTATTTTAAATTTATTACTTTCAGAGTTAAAAACAAATTGTCAAATTTGAACTGAATGTAATAACTGCAATATTTAGGTGTCTCTGCACTGGAGACTGCAGTATTAAATGAGAACTACTCAAGCAAAAGAAAAGTGTAGAAGACATCCCTGCCTGATCTCCTGCAGGCAACTTACACTGTGCTCCTCTGGCGTTACCTTTGCTGCCACACTGTCAACCCCTCAGGAAATGGCAATGAAAACCTGTACTTCATCGCCACTCCTGTTCGGTAAATTGAACGTATTACTTGCATATGGTCACCTGTGATGACCGCTAACGGCTACTAGTGAAATTCTGAACACTGCTGTTTTCCTTATTATTCCTCTGTAGTCATTATACACCATTGTTCCCCACTTGTGCGTCCCCCCAGACTCCGGCATGTGTGGGAAGTGCAGAGCCTGGAAGAGAGATGCTGAGAGCAGAAAGGACTGTTGGTGTCAGCAGGGCTAAGACACCACAGGAAGATTCCAGTATTTAGGTTACACGAGACAGTTTATCAGCAAGCCATCCAGCTCTTGATAAAATATTTTTTTTTATGCTAATGTTTCATGAGCCATTGCTTTTTTACCCTCTCTTTTATAGTAAGAGTTTGTAAGCTTGAGATTTGAAATAAATAGCATTTTTTTTTAATGTCATTCCTTAAGGCTCTGAAAAGCTACAGGAGGAATAGGTCCCACAATCCGTATTAACAGGAGTAGAACATAACAGTTTACGTTCTGTTCAATAACTGGGAAATACTGGAATGGGCTGTCTGGATGAGTGGAAGTGTACTCGCATATGTGGATTTTATTTCATCTGACAATTTTTACTTCTCTAAGGAGAAGCTTATAATCCTTAGAGCTGGATTGGTGTTGCATTCTTGAAGAGGAGAGAAATAGCAGAGGAAAACAGTAACTTTTTAATGATTTTTTGCCTTGTGTTAGGTCATTTCTTGTCGTGAGGTTTTTCAGAAAGTGTTCAGCCAAAGCTGTTAATGCTGTCTCTGATACTCGCTCTGCTTCTTTCTTTCTTGAGTGTGCAGCCTTTGCTTCATCCTCCTCTCCATGTATCTTTTTTTACTAATAGATCTTTTAAACATTACGCAGTGTCACAAAAAAATTAGAAAATTTGGCAGCTTTAGCCCCATCAAATGTCATTTCTGCTCAGTTTTGAAGAAAGATGGCAGTCATGGTAGGAGAAAAACATCAAAACTAACAGTCCTGCAATGGTATTGACACCTTGTTTTATGATAAAGTTAGTCAAGCTTTAGTTTTAGATTGTGAAAGCTCTGTGTGTGTTGTACAGTGACAAGGAACTATATTGGAAATGAGAGGTATGTGACCACCAGAAGCAAAGAAAGAGATGAAAAGAAGCATCAGTAGAGTTAAATCATATTTAAACTTACGTTTCAGGTTGATAGTGCATGGACAACTACTCCAGAGGAGACCCCCTGGAGTGGGTATTTGTATGCATAATACAAAACAGGAGCTTTGTTAACAGGAGAAAGAGATGCAAGACATGCATGGTCTGTAGCTAATAAGGCAGTTTTTAGCATGATAGAAGGAAATTGGAGTCATATTTAACTGATTAGAATTCCATGAATAAACTTCTGTGTTGCATACAGTGATAAATAAGTAAAATCTCCAAATGTGAACTGCTGTGAAAACGTGTATAGACAGCTGTTGTTCCAGATGCCTAAAATGGCTTAACCATTGAATGTCTTTTTATAACCTTATCATTGCTATTGTTTGCAGAGCTGTCACTTAGAATCAAGGGCACTAAATCAAAAGCCAGGATACTCTATGAACAGGTGATTGGCTTTTCAAACGAGCATGACGTAGAGAGCAGTACACTAATTAGAAAATCCAGTGTGTTTCTTCAAGGAAACCTTCAGAAACCTTGCTGAAAACCTTCAGAAAACAGGCACTATTAAAATGTCCCTTTGTATAACTGGGTTAAGAAACCTGGTTGTGATTGTAGATCTTGAGATTATGTAAATTAGACTCCCAGCTTTTTAAAACACAACCAGCAATTGCTTTTCGGTTTTGTTCCTTTCAGTGAGGTCTTTGTGCATGTGCAGTTAGGGGGGGAGGCAGAAAAGAGGATTTTGCTTAACAGCGGGAAGAGAAGGAGAAGAATTGGAGGGAGAAAATACCTCTGATTTCTGTTATTGGGAAGAAGTACCAGCTGCTATGAAAACAGAGTTACTGTTTTGAAGGGGATAACTCATTTCTGACTCATCGTTTGTATGGTCATGCACAAAATGCAGGTGGTTTAGCTAGAACCTCTCTGAGCAGTGAGATGGACTGGATGACGTTCCAGCACCTCTTTTGTAATATGATAGGCTCTTGCTGGTGTGAGGGGTGATGGAATTGCACGTAAGGAAGTAACTGCCTCCATGATGAAAATTTACCACAGTGGAACATAGGCGGATTTGAATCCCAGAAAACACAGTAAAATAGAGAGCAGGTAGTTATTCAGAAATCCCAACAGCACAGCCCTTGCCTCCCCAGTGTGATCATTGTTTGTGTTGTGAACAGGGACATAATGCCAAGCTAGAGGATCCTCAATCTTTAAGCCTACGTACCTGCATGCGCTGTCATACACTACAGCAAATCCTAAAGTTATCTAGCTACACTAGGTCTGCACTGTGCTTGAACTAGTCAGGAGAAAATACTTAGCCTAGATCCCTGTAAGCTCAGGTGTTCCAGGAGTGGTATAGATGCAGACTGAAAGAAAGCTTTTATGGGAGGAAAAGCTACAGGAGGTAAAAAAAAACCTTATTCACATTGACAAAAGCAGGAAATTAATTCTAGGTTCTTTTTAAAGATAGTTGCTTGGATCTCCTTCCAAGGCTTTGGCTACTTGAAGTCATCCCAACAAGGAATTATTAGACCACAGAAGCCAGGAGAAGCTTAAATGTTAAATGCAGACGAACGGTTACAGACACCTCTGTGTCCGGTCACCTTTGTAAAAGCATCTCAGTGAGGGTCGGATAGGTATCTTCCCTGATGTGGAAGGCCCTTGCCCTAAGTGGGAGAAAGGAAGAGTTGTTTTCAGAACCAGAGGCCCAAAGTTCCTGTGTTCCCCTTTCCTGTCTGTGAAATATTCAGAGAAATGGAAATACTTAAATGCAGTTGTTAGGATGTTTGAAAAGGAAACTGGTACCAGGACCTCCTGTTTCCTCATAGTAGCTTCTATAGACCAGTACACAGATGGATAAAAAGGTCATTTAGCAATAGTATAATTTTCAATGTAATTGTAAAACTTATTTTTCTTCTAAATGCATTTACTTACAACGCTTCTATCGATTTTATATAGTCTTCTACTTACCACCACCTCAATAGCCAAGTCTGCCCTGCAAACATGCAAAGACAAAAATGTTTGCCAGCAGCTCTTGAAGGGAAACAGTTTTAGATCAAATGTTTTATTAATATATCCTGCATAGCTAAACATATTTTTATATTAGGGGAAACTATGGGAAAGCTAGGACTGGAAAAGAAATAACTTTGTCATTAGTTGGAGAACAACATATACCTTAATGTTTCTTGTTAAACAGTCTCAGTGTTTCAGTTTCTCACAGACATGCTTATAGAAAATGGGTGAATGATAAAAAGTCTTGTGGAATACCACAAAAGACATCTGTTACAGTAGTACTAGTAATTAAGTTTGAAAAGGGTGTTTTATTTCATTTTAGATGTGAGAAACTAAGGAGAGGGAACTCTAGGAGGTTTATATCAGGAAATACCTTCAGTGAAGGAGAATCTGCAATTGTCACAGTACGTTGTACTTCTTTTTTGTTTTACTCATAGAGTAGGTAAAAGTTTTTTTAATTAGCAGCATTCAAAATGAGTAAAAGTAGACTTCAATTAATGAAATAAATTTATTATTTCAGATCCTAATCAGTAAACCTTTTACAGAGAATTCATCATGTTACACTTGTTCATGGTTAACAATTGTAGCAATTGTATTTTGATTTAAAACTATAAAAAGGGAGTTGAGATTTGGCGTTTAGGATACACAAGTTTTGGAGGCCAAGGTTATCACTGATTTTGTGTGAATGCATATATGCATTGGGAAATCACCAAGAATTTTTATTTCTCATTCTTGTTTTTTGGTATTTCAGTAATGATTGGGAAAATACATAAACACTCCACCTGCATTTCACATCAGATATTTTCCAATAAAGATGTCAAAGAAATGGTTTTGAGTAACTTCAATACATAATGAAGTTACTGAAACAATGGGTGTAAAGTGAATGAATGTGAGAAACAACTGGAAATTAAGAAAAATGTGTTGAAGTAATTTCAGGAAAAAAAATGGCAGAAAGAAACATGACAGCATTGATAATACACATAGTGATTATTAGGAAAATAATGAATTGTGCTTCTGTTTTTAGTGTTCATTAAAAACATCATGAGTACAGAGCCTCTATCAGACTTTTCTTGAGAAATGTGCTGACCCATCAGTGCTGTGTTTTGTGGAACTATCGTCCTGCCCCCTTACAATCTGTTGGCAGTGGCAAGGTTTCTCGGTGAGCTGCTTGTGTATGCCACTCTTCACCCTCCGTGGATGGCAGTACATGATGGAACTTCACCTCCACATACTTTCACATTTCTTTATCCATAACGCACACATTTCCAGCAAAGGCTCCAAATGGGTTACTCTGAATAATCAACTTGTTAAAATAAAACAAGTGGACTCCAATGAAGAGTCAGATGTTGATATTGGCAACATCCTTGTATGCACTCACCTCAACTTTGGAAGAAATGAGTTAAAAAAAAAAAAAAAAAAAAGAGAGATGTGTTTATATTTAATACCCCCAAGTTCTTCCGCATCTTGCACCTCGAACACAAAAGAGACTATAAGTGTCAAACAAATAGCCTGACAATTAGCAGTGTTTGGTCACTTTTCTGAGGTAGGATGAGCTGTCATGTGGACCAGTGGATGTCCTTCAAGGTTTCTGCTGATAAAACAGTAAGTGCTGTGTCCTGTTCTAGGGCTTAGGTGTTACCATGTGCTGTGGCTCATGTTTGTCTCACACCTTTTAAGGTGAGATGCCCAAATCAGTGCATCTCTTTTCTCTCTCTTTTGAGATTTTTAGATGATATTGCTTATTACCTGCAGTATGTATCCAGCTAACAATTCCATTTGGTGGAGGGGCTCTGTCTTGTAACACTACAGCTGTTTGCAACCCCTGTTCCACAGTGCAGAAGTATGCCAGGTCAGTTGTGATGCTCCTGCACTTGGTGCTGGGGCCTCTCACCTACCTCTCTCTTCTTTTTTTCTCCTTTACATCGCCCCCGCCCCCCCAATTCCCAAACAATTATTTATACATCTAGTATGTGGTGTACCATTCTCATACTTTTACGTGATGTTTAGGAAAGTATATCCAGAACATCTGGTATTTCTTGGTTTTATATTAGCTGCAGCAGAAGAGAAGAGTATTTCTTCTCCCAAGGCTGGCATGGGCAAATAGCAGCACATGGGATGTGAGCAGTTTCTGTGAAATGTGTCTTCCTGTAAATGAAGCTGTGAGTTCTTCACAGCTAGGGACACACACCAAATACCAGGTACTGAGTGTCCTTGTTGGTGTTTGCTAACCTACGTGTGTAGACACCTATGTTGTATTCTCATGGGATTTCATTTTGATTTCCAGCAATTATAGTACATCACATCTCCTTCCTTGTGGGATTTTGGATTCCATGTAATCAGCATGTTTGAACACTGTCCATCTTCCACTGTTTGAGCCGAGTGCCTTTCATTTTGGTCAGTAAACTTTACCAAGGTTTAGTTCTCCACTGTCTACTCATTTTCTCTGAGAAATTAGATTTTGTCTGTCATCAAGTTTTCTTTATATTTCTGATATCAATTATTTGCTCGTTAGCTTTATATTTCCTATGTTTATATTTTGTGTTTATATTTTCTGTTTGAATCATCACTGATATGTTCCCTAGTTTTTTTATACACTGAGAGCATTATTTGGAGCAAATTTCTTTGACCGAGTATGTTCTTAGCCACTTTGACTGAATTAAAAGGAAATTCCGGAAATAGCAAATTCTTTAGCAAAACCACTCTAAAGATACAGTTCCCAAACCCCAGCCTCCAGTACCTCATATCTGCAACTCATCTGCTTCTCTTAGAATTAGAGAAAGCAAAGAAGAAAGATTGGATGTAAAGAACAAAGTACTCCTGGAATTTGTTTTTTCTTCCTCTGTTTTACTTTAAAAGTGGAAGTGTCTTTTATGTGGGTTGTATTCATACCAACTGAGGACATTGGCGTAAGTCAGAATTAACTAAAGGGATCAAATCGCATTGTGTGTGGAGGGGACAAGAATTTCTTTAGGTCAGAGATAAAAACATGTTTATAACTTGCAAGCTAAGAACAGGAAGGAGAGTTTCCAGGCATCTGTGAGACCTACCACCTCAGAAGCATATTCAGTGTAAGGAAAGCCTTCAAGGAATTGAAAATTAGATTTATCAGTTTTTTGTTTTTTTTTTTTTTTTTTTGTTTTGTTTTTTTTGTTTGTTTTTTTTTGTTGTTGTTGTTTTTTTTTTTTTTGTTTGTTTGTTTGTTTTTTTTTTTTTTTTAATAAAAGAAAGAAAAAAGTGGTATTTTTGGGTGCTGGAAAATGCTGATCTCCAAAGCAAATGGAAGAGAAACAAACTTTTTAGCCCTGTACATCCAGAGAGAGCAAGGGGAACAATGGAAAGGTCAGAAGCTGGTGGAGGTAAATATAATTGGAAATACCCAAAGCACGACACATTGCATAGACGGTTTTGTCTCTCTGTAGATCTACTGCATTTGGACTTCAGAAAATACTTCGTATGTTCTCACACGAGGAATTATTAATAAAACTACAAAAGATAACGATTGAGTATTGTTCAGGGAGTAGGAAGCTGGCTTGGAGCAGTGATAGCAGCAGTGTGATATGAACCAAACTTCCAGAAGTGAAAAAGGTTGCTTGAAAATAGAGAAAATAGTCCATTAGCTGTGGAAATTATGAGCAGGTCATCACAGAAATGAACTTTTGCAAACAGCCTTTGAGGAGGGTCTGGGGAAAGCATAGGCACAAAAATTGTTCCTGTGTTTTCATATATAGCTTGATAAATTTAGGAAGTGTTTAACTGCTGACTGGTGAGTAGTGGCAGGGGATTGCACAAGGAGTCCTGGGAGGTCTATTGCAATCCTTTATTCCCTGCCTGTCCTCTTTGGGATGAGGCATTGGCTGTTCCTGTTCACAGACACTTGGCAGTCTTTTATACTCTGTCATGTAGTGACTTACCCTGAAAACCACAGGAAAAATGAGGATGCTGTCCATTATATTTGCTGATAACCAGATTTGGATATTGCAATGCTGCTGATTAGTTCAATACTAAAGCATGGTAGGAACAAAGACATGTTCTTGTTATGCTGACCTGGAAATATATTTAAAAGGTGACAATTCTTTTGATTAAAAAACAAAACCAAAACAAAACAAAGAAGCAAAAAAACAACAACAAACAAACAATTACCACCCACCCACAAAAAAAAAAAAAAAAAAAAAAGAAAAAAACACCAAAAAACTATCACAAGAAGAAAACCTGTTACATTTAGAATATACTTTTCCCTGTATCCAAATAGGCGTCTATTAATTTCAGGAACAATTTGACTCAGAGAACACAGGACTTCTAAAAACATGGAGACAACGGAAGCCTGAACTCAATTTCCATGGAAGCTAATGGAAAAATTTTTGGGAACATCTTGTTAGGTCCTAGAAAAGTGAAAATGATAAGATAAAATAAGGCAATTCAGTGGTCCCACTGGGGGAAGATCATAATCTCTGTAAAGATAAGGGTATTCATTCTCACTTGTATTTATTTTATGAAATGTACTGAATAATTTTCTTACTTGATATCATACATGATAGTCAAATATAAAGAAGTTATTGGGCTACTGGGGAAGAGCAAGAGCTGCCTGCATCTTTTGATACAGTTCAGAAAATTCATATGCATTCTGTTTTAAGAAAAATGAATCATAGATTATTTTGTCCCTTTCTACAAATATCCCAGAGAATAGAAAAGTGACATATTTGAATATTTTGTGTACATACAGAACCATTTTTTTAGGCTGCAATAAAGGAAATATATTCTGGGCCCGCCGTGTGCCATAGATATGTATTGTTATAGGATGTATGACTTCCCTCAGTATGGCATTTTTCCCCTCAGTATTGACTACATGCCGGTATCTCTTCCTATCAAAAGGTCATTCTTCATGTACAGAGGTGCGACATGGATCTTAGGGTAGAGAAGATTGAGCAGTTTTGTCTTTTACTGTCCTCCAAACCAGAAAACACTGAGCTGCAGCCTGTCCTGTTGGGTTGTGTTCTCTACAGAGGCGTGCAGCCATTGACAGCAGTGCTGGGCACGGCTTCCTTCTGTTTTGGCCATCCATTCAGAGAAAAATACATAATTGCTTGTAGGATAGGTCATTTCAAAACCTCAACACACCACCACTTGTTTTTCAGTCAGTTGCTTTTTCTGAAAACATTCACATTGATCTTGTCCCTTCTCTTCCAGGATTTGGTCCACATCAGTTTCCACTTGATCTCTCTTTTTTGTATCGCTAGGAGGTAATTCCTAATCTTTTGTTAAATGTCTCAGTCCACAAACCTCTAAATACTTTTGCTTGTCCTTTGCTGCACTTTCAAAGTCTTTGTAATGTTCTTTTGATCATTGTAGTATTTAGTAGGCTAAAATATTATGTTATTGATACATATCCTCCTGCTGGGAGAAGTCAAATGTGCCAGTTATTTGGGAAAACTAGAGACTCCAGTTAGCTATACACAGTGAGACACTATTTTCTCTCCATTTATTTTCCTACTTGACACTAAATTTTCAATGGAGATTTTGTTCCTGTTTCTACTGTTTAACTGCAGTACAGTTACATTGGAGAAGGATTTTCTCTTGTCTTCCGTGTGTTAACAGGCCTGAGAAGATTTAAAGGAAAGTTTTCCATTGCACAGCTGTTCTCATTCATGCCTTTATATTGCCATCTCTATGGTTTTCCAGTCTGTATCTCTTACTTGCTCTTTGGTGTGGTTCTATCCAACTCCCCACAAGGATTGCTTGTTTTTATTGTTACGGGAACTCTTAGAGAAGTAGGTATGTTTAAGTTACCTCATTATATTGTCCTAATCTTTACTCACGTCTGGGATTCGAGGGTTACGTTTTTTTGTTTCCCAGTAGATTTCACATGGGTAATAATTATTGCAAGTCACTGTGTGTGACATGATGTTGCTTTAGATTTAATTGAACTTTTTAAAATCCTGTATTAGGACAGTAGGCTTTCAGATGATTTTTCATGTGATGCATGAAAAATGTATATTCAATAAGGCATAAAATTACTCAAACAGGGTCAGTTACTGAGTGCGTTAACCTGGGACATCAGCTAAGTTTCACATTTATAGCATTTAAAATAGTATATGTAAAGACTACATTTAATAACGTGTGTTTTCATACAATATATATGTCATTGGGGGGATTTATAGGAATTGAGGCACTCTAATACAGAGTTGATTTTCTCTCGAGGGAAAAGCTTTAGTCCATGTTATGTTGTGTATTTTATGTCTTCATTATTTTCATGAGCAATGGCAGTCTTTTACCTAGTGGAAGAAAGTATTTGGTCAAGGCACTTCATAAAGTTTGTAAGTTCTGGTTATGTGGTATGCCTTTGATTTATGGTAGAGATCAGATTAGCTAACTTCTTTTGAATCTTTCTTTTTTTTTTTTGTGATTGTGTCTCCATTAATCACTTTTTGGGAGAGATGAAAGTTACTTCTTAGAGTGACTGTCTCTTGAAGGTAGTAGTTACAAAAAACCCACTCAACTTGTTTTCCTCAGTTACAGGAGTTACTTTGTCTTTTTCTTATTGACTGTCCGCAATTAAAACCAAAATGGATGGCTGAGAGCTGTATTTGCAGGTCAGATAAATGAACTGCCTCCCCTGGGGACACTGTGGTTTTAGTTGGACGATAACTGCTATCAAGGTTATTAAAGATTAGAATTTTTTTGTATAACCGAATTTTGCTGTTTATGGCAACACATATGCCAGCAGTAGGTTGTGCCTACTTTGCTGAATTGTAGACTATTTGCTTAATTTCATATGTGTGAAGTTTATAAAGGTTGTGAAGTATATTTAGTTATTTAAAAAATGCACATACTGAGAAAATGGCAAAGGGAAAATAAACTTGACTGCTATTAGCTTTTGCCTCCTCTCAGTACCTTTCTCTTACCCATGTGCTTGGCATTTTTAGAGCTACTTAGATAGAAAAGTTTCTCTGTATTGCATTCATGTCCTCACTGCGTGTGCACTCTGTGACTGTTCCCTTGGAGGGTATTGTTGGAAAATGTCTAAGCCAAATATTCTCCTCTTCCTTTTCTGGAGTGAATGTTTTCATATAGCATAGAAAATGAGGCTAAGATGTGTTTGATACTTTATTTTGTGAGAAAAGACAAGTGAACAGGCAGTCTCCAGTATCATGATCTGCTGTTATAGAAGAGAGTAACCCAACTAATAAGAAATTTCTTATACAAAGGACATTTGAGCTGGCTCATTAGAATAAGCCTGAACTACATGTGTGTCATAGCAGTTGATTCACAAGCTTCAGAATCCTTTTTTAAGACTCCTGTATGTGAGTATTTGTGCCAAGCTATGTAATAAATCAAGGACAAAAAGGTTTAGATCGGTTTTACAAAACCACTCTTCACAGGAAGCAAGTTATCTGAAGAAAGCTGTTCCATTATGCACTTAAATAGCTATGACATTAATAATTATGTCGTTAATACTATGACATTAGTAATTTTTATCATCATGTAATCCTTTTTAATCTCTCTGCTACAAGATGCAAGAATTAAAAGCAATCAGACTCACTGTTTCCTAATGCATTTTCAGAGATGATTGGTTTTTAGATGATGTGCAGAAGTCAGTCCTATCAACTAATTAATACCAGATTTGTGAGCAAGTTTAGTTGTCTTCTCATTTTCAGTTTATCATACAGTGTCAGGTTTTTCCATGTTGCAATTCTTTTTAATTTAGGTCCTTGCCTTGTCCTGCTCTGTCAGGTGTTCTCGGTGGAAGATTCAAAATCGTGGTTTGCATACTGTTGGCTTAACAGTGTGAACTTGTTATCTTTGTGTCCTCCAGCTGTCATCATGGTACTAGTTGGATTGAATTACCCTGGGATTAGCTGTGGTATCCTTACAGAGTTGTAGCTGTTGTGTTAGGAGGATATTGGGGGGCTCAAAGAGAAGGGTAAAATAACTGCTGTTCTGCCTGAATCCTATCTGTGTGGCTAGAGAAAGTCTGTATGTCTGTCCTGTGCTCCTCACAGGGCAAACGGAGCATTTTCTAGTAAGCATGGATCTTCTCCTGACTGGTAGTAATTAAGTGGCAGATGGGTTTGTTGATGGTCTTAAAAATGGTTAAATAAAAGCATTGTGTTAAAAGGGTGATGTTATCAAGGACAAAGAGTTTATAAAATTTAACAGATGTGGGTTTAATTGTGTGGCACCATCTTAGAGCTATACTGGAGGACATTTGTAGATAATACTAAGGCAAATGAGTGCATGCATTGTAAGCATATGGGTGTAGAGATAAGGCTTGATTTGCATATTTCTTTCATTTCAGTTTCCTTGTTTTCAAAAGTTGCATTTGAGGACAAACACAACACTACTTTTGTATCAGCTAAGTTACTTGCCATTTGGTTTTTAAAGTATTTTCGTAGAAATTAAAAAGCTGTTTGAGGGATGGAATGACTATTTAAGTAATTGCATTTACAATTATAGTTTTCAGTAGAGATGTGACTGTAGCTGAGTGAAAAATCACGTCTGAGTCTGGCTGCTTCCTTTTGCTAGAGCACCGCTCCCTGCAGCAGGGTGCAGTTGTCTGCAACGTGCAACTCCAGTTTCCCAGTCTACACCCTCCTCCTCATTAAGCTGTAAGCATTTTTGGATGACCACTCATCTGCAAATTGGCTACTTACTATCTGGTGTCCTTTGCTCCTGTGTACATGTCTCACCAGCAACAGTGCATGGAGAGCCTCAGACTTCAAAGCGAAGTCCCTTGGGCTGTGTAGTGGCCAAGGGCCCAACACTTCTCTGTGCCTTCAAACCAGCTTCCTTTCAAATCGGAACATTTCCAGCACAGCCAAACCTCCTCAGTTGCTTCCTTCGCCCTTCCTATTTACTACTTAGCCTTTTCTTCTCTATCAGCCAGTTTCCTCAGGGCCCACACACTTTGCACGTACCTTAGGATATTTATTTCCTGGCCATTTAAGAAGAAAATGGATTTTTTCTTTGAAATCAGTGCGGATCCTGTCTTGTGGGCAGTAAGAAGGTGACAGATCAGTCTTCACATAATCCACAGTGCAGGAAAGGTCAGGACCATGAAATGCAAGGCTGCTGTGGGGTGAGGCTGTCGGAAAACTAGAGGTGGACACAGACCAGTTCCCAGAGGAGATGGAATAGGTACATAGACTCCATGAGAAGCAAAGACACTGTTATTCCTCACAAATCCTAAGCACTAAATGTGTGTCTGACTGTGGAGCTTCAGTTGTTACCGTACTATGTTTAAGTGGTGTGTTTTCTAAATGCATAGCAAGTGCTGTCCTCTGGGAGAGAAAACCAGCAAATAGGTGAGTCGCATTCATGGAGAGCGTCCTCAGTCTTTGTGTTTGATGCGGACATAAAGCCTCCTTGCAATGTTGCACAATTAAAAGGATCACAAGAGAGATGAAGAATAACATTAGCAAAGTTTTGCTCCATCCAGACTGTGTTCCAGAATTATCCAGATACTTTCATTTACTTCTTTGAACAGTGCCTCCAAATGAAAAGGGATTTTATAGCTGATGCAAATAAAAGAAGGAGAAGGAAACAAAGCATGAATGTGCAGTATGGCATGAAAGGCGTAATTGTCCTTGACATTGTTGCAGTTGATAGAAGACAAAAGTAAGATGTTAACAAAGGTGGGCCCTGGTTGTGCTGGAAGTAACATGAAGGAGGAGTGTAAAATTAAGCTGTGGCTGTGAGCTAAGCTATTCGAAATGACAGCTCTCAGAGACTGACACCTCACTGCAGGGGAAGAAGTACTTAAGAGTATGTATTAAAAAGAAAAAGTAATTTATATTGTACAGATGAATATATGTTGCTGTGCTATTATACTTGCTCTTCTGAAGGGATACATATCTAACAAAGCTTACAGAGTGTGCCAGGAAAAAAGAAAGATTTACTACCAATTTAACGTGACATATGGCCACCTTTCACTTCTCTGAAAATTTACACGTTAGTTAACAGATAAAACTGTCATACTTGGCTTTTAACATTAAAAGCACGGTCTTTAGGAAAAGAGCATACTCTCGCAAATTGCAGACAGTCTAAGAATAAGACCTCAAGATTTTATGTGATTTGGCATATATAGTAAGTTGAGTTGTCTAATAAACTGTAGCAATTCATCATCTACTTTGGAAGTCTGAAGTTTAGTAGGTAGTCATATAGTATGTCTTTTGGTGCCTAGACTACCTCAGGAAAAAAAAAAATCATAGATTTTGGAGGGGAAAGGGGATTATGGCTTGATTTATTTGGCAACAAAATTGACCATAAAACTACTTTTACTGTGCTCAGGGGACCAAGGCATAGAGATGTCATATTGAGTAATAACATCAGGATAATATCAAGGTCTTTGGTCATCTTACTGGTTTCACACAGGTGAAGCCACAGATATAAAACACTTGATACCAGAGGAATAGGATATTTCATGTGGATAATAAACACCTAGGAAAATTAATGATCTGTCTGGCTAAAAAGATAAGCCCTGAGTCACAGTAAGTGAGAGCACTGGAGGGAGAGTCAGCTACATGCATTTAACTGTTTTAGTGCTGTCCAAAGTATCACTTGTTATCAGGTAAAGTGTGGTTTGTACATGATATATTCCTATATAAGAGCCAGTGCTGCATCAGAGGAATGCCCTTCAGTCTGCTGAGTGCTTCCTAATTGCAATAGTTAATGAAAAAAGTGTGTTTGTTGTAAGCATCTCTTTTCCCTAGTACCTATTCTAATGCCAAAGTTAGAAATGTCATTTTTCTAACTGTAGTACCTAGTGGCAGTTGTCTGCATCCGCCTGTGGTTAGTAATACACTGAGAATCTACTACTTACAAAGCGATCGGTAATTGAGGTTCCCTGATTTTTGTTTGGCTCCACACTGAGGTGCACAGGATTTTACAGCAAAATCAAGGTGATGTTGAGCTTGACTGTAGCTGTGGGCACTCAGTCCCTCTTACCCTACTCGTGCTGTGTGAGAAATGTGCAGCACTTGGAAGCACCACCCCTTAGGAGGTAGTGGCAGCAGAACCCATTGCTATTACTGACACCAATACATTTAAAACTGACTTTAGCAAAATCTATCCTGAAGAAAAAGGCAATTCAGATTGCTGGGTTTGTTTCCGATTATTTTTTTTTCTTTGCTTGAAAGGCCTTGCTGCCCTGCTTTGCAACAGATCATAGCTCATGGTTTTATGGGGACTCTCCCCACGTCCAGTAGGATTGAGTTCAGCAAAGCATTCAAATGTGCACTTAACTGCAAGCACACGCTTGAATCCTGCTGAGGACAAAACTGTGAATGAACTAATAAGCACATGGTGGAGTAGGGAAGACATGGGGTGCATGCCCTGAGCACTGTTAAATATCTGCTTAAGTACTCTGCTAACCTGACAGGATATTTTACAACAGAAACTGAATTAAGTGCGAGGTGGACGAAGGGCAATTTGCAACTCT
Source organism: Tyto alba (assembly GCF_018691265.1). Taxonomy (NCBI): domain Eukaryota; kingdom Metazoa; phylum Chordata; class Aves; order Strigiformes; family Tytonidae; genus Tyto; species Tyto alba. Next base: position 40,473,703 of record NW_024881261.1, on the reverse strand, counting down.
AGCCAGAAAACGTCTAGTTTTTTCTTCTATACAAATTTTATTATATTCACACTGTAGGATGCAACACACATGGGAGGAAAATGGAGCAAACTTCTCTGTGGGTACAAAGCACGCTGCAGGCAAGCAGCTTTAAACGGTACATGTTTTCAAGTGGGTCTGTCAACTTCTTTGATCCTGCGATGCAAATTTCAGAAAATGAAACACTGAGGTTGGAGGGAGGAGAGAGGAGAGGGAAGGCAGCAGACGCTGGGTTTGTGCATGTGATCAGCAATATGCAGAGCAAAGATCACTGCGGATCCACGGCGCTTGAGTTAGGTGTGGAAGCAATGCAACTATTTAGCTGTTAGGCCAGTGGATTTTTCTTCTGGTTCATTGTGGCAACCAGAATTAGTTTAATTGGCTTTAAATGGCCTTGGAGTAGAGGCAAGTATGTCCTCTCCAGTAAATATTTCAGATTCATTTTAAAAGAGAAAAAAAATCTGCAAGCAGTTAAAAACAACCTCCTGAGGCTTGGGGTGACTCAGTGAATGATGAATCTGTCCTGTGGAGATAGGGCCAAAATATGGGCCCAGCAAAGGAGAGGGAAGAAGACAAAACTGGTGTGCATGCATACTCTCACTCAACAGGAAATGTATATGCTATTCCTACCCTCTTTAAAAATGAAAATGGTTGAACCAAACTTTAATATCATGTGAGTGGGGAGAGGGCTATAAACAGAGATTTTTCAAATCCAAACACAATTTTAGTGTCGTAGTTGGGAAGATTGGGAAGAAAAAACCAAAGCATAACAAGAGTTGGTTTAGAAACATAGAAATGCAATCTGTACTCACCATGGATTGCACTCTAATTTATGGCACGTATTTTATCAGAAATGTGTGAATATACATTTCAAGAAAAGTTTCCATGAGGTCTGACCATTCTGATATTCCTGATACTAAATCCTGTAGAAGGCAAATTTGTAAACTGTTCGAATATTTGCATTTTTAATACCTCATTGCATTTTATGAGTTACAGTTAATGCTTTCATATTTTTTATCATTTTATTTGGTCTGTAAATGCATAGTTGTAATAGCAAAACTGCAATCTACAGCTGTTCTCTCACAGAGAAATTTTTCAAGAATAGCTAGTAACTATTTTCCCCAAACTCTAATTATAAAATTTATAGCAAATTGCTGATAAATGTGTGTAACATATAAATGATAGATTATGGTGGGGTATGAATGCAAACAAGTTATGAAAACACTAGCACATCTTGTCAATAGACTGTTTAAAAAATAAATATCTATAATCAAGCAGATATGCATACATATAAACATGAAATTTTTCACAAAATTTAGTAGTACGGAAGTATTCCATTGTCCAGGGATCAGATAAAATTAAAATTCCCAGATGAAGTGGAGAGGCACTGCTGTGATTACGTATTTGTGCCTGACAAATGCAGTACAACAGTGCATCTAATCACAGACTGGTTTGTGTTGGAAGGGAACTTAGAGTCCCCCCAGTGCCCCCCCCTGCCCCGGGCAGGGCCCCCTTCCCCCAGCCCAGGGGGCTCCCAGCCCCGTCCAACCTGGCCTTGAACCCTTCCAGGGAGGGGGCAGCCACAGCTGCTCTGGGCACCCTGGGCCAGCGCCTCACCCCCCGCACAGGGAAGGATTTCTGCCTTACATCTCATCTAAATCTGCCCTCTTTCAGTTTAAAACCACTACTCCTCATCTTATCCCTACATCCCCTGACCCAGAGTCCCCCCCCCCCCCCTCCTGCCCCCCCTTTAAGCCCTGGGAGGCCGCTCGAAGGGCTCCCCGGAGCCTTCTCTTCTCCAGGCTGAACCCCCCCAACTCTCTCAGCCCGGCCCCCCAGGGGAGCTGCTCCAGCCCCCCCAGCATCTTTGTGGCCTCCTCTGGCCCTGCTCGAGCAGCTCCATGTCCTTGGATATGAATTTATTTGCTGCAGTTTTACTTTCTCTACACAACCCATGTATACATTGCAGTGTTAGTGTATAAAACAGAGAAGACCCTCCAAACTGTTGTCTTAATACATGTTTTTGAGGAAGTTTTGGTATATAAGTTATCGAACCAAGCTCTCAAAGATTGTTTAAGAAAAAATACTAGGCTGAGTGAATCAAAAAGATATGTAGTAAGCAGGGAGGAAAAGTCAATTTATGATCCAGAGCCACCTCCGTTGGTAGAAGAAAAAAGTAAAACACAGATAGAGCTCTGGCAAATTTCCACTCTAGGAACAGCAAATAAGATGGCTTTTGGACAAGAAAAGAGAAATAAGATAGTCTCCCCTATCAAATAAAGCAATCTATTGCTAGCTGTTTTCCACTGGCTTTAACAAAAAGCAAACTCAAAATCAGAGTGAACAAAAAGTTCAAGGTCGTAAGAGGAGAAGGATGTAGGATGCTCATATTTAGTCAAGAGAAGTCAATAAGTTGGTCAGTTTTGCTGGATGGTTGTGAACTCAGAGAGGGGTACATGAGAGTTCCCGATCTGATTCTTTTGGCAATAAACCTGATTTAGCAATGGGGTATTTTTTCTTAATGTCATAAGTGCCAGATCATGGTAAATAATTTTTCAATGTGGAGATCTGCTTGCAAAAAATGTGTAAATTCTAATTGGCCTTAGAGTTTACTAAAGTACTTGAATATGGATTATTGAGAATGATTTGATAGATTTGCTTGAGTCATTCAAATTCCAGCAATGCTCTTCAAAAGTTTCCATAGTGCATAGTCTGCTATTATTTCATTTATTTGTATTCTTCTAGAAAGCCATTGGTGGTTTGGGGATTGTTTAATTCCTTTGTTATGTTGGGGAGAAAAAAAGCTTTTGCCATTAGCATTTGGTTAATTTTGAAGGTATACAGAAGATGAAGCCAAAAGTCCTACATTATAGTGGAGAACTATAAAAGAGATTGCCCCTTCCTTCTATAGCTTTCCATGGATCATAGTAAAAGTGTTGAATCATAATATGTGAAAAAACCCACAATCTTCTCTCCCCAAACCTATATGTATGTATGTTTTCTTACTTCTTCATTTCACTGTGACTCCTGAAACAGCATGTTCACAAGTACCCATGTCTCAATAGTATGTGTGGTTTAGGTTGTCAGATCTAAGATTATGAGATGGATTAAAGACCTCATTTTTCTTAAATGCCGGCTGAGGTGATAACAGAATCTACTTCAGTGAGACACTTTCAGTTGTGTCCCAAGGCTCATTACTTTAGTGCTTTTAATGCCAAACATAACTAGAGCAATGAGGTGGGATTTTTGTTCTCTCTGTGACGAGATAAAATGGCTGAAGGATGAAGCTGGTCAGTGTAGTCTGTGCTTTCGGACTTGGAACTTTTCTAAGCCACATAATTTCCTCCTTGTAAACTTCTTGTCACCATAGTGGCAGTGGGTAACAATTGCTTTAAAAAGATAACTTGTTATTCAGGTTGCTTTAAAAGTTAAATGACATTTATTCATTATGTTATGTTTCACAAATTTAAGAACTAAACCCATATTCTCTTCAAAATAATCATTTTTATTGTGCCAGGTATATACTACCTCATATATGTATGAATTCAATTTTCGTCCAGTTTTCTGTTTTTTTTTTAAAAGAAAAAAAAAAAAAAAGATTAAGAGTCACTTGAAATTACATGCAGAGAAATTAACTGTAAATCTTTGCTATTACAGTGAATTAAGATTACCAAATGACCACCTTAGACAATTTTTATGCAGTTGTTTTTATGTGGTTATTGCAGAGACTGCAACTGCCACTTGAAGAAGGAATTTGAAATGCTCATCTCTTTCTTTAGACTGAAAGTGATGCTTTACACGGGATAGCTGAGTTCTCCAGTAAATTCCAGCAGGTAGCAAGGTCAATGAGATCTTTCCAGTGGAGAAACGCAGGAATATTCAGTGTGTCTGGACAGTATATTTGGAGAAAACGCAAGTCCCTCTGCTTAAAATTTGTCAGATTTCAAAGTGCTTTCAATCTGAAAGGGAGTGTCTGTATCTTCAGCTGGTTTAAATCACTGAATAGGCACTCAATGCAGTCCAGCTTTGTTGATTTTACATTAGGTGACCTTTGCAATTCCTCATATTATAGTAATATAGTTACAGAAGAAAATCATGATTTAAATAGACTAGGTAGGGAATAATCAATCGCTTGCTAGTCTGCCTTGAACTCATTGTATTAGAGTGGGGATAACCTACTGGGACACAGAGCAGAAGAGGTTATCTGATATTTTCTGCCGTTTTATTATCCATTAGCAGCCACAGGCTAAGGTCACTAGTGTCCAAACACAGATCTGAGAAACTCAGAAGAGTTTATAATCTAAGACCGGAGATGAGAAGTGGATTCAAGAAATCTCAGGATGGGGTTCATTGCTGTGGTAGGCAGTCTCAGCAGCCGGCACCTGCCTGGTGGTTTTTGCAGACTCCCTGACAATGGAGATTATTAGGAGGGTTTTGATCTCTCAGACTCTATATTAAATGTCACTGTGAAGAAGCTTATATTGCCAAATTGTTCATGGTATATTTACTTTCCAGTGTCTTCAGTTTTTCAGTCTGGCAGAAGCTTTCATGAAACTTGAGTTAATTTCAAATACATTGTTTCTAATTCGGTACTCTGGAGCCAGTATTAATATTTCATGTCCTACATGATAAAGACCTTTAGTTACCATAATTTGACTGATGGCACGTACACATTAGGCAGAGTTGCAGCTAGGAGAATAACTTTCTGCTTCTCAGAGACTGTATTAATTTTCAGTAAGTAGTATTTTCAATATTTATGTCTCTGCAGGAATAAGTCATACCACTTTATTCAGTGTGAAGTCCATCTCACAAACAGCAACACAAAACAAATGCATCACCCATAGAGACCTCGAGCAATGGACACAACAGCAGAACTGCACAGCTTTAGAGAGAATCCAGCCCTGAGATTGAATGCATTTGTGTAATGTGTAAATGTTGCCCTCGATTTTTATTGGTCTCAGTCCAGTCCTTGGGATTTTTCTTTCCTTCCATGTTTTCCCTAGAGGCTTCGATTCCAATAAAGGGTATTTTGTTTCACTCACACAGCCACTCAGTGAGCGTGACATACTTCATTTCAACAGAAAAAACAGCATTTTGTTTGGGTGTGTCAGACTTGCATACATGATTAGCTTGAGCTTTTCTAGTAAGCACAAAAGAAGATCATAGAATTCTAAAAGCTGTTGTCACGTATGACTTCCTTGTTGCCCAGGGAAAACACCGTTGTTTGAAGGAACAGCAAGAAGTTATGTGTATGATCAAACACAGTTCCCAGTTCTAAAGTTTATTAAACTGGATTTACAATGCTATAATCTTGAGAAATCATTTCTGATCATCACTGAGCATACATCTGTATTATCTTGCAGAGGTGTGCGATTACAGCTTGCACAGGCAAGCACTTATGCTTCTCACAGAATAACCTGCAACTGTAAGAAGCTCAGGCTGAACCCGAAGACTGCTGTTACAGCTATATCAGCCTTAGGGTCGGCTGCAGCAAATTTAAACCTACTTCCAGCATCTACCTGCATTGTGGATTAGAGTGCAGACGTCCTAAAATAGCAGTAAGATTGGGTCCTAACTTCTGATATGTGAGCAGACTGGAATCCTTTCCTCATAGTAGGGCCTTCTCTGTGCTTTGGACTGTCAGAGACAGGTAATTGCTGGGGTGCACAGGTCCTACCCAGGCCCCTGGCAGTGTGGGGCATTTGCTTCTGTTGTTACTTCAAGAGGGACTCGGTTGCTTGCCGGGCCATTTTGAGGAATAATACACATTACTTGATGCCTTACGGGCAGAGTGATCTGGTTACATTACTGGCAATGACCTTCATGTACAAGACCTTCTAACTTGCACCTCTCTCCATTAAAATATGCCTTTGGATTGCCTAAAAAAATAGCTAGTGTGTGTCAAACAAAGAACCGACAGTGAAGATTAACTAAGAGAGGTGAAACAATCCCTGTCAGTCATAGCATGTTTTTGTTCCACATCTCATCCTTCTGTTGTTCTCTAAGCAAAGGCTGAAACATCCTGTCCAGTTTGTTAGTTCAGTCAAGATTAAGTTTTGCATCTGTGAAAATTTTTCTTTGCTTCCTGCATCCAGGCACTGGAGCAGTGAGACTGGAGCACTGAGAGTGCTGCCCATGCTGCTGTCTCGGGCAATAGCCAGAAACTTGGCTGCTCACCTGAGCAGTGTTGCCAGCTGCTGGGTTTTCCCTGCAACTTTAGTGTTTCTTTCAAGTCAGAACTCCTTAATTCCTAATGTATATCTCAATTTGTATGTCTGCTTATTCTAACGTTCATATGGTTATTCCCAGCATGTTTCCACAGAACAAACTGCTTTACTGGGAGCTAGTATTTCTGCAGTAAACTATAATAAAGGGAGTTTAGATTCAGCTTGACATGGGATTACTTTAAGTAATTTTGGAATTCTTTTTGCCTTGTTTAAATGTTTTGTTTTTTTTTTTTTTTTTTTTAAATAATAGACCTACTTCCAGTAAGTAAACTCTCACTCACTGTTTTCTCTAACAGTGAGTTAGAGGTTCTCTAACAGACTGCCTTTTCTACTTCTCTAATTGACATGTATTTAAATTAAAAATTGGATTCATTCTTGTTAACAGCATTTCAGAGATATGCATTTACACTACAATTATGCAAGAAGTAATGCATAGCATTTTTAATTGTCTACAAACCCAAAATTCTAGTTTTTCAAAACAGATAAAACCTTCGAAAACATGAACGATAAAAGTTTAGAACCAAGAACATAAAGCAATAAAAATGTATAATTAAATAAATAGCACTTAGGAAAGAATTTCATATTTGAGCCAGGCATCATAATTTTTAAAGACCGGAGAGGTTTGAGCCTAGAAGGCATTTTGCATACACTAAGTAAATCTTTCCCTCTTTTTTAGGAAATACTGGTACTTGCTCTGCATGAGATCATTGAGCACATCACTGAGCTGTAGGCACTTCCCTGTGGTTTCTGGATCGGGCCAGAGCCCCCCAGCTTCCTGGGCTTCCAATGGAGTGAAGTAAGATCCTTCAGAGCATCGTTCAGAGTGAGAGCCTGACTTACCTTAGGGTGGGACTAGTGTCATGGGCTGAAAAGCAGGGGGACAAGATCGTTTAGATGGAGGGTCATGGATTGTCTGGTTCTTCAACATATTTTTATTGAGATGTAGGGATTGAGGATGGTAATTCCTCTTGCCATGGCACTGTGGTCTCTCCATTCCTCGAGGTGGTTGGAGCAGCTGAGTACCTACTGATGAAGAGGAGAAGGCATTGAGTATGACCTCCGTAACGTGAACCAGAAGCACAGGAGCCTTTTAATGTGCCAGATGAGCTCTTACGTAGGGAAGAAGGTGGTGAGGAGCATTGCTGCGCTCCAAGAAGAGCAAGGCAGATACCTCTGGCATCTGTCAGGCAGCAGGATGTTAAAGCATCTTGCTGCTTTTTTTTGGTGGTGCTTGCATTTCTCAGGTAATCAAGTTTTGAAGTGTAAAATTCCCATAAGAAGTTACAAGCAGAATGGAAATTATAGAAGGTCAGAGGCAATGCAATCTCTTGCGGTTTGTTCTACACATCATTTACTTTCCTTGATATATAGGCCATGCTTTCAAATGAGTTTTCCCCATGCTAGTTTTTAAAGAGAGAAGTTTATTTTCTGATCATGAAATTAAGTTTGAAGCATTTTCTGCTTGCTAATGAGATGAAACTTGTTTTACCTTTCCCCTCCTGGTGAGTACATGTAGCCAGAGGCCTTGCTAAGTGCCAATAGACTCGGTTCTTAATTTCAGCGAATTCAACAGCTTCAGAATGGTGATATGCTGTGGTAAGAGCCTTTACTGAAATATGAGGAATTTAATTGTATTAAGTTCTCACCTCATTAGATATGTTGCAGAATTTACCAGAAGTAAATGCTCTTTTCCTGGTTTCATAGTATATTCGGTGGTTAGCTTGCTGTAAGGGTTTTAATATTTTAGTTAGAACATATATATATTTTTATACATCTGTAGTAAAATGATATAGTATGTATAATTAATTATTCCTGTTCAGAGGTTCTCTTTGCATTCTTAGGTTTATTGTAGGGATGTGTAAAAAAAATTTTATTATAGTCACTAGCACTGATTTTTATTTTTATCTGTAATGCATGTTCATATTAAAGAAGGGAGTATAAACATTCCAATGCTAGTTACAACTACTACTTTCTTTTTTGAAGTTAAAACCTAGGAATCTTGAAGAATTGGTTTGTCTGAAGAAAGTAGGAAGAAAAGTTCACTAGCTATTAAGGACCAGAGTCCTTTCTCATGCCAAATTAGCAGTTCTCCATCCTTTCATCCCTACATTTGAAATTATCCCCCAAAAGTTTGGCCTGCTCTCCTTGTCATTATACTATTTGTTTTTTTGACTGAGGAAGCATACTCCCTGAACCCCTGAAATGTTGAAGGTGACACAGGTAAGTTGTCTTCCGTGCAGGAGCCCAGTTGTTTGCATCAGGACGCGTAGTCCAAGTTACTGTAGTTTGGTGGATGAAAGTCCTCGGGGGCAGGAGCCCACTGCCCACGAGAGCTGATAGGAAGACTGAGGTGAACATATCCCATGGGGATGCTCAGGAAAGGGGAGGAGTCAGGCAGTACAGCAGAAGAATATCTCCTTTCTACAAAATCTTAACAAATTATGTGAGAAAGGTGATGAAGTCCTGTAAGTTGCTTGGAGTCAGGCTTGAAGTGGAAGGTCTGAGGGCAGCTCTGCCACATAGCTGAAGAGACATGAGCAGAAGCAATTACAGGAATTGTACAGTTTACTATAAGATAATTCCTATGCAACTTAATAAAGTTGTAGCAAATTAAGGTATCTATTACTCTGTCATCCACAGAACAATAACATCATTCACCTGGGTGAGCAAGGTAGAGTAGACTGATAGCACGTGTCACTGTTTTTCTTCCGATGGTATTTCATTTCTCATGGGAAATGTTGCAGTATTAGTGTCCTCATCCCTTTATGTACACTTTTGATTGCTGTTTAGTTCATTTATAGGTGAGGATTGAAGCTCTGCTCTAAATATTAATACATTTTTCAGAATTCTCTCAACAGGTATAACGAACTTTGCTTCTAAGCCAGCTCAATGGTAGTAATGAACTAGTAGTAATGGACAGTAGTAGCTCTTGGAGTTGGACTTAGGGCTTAGAAGTTCCTGAATTGCTGGATGGGCTACTGTGTTTGGCAGCGGCCATTGCTTTGAAGAGGCATGACCACAGTCATCTTTTTCTTTTTTTTTGCCTAGTGGAAGCTGAAAATAGAAAGAATATGTGTATTTTCAAAGAGAAACATGGAATAGAGGGTCTAATCTTGTTGCAGGTTTTCTCTAGTCTTTTCTGACTGTGTCCTTCTTCCCTCCGGAGAGAAATTCAAGGCACTAAATCTGTTCACAGGGTTTTCTTTCTCTCTCTCGTTTTGACAGGGTGTTCAAGCATTCGACATAATTCCTGCTCTTGTTCAGTCTTTTTGGAATGTTAGTGATGCATTGATGTATCCTGGTTTTATTTTGCCTATTGGCTTTGGCTGGCTGTTTTCCTGGTGTGAAAAGTGAGACATATGGACATAAGCTTTGTAGTAGAGTATGAACTGTGGTTGGATCTATCAAGCATAATCAGAAATGCTGTTGCCTTTCCTGATAGTCCAAACCATGTAGGTTTATTAATTTCTTGCCCATGTTCATAGCTTAGTTAACTTTCCAGCTTCTTTTATCACAGTTGTGATAAAATTTGTTGTCTGTTGGGGTGTTTGCCCACTAACCACCGGCTGGGAAGATTTGTTTTTTCTTAACATCTCCTGTCTGTGCTACTGAAATGAATACTACAGAGGAAATGCTGGAAAGGGCAGAGATGTCCCTTTGTGAACATTTCTCTGGAAAGTAAAAGATTTATAGCAAAAGAGGATAGTATCCAGGCTGCAAGACTTTAAGCCTGTAATAAAGACTTTGATATAAGTGCGAGTGAAAGGATAATCTGATCCCAGGATTTCTGGGCTAATGTGGAATATGTGGATCCCTATATCCACACTGCTCTAAGCTGTGCTAATACAAAAGGCTGCTCCCTGACCTGGAGAAGTTCTCCTTGCATGATTTATATGTGATCTATCTGAAAAAAATATAGTGTGTTGGATCTGTGTGTGTGTGGGGGGGGTATTGGTAGCAGGGGAGAGGGCTACAGCGGTGGCTCCTAGGTGATGCTCAGTTGCCCTCTGAGCTCAAACCACAACACACAGGGACATTTTGAAAACACAGGGCCAGTATATTTCCTGTCCTGCATTTGGTTTCTTCTGCATGTTACCGCTACAATTTTGACTCCTACAGCATTTGTCAGATGGACAGCTGAAGTTTATCATACAGGATGTTTCTGTTAGTTCAAACCAGAGCTGAGCTATTACATTTTCTAATATTGTCTGTTGAGAACCAGACCTGTTGAACTACCTAGGTATCACTGCTAAACCAAGAAAGGTGGCAGAATTGCTAATCTGAAGTTTGCTCTTCGTCTTTATTAGATATAGATTGCCCTATGGGCCTATTGCCTTAGTTATAATGAGATGCTGTGGAAAAGGGAAGAGAAGTTTATAGAGGGGAGAAATTATAATCCTATTTTCTCCCATTATTTTTCTTGTCTTCTGTTCCGCCTTTCTCACACACTCATCCTAAACTGATAGTATAGTATGCTTTCTGCAAGGTTAAACAACAGATCTTCCAAAAGCAGTCTCCTGTCATGTGTTATCTGGAAACTCTATGTCTCTTTTAATTGATAATTACATGTTTGATTTTAAAAAAATAGGAATTGTTATATGTTTTTTGTTCTGTGGCAAGAAGTATAAAGGAGGATTTTAAGGCCTGAAACACCCATTGGCCTATTTAAAATTCTGCTATTGTAGTAGTTGAGGAAGAATTGTTTAAGATAGCACACGAGACAAGAGCTTCTTTATAGTTTTCTAAAATAAAAGCTTTTCTTTATTTGGAAGGTAGAACCATCTAAATAAAATCCTCATCTGTAATGGGCAATTCCAGGGATGCTGGCACAAGTGACAGATCTGAGGGACTGTCACACTAAGTACTCAAGTGTCTTCCATGTGGAAATTCAATCTTCTGTGAACTGCCATTCCATGCTATAGAAAGCTTTTTCTTTTTTTGAGATTGATGATTGTTAAAGATCATGGTAATGGTGAATGGTTGGTTGACCTGCCTGTATAATTCATGGCTTTCGCTTACACTGGATAACCTAAGTTGGCTGTCTGTAAATCAAATTGTGTTTTGATAAAGTGAGCATTTTTTCAAACTGATAATGTGTGTAAATGAACATCATGAAATCTCCATTTAGGCCAATCCAGTCGTCTTCTTAGAGGTTATTTTTTTAAAAAAGAACAATATTTATTCAGTCAGGTCACATTGAACCACACTGAACATTTGTAAGTCTATTGTTCCTTTCCACAAATTCTTATAATAAGGATTTTCCACATCTTATGCTGAAGATTAATAATTTGAGGGATGTTGCATACTTTAATATACTGACTACTTTTACAGAATTACTAACAAAACCCATCTCTGAATTTTCAGAGAATTTCCTAGTAGACCTGTTGAATGGGCTTCAAAGGTTATAGCAGAAATCGGGAATAGTCCCTAGCTAGGTTGCACTTAATAAATATATATATATTGGCATCATCAGCTATGGTCTTGTTTCTTGGAGGAAGACTTGACAGTGGTAATTAATTCTCTGACTAACCTGTCCCTGAATTCCAAGTTACAGGAGCTGCAATTTTTCTCCTTTTTTTAATTTTTTTTTTTTTTTTTTTAGAAGAAGAATCCTATTTAGTTATGGTTGACCTTTGTTACTTCCTTATAGCAGAAGTTATTTGAGAGCCAAGTTTTATTTGGAGCTAATGTATTTGATGTGTTGATAGGAGAAATTTATAAGGAAGCTTTGAAAAGGCTGTATAAAAATGATGGATCTGAAACCATTTGAGGAATTTGCTGGTGCATTCTGCTGTAGGTATTTTAAGGCTGTAAGTGACAGTGTTTGATTCAATCTGTTTTCCTTAGCTGGTAGAACTGAACACCCATATTTAGGACCCTATGATTGAGCACCCTATGACAGAGTCCCACTTGCATTGGTTTTAGGTTGTTTATTGTTCCTTGGTCTTCATCTCACACCTTTTCACATTTAAGGATGAACTGGTTGTGCAATGCTGGTAATATTGCCGTACCTTACTTTATTATTATTAAAAACAACATGGTGTCACAAGTTTATATAGGGCTTTTTCTTATAAATAAGAAATGTTTGCTTCCCTGAAGGGATCAAATTATTTACATATTTTCAATGTGTGTATATGGTATTAAGTAAGCATGTCACATACCTTCATATAATGGAAGCGAAATGCCATTGAGTTGTGTGATGCTGCTTCTGGAAAGTTGCTGGAGCTCTAGAAACCTCATTTCATCCAGCTGACTGCTTCAATCTTAGCCACAAATCCAGAGTTGAGAGGTGCAGTTATTTTCCTGTCCATCCCTTCCCTTTCCAGCAGCCGCATAAAGGCTTTTTTTACCATAACTTAATTTTGGATTTAGGTGAGTGTCTTATTCCAACCAGTAGAACATTTCAGATAGTGAAGGTATATTTATACTTGGTGTATGGAAACTTGACATGCATTCTTTACAATACAAAAGTGACTCAAAATAAGAGTACTGGTGATGTCCAGACCAATGCCTTGTCCAATATTTGTCTCACTGCAGAAGCAGATGTGATAGTGTTGTGCAGCTGTGCCAAAGACAGACATAGCTCCTCACTAACATAGGGGAGTATAAGTATCTTTGGCTATTTTACTACATGGAATTAGTGCTTCATAGTGACAAGTACAATAAAAATGCTCATAAAGTACTTTCCATGTAGGAATTAAAAAACTACTCCCTCCAGAAGAAACAAAACAAAACAACTTCCTTCTGCAAAGATAGATGCCCATGTTTTAATCCTAGAAACACTGAATAAAAAAGCTATTTTACAGACCTTTATTTGGTTTAACATTTTAATATTTAAAGATTTGTTTTAAAGCTGCTGTGTTACTAATGTATTAAAATGCCAACCTCCACATTCAGCATTCTGAACTGTTCATCATCTCTTTGCACACTGAAAAAAGAGTTTGCCACTACTATTCCTGTTGCTTTTTATAGAAGAATACAACTCTCAGCATTTTCTGTTGTTTTACTTTAAGGACAGTTCATAACATGCTGTGTGGTGTGGGGACAGGCTGGAGGGCAGGGATGGCACCCAGAGGGACCTGGCCAGGCTGGAGAGGGGGGCCCGGGCAAACCTCATGGAGTTCAACAAGGCCAAGGGCAAGGGCCTGCCCGTGGGTCGGGGCAATCCCCAGCACAAACCCAGGCTGGGCCCTCGAGGAGTGGCTGGAGAGCAGCCCCAAGGAGAGGGACTGGGGGGGTTGGTGGGGGGAAAACTGCCCGTGAGGCAGCCCCGTGCGCTGGCAGCCCAGAACCCCCCCGTGCCCTGGGCTGCAGCCAGAGCAGGGGGGGCAGCAGGGCCAGGGAGGGGATTCTCCCCCTCTGCTCCGCTCTGGGGAGACCCCCCTGCAGTGCTGGGGCCAGCTCGGGGGCCCCCAACAGCAGAAGGACCCGGAGCTGCTCGAGCGGGGCCAGAGGAGGCCACGGAGATGCTGGGGGGGCTGGAGCAGCTCCCCTGGGGGGCCGGGCTGAGAGAGTTGGGGGGGTTCAGCCTGGAGAAGAGAAGGCTCCGGGGAGCCCTTCGAGCGGCCTCCCAGGGCTTAAAGGGGGGACAGGAGAGGTGGGGGGGGACTCTGGGTCAGGGGGTGGGGATGGGATGAGGGGTGATGGTTTTATACTGCCAGAAGGCAGATTTAGATGAGATGTAAGGCAGAAATTGTTCCCTGTGCGGGGGGTGAGGCGCTGGCCCAGGGTGCCCAGAGCAGCTGTGGCTGCCCCCTCCCTGGAAGGGTTCAAGGCCAGGTTGGACGGGGCTGGGAGCCCCCTGGGCTGGGGGAAGGGGGCCCTGCCCGGGGCAGGGGGTGGCAGTGGGGGGGATTTAAGTTCCCTTCCAACACAAACCATTCCATGATTCTCTCAAAGCTGGGTTCACCACCTCCAGAAAGTTCTCTTCAGAGATGCTTTCCTTGTATGTAAAGGGGCAAAATTTTACAAAAGCAGCACATTGTCATCTTTTCTTTGTGTGATTTGCTAGCATCAAATCAGTTTCTTCTCAGGAATGCAAAATAAAGTTTCTTCCCTTATGACTTTTTCAATTGCATGTGCCAGTTTGTGTTCATTCATGTCCTTGGGCCTTAACACTGGCCTTGGGGAGTTGTCAGACCCATGAACCTGCTGACCTCAGCTCACCTTGCACTTGTTTGAGAATGTGCAACGTCCAAAGCTGGCTGACACTTAAGCGTGTCCTCCTACAAAGACTTGACTATCTATTAGTTCCATTGCACTCCCTATGTGTGGTGTGATGTTACTATTTATGTCCCACCATAATGGCATCTGCAGAAATGGTCAAGTTACTGCATATACAGAGTGCCAAAGATGACTCCTGTCTCCAGTATTAACCATTGGTTGCTGTTTAGACAGGATCTGCATTTAAGTTTCTTCTGGGTGTGTTCAAGCAAAGGAATACTTTATTTCTGTAGCATTCCATACCAGCTGTGAAGTGTGTTTTAGACTTCTAACATAGCTGTATCATTAGTTTTAAAGGCTGTATAAATTCTTATTTTGTAAGAGTACTCATAGCTCTGAGACCTTTCTGCCCATGTGCAATTCTAGCCTTTGCTTAATTTGCTCCCTGCTGGCCTTACCACTGTGATAGATGGCAAGGAGATAGTGTCAGAAGGCTCCGGAAATCATTTGTTTCTAAATTTCTTTATCAGAGTGGAACATCTTTAGTGTTTGGATCCAATACTCATTTTTTTTCCTTTGAGAAAAAGATAAGTTTTGAGTATACCACATGTAATTCTCAGTGTCTGCTGCTAAAAGACTTCTCAACAAACAGATGTGTGCAATTAAAGGATGTCTCCTTACCTTTGGACTTACGTGATGCTGAGGAGATGTATTTGCTGTTCCCGTGGGCTGCAAGGGCAGCAAATACTTCTGACCTTTCCTTAAACAGCAGCTGGTGATGCCAGCTCTGAGCGTGTGGCTGGGTTTCTCTTCTGACCTGTTCTCAGCAGGCCCTGAAATCCTGCCGAGAGCATATCGCTCATCCTGACAGCAGCAGTCCGTTGCCCCAGTCTGTGTGTGAGGGAGGTCACAGAGACCCTTCAGATAAGAAAAGATGGCAAGGTCCAAGGGCTCACCCTGTGGAATTACAACTGAGCTAAAAAATGTTTTAATATTGACTTCTTAATGACTTGAAATTCCAAGGAGAGTTGAAAGATTTCTGAAATCCCCCAAACAAGAAGGTGTGTTGGACATGGATGTCAACACCTCGGGCTCATATTCTGCCTTCATTTTACATGTAGAAATACAAAAGAGGTTAATTTTGATCACAATTTGAATATGGTTCTGTACAAGATACACGAATGAATAATAGGGTTTTTTTGTTTTGTTTACATGGAAGAATTAAATTTCTTGTGACCTTCTGAGTAGAGAAAATTACTTAGGTGAGTCTTGTGCTCATTTCATCCCTCAAAAATATTACCAATTTATTTAATTAAAAGTCTGTATCATTGTTAGAACAACTTAGATTTCTTTTACAAGTGAGGGAAATTGGAATGAAAACAAATGTGAGATTGAAATAAGCACCTGTGAGTGAGTCAGCAGGGTGACATATTTTCAAGGAAGGATAGGTTTGAATAGCAAAACCTACAGAAGGAATAAAGCAGGCAAGTCATATCTAGCTGTAATACTTTTTTACCCTACAGTCACTTCAAGAGAAAGTTGTCTCTCTTGTTCTGTTAACACAACCTTATGTTAAACACACTGCTATGTTAACGCAATCAGTTTAAGAAAAAGTTGTCTCGCCTGTTAGGTGGAAGGTTGGACACTAATACTCTGCTTTCTGATCCGCTGATTTTGTAGTTTGCCCTTAGGCAGAATGTAAGATATTCCAGCTTTGGCAGCCCAGGTGAGGTGGGTTCAAGCCTACAACAGCGTCCCTGAAGCTGACACTGAACAGCGCTTTACAGCACTCCCAATTTGTAAGAGCTGCTTTTGGACTGCTGCACATTTTGTTTCCATGCACAGAGGTATCTCATACAACCAGTCAAATTTTATGTTCCTTTTGCAGCAATTGGCTTTGTCTCAGTCTTTTGTGCAGTAAGATTGTAGACCACATGGACCCTATTAATCTCATCAGTGTGCTTTACACTCTCTTCTTTAAATGATTTTTTGCCAAAAAACCCTTCTAACTTTCTCAGTCTTCCTGAGCACAAGAAAGGGTACGGGATACTACAATCTGCCAACAGTTAGGAGAAAACCACAAAGCATAAATAAAGTAGGCAAATTTAAGATGGATGTCATAAAAGACAAATTTATATTTTACAGGTTCTGTAAATGTTTTGTCTTTCCTGTGGCTAGCACTTTTATACAGAGATGTTATTTTTTAAACTAATAGCAAGTACCAAGCTTAGTAGACTTTAAAAAAACCTCATGCTTCTGTGAATCAGCCTTTTCTACATTCACATTTTTCTATCCCAGTACATCCAGGAGAAGATAAGATGTGACAGTTGGTTCGGAGTGGAATGGGAAATAGTGTCTGTCTAGTGTGGCTTCCTGAAGATGAATATTCTCTAAATAAGTAATAAAGCTGAAATGGCTGTAACTTGCTGTCATGAGTCTGGTTATTGATAGTTTCTGCCACGTGAGCTTAGATTTTGCTGTCTTCATATTGAAATGGTTATTGCCATAGGGGTTTTGTTTTTTTTTTTTTTTTTTTTTGTAGATTTTTAGATGGTTTTGTTTGTTTATTTTGATTGCTAAACTTGACTATTACTTGTCTTTCATTTGGAAGAGTTGCTGTTTCTGACAAGTCTTGGTAAAAGTTATAACAACTAACGCTGAGTTAAACTCATGTGCTTCTATAGGCTGTTATACTGAGTCTTTAAAAACTCCATGAGCATTATCCTGACAGGGTAGTTATTTCTTATTACAGTGTACTCCAAGACAAGAGTTGACATTACAGTTTAAGAGAGGTTATTATAATTTACTGCATCATATATAACTTTGCTAAGCAAAATATTTGTCTATAAATAATGACATTTGGCTTTCTGTGGTGCTGAACCAATGACAAATAATAATAGCTGTCCTTTTGTTTGCAAAAATTTTTTTCATGCCTTCAATTTTTTTATGAAGCTTATCCCAATTTGTCTCCTTCCTCAGCTACTTGGAATAATTAGTTCTAAAGCTTTATGTAAAACCAAGTACAGCTGTGACCTCCATTCTTGATCAGCTTCCTGACACTGCCCTCTTTTTTTACTTAAGGAAAAACATGTGTGTGAATGTATCTGCATAAACATTAGTTAAATATTGCAGTTGTAGATTCCTCCCCCCGCCCCAACCCGTTGCTATGCAGCTGATAAAGTGAGCAGGCGTTTCAGACAACCCCAGGTCGCAGCATCCCCAGGCAGTCTTTGCTTCAGGCTCATTTACATGCTGTAGGGAAAAAAATAATAAAAATGTAAAAGTAAGTAAAAGCTGGAAGAGAGCAGTGGCGGTGTTTAACATCCTAATAACAGACAGGGCTGGACCCAAGCATTAGAAACGCTTTATATGCATTAAATGAAAATCATATATCTGTATTTGGTTGATGGCCAGCAATAAGAATGGGAACTTCTTATGCTGGTACCTGTTATCCATTTAAATATAAGGTGTTGTCGTGGTTTAGGCCTGGTTGGCAGCCAACCACAATGCAGCAGCTCTCTCTCCCTTCCCCTCTGGCAATGAGAAGGGACAGAGAGCCAGGCTTGGGGTTCGAGATAGGACTGGGATGGGGGAAAATCCCCCTTTTATGGTCATGAGCAAAAGGCAGACTTGTTAGGGGAAGAAAAAAAAGAACATACATTTATTACAGACAGTAACAACACATAACAGAGTAGGACAGTGAGAAGCATTGCCACATCTTGAGAACACCTTCCCCCCACCCCTCCCTTCTTCCCGGGCTCAGCTCTGCTCCCGATATCTCTACCTCCTCCCCCAGTGGTGCAGGGACAGGGAATGGGGGGTGCAGTCAGCGCTGCCACTTTCTTCATCTTCGGTGAGGGGAGTGTCCAGAACTTGTTCCTCCTGCTCCATCGTGGTCCCCCTCTCACAGGAGACAGTCCTCCACAAACTTTCTCCAACATGAATTCCTCCCATGGGCCACAGCGTTCCCCACACTGCTCCGTCATGGGTCACTAACTTCCTCCGACTGGATTCCCTCCCACGGCTGCAGCCCTTCCCGAGCTGCTCCGGTGTGGGACACCCCCACATGCTGCAATCCTCCCAGCGCTGAATTACAGCAGCGGGGCTGCCTTTTCCCATGAGACCCTGGCCTTCTTCGGGCACAGCACCTTGATCAGCAAGCAGAAGCCACAGGCAATAAATCAATGTCTGCTCCACCGTAGATCTCCATGGGTGGCAGGGGGGTCAGCCCTGCCGTCTCACCACAGGATACAGGGGGGTCTCTGCTCTGGCACACCTCCCCCCTCCTTTCTTCCTCCGTTCCTCCACTGACCTTGGTGTTCATGCAGCTGCCCCAACTCCTCCTCACCAGTCCCACTGCCCGTCACCACGTCCCTTCTTAAATACATTATGGCAGAGGCACAACTGATGGGCTCAATTTCCCAAACAGAAGTGGAGCTGACGTGGAGCTGGGGGAGCTTCGAGAAACTTCTCACAGGAGGCCTCCCCGATAGCCCCCTCCCCTGCCACCAAAAAACTCCACCACTCACTCAACCCAGGACAGGTGTGTGTATCACCATTCAGGATCTTCAGCTAAATATATTAAATAATAAAAGGGGAGAGGCAGACATCTTTTGCTAGAAAAGTCTGGGAAAAACAAAAGGTGTATGAGTAGAGCATGTGCCTTTTGTCTTGTGCTCTGTTGAAGTGGCTATGCAGTGACCAAAAGTGCGTAGGGCATCAGGTGCCATCTGTATTACTTTACCTTTTTCCCTCTCGATTGATGTTTTGGGATGATTGGTCTACATAGGAGCACAGCAAATAAGAAGTAATAATTTCAGGTTAATGAAATAGAAGTTTCTAATGTCATTGCTGAATCAGTTGTCTTGGCAGCTTTATCATAGCTGCTTCATTTCTGAGCGGCGGCAGAGTCACAGCTGGGTGAAGAACAACATTTTGGGTTGTGTTGTGGTGCCCCAAGAAGCCAGAAGTGCCATTCGTTGCCTTCTGTTTTCGCCAAAGCAAAAAGTTACTGAAAGGATTGACTACACTCTTGCCCCCTGGAAAATAATATCCATGTAAATAGTGGTGCTGGTACTCAGTGCTGTTGCACTGAGTGTTAGGTCCAGCCTCGTTGCCTTCAGTGCTACTGGTTCTTCCTGCTTGTTTCAGTGCTTTTATACTCTTTCTCATCCTACTGACATTAATAATAATGGCACTGAAAGAGGAAGGAGCAATTTGAGAGCAGGATTACAAGTGAGCACAGCAGTGATAAGCTTCTGGACATACTCGCTCCTCAGAGTTGGAGCTGGGGATCAGTAGGGTGAAACACAGGTCACATTCAGTTCTTGCACAGAAGAGCTGTGCCAGCTGCAGAGTGTTGGGAGAGAAGGAGGAGACGCCAAAAGCAGAAAAGCTGGCCTGTTAGGGTGGAAGAGGAGGAGGGCTTCATTGCAGTCTAAGGATTCAGGGCTGATGCCTTCTTCTTTGTGCGTCCCTGGGAGTCGTGATGCCACAGGCAGTCCTGAAGTAAGGGTCAGTCTGAGCCTGTGGTTCCTCGTCGCTGTCAGATGGTAGCATATCCCTTCTCTGGCATCTGGGAGAGCAAGCAGGTTTATGGTGCTGTACCTGGTGCGAATTGGTGAGGAGGAACAAATCTGCATTTGGACACGTCACAAGTTGAACAGCAGTCTGTAAGGTATCTACATACTAGGGTTTGTTTAAGAACCTAATGACATTAGAGTTTTTATCCTACTTGATTATCTCACACACTTACCCCTGTGAGCCACCCTTAGCCCAGTATCATGTTTATTAGCTCTTGGCTATCCTTCAGTTCAGGCAGCTCATGGGAATCTTGGGCAGAAAGTCATTTGTTCACACTCTGTAGTTGCACTGTTACCAGCCCTGAGCATTACCAGCCACCGTCCCTGGGCACCCCATAATGTTTGTCTTCATGGATCTCTCCCCACCTCTAGGTTCTTCCTGCGCTGCCTGCATCTTTCCTTTAGCCAGGATGATTGTCACGTTCTTTCCAGGGCCCAAACCCTTGGTTTTCCTGGCCTGAACAGGCTATGTGCAAAGCACACATGATCAGCTTTTAATCTGTGGTTCCATCTCACCTCTCGTTATTAATAGGAGGATTCAGGACATGTTGACTTTGTTTAATCACAGTGTTATCAAAATTTACCAGCCCTTACTGATACAGATAGCAAGTTAAAAGGCATCTGCTTGGGAGTCAAAAGTTCCGTTTCACTTTCATGCACACCCCCACACAATTATGTGCTGGCTGTCAGTATGCACTATTTAAACTATTTGAAGGACCTCATGCTGCTACGTGTACAAATATACTGAGAGCTGCCGCTATCTTGTGGCACTGTTTTATTTTCCTTTGCCCACTGTTGCACAGCCTAGATGGAGCCCATTCAACAAGTGGGCATAGTTAATTAGCTGGGGTATAATTCTTCTTATACTGGACAGTTTGCCAGCCTGTGTACAATCTTGTAACAAATTGTACCTTTTAGAGTAATATGATTTCTTTGCATTGGTGGGTCAATTCCAGGCTGATTCCCTCTGGCTTAATGGAGCATGGGAACACTCTTGAAGCGCTTGGCTGACAAAAGGGGAAGATGGATGTGTTGTGGCAGAAACCACTGTTGTTGCAAGAGAAGCTCAGACTGTCCCTGGTCTTTTTCTTCCTGCCCTTCTCAGCCCCTGCTAGGACAATGGGAAGCTGTTCTTCAGTGCTGGAGCACTTGGGCTGTGCTCTGGGGCTGAGTTAAAATCCAGGTGGCTTTTGGCATTTGTCATTCAATCTGAGCGAGAGTTTCAGACCCACTGCCTTCCCTTATCAACTTGGGTTTGTCTATCTGCTGTAGTTTGGAAGTGCTGATGGTTGCCCTTTCAGTACACTCCACAGGGCCAGGACTGGCAGTGCAGGTTGAGACATAGGAAAAGAATGAATGGATGAAGAGCAGATGACCACAGACCACGTGGCTGCCAGAGCACTCCAGAAACGTGGTGACCAGGAATTTGGAAAGTTTTAAGTGAGAATTGTATCTGTTTGGGAAGGCAATTGTTGCTGGCAAAAAGGAGCAAATGTGCAAGTTAATTTATATGGCATTACTGAGGAAGGATAAAACAGTGGTGAGACTCTCTTTAGACACGGAGTACTTGCTGATGCTAGGACACACCGTCTAAACTTCATGGTGTGCCCCACACTCCTGATCCCTTGATGCTGTAGCCTGGAGAGCCTTTCTGAGCACCCTGTAGCTCCTTGCATGCTCTGGATTTTCCATCCAAAGGGAACTAGATTGGGAAGAGAATTGAATGCAGTTGTGTGCAGTGTTGTGCACCTGGGAGCCAGGAGGTGCCCTTGGCCCTCCAGATTTAGCTCTTGAGAAGAGTAATATTTTGGAAGAACAGGAGCCTACGAAGCTGAAACAAATCTTGTGTTTGATGCTGTACTTGCTGAAGAAAATATGTAAATCTTCTGAGACTGTGAAACAAGACTGTCTATGGTGAGAATACGGCAATGGTAGAGGATCAGTCTGTCTGTGCTTGGTGTAGATTGATGTATACTACAAAAAGTTAAATATGGTTTCTTGATTCTCATTGCACCTATCTAGAAATAATTTTACCGAGGGATGTGTTTGATTTTACATGTGATCTCACAGTGAACACGTATACAGTTAGGAATGACATACCAACTATGGTGATGACACATAATAAGACTGTTTGGTGTGAGTTTTGCTGAAGAGTATAATTTTAAGCACATTATATAGCAGCCAAGGTAGTTGCAATCTAATGATTATGTGGAAAATGTCACAATTCAGCAGCCAAACAGTCAAATTCAGAAAGCTCTTTGGCACCACTAAATTTTGATTGTTCAGAATGGGCATCATCACCTGCTGAAATGTTAATTTAAAAGACATTGCCTCGCTTTACAGGCACTGTTGCTAAAATATACACATGTGCAGAAATACATCATGATGACTATTTTTACCTTCTCTGCTTGCAAAGGGATGTGTATACATGTCTGTGACAAAAACAGATGGGAAGAAAGTACAACAGTGTCTTCTGGTGTTTTCCACTGTCCAAGAGGCGACGATGATCTCCAGGTCTCATCAAACCTCAATTAATCAGCTATTCTCTGGATTTTAAGTAAGGACCAACCCACAGAGAACAGAAGATACCTTGAGTCTTTTCCACAGAATGGAGGGAAAATAAAGATGGTCAGTCATTCCAAAGGCTCTAGCAGGATGGGTTGTAGCAAAACGACTGGCTAAACAGCATTGGGTATAGTAGTGGTACTTGGAAAATCCAACTCTGAACCTGAGAGCTCCTCATACATACACACTCTAACAGGAGTCACTTACATACCTTTCCCTGTAAAGCGGAGATATTACTGTAACTGGCTCTGTAAGAAGTGACCACCAAATGCTACAAAAAGGTGAGTTGCCCTGCTGCAGCATGTTCTGTGTGTTGTTTGTCAGGCCAGGCGGGGAGGGAGGTGCTTCTGCTGCTGGTTTGCACTTGCCATCGCCTCCTCTCTCAGGACATACTCACATCTGAAGTAACGGTGGTTACTGCACTACACGGACACGTAACTCTGTCACTGGAGCCTGTGGTGTTTCTTAACTCCCTTTTTGTTACCAATTCATGTAGTTTCAGCAGCTCTAGAAGGTTTGACCAGCCTGCTCTGAGGCAAGAAAAGCATGCTGTCATGTCACAAACATGTGCATTGAACTTCCTGACTTTAGTGGAAGTCTGCACCAAGTTAACATGCCCATGGCAATTTCACATCCAGTGCCAAAGAGTTAATGGCAGGCTGCTTTTCTAGCTAGCCGTTTCTCTTTCTTCTGCCATTTACTTTGGATTCACTAGAATTTTTGCTTTTGAACAATACAGCAATATCTGAAACGATATCATCAAAATCTGTCTGTATCTATCTGTCACTGATGTGCCAGGCCTGATATTATAGAGCAGGATTATCAAAATTAAAAGTTACGGTCAGGATTTGAACTGTGAATAAACTTTGCTTAAGTACATCCAAGTTCTAGAGAGATGATGTTTTATACCAGTACCACAGGAAACCCAGTGTTTCCTTGTAAGTTGTGAGACAGCAGTCTCAAGCTGGCCCTTCAGAGGTAGAGCTGGAGAACAACTCCCAGCTATAGAGACCTTAAAAGAAAGGATCTAGTAGTCTTTTTATATCAGTGCTTTTACTTTGCATTGTACTGCTTTTATTATAGTATTCAATAAAAATTTCCATGCAGCGTATTTTCAGTAAAATAAAATGTGAGGAGTTAAAAGTTCCTGTCAACTTGTGTTCACAGTGACTAGACACTTCCCAGATCATTGGTATTCATGTGTGTTTCAAACTGCAGTTTTGTATATTGTAATAATATCATCTTGAAATACGCCTTAATTTTGGTATGTAATAACTCTGAGAAATACTTGGTGAAAAATATGTTCTATCATTAGAGGTTGATAGTTTATAAAATGAATACTACTTCCATAGTAATCGCTGATATATTTAAATAGGTGATATGGCTCCATGTTCAATTATATTGAAACACTTACCCTGAAACACTATAGGTCAGCTGGGAACATTAGTGCCTATTTGCGTTTCTTTCAGGATGGCCCAGTCAGTCACTTTGATATGCAGTATTAACACTTCTCTTGGTTGGAGCCTGGTTGGCAGCCAAACACCACGCAGCCGCTCACTCCTCCCTTCTCTTCCAGTGATGAGCAGGGACAAAGGAGCCAGGCTTGGGGTTTGAGATAGGACTGGGAGGGGCAGATCAACCATTGTGGTCACGGGCAAAAGGCAGACTTTTTCGGGGAAGAAAAAAAGAACATACACTTATTACAGACACTAACAACAACACTCAGCAGAGTAGGACAGTGAAAAGCGTTGCCACATCTTGAGAACACCTTCCCCCCACCCCTCCCTTCTTCCCGGGCTCAGCTCTGCTCCCGATATCTCTACCTCCTCCCCCAGTGGCGCAGGGGCAGGGAATGGGGGGTGCAGTCAGTGCTGCTGCTTCTGCCATCTGCGGTGGGGGGAGCTTCTGGAACTTCTCCCCCTGCTCCAGCATGGTCTCACTGTCACAGCAGACAGTCCTCCACAAACTTTCTCCAACATGAGTCCCTCCCATGGCTGCAGCCCTTCCCGAGCTGCTCTGGCTGGGACACCCCCGCATGCTGCAATCCTCCCAGCGCTGGACTACAACAGCAGGGGCTGCTTCTTCTCACAGGGTCCTGGCTGCCTTTGGGCACAGTCACCTTGATCATCCAGGCAAAAAGCACAGGCCATAAATCAGTGTCTGCTCCACCGTAGATCTCCATGGGTGGCAGGGGGGGCCACCCTGCCGTCTCCCCACAGGATACAGGGGGGTCTCTGCTCCGGCACACCTCCCCCCTCCTTTCTTCCTCCGTTCCCCCACTGACCTTGGTGTTCACGCAGCTGCCCCAACTCCTCCTCACCAGTCCCACTGCTCCTCACCACGTCTCTTCTTAAATACGTTCTCGCAGAGGTGCAGCTGATGGGCTCAGTTTTGGTGCAGAGGTGGAGCTGACTTGGAGCTGGGGGAGCTTTGAGAAGCTTCTCACAGGGGGCCACTCCTATAGTCCCCTCCCCTGCCACCAAAAAACCCCACCACTCACTCAAACCCAGGACAAGCTGTTACTGATTGAATAGCATCTCTGCATACAATTGCATCTGCTGTGAAAACCTGGAATGCTTTATTTGGCCTTGTTCAATGTTGTTCAGTAATTGCTAAACTGAAGGTTGAATGGGAGTTCAGTTTTAGAAGTAGGAAAGGGGAATATTAATAGTACTGTTTTATTTGGTTATTTTTCATAGCTATAGTTTTAGGTTAGTATATAATCACTTTTTAAAGTGTGATTCCAAAAGTTGCATTTATTAATGTTCTACTGCTGCTGCAATGTAGAGTGTATATGAAGTCACTCAGTGGTAGTGTATCTAAACTGAGTTTAGCGTTCAGCACTAAAGGCAGATTGTTCATCAAACTGGATGCAAATTTACTTTGCTGGCCAAAGCTCCATGTTCCTTCTCCTCACCAGCAGTCCTGCAAGTCAGCTGTATGCAAATAAATATTGTTCATCACCTGGCCTGACACACATTTCATAACCTTACACAGACAGTCCTCATTTATAGATATTTTTCCTAAATTGTATTTCTGCCTGATTTCCTATGTGTTTGATGTTTGTCGTGGTTTGGGCCTGGTTGGCAGCCAACCACAATGCAGCAGCTCTCTCTCCCTTCCCCTCCGGCAATGAGAAGGGACAGAGAGCCAGGCTTGGGGTTCGAGATAGGACTGGGATGGGGAGAAAATTCCCCTTTATGGTCATGAGCAAAAGGCAGACTCGTTAGGGGAAGGAAAAAAGAACATATATTTATTACAGACACTAACAACACATAACAGAGTAGGACAGTGAGAAGCATTGCCACATCTTGAGAACACCTTCCCCCCACCCCTCCCTTCTTCCCGGGCTCAGCTCTGCTCCCGATATCTCTACCTCCTCCCCCAGCGGCGCAGGGGCAGGGAATGGGGGGTGCAGTCAGCGCTGTCACTTCCCTTACCTTCGGTGAGGGGAGTGTCCAGAACTTGTTCCTCCTGCTCCATCGTGGTCCCCCTCTCACAGCAGACAGTCCTCCACAAACTTTCTCTGACATGAATTCCTCCCATGGGCCACAGCGTTCCCCACACTGCTCCGTCATGGGTCACTAACTTCCTCCGACTGGATTCCCTCCCACGGCTGCAGCCCTTCCCGAGCTGCTCCGGTGTGGGACTTCCCTGCATGCTGCAATCCTCCCAGTGCTGAATTACAGCAGCAGGGCTACCTGTTCCCATGAGACCCCGGCCTTCTTCGGGCACAGCACCTTGATCAGTAAGCAGGAGCCACAGGCCATAAATCAGTGTCTGCTCCACCGTAGATCTCCATGGGTGGCAGGGGAGGCCGCCCTGCCATCTCACCACAGGATACAGGGGGGTCTCTGCTCCGTCACACCCCCCCCCTCCTTTCTTCCTCCGTTCCTCCACTGACCTTGGGGTTCACGCAGCTGCAGCAACTCCTCCTCACCAGTCCCACTGCTCCTCACCACGTCCCTTCTTCAATACGTTATCGCAGAGGCGCACCTGATTGGCTCAATTTCCAAACAGAAGTGGAGCTGACGTGGAGCTGGGGGAGCTTCGAGAAGCTTCTCACAGGGGGCCTCCCCGATAGCCCCCTCCCCTGCCACCAAAAAACTCCACCATTCATTCAACCCAGGACAAATCCAAAGTGCAAAAGCTGCTGACTCTTGAAACCTTCTCATCCTAGGCAAACCCATATGGCCCCTGAATGGCATCTCATTGCTCATTCTCATTACTGGTAACTGGAGAAACTGGCCGCTACCTGTCCTTGGCAACTGCTTGGAGTGGCTGCCTGGAAGCGGTGGTGTCTGAAAACACAGGTTAGGTACCATCTAGTGCCTGTAACACAGGATAGGAGGGAAAGAGTCTTACTGCTAAAGTCCAGTAAAAAAATAAACAGGACTTAATGGGCTGAAATGGCTTAGGAAAAGCTGATGGAATATTATGGTTGGGGAGGCAGTATAGATTCATTAGTCTTAGAAAACAAGCAGCTTTGCCAGCCATCAGTACATTTGATACCACCAGAAATCCCCTGCTGAGTAGATGGGCTTACTGCCGAGATCCAAGCTTACTGTGCTTCAAAATAGAAAATGCGCTTGGGAACAAGGGAGGTGATTTCTTTTTTGCCCAAAGGACATGTTAAGATTTCAGGCTCTCTTTAGGTGCAGATAGCAGATTCCTAACAAATCATACTTTGGGAAAAAACAGTGCCAAATTTCTGTGCATCCCTAAGAAGTGTAATCCAGGTCAATTTAAAGGTGGAAGCAATTTATCGCTGGCTTTTGCACCACAGGGTAGTGGTATCTGGCCCTATCATTCCTGCATTCCCCTGAGGTAGCAGAATCAGTGTTGGTGAGGTGCAATGATATACGTGTGTTTTGCACACCTGTGAAGGGCTGCCTTTGTGAACCACTGGGACCAGAGGAATTGCTGCAGCAGAGTGACAATGGTCCCTCAGCCTCTCTGTCAGGGTTGGGTTGGTCTGCAAGGCACCACGTGTTGGAGAGGCAGTTTGTTGTGGTAGTTTAGCGTGTTTACCATCTCTCTAACTGCCTTATTCCAGCTGTGAGAAAATTTGAATATACCAAGGGAGCAGTGACTATACTTTGTGGCTAATTTCACTCATCACATACACTGCATCATAACCTCAGTACTGGGCTATTGGCTGAAACCCAAAGGATGCTGAATCTTTGTTTGACATCAGTCTCTGACTACGGCAGACAGAAATGCCAGTCCTGAGGTTTTTTTTAGCAATGCTGAAGGTAGAAGTTTCAAGAAGTTTCTTTGCTGTGTCTGCTGGAGGAAATAAAACAATGCCGCAACAAACCCTAAGATACAGATTAATGTTCATGAACTGAGAAGGAACACAAAAGTTACTTATCTAAGTTAGTCCTCGATTCTGAACTTCCTTCAGTCCTCTACCGAGGTCACAGAAGAAGATACAATGCCAGAGCAAGGATAGGAATGAAATCTCTACTCTCCCTTTTCCAATCCTAAGGTAAACAAAATGTGCTGCTGCAAGGAAAGAAGAGATGGCAGAGGAAGGACTTGAGGATATAATGCTGTTGTCTGGTGGCTCTTTCTTACAGCCAGACACACAAAAAAAGTGTGACAGCATTGTGTTAACTTGCAGTTACCCTGCCTTCTGCTCACTGAAAGCTTTTTCTTCCAGCGTTCCTTAATAGAGAAATTGTAATAGCTTCTTGCAGTCAGCAGTATTTCTCTGCAGGAGATGTGGTGAGACTTTCAGTTTCCAGAATAAACAAGCAACTTTTATGTATGTGACCAAGGCCATTATCAGAAGACTTTGAGGCTAGGAAGGTGGAGAAAGGGTTGTGAAGATATGCTTGATGAAACTCAGTCATTTATGTCACCATATATTTAACATAATTGTTCCTGAAGGCTGTGAAAACCCTGAATTATTTCATATCAAGTTTACTCATTATATAGGTTATTGGTAGTGCCACGTTTAATTTGCTGGAAATAAAAGTGCTGTGAGAAAAGATGTAGTTTTCACATTCATGTAATCTTGATTTGTATCATGGATATATAAATACATATATAAAAATTGCAGTGCAAGCATTGACTAAGAGCCTTAGATACTTCTTGACACAGTGTAAACACCTTGTGTGACCTCAGTAGCATGTTTTTTAATCAAAATGTCCTACAAGTACAAGCTTTTAGTTCCAATTACCTATATTTTCAACATCTTACTTGAAAATACATAAAAGAAAATAGAAATTGGAACCTTGTTTTGCAGTCCTTGGTAATCTGAAAGCTTTTGTAAAGCTGATGATGAGTGTGACCAAAGAGAAAACAGATGAAGTTGGAAAGACTGTATGCACACATCCTTTTGTCTTCCATTGCATTATGGCATCATTCTTAGATTTTGTTGGATTTTAAGACCACTCAACAGACAGCATTATAAAATTGAGGATGCTTTTACTTTAGTGTTTCATTTGCATGCTTTCTGACCTCCCAAACTTCCTCTTTCAGTATATCTATCGCAATGTGATTTTTGAGGGGGTTCTTGTATTTTCCTCTGTGCTGTGTGATCTCTCCTCATCTTGGTTCAATGATGCAGTAGGTCATATTTGCTGCAGTTCCTTTTCTTTCATCATAAACCAATTTGAAGCGCAGCAGAGACCCCGGAGTGCCTGTGGGATTGTGTAAACAGAGCTTTGTGCAGTGCGGAGAGCTCGGGGCACAGGGGGCAGCTCCTTCCCTCGCCCTCAAATCCTCAAGCAGTGCGAGGCTGAGAAACCCGAGCGGTGAGGGGGGCTCGGTGTCAGCCCTGCCACTCGTTCCCCTCGGGTCCCTCCTGGCACTGCAGTTTTGGGTTGAGATATCTTGCAACTGAAAGACTTGGAGCATTGCTCTAAAGCAGTAGGGCTGAAAATGAATGAGCAAATATTATCTAAGGCATCATCTTCTGGAAGTAATTACCTCCTGATTCTATTAGGAGTCAGCTGTGAAATACTGGTTTTAATGTTAAGATCTTTGGGCATATTCATTTGTCCTCCCTGAAATAATACCTAATAACAGTAGCAGTCCAAACCTGAAATCACTGAAGGAGGAGTGATCAAATGCATTAACTAGTTAGAAACCCATTTCTTCATAGCTATTAAGTTATAATAATTAGATATATTTAATGTTTTTGCTGGCTCTAAAACATTTTCTGTCTAAGGAGGCTTGCCCTTCATGTCTTTGCAAAGTTCCTAACTGACCTCTGTCCACTTGAAGTTCAGTGTATCAACACGTTTTTGTGGCTGGGAAGGCTGTAGTTGTGTGGCAGGTAATTAAATATCATTAATGGGAAGGTTGCTTAAGGTTCATGTATGCCATAATTCCACACTATCTTGCCCATGCAGACATTTGCCCTGCAAGATATTGAAAATTTTACGGTGTTCCTCTCTAGGAGTCAACCACTGTGAGTGAGTTATGTGTTCATTTCTGCAGGGGAGAACGAACAACATTAGTGTGACTTTGGATAGCACTTTCATTTTCAGAATGACGTATCCTTATCTTTTGAAGTTTCTTCTGTACAGATCTTTGAAGCGTATGTGAAACCATTCAGATTGTGTTTTATAATACACCTTTGTGAAAACAAATGTTTGTAAACATCTCTCGCTTTTAAGGCTGTAAGAAGTAAGCTACTGCACATGTTATAGCCACTGTATTACTTATAGGTCCTGCTGTCTTCCCCTTTTATCTTCTTACTTTTACCCCAGCTCTTATACATTGTTTTGGCTCAGATTGGTAAAGACTCTTGCATGCACAGAGGAAGTTGGGTGTAGAAAAAGTGTGTGCAAAAGGAAATCTAGGGATCCTGGAATTAGGTGGGTGCTGATATTACTTATTTTCACTCATAGGCTACTGATGAGAATTAAATTGAGGTCAGACCTGGGCATAAAGATGTATTTGATATTGTTGGTGTTGAGAGTATATACAATTAATGCCTGACCTTGGCCTGTTTCCAAGCAGCAGAGCAGATAGCATTATCTTTGCGGGTTCAGCAGTGAAAGCTGCTCTCCTGCTCCAGCACCTGAGGGGGAGAAAAACATTTTCAAAAGATGCCTACCGACTGTGCAAACAGGTTAGTGGGAGGCTTCTTGGGTCTGTCATTCATAACATTATCATGGTGTATCCTGTTTGTTTTATCCTTCAGCTCCCAGTTTCTGAAATCTTTCCCTCTGGTAGCCGTAAACTTAGCCCTAAGTGATTAGCTTTCTCATTTCCAGCCTCAGTGGAATCATTTCTGCTTCATAGCCGTTTGTTATTGTGCGAAATAAACAGAAAAGGTGAGCTTGAGTAGCACCTCCTCTTCTGTGATATTTATTCCAGGAATATTTATAGCCAGCAGCCGTATACAGTGTCGGACTTGTGATACTCTTACAATAGAGGGGCACTTTTCCCCATCTTTTCAAAAGCCTCTGGCATACCTCTTTCAATACAAGTGCAGTGTTTCTGAGTGTGTGTAGTCAGCACAATGATATAATTTCTCTTTATATCCTTTCCTCATACATCCTAGAATTATGTCTGCCTTTCTCCGTGTCACAGTAGGTGCAAGTTCACGGTCAGCCTGATATTGTCTAATTTACCCAAACAATTACCTCACATAAAACATGCTTAATGCAGGAGTATCATTCATCAAAATATACAGTGATATTGGTACAAAACTGAATCCTTACACTTATGACCTCTTTCACATCCTTTTTGCTAGTCATGTATACCTTTGTTAGTGTATTATTCTTATATATTTTGAAAGATCAGGTGCAAAGCATTGAAGCTGTGGAGCACCATTGCAAAATAGAGCTTCACAGGTTTCTGTGTTTCAGAATTTATTTGCCAATTGTAGGTTATTTCCCTGGACAAATTACTATTTTTCAAATATAAAATATGCTCTTTTTTCTTCATATAGAAATTATTTAAGTGTAAATCACATTATGACTATTACTAACAGTGCACTGTTAACCCTAGAGAATAGGTGAGGCTTCTTGCCCCGCAAACTGTTAAGTCCATGGAGAAATGATGTGGAGTGCCATAGGGGTATACTCCCAAAGGTTATATTGCACAAATCCTGTTGCTTAACAGTCAGTTGATATGCTTATCTCCCACACGTTGCTTAGAAAACATACCCGTGAGTTCAGTCAGAAGCGTACAGGGTGTTTTGAACTATTGAGACTTTAAAGTAAGTCTATATTGTGGCTAGTAGAAGGCTGTTACATATCATCAGGCTGAGACAGCAACACTTCCATCTTAAAAACTAACACAGGAAAACCTCCCCAAATCAGAAAAGCTTTTAGATCGCACCTTTCTGTGAGAAGTAACAGAAGAATTTTGCTTTCACTAAAAGTAATTAAACAATTACTTTTATTGAGTTAGGCTAAATCTGTTATTAGTGTTGCTAAAATTATAACAGTTAAGCCTTTTTTGATCCCAAGTTAGGCATATGGTTGGGAACTTGGATTGGTGGGCTGGGGAGGAATGCAAGCCAGCAGAAAAGGGTTAAACGAAGAACTCCTGATGAAGAGGAACCTGGACTTCACACACACCCCCCAACCCCCCCAAAGGGCAGTGGAAGAGTACTGAGGCAGCCTCGGACCAAGCAAGAAAAAGGAACTGTGCAGGTGCGAAGAGGAGAAACCCCACCATTTTCACTCGACCAGTGAAATCTCCTGGTGGCTCTATAAAAAGAAGCCCCCGTTGGGGCAGGTTGTGCCACTGCGCCCAGTGCTGTATTCTTTGCCCCACTGACTTTGTCCCCAGTAAAACATTTTTTTAATATCCGCGAGCTGGTTTCTCACATTTCTGACACAAGTCTTCATGTTGATGCAGAAACCGGTTTATCCACTGAAAATCACGTCTTTCCTTGCTTGCTAAGCGGGACAGAAGAGGCAGTTTGAAGCCGGGGTGCAGGTTTTCCCAGGAAGCGGGGGATGTGGTCCTGCTGGTCGCCCTGCGAGCGCGCGGCTCTGTTGGGCCCATCTGCGGCCTCCTCCGGAGCGGCAGC
This sequence comes from Tyto alba, assembly GCF_018691265.1. Classification (NCBI taxonomy): domain Eukaryota; kingdom Metazoa; phylum Chordata; class Aves; order Strigiformes; family Tytonidae; genus Tyto; species Tyto alba. The sequence continues at coordinate 40,441,142 of NW_024881261.1, read as the reverse complement.
GAGGGCAGGGCGGTGGGCACTGCCCCTGGCTCCAGGGCCACATGCGGAAAGCCTAATGGAGAGTAGCCGTCAGCAAGGTACAGTTGTCACGCTTGCCTGAATGTGAGTTCTGTTTTTCTTTGCGTCTATCTTCCTCGTGCTCCCCCACACAAAGCTGCCCCTGCGTCGGTACGAGTCGGTGACATTAAATCTGACGCTGTGTGATTGTGCAGAAAAAGAAAGGCATGAGATCGCATCTGTAAGTTGACAACACTATTGTTTGCGTTATACCCGTGTCAAACATTTTAAAACTGAACTCTGGTTTGAATTATAAGGCTCACACTGCTGTAGAATAGTTTGGGGTTGTTTGTGTTTGTTTTTGTCTTTTTTTTTTCTTCTTCTTGTTAGAAAATCATGGTATTTATCTATCAGAATGTTATACCTTTGTAAAGAACACATCTTGCCAGCTGGTATAATTTGCATGGTAGTTTTTCCCATTTCAAGGCTCATGCTGTTTATGCGAGAATATACTTTAAAGTTGTAATTTGATATGGGCTTGTTTTTATCTCACTGTTAAGATATGACTTTGGTTTGGGAAGGTTTGCTCTCCATCTCCACTTTATGAGCTAATACAATATTCAGATACTGTGTGGAACCTGTATTTCAATTTGGCTCATCATTTGAAGAAATAAAGAAAATATTCAGTGCTGTATAAACAAATAATTTAAATTCTGCTAGGCCTTATGTCAAGGCGAGAAGGTATTAGGAGTGCGGAGTTTAAAAAGCAAACCCTGAATTACTTACAGTTTTTCGTAGTCTCCAAAGTAGCTTTGTGAAAATATTGAGGAAATTGCAATAATGCAGGATGCTGGTCTTGAAGAGTAAACCTGGAGAATTTGGAGAACCAAGATACATAGGGAAGCCCTTGGTGCACAGTGCATGGAGGAACAGAGTTGCTTTTGTGCTGCTCAGACAGGACTTTGGTCATGCGGTTTTATTCAAGATTTTTTTAGTCTTTGTAGATTTGTGTTAAAAAAATTCTGTATTTTTAGGTTTTTTGAGTGTGATTTTCTTAGTATAGCCTCTTTTATGTAAGTTGTTCTTGATAAGAAACAGATTAATAGAAGAGCTTTCAAGATATGAGAATGAAATGACTTGTTTGTTTTAGACTTGTAATCATTCTAAGTGATGGTTTTATGGTCATAACTGATTTGCAGGCTTTAATGATCATAATATGCAATCATACCTTGCAGCATTTTATGTATGAATCCTTCTCTGTTTCCTGCTTGGTATATCAGCACATTTAATGTGGTTGTATTTTTCATGGTTTAATTAAAACTATTAATTAACATGATTTCATATTGCTAGTTCTGGCAGCCTGCGGATAGATGTAACAAGGACCAAATCATTGTCTTCTGAGAATGCTGAAATTTACAGTAAAATTTGTTCATCCAGTCACAGCCCAGGTGATTTGTGGGATTTTGAAAGCCAGTACGTGTCTTTCTTCAGTATCAGTTGTAGGCATTTTGTAAAATTACTTTGGTATGTCATGTGGGCAATGAGTATTCTGTTTCGCTGAAAAATAAGATTAATATTTTTCCTTCTGAATTAGTGAGGAGAAGCAGCCCAAATTACTTCCTGTCTATAAAGTATTAATTTGTTACAAACCAAATAAGGAGTGTGAAAATCCCTGAGGTATCCCAGCTGCATGCTTGGTTTCCAATTCCACTACATGACGACTTAAAGAAAAAAAATAATTAATCAAATTCATATAATGTTATTTTATTAATTTGAGATGTGGAAGTAATTTAAGTTCTTTTATGTCGAGACCACTTTGACTCAGTAGATGTGTATCTAGATTTCCTGTTTCAAATGGAAACAGAAATAATACATAGCCTTAGCCTAAAAGGTTTTATTTCCTAATGATGAACATGCCAATTTGAAGCATTAGATTTCATTGCTGATGGGGAAGTGGGCAAGCCAGATGAAGTATTCCTTGCTGCAGATAAGGCAGCAGAAATTTCAGCCTTTATTAGTTCAATAAATAATCTTTGTTATGTTGATTGAGTGTCTTTGCTGTAGAGTATGACTTAAGCTGTCATTTAGTTATATTAATTAAATCTGGTCTGATACTGTATGCAGTAGTTCCATAGGATTCACCTCCTGAGTGTTTGCCCGTCAAATATTCTGGCTGAGCATGCTGGGACCTCTGGGAAGGTCAGTCATGGACACAGGAAACGGGGGATGAGGGAACAGGGGAAGTTTGGGGGTATGAGGGAGGGAAGCGATGTGGTGCCCCCAGGTCCTGTACTAGGGCCAGGCCTGAGTCACTTTGAAAGTACATCACAAGTACTCATGCTGGGACACAGTTGGGGAGGTTGGATCTTCTGGAAGCTTCATGGGAAAAGAGGTGAGAGAGCAGCAGTGGCAAAGGGCTTGTGTAAGGCGTCCAGATGCCTCAGGCTGAGTGGCTGCAGGGACCTTAGGGTGGAACTGAAATGCTGGCAAGCATTTCTGAACAATCAGGAGGATGGAGAAAAATGCCCCTTATTGAATTGAACAAGTCTGTTTAACTGTGGCCTCTAGAATGAAAACACCAAGATCATCCAGACTTTAAAGTAATTTTGATTTTTTTATTTTTAATTAAAATGTCTATATGACATCCAGATGTCCATGAAAAGTAATGCTATTACAGAACCTCAGTAGCTTTAATATAATTATTCCTTGCCTGTAGCAAAGGCTTAGAGTCACACTGTGAGTTGGTAAGAGAGACTTCACAGGAAAAGTGTCCTTTTTGACTAGTCTACCCATTGTTACATCAGTCAAAGCCAGATTTTTTACATTATAGTCAATGTCCTTAAATTTTTGCCCCTTAGCCTGCTAAAGAGCAGTTTTATTTCATTGTTCAATGCTGCAATAAGGGAAAAAAAATAATAAAGTAATTGCCGTGGTTTGAGCTCAGGGCGCAACTGAGCACCACACAGCTGCTCACTTCCCACTTCCCCCCTCCCAGCAATGAGAAGGGGCAGATGAGCCAGGCTTGGGATTGGAGACAGGACCGGGAGGGGCAGATCACCCATTATGGTCATCAGCAAAAGACAGACTCTTTAGGGGGAGAAGAAAAGAAAACAGATATATTACAGACATTAACAACAACAACAACACTTAACAGACAGAGTAGGACAGCGTGAAGCATTGCCACATCTTGAGAACACCTTCCCCCCACCCCTTCCTTCTTCCCGGGCTCAGCTCTGCTCCCGATATCTCTACCTCCTCCCCCAGTGGCGCAGGGGCAGGGAATGGGGGTGCAGTCAGTGCTGCTGCTTCTGCCATCTGCGGTGGGGGCAGCTTCTGGAATTTCTCCCCCTGCTCCTGCGTGGTCCCCCTCTCACAGCAGACAGTCCTCCACAAACTTTCTCCAACATGAGTTCCTCCCACAGGCCGCAATTTTCCCCACACTGCTCCATTGTGGGTCACCAGCTTTTCTCCAACTGGAGTCCCTCCCACGGCTGCAGCCCTTCCCGAGCTGCTCCGGCGTGGGACGCCCCCACATGCTGCAATCCTCCCAGCGCTGAATTACAGCAGCGGGGGCTGCTTCTTCCCACAGGGTCCTGTCTGCCTTTGCCACAGACACCTTAACTGGCCATGTGGGGCCCCCCAACAGACTGTATATCAGTGTCTGCTCCACCGTAGATCTCCATGGGTGGCAGGGGGGGCCGCCCTGCCGTCTCACCACAGGATACAGGGGGGTCTCTGCTCCGGCACACCTCCCCCCTCCTTTCTTCCTCCGTTCCTCCACTGACCTTGGTGTTCACGCAGCTGCCCCAACTCCTCCTCACCAGTCCCACTGCTCCTCACCACGTCCCTTCTTAAATACGATATCGCAGAGGCACAGCCGATTGGCTCAATTTCCCAATCAGAAGTGGAGCTGACGTGGAGCTGGGGGAGCTTCGAGAAGCTTCTCACAGGGAGCCGCCCCGATAGCCCCCTCCCCTGCCACCAAAAAACTCCACCACTCACTCAAACCCAGGACAGTAATAAACATGTTAACACTGGCCACTGAATTCTTGAATTTTGAAAAATCTCATTTGTAGCTGAGCTAAAGGTTCTGGATATTAGGGGTTTCTTCATTTGTTGCTTGTGGCTAAGGCAGGCCGGTATGCATTCATGTGTAGCTAGCAAAAGGTGTGTATTTTGATGTTATCTTACTCTTCTGCTTCTTGTCCTGCAAAGGATAGTGAGTTCTGAAAGACTTTTCACAGACTTAATGAGTGATTTAACAATAGGAAACTTAACAGTTACATTACCAAAATCTAGTTACTTTATATGGGAAGACTCTCTGATTTAACTAATGAAATACTTTTCTCTGCATTTGATTTCATTATTTATTTTGTTAAGTATGAGGAGAGGAAAGAGGTCTACACAAGGGTCATCATAGTCCATTTTTTAGTTTAGATAGGGATGGTATCAGAGGATCTGTTTTTCCAAAGATAAATATTTTAAAATATTGTTTATTATATATAGATAATAATATACAATATATACTATACTAGATATTATTTAACTTTTAAGTAGTGTGAACATCATGTTTGCTAACAAGAAACAATTCATTGGAAGAAAATAAGTTAGCACAGTTGGGTCATAAAACAGTTTCCCCCAGTGTGGCATAAGAAGAAATTATACTTCTCATAGATAGCAGAAAAGTAGCACTGCACACAAATGAGATCAATTAAAGGGGGATGCATGAAAGCAATGGAATTAGTATAAAAATATGCTTTGCTGAACATCTAATTGCTACATGCAAAAAAAATTAGAACATTCATTCTGAATTTGTTCTGAATCCAGATACAGGCAAACCTGCTAAGATGGGAAAAACTGCAACCTTCCTATTCGTTCTCTGAACTAAGTGCCTGAGTTTTTCACATATATTCATACTTCCTTCAGCATCGTTTTCAGAAATGATTCCTCTCTCCATCTTTAACTTCATTTCCAAGATGGAGTCATAAGCAATTTGATGATTTGACTGGAGCAGTGGTTGTATTTTTGAATGCGAGCAGATGATAACGCTGAGACAAAAATCTCACCCCGCACAAAGTCTCAAATGTTGGCTGCCTGTTTGGAATAGAAGTGTAATTACCATTGGTAGGGACTGTTTTCTACATGATTGCTTTCTTTGATTGGTTTTCCTTCTTATTCAAACAAGCATTCAGTTTTTATTATGCTTCAAATTCATATTTACTCTTGAATTAAAAAAAAAAAATATATAGTTTTCTTGTTAAAATTCCTCTTGTTCATCCTTTTGTCCACTGGGACTTGCCATTTCCTTTCCTGGATGTTTTCCTGCTTCTATTATTTAATCATAAAATAAATAGAATTTTAGTTAGAAAATATCAGATGTATTAGCAATGAAGGTAGTTACTTTTCTGGAATGAAATCCTGTAATGAATGGACAGAAAGGAGAGAAAATCTATCTAATGACTTTGTTGTAGACCTTCTTTGTCATTTGCCATAGATTGAGGCAGGTTTCTCTTCTTATGGATGAACTGAAAACTGACCTCGACAAATGCATTTGTATTTTCAGGATTTTGCCAGCATCAACAAGGTCAAAACTGAACATGAGGCATCGTTAATCTGATGCCCAGCAGAATTAATGGAAAAGTTGTTTCTCCTCCTGGTTATCTAGTAGCAGGGCAAAAATCTTAATTTTTAGTATTCTGCTAACAGGGGAGATCAGAGAATTTAACACTGAGATTACCTACCCACCAAAATTGGAACAATTAAAAGAAAATAACTTTTTTTGAAAAACCCGTAGCATTCTTGAGATTCATACAGGTATTATGAATCCTCAAGAAAATTACTTATGAAGTGGTACTGTAGATTTATGATATGGCTGGGTGCATCCATCTGGTTCTCAGCACAGGGATGGGTAGCCACCGGCCCTCTTTTACCTAGCGTTCTGTATTGCTTTTCCTCTTGTCACAGAAACATTGCAAATGAAGCAGTAGTACAAAAATGTCTTGAAGCAAAAATATTTCCTCTGTACAACTAGATCTGTAGAATAAAAGCAAAGAAGCAGAAAAACCATAGCAACGATCTTAAAAAAAAAAATAAGAATCTTTGTCTTATAAAATGAATGGATAATTTCCCCAATTTCTCTCTTCATCACCAGACTAGGATTTTATGTGAGCAGATCTAAGTCCTTTCTGTTTAAATGGATCCCCTCCTGATTCAGTGTTTCAGTTTCAGTATTCTTCTGCTGGCCTGATCAGAGGCAAGAAAAGCACACGCTGTGCCAAAGGGGATTCTGTGAGGATCAAGGACCAAGACCCAAGTTGCACTGTGATTAAACAGGATCCTCAGCTGTTTGGTAGAGGATGCACAAGATCTGCATCCCCCAGCACAACTGCCCAACTGTCTTTCTGCTGCCCAGATCTCCAGGCAATTCAGATAGATAGTTGCTCCTTGTTTATATTGTGTCCTCTGGGCAGTAGTCTGCTGTCTCACTGATTTTAAAAAAACCTTTGCAGACACAGCAAGATGCTCTTTCATCCTTGAGCAGTACTATTAGTGGTCTACATTCCATTGAAGAGTGTGCTGGGTTAGAAGGGCTATTGGCAAGATACTGTTCTTTGGTCTTTGTAACCACTGAAAACAAAATCAAAACAATCTTGGAAGGTAAGTATATATATGGAGATGATTTTGTGCAGTAGCAAAGCAGGCACTGAGCATACAGCTGATCTTCACCGTTGTTCCTGTGTGCTGCGCAGTAGTTTCTGTTGGTGTGAACTCTGCCTTCAGTGTAGAGTTGTGTGTGTGTAACAATTGCTGCGTTTGTTCCTTTAAGATGACTAGATTTGGGGATTTTATGTGTAGATGGGACTGTTGTGAGATTGCCTTTTTTTTGTTTAACCCTGGCTGTAGTGTTGCACCAAAACCCTGTGGTTTTTGGTCAACAGGAATATGTAACCTAGTGAACCTGTTCACAATGAAGATATTCGTACAGATTTTACATTGTATAATAGTGTTTTGGCTCTTTCTTCCCAGTTCTCTATTTTAACATTCAAGCAGTCTCTTACACTGCCTCCTCAGCTTTGTGCTTGCAGAAACAATGTGTTCAGAAAGCAGCACTTGGCACATAATATTACATTTTCTTTAAGAAGAAACCTCCTTATAATCCTTGTTTGTGCATAAGGCTGTTTGCTTGTGAGTTGGCATTGCCGGGAGGGTATGAAGACGTCACCTTCATGTGTATGAATGAATGTTTTTTTTCCCCTGGAAGTGGTGCTGGTAAAAGGGAAGCATTGGTGGTGACTACTCAAGTTCTTCTGCATTGCAGCATATTCCTGTAGTCAGAGAACATGAGTAGGGTATAACCTCCTGTATTGGTATGCGTATTTGGATCCAGGAGCAAGTGAATTGAAGGGGGAGGAGAAGAGTTTTGTTTGCTTTTACTTTGAGTGATTTATTTAAAGTAACCCTGATGAATTATACAATATTACAACCTTTAGGTCTTCAGTTGTCCTTGTCTTTAAAATAAATTAAAATTCTTGATGGAAGCATATGATGGTCCTTGGCTGCAAAAACAACTCCCACAAACCAATATCCCACTGGAGGGTCCAGGATCTCTGCTTCCTGATTTCTTTGGACTTGCTACCTCTGTGAAGATAAACGACCAAAACTCGCCAGCGACACTCTGGACAAGCAATGCCCTGACTTCTCCTTTGTGCCCTTGGGCTTTGAAGGTGTCACTAGCCTGAGGACAGGCCATGTAGCCCAGCATAACCCCCCTGGGTTTGCCTCTGCTTCTGTTCTTTAAAGAACTCTAGTTTGTATGATCTGTGTTCAAATGGATGAATGTCCTTTCACCAGCAGGATATTACGTCTCGGGGGGAAAAGTAGCTGCTGGTGAAGATTTGTCTGAGCCAGGAGATAGTATACCAAATCACAGTGAGGGATTAAATGGGTCTGTTGATACCAAGGGGTAAACCTTGTGGGTAAGGCTTGACAAAGGATACCAACATCAATTGATCCTGAAGCGCATAATGTTGTTGGGTTTTTTTTTATTTCCAGGTCTGTGATCAGTCCCTTCTGACTTCATTCTTTCCCCTAAAATACAGTACAAAAATGCCATATTGAACAGTGTGACACTAGACAATTCAGATTATGAACCCCAAAATGTCATCAAACGTCAGTTTATCAGTGAATTAAGAATCAGATATGGTGATGTTAAATACCATTCAATGATTGCTTAGCCCTGAAGGGGCTGAGGGGCACTAGAAGAAAAAAATGTAATGCTAGATGTGCCGTACTTTTGTTAGTTTTGTGAAATTTCAGAGATTAAGCGGAGAAGAATCTTTGTCACAGCATGAGGTTCTCCCGAAGGGTAGGATAACAGATAATCCCTTCATACTAAAGCTATATATTTCGGCTACAACAGCAATCAAAGTAAAGCCATGAGAGCCTGTAAAAATCTGCCTGAAGGCCAAGCTCTCTCTGGGCACTACGGAAGGCAGTTTCAAAGTTGATATAACAAGATCAATTCCCTCTTTTTCTAAAAACTGCATGTTGGATGTTGGGTGTCTTCTGATGTTCTCAGTAACTCTGTTCTGAGTGGAGCTCTCTTGAGATGTTGCCTTCTTTAGGATCTGTGTTTAAAACAAGATTAATAAATAGAAAAACTCTTTGGATGATGTTGGTGTGTTTGAGGAGTGTTGGGGTTGTTCATTATTATTTTATTTTTTAGTGGTAGTGTTAAGCTACAGGTGACAGCTCAGGTAGCTGTTTTGCAGGCACAAGCATCTACTGATCTGCTGGAAACGAAGAGAGGGAGTATACAAGTCGATTACACTTACAAGTTGTAAAATAGTTTGTTACTCTGAACTTCCTTTTGGCCTTTGTCAGGCGAGCAGAGCAAAAATGCATAATTATGTGTCATGTGAACAGCCAATAGCGGCTGTTCAATTTTTAGTCTTCCGCCTGGGCTCTCGTCTGTAGCTGCATGAGTTCTGGCTCACCACTAAAAGCATATTTTACATGAAGATGGGTGAGGATTTCTTATTTGATCCTTTTTGCTAGGTTAGGGAGGAAACCTCCAAGTGAGGGACTGTTGCAGCAGTGGTAACTTTTGAAGCTGGCTGATCCATTTAAGCAATTTCACACTCACAGCATATCTTGACAGACTTCATTCAGCAGTCTCTGGAAGACTGTGTGGCGTGTTGTTGCATGCATCAGAGAATGTGTGGGTGACTGTGTTCCTACGATAGGTCTAAATACTTCAGCATAACTATGCAATTTTAGAAAGGAAAGATGAAACAACACTACTTTAATCTCCCTTTTGCTATGCCTTATTTTACTCTTGCTTTTCAGTTGTGAGGTCTCCTCCTGACAGTCAGGAGCCATTTCAGTCATATATTACCGTATGACCTCCCTTGAGATGTGACTTCTTATTTTTCTTGTCATGTGCAGCCATAACATCGACATTGTTAGGCTTTTTACAGAAACAGATTTTTGAAGTTTAAACTACTTTCAAGATACTTTTAAAGATTTGCTTTTACATATGCATTTTCACAGAAAAAAATGACTTAAGTTTGTACCAAATAAGGGACAGGACAGGTAAAATGCTGTGCAACTTCTGCTATACATCTCAAATTTAAAGAGCTCTTAGTGATGATGGCAAGTTCTAAAATGTTTGTAAATAAATACCATGATGGAGATGAGTGATCTATCGATGGGTGGCCACATTTCCATGTAATGTCAGGTTTTCCTTTGGGAACCACCTGCTTTGTGGTATAGTCCTCCCTAGTGTTTGCTGTGCTCTGCTTGTGTGTCCTGGTTTGAGTGAGTGAGGGGATTATAGTGGCAGGGGAGGGGGCTATAGGGGCATCCTCTGTGAGAAGCTTCTCGAAGCTCCCCCAGCTCCAAGTCAGCTCCACTTCTGTTTGGGAAATTGAGACAATCAGCTGCGCCTCTGCGAGAACTTATTTAAGAAGGGACGTGGTGAGGAGCAGTGGGACTGGTGAGGAGGAGTTGCTGCAGCTGTGTGAACACCAAGGTCAGTGGAGGAACGGAGGAAGAAAGGAGGGGGGAGGTGTGCCGGAGCAGAGACCCCCCTGTATCCTGTGGGGAGACGGCAGGGCGGCCCCCCCTGCCACCCATGGAGATCTACAGTGGAGCAGACATTGATTTATGGCCTGTGGTTTTTGCCTGGTTGATCAAGGTGCTGTGCCCGAAGAAGGCCAGGGTCTTGTGGGAACAGGTAGGCTCGCTGCTGTAATTTAGTGCTGGGAGGTTTGCAGCATGCGGGGGTGTCCCACGCCAGAGCAGCTCGGGAAGGGCTGCAGCCGTGGGAGGGAATCCAGTCGGAGGAAGTTAGTGACCCATGACGGAGCAGTGTGGGGAACGCTGTGGCCCATGGGAGGAATTCATGTCAGAGAAAGTTTGTGGAGGACTGTCTTCTGTGAGAGGGGGACCACGATGGAGCAGGAGGAACAAGTTCTGGACACTCCCCTCACCGAAGGTAAGGGAAGTGACAGCGCTGACTGCACCCCCCATTCCCTGCCCCTGCGCCGCTGGGGGAGGAGGTAGAGATATCGGGAGCAGAGCTGAGCCCGGGAAGAAGGGAGGGGTGGGGGGAAGGTGTTCTCAAGATGTCGCAATGCTTCTCACTGTCCTACTCTGAGGAGATTGATGACATGGACTCCGATATCCAAATCGAAGACGCCTTATTAATCAGTAAGCTGCATTTTTATCCCCCTAAAAAGCTGTCCATGCCCCCAAGATAAATGCTTATTGATTAACATTTAATTGGTCATTACCCTCTGTCCATAATAGACCAGACAACTCATTGGCTACAAGTAAGTTACTGCTATCCTAAGCCTATTGGTTAATTAAATCTTACAAGCACAAGCACAACATCTTATACAGTTTTAGCTCAAGGATGATAACTTTCCATTGTTTAAGAAATGCCCAGATGTTTTCCGTTAACCGTAGCCTGGCATGTTTTCTTCAGACAAAGCTCAGCATCCTTATCTTGTTTTTCTACATTCTTGTTTGCTGCTCCCAAGGCTTCTGGCCAACCAAGGTCAAGATGGCCTCATCATTCACCAGCTGTACAGCACTCTCAGTTCTTCTTCCCAGCCATCCTGCTACACTACTCTGTTAAGTGTTGTTAGTGTCTGTAATAAATGTAAGTTCTTTTTTTCTTCCCCTAAGGAGTCTGCCTTTTTCCCTTGACCATAATGGGTGACCTGCCCCTCCTGGTCTTATCTCGAATCCCAAGCCTGGCTCATCTGCCCCTTCTTATCGCTAGAAGAGAAGGGAGGAGTGAGCGGCTGTGTGGTGTTTGGCTGTTGACCAGGCTCAAACCAGGACAATATGTCATGTCTTTCCTACTTACTCCCTTGCTCCTTTGTTTGATTTCTTTGCTTTTCTTTTTCTCTCTCAACCTTTAAAACCATGCTACCTCCCTGGAGTCTTCTGGTTGTTGGACTTGCTTGTCTTTCAAGTCCGTGCTCAGAAAGGTGTAGAAGCACCTTTCACCCTCTTGACTGAGCTCTGTGACTTGTGAGAAGCGTTGTCTTGTGCACAGCACAGTATGGAGAGCTCGGGAGGGTTTTCCCCTCTTGCTTTCCAGGGAAGAAGAAAGGTGATTCTTAGTCCCACGAGCTCTAACGTGTGTGTGCATGTGTTCGGAGGAAGAGTAATGAAATGTACTGCTTCAGTAGTTGACCTCCAAGATTTACATGCATCACTTGAATGCAGGGAGTTGTGTTCCTTTACGTCCAATGAAACATTTGTAACAGCTGCGTGTAAGGGAAAAAACAAGTAACAGAAAGAAAATCTCTTAATGCCCTAGCTATTCTATTTTTAACCTTTAGTTGCTACATAGCCATCAGCAAAGTACTGAAAGATGTAATACCTACCAACTGAGAAAAAAATTGCAAACGTGGTTCTAGACAATGTCTATGTACTTAGAACATATTAGTGCCAAGTCCTGACCTAGCATTACCTGCTAAATAAGAAAACAGTAGCAATAAAGTTGCGCAGAAGAGGAAAGAAGCACTTTTTTGACCAAGTGCTTGTAACAGTCTTATTATTTAGTCAGTATATTGAAATGTCACACCAGCATGTTCATTTGTGGGCAGTGAATTTCTGGAATAAGCAATTAGGTATGTGCTTTGATCCTGGGGGTTTGTGATAGCCAGGGTGGGTCTGTGCTTAATGCCCCAGAAGGTGTCTGGGAGCAAGATAGGAGGTCACAGCTGAGCTGCACAAATATATATATGTCTCCTGGCTGAGCTGCATCCACCCCTGGCACATATAGGTGCTAGGTAGAGCTTTTATTTGAAGAGTATATTCTTCTCATGTGTTTGTGTTTGCCTGAGCCGTGTAGGGAGATTCTTTCCACACTGCTGAGTGTCACCAGGAAGGTCCCCTTTCAGATTGAAGTCTGCTCTCTTTTTGCTTTTCTGCAGCATTACACATTCTTCCTCATCCTGTGCTTCAAAGGCAATGGGAACCAGCCCAGCACCCAGCTGTGTTCCGCCCTCAGGGCACCCTTACGACACCTTTGCTGTTCTTCAGTGGAGGCTTTTTATCCCTATGATGTGGGAAGCATGGAGGTGGCTGGGGCACTCTCACCTTTGAAAATCACAGACGGGTACTTTAAGGGTTGTTTCTAAGGGCATGGATGGAGATTCTGGGAGGAAATTTAGCCTGAACTGAGTGACAGCTAGGGTCAGGGTGGAGCAGCCAGCTTTGGGCCACTCTGCACAAACCTTTTCCTGTGTTCACAAAAGACATACGTGAGGCATGTGGTTTCATTGCTCCAGGAGTACCCCAGTGAACTGTGGTGCAGATTTCATATGATTGCATCACTTGGTGTCCTTTGGTACCTCCCTTCCTGCCCTCTCATGTGACATCTTACTGCTTAGACAGAATAAAAATGTTCCTAATTCCTCATTCTGCAGAAAACCAGAACCAGTAGGTTTAGAAGGAAGAAGAGTCCTGGGAAAAAAAGTCAGCTCAGTAATGTTTCAAGTATAAAACATGCTGCAACTGGTGATTTTTTAAAGAGGTTGCACAGCGTAGAAACCTCCCTGTAAAGCCAGTCCCAACCTCATTTTTATTAAGTGATCTTCAGCCTTTCATCTTCCAGAGTTTGTGTGTGAATTCTGTTAAGGCATCACTGGAGTAAAACCCAGTGGATTGCAAAAGTAAATAATTAGCAAAGGGATAAATTATACAGAGGTGCTTACATTCAGGCATAAAACTTCATCTTTGCAAATACCTTGTGTGGAGGGAAAATCTAAAATAAAGATTAGGACAAAAGTACCACTCTATCAACTGTTAAATAAGTGCCATGATGCTGAGAAGTCGTATCAGCTCGGCCATCTCAAAATCCTTCTGCTAGGATTTATAGCTGAACAGTTCATTTTTTTAAACTTTTTTTCTCTATTCAGTAAAATATCTATCTTAAGGTATTTTTAAATTCAGATTTGTTACCAGGTAAGAGTATAATGCATATGGCACTTGTTTTCCAAAAGATGAAGTATTGAATAGTATATTCTCCAAATATTTAATTAAATGCTTCCTCTCATTGTGAGAAGCATTGGAAATATAATCAGAGTTTCTTCACTGATTTAAGGAGATGATGCAAGGGTCCAAGGAGGAATAGATAAGGTTTGAAAAATAATTAGAGAGACGATTCGTATTCAAGTCACTAGACTAATGAAATTCTCCCTAAAGCATCTGTGGAAATGTCCAGAACAGTCTCTGAACTGTTCCCATGACCCATACCTGAGACTTACAGGTGACAGGAGAGGTCCCAGAGGACTGACAAGGGAAATTTCCTTGCATAAATAGCTGGTTTAGTAGATGAGAACAGAGCAAGGATTACAGTTTTTTTCAAGTTAAGTCGTTCTTTTAAAAGTTTACCACATGCTGTTCTCATAAGCGAACATTGGAAGTATAATCTAGGGTAAATCACCAGTAACGTGGTCATAGCTGAATGTGAAACCATTGTCTTGCGTGCAGGCTGCCTCACAGAAAAGTGTTTTCAAGTCTGTTGTGAGGTTGTGATAACTATTAAGTGTGAGACTGTCATGTTTAATTTTTTTCTTCATTGATTTGTGCGATATCATAAAGATGAGAATTGGAAAGTCGCAGACACAGCAGCTTCAGAAAGATTTGAAAGCATTTTGACAAGGACAAAATTATAATTTTAAATGATGTTGACACATAAAGAAATGATCTGAAATAATTAAAATTTAATTTAGTCACGACAAGTGCTAGGCAATACCAAAGAGAGAATGAATGGCTATGCATAACTAATATGACTTAAAAAGGCCTAAAGAGGGGCAGTTGGATGGAGCGGCCTTGTGTGAGGAGGCACTGAATGGATTTGGACTGTTCAGCCTGAGAGGTGCAGCCGAGGGGTGGCCCTCATGGAGGGGTATGAGCTTCAAAGTGGGGAAAAGTGGTTACAGGCAATTTATTAATTCTTTCTCATAGTACAAGAAGTAGGTTTAGAATATATTAAATGAAATTCTCCAGTAGCAGATTTAAAGGAAGCAAATGGAGTGCTTTCCCATGCAGCGGTTAGCACGTGGACCTCGCTGCCACGGAGTGTGGCGGATGGCAAAAGCTGAGGTGGGTTCAAGATGCAATTTGACAACTTCACGGGGGAAGAATTGTCCCGTGACCTCACCAGGCACAGGTACGGCCTCTGGCTCAGTAAGTCCTAAAGCAGCGTTTTTTTAGCCACTCTCGGGGCTGGGCTTCTCGGCTGGACAGTTACTGACTGGAGCTTTGTACGCCAGTCCTCTGGCTCAGCATCACTTCAGAAACAAGGTCTCTCCACTACTAAATTCCTATGACCATCTGCTGTTTTTGAGACATTTATGTTCCTCGTGCTGATCTGTACAAGCCCACTGAAATCAGTGACAATTTTTCTCTATAGCTAAGGTAAGAAAAAATATATGCGAAGTCTTTTTAGGCTAGTTGCCATGAAAACATTTTCATGACTGCTTTTATCGTGCAATAAATCACCCATAAAAGAGAATAGCAGATTAATTTAATTAATTTGATTTAATCCCAATAGTGTATTGTTCTATTAAGCAATGCTGTGGCACAATTAAGAGTTGTAACTGATTAAATACTTTATAACTGCAGAGCTATTAATTAATACTAAATTACAATAAAATTAACAAAGCAACATAAACAAGCCACATAAATCTTCTAGAATGACAGTGATAATGCATCAGCTAAAAAGCTGCTTATGTAAACCATTTCTTAAAGGGTTTGATTGCTGATATTAGTATTTATATAACAAGATAATTGCAAAAATGAAAATAGGGCCAGAAGCCCATTCCTTATGATTTTTCAATTCAAAAGACTCCTTTGATGAGAAACATGTTTTTTTAAGCTGGATATTCTTAAATGAGTGTCAAAACAGTCCTTGAACACAACCTTATAGTATGCAGGGAAAAATCTAAAAAGTGAGACTTAATGTCAGCTTCAAGATCCCCTCTGGATTTGACACTTGTTTGTCTTATTTGAATACAGATCTGAACAACTCATGAATTGCTAAGCTTTAATTTGAGTGTGATGTATTAATGCTACAGCTCAGATTCTGTTCTCATTTACAGGAATGTCAGGAAATATACGAAATTATTTGCATGCTTAAATAATTCGGGGGATTGGATGGTTCACAAACTCTGGGAATCCCACAGGTATTCATTTATCATTGTGCATTGAGTGGAGAGATACAAAATACTTGCTATCAAAGTGCAGGACTACAAGGACCGGTGACAATATGAGATATAGAAATATTTTTGAACTTTTTCAGACCTGGGATCAAATCTGATTAAGACCAAATACGTTACAGTAATTTGAAACAAGTTTTAGCAGTACCTGAGAACACCTAGCAGAAAGATTGCCAAGGATTGTACCACTGCTCAGGCCTTGCAATTTTGTTCTATAGGAGGCAATGTACAAATTCCTCCAAATATATCTCTTTTTTAATGGCATTTTGGAACCTACTGAAAATTAAAATCAATTAGTTCAATTATCTTGCAAACAGAAGCTCTAAATAAGTTATTAAAATTTACTCTAAACCCTAAAAATTTAATTTGCTGTTAAATTGTACTTTAAGCATCAAAATTGTACAAAATAGGTACCTTGTGTAAGTATGAGTTGAAGCCCAAATGTCTTAGTCAGCAGGCTGCTAAAAAAAAGTTTGTTACAAATATCAAAATACCTTAGACTTCTGGTTTCAATATCTGGGGAAGGTTTGGGGATTTTTAGTGTGTTTTAATACATCAGTGTGATTAGTCTTTAATTAATCATCAGTTTCCATCCTGTCTTCTTGGGTGTGCAGTTCGTGGACACACAGTGAGTATAAGGGAACATGCAAATGCATTTGCTACAGCGTGGGTACTCCTCCGGAGACACGTGTGGGAATTTTTATGCATAAACATAACTGCATGTGCATGATCCTTAACATGAATGGGCTCGTAGACACCCGTTTGCTTTCGAGTACCAAAGTTTTTGCAGATGAAGATATTGTCTTGAACGGTAAAGGGCATGAGTTTATGATTTTGTCTTTAGTTACGTTTATCAGTGGGCAGGGGGCTGGTGGAGAAGAAAGAGCTAGGAACATATGTGTTTAGAAACACAGATCTATGCATTGCTGAAGGTTGCCTTGAATAGTTCAATGTAAGTGGGAGAAATATTAACCAAGCCGAACACAGACTAAAACGGGCTAAGATAAATATTCCACAGACTGGGGGATGAAAGACTGTGGGAGCTTTTATTCCAAAATATGCTGCTGAAACATTCCTGAACCTTAGTAAGATGGAAAGTAGGAGGGAGATTTCAGGCGGAAAGGGATGAGTGTGAAAAAAAAAAAATGGAGGAGCAACCACTTGTTTAAGTAGCTCAGTGTAATTACTTCATACAAGTTTGTGTCATCCCTATTTAAGAATTCTTCCCAGGCTAGGGGAAAGCACAGAGTGTGAGCGAGGGATTGTGTCTGGGACTGTAACAGCGATCACCCATCTGCTGCTTCTGCCCAGGTTCGTGATGTGGAGTGTGTGGCTGAAACCACAACATTATTTTTATGGTCTAGGAGCAGCTGCAGCGCTCTGTTTGCTTAGACAAAATCCTAAATCCTTTCCTGCTTCATGCAGATTTTGCATTTGGCATCTCTTGCTGTCAGTTTGTAATTGCAGAATACATGGATCTGTTTGAACTCTGACGCTGGTGCAGACTTCACTTCCCTCGAGGACCAAGATGTTCAGATGCACATTGGGGGGTACCCCGTCTTTCCTGAGTGGAAAGGCTGTTACCCAGTTTCTCCTTGGTTGTGTTTGCTGAGAAGGTCAACCTGCTGTTCTTCACCACCCTCACTGCATTCCCACCCCCACAAACCTCACGACTGGGAGTTTTTCTGAAACCATTTTTTTTTTTTTTTTTTGGCCAAATGAACCACAGTCTGTCACTTACACTTGTTTCGCTGTGATTGAAGCAGATTGGAGCGCAAGCCGGTGGCCCGGGCTCCCAGCAGGGCTGGGGGAGTGGGTGCCTCCCTGCGCCAGAACAGCACCCAGGAGCAGCTGGACGTAGGCTGGGAGACGTGTGGGCCCCGGCTGCTTTTTTGGCATAGCTGGAGCTGGGTGAGGACATATTTGCCATTGATCTCTAGCTCTGGGTTTCTCTCCAACTTCCCTTCTTGATGAATAAGAGCTTTTCATGGGAAGGGCCTGGCACCATGGTTTTTGCTTTTATAAAGAAGTCAGTATTAACTGAGCTAAAGCCTTTTCAGCCAGAATAAGTGAAAGAAAGATAAAAGGTATTTTCTACATTTCTCTCCTCATGTCAGTCCATTCAGACAATCTCACATGTTGAAGGATCCATCTGTTTCATGCTTGAAGACATCCTCTGAAAGGAATAAGATTTTGGGAGGGGCCCCAAAGAAGCGGGAGGAGCAGGGCAGCGTTCCTGTGTTAGCTGAATGCCATATCCTGTAATACTCAGCAAAGAAAATTTTGTGAAAGCTCTCAGTTTGCCTGCTGAGTGATGTGAGGGCAAAAGAAGAGACTGGGGAAATAGGAGACCTTCTCTCTGCTGGGCTGTAGTGGTATTGGTACTTCATGCATTCCCACAGCACGGTTACAAGCAATTTCTTGAACTCTGCACTGCAGATGTAGTACCTGAGGAGGAGGTGGTAGGCTGCTGGCTGGGCTCCGAGGGATGCTTTTTGGCTGGAGCCTGGTATAGTGTGACCAGAGACCGTAGGGGAGGAATTCCCCTCAGTTGCTTGGGAAATGCCTTTTTGGAGAATCTGTACTTCAAGCTTCGGCTGTAGAAAATGAAGGATTTTTTTTTTTTTTTTTTTAATACTTTAAAAAAAACAAGAGAGTTTACATGCAAACTCACACCTTATAGTTATTTTATGTCTCTCTCTGTAGGGGAGTGGTCAGGGCACATGAGAAATACTGTCTTGGAAACAAGCTGTGCAAGTGGGGTAGTAGAAAAACAGAAAATACAAGTCAAGGAAAGGTCCTATGAGCAAGCCAGGAGAAACCAGGACTGGGAGGGGGTATAATGGAGATTCTTCTGTAAGAACTAGTGATGATCAGCTGAGAGAAACCAAAGGAGAGACAAACTATTGATAAAGAGTGTGTATATATGTGTATATATTTCGATTGTCCATCCTTTAGGTGTCTAAGCAGCATTTTGAATGTAATGACATTCTGCACGCTTTTCTAAGGTTTTCTCTGAACATTTTATTGTCTTTTCCTCTATCATGTTTCTAAAACAATTCAAATTGTCAATCTTTTAAATTACCAATTCATCGCAGGGCTGTCATAGGCAACAGATTGCAGCGGTGAATCGGTGTAATCTGCTGTTTGAGTTTCGAACACCTCATGCTTCAAATTTTCAAAAATCTGAAAAGTTCTGTGCCCAGGTTTACTCCTTTTTCCGTTTATGTCTGTTTTAATAGAAAGCCACTCTGGACTCAGAGATTCCACACTGCTAGCTTGTCCCAGAGCCAGCATCATCACATTGTTCTTAAGAAAGGGTCTGTGTGGAGATGACTTGTCCCTCTCCCATCACTCCCAACTCACCTCCCAGTAGGTGTAGTGTCAGAATGGGGTTTCTGCAGAGCTGAGGTCTGGTCTTCTCACAGCACTACCTGCATGAGTGTCGGGCTTCAGAATGTGCTGAAGTTAAAAACATTGAGTCTGGCAGCTGAGGTGAATAGACAGCCCAGTGCCGTAGCTGTAAAGACATCCAGGGGTTTCACAGATGAGCTGGGTAGGACTAGGACAAAGAACACTCAATGACTCTTCTGACTAGGGTCTACTCCTGGTATTCCCTGCTTCACCACAGGCCAGTGTAAGGGATGAGCCATGCCTTGAGCTGGATTTTCTGCTTGTACTGAGGACCTGTTTTCAAGATATCTGCGCGGGCTTCATCTAAGCTGACATACCAACATTTTTCCAAACCATGCTTCTTGTTTCTGTTGCATCCAAATGGAGCAATTCTTAGATATTTCTGTCTTTTAGTCTGATGTGATTTGTAATGTTATCCTTAGTGATTTCTATCGCAAGTGCTAGGTATGATGGAATATGGATGTTGGTTTTCAAAGTTATTTTATTTATACAATTTTTTAAAATGCATTTTATTATACATTGAGTCAGCTGGTCAAAGCAAGCAATACCTGAAGAATTGAGGTCTGAGGCAGTATAAAATGGTACAAAGACAGATGAGGAATATGGAACAGGCACAGAGTTGTTTTGTTTATTCTATAGAAGGAACAAACATGCAATCCCTGTTGAACTATAAAAATCCTTTTTCTGAGGCACTGTGAAGTTCTGAGTGACCTGCACTTAGGAAAAAATTCACAAAGACTTTTTAAAAACTATTTTGGAGGTTTTATTTTATTATAAGCAGTGAATTCTTGAAACATACTTTGCATGCAGTTGAGTTATATAGCAAGTTTGTGTGGCAGAGAGTACAGAAAAAAAAATCATAATTGAGATTATGATTTTGGAATTTGGTCACTGTTCTTGTGTTCAGTCAACCAGGTTCCACCAGCTGTATGAGACCATCATTTACATGCATTATAAACAGAGTCTGACATATATGAAATGTATAGAGAAAGGAAGAAATACTGCTAAAACAAATCACTTTCTTTGACTCTAGTTTACTTTCTCTGCCAAGAAAAATATGACTGAGTTGATTTTCCAGAAAAAAGACTGCAGTAAATCAAGTTTTCATTGCTCCAATTTGACAACAAAACTTAAAATAAAAATGCCAGAGTAATACTCTTTACATGTTATTAGTAGTTGATGGAGACTTTTGGAAGATGGTATTTTTCTAAGAGATTTTAGAAACACCACCTGTAAGTTTTACTTACTAGGAAGTACGCATATTGATTGACAAACCTGGAACAGGTAAGATTAATTAGCTGTAGAGGATATTGTTGCATTTGTATTTTTGCTGATGAAAACTTTTAGTTAATGTACTTTTCAGGCAAAATCAAACCCCACTTCTTCGGGAGAGTAGAAAAAATGTTGACATGCAAGGCAGTTCTGCTCCCCCCACCCTAGTGCTACTTAGTGACTTTTGGTTAATGAGTTTTCCTTGTAAGCAGCTAAAAAATAAGTAGTGATTAATCTCTGCAGGAAGCAAATTATGTGAATATTTGAAGAGCTGTTCAGCGTTCTGGCTCTTGTGTCTGTCTGCTTTCTAGGCTTGGTCATACTCTGGTAACCCCCCTGCCCAGTCCAAGTTCCTGCTCGTGGTTTCCTGATCTGCCCATCTGACTCCTTGTTTGAACCCCCCTGACCTTTTTATGGCAAAGAATTTTTGATTTTGTGAATTTTAAGACCAGTTCTACTTCAGTTCTATTTGGTGTGCCTTGACTTTATCCCGGTCGCTGCTTCCTCTGGTACCTGGTTTTCATCCCCAAACCTGGTTGCAGCTTATTTTTAACCACTGGCTACAACTGTCAGCATTTGGCTGTATATCAGTCTTTGGAAACATACTGCCAGTCTTCAGCAGGACACACCTAGGGAATTGCCAGATCTGGCAATTAAAACTGAGTGAGGGCAGGTGCACAAAGAGCAGCGAGTCCTTCAACACTAACTAAAATATAACCAACTTCACTGGATCAAAGTCTTGGCCACTGCAAACTCATAATGTCAGCATACCAGGAGAGTCAGCAGATATCTGCTGCAAAAGGTCAAGAACCCATTTCAGGAAAACTGAGAAATGAATCCTTTATATATACTTGAATTCTAGCAGTTGTACTTTCCCGACAATTCCTTCAGTCTTCAGAAAATGAAAAATTCTAAGCATCTGGGCAGAACTACAGGCTGAGCCTGACCTTCAGGGATTTCACATTGCTTGTGGGTGATCTTGGGAACAGAGACCTCTTCACCCTTCTTCTTCCCAAACTTGGCCTTTTTCCTCTCCTTTAGCTGAAATATTTTGTTGTATTATTAAGAAAGGAGGAGAAGGCTGTCCTCAGAAACAAGGATCTTAGAAATATACCAAGAAATATTTCAGATTTAGTGACAGGAGTTGTTTGTCAAGCAGTAATCAATTGTAGAAGTTCAGCGAGTGTTGAATTACAGCCTTGAAAATGTACTTAGCACAATATTTTGATATTTGGGTCAATTCAGAGTGTTTCGGTGCATATGAATGAGGTACCTTTTCGAGGAAGCTAAACCAGAAGCCTTGTTCCAGTAGGCACAAAACTCTCTGCCCCTCCTAATCAGGGTGTGAGAGTTCCAATGAGTTACTGATCCTTCACATACCTTTGAACCACACGTATGGTGGGGATGTAAAATCCAAAGCAAAACCTCAAATTAGAGGTTGTATAGATGACATGGCTACAGCACTACCTGCTTTCATCTGCTTCTCTTGCACCAAATCACAGGCTGATGTAATAGCCACAGTCCATAGCTGTGTTTTTATCTTCTAATGCCATAGAAAACTCAGAGCTTAAGTATCTGTCCTTTTTTTTTTTTAATATTAAAATCCTTAACAATCACAATCTAAGCAGCCTGTTTTTTTGTAAAATAACATACAGAACTAAAAGCCCTTGATGATTAGAGGAAAAGTGTTCTACAGTGTGTGAACTACACACAGCATGGTGCATCTTCATTACAGAAATGCAAAATGATGATCATTTATCATAAAATCTGCTGACAATTGGCATTAATCTCTTTGTAAAGCAAGGAGTAAACTCAGTTTCTATAGCAATGCAATTCATTTTGTTCCTCTCTCTCTACTACATGCATGAAAGAATGGGCATTCTCTGGCCAAACAAATTGCAGCCTTAATGCTGTGGATATTTGGGGGTGAAATATATAATTATTTTGGTAGAATGTCAAATCAGTGGTAACCATGGTGTTGGTAGAACATGCCTGTATTTCATACAGAGCAGTGCACATGCTCAATGAGCAGCTATTCTCCTATCTTCAATTTTATACCAACTCCATTTGAAGGAAAGAATCGGAGTTCTTTCAGGAGTAAGTTTCAGTAATGTTTGTATACTGGAAATGATTTTTTTTTCCTTGAAAAATACAGTAGAATTGTATGATGTCTTCAGAAATATGAACAAATATTTGTTGTAATGAACTGCATGCTGTTTATTCCTTATGTTTAGTTGTACTTTTTTTCTTTTTGTGTCTGTATATATATGTGTGTATGTGTGTGTGTATATATATGTAATAGAGAGAAATTATTCAGTCAAGCAGACCAGTTCTGGGGAAAAGTTACGTACTCCCAGACATGTATGGTGTCTTGTTAATGAAGCTTACCAATTTTTATTTTAAAAGATCAATTCTGAAAGCTAATAAAATACCATATTTTTTCCCCTTATGTGTTACTTTGTTTGAAGTCAGCACAACATCCATGAAATTCCACAAATTTCCATCAGCCTTAAAAGCTGTGAGTTATTTTATAAATCTGACTACCCAACCTACCACCTATTTGTTCCACCTCAGAACAAACCGGTTTCAGTTATTGCAAAGCAAACCACACATACCTAAATATACCTGCTTTCTGCTTTAAGAGCACAGCAAGCTGGCTAACTCAAATATAACAAATAGCTTCAGTGCTGTCAGTTAACAGCCCTGAGAATAAGTTTTGTTCTTTTATTGGTTAAGTTATAGCTCTTTGCATATTCCAGACAATTGGGCCCTATTATGTAGATAACTTACAAATACTGAAGTAAAAGAGAAAGGAGCAACCTGCAAAATGTCTTTGCTTCATGTGAAACTGGCCGAAGATAATGCTGACAGATGCTGTCTTAGGGCAAGACCTGGAATTTTGCTGAAAGAGAGAGGTGAAATGAGCCCAGCAACTGTATGATTAATTTTTAAAGCCAACCAATAACAACTTACAACGTCCGCCCCAAAGTAAAAGATCCTGTTCCAATGCAGTTTCAAACTCGGAGGGGAAAAGCGGGAGCGTAGCCGGTGACCTCCCAGTTTCCCCAGTGGGTTCCCAATGCCCCTGCCCCACACTGTGCCAGGCCTCATGGCGTTAGGAGCCCAGGGGTCTCTGCCCCATGCCCCCCAGAAGGCACCTCCTTGGCAGAGGTCCTTGTACGCTTCCCCGTGGAACTGAGGAAG
Source organism: Tyto alba (assembly GCF_018691265.1). NCBI lineage: Eukaryota > Metazoa > Chordata > Aves > Strigiformes > Tytonidae > Tyto > Tyto alba. The sequence goes on along the minus strand of NW_024881261.1, from coordinate 40,417,509 downwards.
GTGAAACCTCCAACCCTGACAGTCTGTGCCTGGAGACCCAAATGCTTCTTGAATCCCTCAACTTCTATGGGCATTCCAAGTTTCCCTGTGGCACAGTTTCCCCTGGGTAAACACTGGAGAAACAGCCCCCAAAATACTACTACACCTACCAGTTGTGTTCTGCATCCCCGGGAGAACTGACACGCACAGAGCGAAGGGCTGTAAAGCACCAGCCAGAGATTTTACTGTTAAATATTGTACGTTGGGGAAGGACAGGGAATATATTTGAGTCTAAACAAATTACAGATAAGTGCCTGATAGATATGTTTTAGGGTAGATATTTTATAAGAATAAAAGTTTTTATGCATTTTTCCTTGGTTTCTGAGTTGACAGCCTTCATGAAACTATGTAAACTAATGAAAACCTCAGGCATTGTTTTCTTGTTATTTTTCTTACTCAAAGCTGCCTTTATCAGGAATAAAGTAGCAGATATCAAAAGCTATGCATTCTGCTTTTCTGTATTTGTTTGGAAGGCTGAAACTATTTTAATAAAGGATAAATATGTGATATTAATTGCTCTTCTTAATCACTAATTAAAATACAAACTATTATTCATCTTCTATTTTCTGCTTTCCAGGTAATCAACATATAATCTCAACAACTATGACTGAGAAGTGCAATTAAGGTAACATATTTTCCTTTTTAATATGGGCATGCTTGTGGTGAAAGTGATTTCCAAAATATTCTCTCCAATAATCCACTTAATAACCTCCATTTCTTGAGGCTGAGTTCACTTCTGGATGGGTTGGTTTGTTCATTTACTGCTTTGTCCACTGGCCTTCCTGAAAACTAGATCGTTTTTTCCTTATATTCCTTATCTTTTAGTTTTGTGCTTTTAAATTTAGTAACAATGTTTTAAGATGTTTGTAAAGACTTATATGCTGGGAATAATGCTTGCATGATATATGTGTGACTGAAGGTCATGTATGAAATATTCACTCAGAAATGGTGTAGGGAAATGATAGAAAATTTGTCTTTTGGAATGATGATTGCTGCACACTCCGTGTCACTAAGAATTTAATTATTGATTTGAATCACAAGATGGAAATTGGCTCAGCAACTCTGTTGTACCACAGGGAAAAGATGGTTGGTTTTGTTGGAACAACACATATAACCAGAGTTACCTCTCTTCAAGTCATGTTTTACCTTGCAAATTTCTAGCTGGGACTTCAAACAAAGAATATCGAGATTAGGAGAAGGTACAAATATGTCTGGTTCTTTTTCCTTAGCAAGTTCCACTGAACTCAGATGGCAATGTAAACTTCAATGAAAAAAATATTTTCTTTCCTATGAAAGCTAGAGATAAAGAATGAACAAGGTAGCACACTAGTGCTATCAGATTAAAAATGTAATGAACAGCATTAAACAGTTGTTCTAAAACGACATGAACTAATTCTTGCCAAAGCAGTTACGGTGTCAGTATTTCCAGTCCTGTTCTAAATGCTCCACTATTGGTCTAATATTGCTACTGAAGTAGTAAAATCATCCTGGAATACTAAATGACCCGTCTCCTTTCTGTTGGGAGTTTCTGTTGTTGAGTCTGCATGATTTATTTGAGTGTGAGTAGAGGACAGGAAAGCTCTTATTTTTGTTAGTTACCTGCTTCATAGAAACGGAACACATTACTTTCCCGCTTTTGCCTCCGGTCACCAGAAGTCTACTAGCAAAACCTCTTAACATTTAGTTCAGTCCATCAGAGGATAATGCACTCTGACTGGTGAATACTAACATATATGCAAAAAAAGCAAAAAAGAAATCCTGAAAAGCACATGCAAATTAGGTTATTTTAACACCATGTAATGTCTTAGGACAGGTTTTGAACGGAGAGTAATCAAGAACATCAGTGTAAGTGAAAAGTGGGATAAACTGCAAAATTGTAATGAGAAGGTGGTTTTGTCAGACTAACTTCATGTTCACTCTCTCAGCGAAAGAAACATCTCAGACTACAGTAATGGAATGGACTTCAGCTATCTAGATTTATAGGAAGCATTCATTCGGTACAGTTCCCAAAGGAAATTATTATTTAAAGTGGAGATGGTTCAGATTAATACAGGAATTATAAGAAGCTGGTTTAGGCAGATAAGGAGCTGGGAAAAGAGGGGACTGTGATGGGATGTACTGAGAGGTGAGTTCCCAGGTTGCCAGAGAGTTGTTAGAAGTATTCATAAGGGACAGGTCTTTTGACCAGTCCTCTGTAATACTTACTTTAGTAACCTTGGCACAAGGTCTTTGATACAGTTTTTTAAACTCCTGTAATGCAGCAAAGGACAGGAGTATTATATGGAACAATTTTGTTGACTTTGTGGATTAGTGTAGCAAAGACAGGATAAAATTTAATAATAATAAGCGCACTGCCATTCTGTTAGGGACTGATGGTGGGGGCGGGGTGTGCTATAAACAAGGAGTTTCAGCATATGGAAATTCAACTTCTTTAAAAAAAAGTGTTTCGTTGTAGCACATAGCTGAAGCTTTCATAATCTACATAATTTTCATGAACACCTGCTTACCAGAGAGTTGCAATTTACTCTAATTAGTTTAGAGCCTAGGTATTAAAATTCTATAAATTCTGATAGAATCTCAGATTTTAAGTATCAACTTCCAAACCTTATTCTGTAAAGGCCGGAGTGGCTGCAGGTGTGAACCTCAACCGTGCATTAGGAGTAGGAAGTTGCCAGACTACCAAGGAGTAGCTTACTGCAGCATCTGAAAGAATTGATCTTCATATAACCAGCCCATCTGCCTCCTCCGCTCCAAAAATCCCCAAACAAACCAAAAACCTGGAAAGAAGCCAGTGAAGATCTCAGGCACTAAGTGAGCAGTCATGTTACTTGGAGGTAAGAAACCTCAAAGGTTGCAGAAGCTCAGCCACAGCCCTCCCCAGTGAAATACAGGCCATGCTGTACTCTACGGCTGACCCTCTGAGGAGTAGTGATTAAAGCCAAAAGGATCAGGAAGCAGTACTTTATTACTGTACAATTAAGAATCTGCGCTTCCATCAGATAAAAAGAATGCTCTACAGATCAAGAAAAAAACTGGTCAAAAGATACAAGACAGAAGGTAGCACTAACTGTTTTTCTGAGTGAGAGGATGAATAGCAGTAGGGTCTCAAACGAATATGTGCTTAAACCTGTGAAAATCAACTGGTAAATGAACTGGAAAAGATGACAGTGTGTGCTGATGATGCTTTTATTCAGAGCAGTGGAGTGCTGACTGTGAAAAACCGAAGAAGGATTGTGCAAAACAAAGTGCTCGGGCAAGGCAATGGGAGGTGGAATTCGCTGGAGGTGGATGCAAAGGGAAGAAGACAAAAATCCCACACATGAGGTGATGAATGCTGAGCTGACCGTTGCCGCTCACTGACCAAAATGTTGGGCATAGACAGAGCTGTAGAATATAAAAACATGCCTCTCTGAGAATGCTAACTTTAATTTTGAAAATGTTAACTTTAGTGTCAATAGTGGTTATAAAAGCAAGCAGTGTAATGGGAAGGGTACCAAAAATATCCTGAAAATGGCACATTGCTACTGTGTACAGTGTACAGTTCCGTTTCTCCATCTCAAGAAGGTATAGCAGGAGCTAGGAATGTTTGGAGGATGGAAAGCGTGATGCAGATTTCTTCCAGGGAAGGATTAAATAGCATAGCCTTCCTTGGCATGGAAAAGAGGCAGGTCTGAACAACTCCCTGGGGGCTGCCGAGAGGGAGCGGGGGCCCGCTGGGCGTTCTCATTCCCAGGGCCAGAGGTAGGGAGTGAAATCCGAGGGGGGTAAGTGCACAGCACGTACAAGGGGAGGCTCTCCTGGCAGGTGGTGGTTATTGTGGTGTCCGAGTTACGGCGGGAGGTAGGTGCTGGCCTTACACATGGGTGCAGAGAGCAGTGGGACAGACTTACGGAAGGAAAGGGCCTGAAAAACAGGGAGAGTTTACTTTTTGTTCAGGAAGGGAGTGAACTGCAAGTGTTTGGGGGTCAGGTGGGAGGTTTGGGAAATTCTCCCCTGGGATGGATAGCTCTGCTCTTCTTTAGGGGCTGCTACTGACAGGGAGGGACTGCTGGGCTTGATGGGCCCTCCTGTGAAGGGCTGTTCTTGGTTTGTTACGGGGCTTAAAACAAGAGGACCAAAGGACCCCTGTTGATGGAGCTGCTAAAAAAACCAAAACTGCTGAAAGGGATTTCAGGCTGTGCCTAGCAAGTAGGAGCAGGGAAGTGTTGGCCCAGTTGTACAAAGCTCATTAAAACCATCGTATGTGGTTTGGTTACTTATCATCAGAGGAAGATCTGTTTAAGTTTAGAGAGGTGTAGAGGGGAATAAGTAATTCCATGGTGTGCCTCTATACCTCCCTGTTACAGAACTGATTGGGATTTACTTGCTTTTGTAGCAAAATGAAGAGATGTTTACTTTTAAAAATACATTGGGGGTTCAAATATGAGTGAGGGAATAGAACATAATAATACTGATAGAAAACCCAGTGGGTTTAAGTGTCTCTTGAGTATATTTAAACTGGAAATTAGAAAAAGACTTGTTAACCGGAGTGATGAGTGAAATTCTAGAAGGGCTTTCCAAACACAGCTGGGATACAAACCCACTGTTTTTTCAAGATGAAGTTTATGGGAGGGATGAGATTACTGAGTGGAAGTGCACCTGCAGTTCTCAATAACAGCTTGCGATACCGGGAGTTGGGCACTCAATTTGTGGGTGCCCCCAAGCTTTGAAGGAAACAGATTTGAACCGTCTGTCATTTGTATTTATTGTTGCATGGTAATACTGCATTTGATTGTTCCTCTGCCCTAGCACTTCACATGTTGCTTCGGGTAACCAGGAGGACCTCTTTGCCTCAATGCTTACTTGATTCCTGAGATGTTTCCTTTCCTCCAACATAGTTGGACTCATCTTGTAGGGGCTTACGGATGTTTTCATGGAATGTATTCAGCCACCTCAGAGTGCTACAACATCAGTTGTACTCTCCCCTAACCTCCTCCACTGTTCCTGTCATATACTATAATTTCTGAGACTTTCCAGCTCATCTCCTAAAGATCATAATTTGATCAAGGTGTGTGTTTTAGAAGAATGTTACTTTATGGCATGCAGTAAATGGAGAGAGTAGACTATGACATCCTGCAGGACACTTTGCTCTTAACATTTATTATATCATTCCTTGCAGTGAGTGGAGATCCGTGACCCAGGTGGTCCTTTCCAAGCCTGTGTTCTGGTGCATGCACTGAATTCGTCAGCTGGATTCAAAGCCTATGCACTTAGCATTTATCTGAAAGTAGCTGAAGAGCTGTCTTCCCTCAGAGGATAAATCTCTTGCATCTGCACTTCCACTCCTGCCAACTCCGGAAGCACACAACTGGCTTTGGAGCGCACAGGCGTATGCGAGATGGCAGTGCAGAAGCTGAACTGTAATGCCAGCAGTAAATCTGCTGCTACCTTAACAAGGACAGCAGAAACAAAATAATGCATGCAGTTCTGTGCATAATCCATCAGCTACGTATAGATTACAGTGGCTCTTCAGAGCTACTCTTAAAACACAGAAATTAAAAAAATCTGGCATGGAAGACCTTGCCTGGAACATACCTGCACGTGCTGTCATCTCCTGTGGCAAACCATAATAATAGTAAAGATACAGTATGCTAATAGTAAATTTATAGTAAGGATATTTGGCATTGGGTAACAAATCCTCAGGCTTATACTTGTAGAAACCCATGCTGCTGTATTTTTACTGGTATAGTTAGCAGTGGAAGATAGAGATAAATCAGTACTGCTTATCCGCAGCCTGCTCATACCTTCATGTTGCTCTGTGGACATCCCTAGATGAATGAATCCTTCTAACAGAAAGGTAGATCGTGATACTTTGATGCAGGAGGCTGAATTTATGTTCATGACACAATAATGTTAGATATGTTAGGATCTAAAATATTTGGAGCCATATACAGCATAGATGCTTGAAGTGTCAAAGTATATTCTGTCATTTTAAAGCATCTTAATTACATAAATAATCTTGTGGATATCTCTTACTCAAGTAAAAGGGTTAGATGAAAGAATATAAAAGGCAGATTAAAAGATGGCTATGGATATGGGACCCCTAGTCATCTGAATGAACACATTTTCATAGACTTGTTTTTAAAACAGGTTTAGAGCAGTGGAAAATACTTCCTTATCATGAGGTCTGTTATTGCAAATGCAGTGTTAACATTTTTGTCAGGACCAAAAAAGTCATGAGGACTTGAAACTAGTATTTTATTATTTACAGTGAAAGGAAGCTCTAGTATTATGAGTTGATTCTGGGGATTTTAAAAAAACAAACAGAAAACTGTACACATGTAATAAATTGAAAAATTGTGTCACTATTAGCTTACATATAATAGGACCCTAAAGGACAGATGTTCTGGGAGAACAGATACCCATTAGAATATGATTGAAGGGGGAGATTTTGAAATGTAGCCAGAACCTACAGATGGAAACTTTAAATAAATAAAAATCAACTTATAAGTAGCCAGTATAAATAATGCAGGGAATGCATAATATGTTTTCGATTGTTCAAACCAGCAAACAAACATGCTTCTGCATTCTAAACAATTTGCAACTGATGGAGCAGCTTTGCAATGAGTTTAGCTGAAAGGGAATTGAAGCCAGCCAGCCTCCTGGGCATTTGCAAAAGTAATGTGAGGACTCCAGTAAAGAGCAAAGACTTTCATTTGCAGAATTTGTTTTTTGAACAGAATTTCAATTTTTGAGATTTGTTTTTCCTCTCTGGTAACTGTAACAAGAATTAATTTTGGGATGCTCCATCCTAGTTGAATCCTTTAGCCTATTTTGAAGGTAAAGGAGAAAGGAGGGGGAGAAGGACATTGCATGTATGAGTGTATGAAGTGATAAAAGATAGGTAAAAGGAGTCATCCCAGAAACAGCTTTAGCTACCGTATGGCACTAACTTTAGGCTTTTAGAGAACCATTGTGAAGATACATGTTTCCTGTTCTGTTATCTGTGTAGTGTCCATGTTGCTGGACACATACAGCACTAGCCTGGCGGTCCACTGTTTTCAGCCAAGGACATTGTTTCTTAACAAAGGAAGTTTTATTGGCAGAGTAAGATGAACAAAGACAGAGTCTCCTTTTGAGAGTGGCCCCTACAATGTACTGCTGAGTCACAGGTACCATCATTGCCCACAGAGAGCAGGGTGAGAGCTTTGCTAAGAAAAGTCACACATCAGAATAGTTTTAGGGATTATTCATTCTAAGAAACCAACAGCAAAACTCAGGAGAATATTAATGTCAGAGCAACAACCGATACAGTTTTCCCTTAGAAAAGAAACACAGAGTAGCTAGAGTTGATTTAATTGTGCTGATGGTGAAACAGGAAACTGTGAACACGTTAGCAGAAGCTTAGTATGTCAAAATTGCCTGCTGTATGAAATATATGAAATATGCAATATTGTCTGCTATATGAAGTGAAATAATTTAGCATTGGACACCAAGGACCAGAAGCCTTGTATGAAGACAGACAAAATTGTGGTTTTCCCAGCAAATACCCTTCTTTTGAACATGAATGCAACTAGCCAGTTGTGTGGCAACTTCCCACAAGAAAGAGATGATTTTCAACAAGTTTTCATAGTGAATCTATTAAGTATTCCATTAGGAGAAAAATGGTCTAACTATCTCTATTCCTGCTACCTTCAGAGCTGCCCATCTCTTAATTTTAGAGCAGGGCCATGCCTGTTGCCACCATTGGCTGTAAATCTAGTCCCACAGCCCCTTCCATATGAAATCCTCAAAGCATTCCTGCACTAGCAACATTTCCCATTAGCAAAACCTGGCATCCCCAAACCTCCTCAGTTTAACCCTTAACCCAGGAGCACCTTGTGGGTTCACTAAAAAATGTAATCTGCTTTCCTGGTGCGGACTGAATTGCTGAACCCTAATTCTTGTCTTTCAGCTGCCATGCTCTGAAGCAGTAGCCCTGCAGCAGCCCAGGTGGCCTTTGCCTTCCCAGTGGCCATGGGACACAGCCTACCTCACTCTGGAGTACTTACCTGTAGCCCGACCAAGTTCTTAAAATGCAGCCAGGCAATGCTAACCTTAACGGTGCTTCCAGCTCTAATCCCAGTTTAACTCGGTGACTTCTTTTATATCTCCCCCTATATGTAGTCAGGTAGGCTGCCTTCACAGGACATTCCTTCCCTGATTATAATCTTTCATTTTTTTATATACAGTATATCCATAGGAAGGCATAAAAGTAATTTGCATTATAGCATTATGGTATTTCTATACTATTTTCCATTCCCTTAATGTCTTGCTTGCATTTTTGCAACACAGCTGTGCAGTTATACGTTACCCAGAAAATACCTATATAAGTTAAATTTCATCTCTTCCATATTATTCCAGGGGTAAAGTACTGAAATCAGAGAAACTGATTTAGAAATCCATGTTATTAAATAAATGTTTACTGATAAACATCCTGATAGGGTTTTGATGCAAGAGTGACGTTGCTGGCAAAAGTGTCATAAACCAAGAATTCACATTAATTAACAGAGACGGGAGCAGACTTTGCATTGCCATATGCTAAAAATCAGTGCAAAATGAAGAAGTTATTTTAAACAACGTGCAGCTCATTTGTGAAACCTCGTATCTGGTGAATTTGTCTGGCTTTTTTTAAAAAAGTTTCCATATTACTGGGAAAAAAAAATTAACATGCATAATTGAACTAACTTGATTTAAAAAAAGGCTGTGCCTTTTTTTTTTGTAGTTTCTGGCAATTTGTCTGGTCTGGGAATCGGTTTTGCCACCATGTCCTATTCTGCTAGTTGCTCCTGAGCACATGCATGCTCTCTTTTATAAGGAATGCTTTAGCAGAATACAGACTAGGAGTACCAGGTAACTGTCCAGTTTTTGTTTTGTTTTGTTTTTAACAGAATTCCTACTTCCACAAGATTTCAGTATTCTTTATGGCAAACCTTGCTACACTTAAGCTTCCTATGTGAGTGGAGCAGGATGTTGAGATCTCCCTTTGTGCTGCCCATTTATGATAGTAGTAGCCAGACCGATACTTTCAAGAAAGCTTTAAGTTAAAACTGCCCTTTGTTACAACAATAATGGCTTCATTCTTCAGAAGCTAAGAATATTTTTATTAATTTTGCAGCAGTACCTGTATTGCTACTGTTTCTTCACTGAAAGTGGAGAACCACAATGATGGTTCTTGCATGTTAGAAATACTGTGTTCCTGCAGTGCTGTCATCTTACTGTTGGTGGATGCACTTGCATCTGTCTCTCCAACTAACCATGGAGCTTGACTTCTCCAGCCACAAACTTAGCTTATTTTCACAGTGATCCTCTATATTTTCTGTACTAAAACAGTGCCATAAGGAAGAAAACCTTGGTTACATGGTTGAACAAATAGCATCACAGCGGTAGCCAGCCAGCCAGCAGCATCAGCAGATAAAGTTTATTAGATATCTCTTCTTGAAGAGTTTATATTCTTATACATGATAATCTGAGTTTGCTAATAGGCCACATATTTATGCATTTCACACTCATTCATGTACACCAATGCTACAAACACACGCTTTCTCACATAAATAGGATCATTATTTGAAGCTAATCCAGTTTACAGATATTCTCAGTTAAGCAACAGCAGGTCTAATTTGAATAGTCAAACTGGAAACCTCACACATTCATTAGCCTTTCATCAGTATTGTCTGGGTTCTGTTCAGAAGCTGAACTAATATAAGGCTCTTCCACTAACCTGGATCTTTCCTCCTAAATGTGCTATGTAGTTTTACAGACAGATAGCCCCAACCTCCATTTTATGGTTGCCTTTGCCATAATGTCACTTAACTACTTCCCCAAAGGGATGTTTTATTAATTATTGGGGTTTCCAAGAAGAGAAGTGAGACAGAGAGATACTAAAGAAGGTATCTTTTAAAGAACATTTAAAATTAGTGGAAAACAGGTGCCAGTAAGAGAAATTCCTACATGGAAGTTAGAGTCTGCCTTAGTGGATTTTGCAGTTTTGACTTCCTCAAGAAAAGTTGGCACCCAAACCTGGGCTTGCTGCCTGAGATACGGACTGCCTGAATAAATGGGCACTCGTCCTTTGAGCTTGATGCTATTACATTACTGAGTTTGTTCTCTGTATATATTTCTGTCTGCACTTCAACAAAATTAGTTCTTTTGAATGTTTTTATTTAATTTAGTATGAGGTCCTGACTTTTCTTGGTTGAAATCTTCAATGATTCTTTCTGTTAATACTAAGTCCTCCCTAACTTAAGAGTAAAATATTTCCATGATAAGAATAAATAACACAAACACTGACCTTTCAGTCCCAAGCAGAGTGTCTGCTTAAGAACTTCACAGCTTCTTGCCTCAGTGCAGATTGACATTTGCAAGGTTGCTAAGCTGGTTATTTGGATGTAAATCAACATGGAAGGAAAACCAGACTCAATAGTTATGATACCAGAGTCCACTTTTTCTCTGTTTAATTTAATACAATGGATAGTGTATCACATAAATTCACCATTAATGTGTAATTTAAATGATGGCTGATGTTATGTATCAGCGTGGAGATGTGAAAAGGGAGAGAGTTAAAATATTGAAAAATCTACATTTAATAAAGAGGAAAAAATGGCTATCAGGGGGTTTGCTAATTACACCTTAAAGCATATTTGCTACCAACTGTCTATGTGGATAGTATTTTAGGGATTAGAAGCAGGCCTTTGAATATGAGTCACTGTGAATTCTAATCAAGATGTGCTAGCATCTGATATAGAAAATTGAAAAAAAACTAAGGTGTGGGGGTTTTTTCGTTTTTTTGTTTTGTTTTTTTTTTTTTTGTTTTTTTTTTTTTTTGTTTTTTTGTTTTTTGGTTTTTTTTTTTTTTTATTATTAACACTGCCCTTTGAAGATCCTGCATCTTTTCATATGCTTTTCTGATAGCCAGAAAGGTCAGTGGTTTGCTCTGACCAGCCATAGCAACAAGCAAAACTGCCTGCATTCCTTGTTCTTAATTTAGCCTAGGCTTCTTTCAAGTCTTCCACAAATCTGTAGAAATTTGTTCTTGGCATAACCAGGATCACTGGTGCACACCTATCATGGCTTCAGCTTAATGGTAGTTTTAATGTAGGAGCAGGACAGCTAAGGAACCAGAGAACTTTGCAAGAAGCTATTGCACATGGGCACAGTGGAAACCGTAAAGCGGCAAAGTCTTGTATGACATTGAGATGAGGAGAGGAACACGAAACCCCAACCTTCCTGACAGTGCTGGTTCCCTGAGATTTGAACAGATCTGTCGTCTGTATCGAGACACTCAACAGTGCTGGCATAGGCTTTGCTAGTGGAAGTATCAATGCGTGAGAGCGATGTTTCAAACTTCACGGTCACTGAAAGAGCCTTCAGCACCAAGACCTACAGTGTCATTAGGAGTATCACAAGTCTGACTGATTCGCCTCCCAAGCTTGATGTGTTATGGCAGTGTGGCCCTACTGCACAACCTTGTATTCTATTATTCTCCGTCTTGCTGGTAGTAGATCTTCTTTTTGGAGATACAGTCAAATTGTTATGCCACGACCGATGTTCTGGGCAAATAAAACTGTTTATTTAGAGGTTTATTCTATGCTCTGACACTCAGGGTCCAGTGACTAATTCAGAGTGGGTGTTTCATTACATGTGACCGTTTATAAAATCATACTGACTGTGTAAGACCCACTGCTTCGGAATTCTCTATGGTCACTGCAAACCCTGCTTTTGCAACCACATTTTGCCTTCATTGATCTGCTCAACAAACTTTTAATCCTTTCATGGATAGGGCTCAGAAAACACACTCCTGGTCTTCTGGTATTACACGTTCTTAAGCACATACAGACCAGTCTGTACTGGGAGTTGTCCCAAATCAAGCTGAAGCTGAGACAGAGGATACTGTTTTTCTTGCATCCCAGAAGACTTTGAACATGGTATTTCCAAAATGGAGTATTTTGAAAGATAGGAGTGCTAGCCTTTCACTTTCCTTGGCAATGCAGAGTGTTGCTTGAACATGACAGGCAATTTACTGTTATGATTGATAACCCTTTTCCCATGCTCTGCTCCTGGGTTGTATGTGTGAGAACATTGCCCTTGGTGACTTTGCTGCCTGTCCATCTGCAGGAGTTAGCAGTGACGGCCTGGCCTGCAACACAGACTTTTCATGGATGAAGCCTTCAGACTCAGCTCCCTCTTCAAACTTTTTTGGAGTGTCATCTCAAACTGCTTTCATGTTATTTGCTGCAGCATGACGGTGTGTGTTCTGGGCTTCGTCCCTTCACAAAGTGAGTGATGCCAGGCTCTGGCAAGGCCACCTTGCATGTCCTTCCATAAGGATGGGTATTGAGGAGGTCATACCCTAAATTAATTCCAGAGGTAGCCCTGAACTTTTACCGAGACTGATCCATTACTTACTAGCCCTTGTCTTGAAACTACTATTAATGACAGAAAAAAAGCAGCACAGTACTTAGTACACTTGCTAAATACACATTAGGCCCACCTGGGACATTCCCACACTTTTATTTATCCAGTCTGTCCCCACCTCAAACCTGGAACTCTTTATTAAATTTATAAAAAAAGAGCCTTACAGAGTACATGTATATTCTTCTGCTTTAAAATTATTGGCAAGCCTCCGTCCTAAATATTGAAGCAAAACCAACACCATCTCCTTCAGTCTCTTGAGACCTGAAAGTCAGCAGAGTGAAACAGCCCACTGCCTTTTATTAGATGTTATACTCTTGACAGCCAAGTCAAATGCCAAGCTTGGGAGAGCAGTAATTCAATTCTTAACTGGGTAATACACTGAATGTGTCGTTCCTGTCCTCCAGAGAAACATGTGACCTCTATAGTGAGGTCCATCTTAAAATAAGAGGTACCTCCTTGGTAGTCACTAGTTTTTCAGGGTAATGTTGGCAGTGTCTGAACCGCCCCTCCAGCACTGTTTCATTTTTCAGAGTCTTCAGCAATATGGTTTAGGAACTGGGGAATAAATGAGAGTCCATATCTATGCTATACTCAGCGAGACAATAGGCACATAGTTGCTATGAAGGCAACTCAGAAAGAAAATAAAGAGAAAAGTGATAAAGAGAAGAGAACAGTCATTTTATCACTGTTTTGTTTGTTGGGTATTTTTGTTGTGGTTTTGTTTTTTTGTTTTTTTTTTTTTTTGTTTGTTTGTTTGGTTTTTTTTTGTTGTTTTGGTTTTTTTTTTTTTGTTTTTTTTGTTTTTTTTTTTTTGTATGGGAAAACTAGCCTTTAAGCAAGCTAATGTACTTAATTACTTCACTGTGGTTTGAAGAGTTGCTGCCCTAAACGTTTTTCCTCCACCTTGAGTGAAGTCATCTTTAGTATATGCAGTAATTAATTGCCTTAAAGCATAAAGATACTCTCTTCCTAGTCCACCTGGATGTATGGGGATGGTGCATGCATGCCGTATCTTCATGCTAAGTTTTTTGAACTTGAGCTAAAAGCTTCATCCTTCTAGTGTGCAGCAATTCAGTGAAACCTCCTTCATCCTTTGTGCAGGAAACAGTGCTATGGAGCGAGAGAGTATCTTATTCTCCTGTGCTGTATGGAGGATGGACCAACATGCAGCCTTTAAAAGCAAGCAGAGCTCAGACAATTACATTGAGATTAGAGGAAGATAACCACGAAGACCTGCTTTAGCCACTAACCTTTGGTGGGCTGAAATAAAGTATATCTTAATTGTGTTTTTGCTATGCAAACTATGTCAAAACACTTCAAGTTGCTACTTCCTTATTTTCAATGTACAAATTGTTTTTACTATACCAATATATTACTTTTGCAAGCAGAAACTAGTCTACATCATATTTGATTTTTTTCAGCACAGCCTTTAATGATCAGGTTGTGGCATCGGGCTTCCTAATTGGAACACTTTCAAAGGTGAATCTTTATTATGGTCCAAACAGCCTTCAGAGGTGAATCAGAAATCATAGAACTGCAAATACAAGAGACACATCATGTTCAGGAGCTTGCTTGTTCTCCTGGTGACAATTTTCCATGTATATTTTTTTTTTTTTAACTCTAATTGAAATTTGAAAACAAGATGACTTTCTAACATCAGCATATTTTGCTTAAGTGCACAAATTAATGTTATAATGGATGATACTGTCTTTAAAATACTAGCTTATTTCTAGTGGGAAAGACTTTAAATTTAATTTCACTATCATGTAGATTAAGGGTTTGGGGTCCAAACAGGTGCCAAGAGTTAGCCAATTTATTTCATGAAGTTAAAATTTCCACCCTTCTTTTTGGTAGTTTGTTAGTTACTCTAGGGATTCAATGCAAGCGTTCTGAAAGAGCACTAAAGTCTACTGAAAGTGAGTCTATGCAGTGAGGAAAAACCTCATCTTCTGCTTTTGAAAAGTAAATAAACAAACACAACTAAAGGCAAAAGATAACAACGCAACTGTTTTAAGGATCGACAGACTGACCAAGAGACAAGGACACAATGTGCTGAAATATGATTAGTTAATTTACATATTTGTAAATTTATAAGTAAAACCAAACTACATTAATTCAGCTCCCATCCATATGGAAATGCCTTGAAATCTTTTACTTTACAAGTTAATAAGGCAGGGGAGGTTTGCTGTCGGCCTGCAGAGATGGGGCTGAGCAGAAGCAGGGCTGTGGGTGTCTGCAGCAGGGAGCAGCTCGAGGGGAGGCAGCGAGCTCATTCTGCTCTGCCCTTGGCCTTCCAGGCTTGTGAGTGCCGGCTGGGCTGCACTGCTCCGGCTGCACACAGGCAGGGCTTGCTGAGTATGCAGGAGGAAAATAAGGAATGGTTGTTAAGGATGAGAGATGAAATTAATTGGTGACAGGCAGGAGAGAGGAGGGTGTGTACCGACCAAGCGGTGAGAAGTAGATGCTTGCGATGATAGAAGTCAGGTCCTGCTCTGTCATGACTGCGAATTGGATTGTTTCTTCACTTTACCTTAGATTGCAGCTGTGTTATGAGGATTACAGACCCATCAGATATCAAGTGCTAGTCATATAATATTAATTTAAAAGACCTTGGTGTTTCTAAGGATCGTATAATGTCCACTGAATGTAAACCCCTGGAGTAACTCTACTGTACAAGCTCAGCTTCAGAGGACAAAAACTGCTCAGACAATGAAAGCAGTTGATGTAGTTGTCCATGAACTGTGTGTTCATCATTTCAGAGCACCTCCTAAGCCATCTGCACCTAATCATTGTAAGAATATTTCCACAGCCTGAATTGTGATTGTCAATGGGAAACATTGACATGAAAGAACTTAAGCCACCTGCTTAAAATGTGTAACTGCTTGCTGTTGTAAGCAGCTTATTAAAACTGCATTGCATGTCTTCCTCTAGGATTGGAACCAGAATTCAACTAGGCGATGAGATTTAAAGAGAAATAAGTTATCGCAAAAACACTATGCAAGAAGTAAAACCTTCAATCTCTCATCTTCATTTTTTTTTTCCTGAAGAAACACATAATATCAACCATTCTAACACAAACTGGAT
Source organism: Tyto alba (assembly GCF_018691265.1). Lineage (NCBI taxonomy): Eukaryota > Metazoa > Chordata > Aves > Strigiformes > Tytonidae > Tyto > Tyto alba. Next base: position 40,401,954 of record NW_024881261.1, on the reverse strand, counting down.
ATGCATGTCCTTAATTTAACGTCTCGTTCAGCATGTCCCTCCTTTTCCCCTTCAGGTCTCTCAGGAGCTTTTGAAATGTTAAAAGGTGAAGTAGACCAAAAACAATACACGAACAGAAAACACTTTAAAAAAAATCAATAGGTAAAGACATCTTTGCTGTTGGAGGTGACAAAGAGCAATTGGAAGACTATATTTTCCATGCATCTGCTAGCCTTATTGGAAGGGTCTGCTGTGATGTATTGTGCTGGTTTTAGAATAAACTATAATTTTATCTGAACAGATAAAGCTGTTCTGCACCAATTGTAATTTTTTCTTACATACTTGGAATAAAAGAAGGTAGGATCACTGTTGTGGAAGCTCTCAAATAAACAAATAACAATCAATTAATCAACACTCTGCAAACATACAAATGGCGGGTTCACATGTCTGAGAGGAGAATAGAACTATCACTAACCAAACTCCAAGGGTTTAACAACAAGCCAAACCCCTCAATCACTGACCTAAGTGTCCTGGGTTGAATGAATGGTAGATTTTTTTGGTGGCAGGGGAGGGGGCTATTGGGGCGGCCCCCTGTGAGAAGCTTCTCGAAGCTCCCCCAGCTCCACGTCAGCTCCACTTCTGTTTGGGAAATTGAGCCCATCAGCTGTGCCTCTGCCATAATGTATTTAAGAAGGGACGTGGTGACGGGCAGTCAGACTGGTGAGGAGTTGCTGCAGCTGCATGAACCCCAAGGTCAGTGGAGGAACGGAGGAAGAAAGGAGGGGGGAGGTGTGCCGGAGCAGAGACCCCCCTGTATCCTGTGGTGAGACGGCAGGGCGGCCCCCCCCTGCCACCCATGGAGATCTACGGTGGAGCAGACATTGATTTATGGCCTGTGGCTCCTGCTTGCTGATCAAGGTGCTGTACCCGAAGAAGGCCGGGATCTCATGGGAAAAGGTAGCCCCGCTACTGTAATTCAGTGCTGGGAGGATTGCAGCATGTGGGGGAGTCCCACGCCGGAGCAGCTCGGGAAGGGCTGCAGCCATGGGAGAGAATCCAGTCAGAGGAAGTTAGTGACCCATGATGGAGCAGTGTGGGGAACGCTGCGGCCCATGGGAGGAATTCAAGTCAGAGAAAGTTTGTGGAGGACTGTCTACTGTGAGAGGGGGACCACGATGGAGCAGGAGGAACAAGTTCTGGACACTCCCCTCACCGAAGATGAAGGAAAGTGGCAGCACTGACTGCACCCCCCATTCCCTGCCCCTGCGCCGCTGGGGGAGGAGGTAGAGATATCGGGAGCAGATCTGAGCCCGGGAAGAAGGGAGGGGTGGGGGGAAGGTGTTCTCAAGATGTGGCAATGCTTCTCACTGTCCTACTCTGTTATGTGTTGTTAGTGTCTGTAATAAATGTATGTTCTTTTTTTTTCTTCCCCTAACGAGTCTGCCTTTTGCTCGTGACCATAAAGGGGAATTTTCTCCCCATCCCAGTCCTATCTTGAACCCCAAGCCTGGCTCTCTGTCCCTTCTCATTGCCGGAGGGGATGGGAGAGAGAGCTGCTGCACTGTGGTTGGCTGCCAACCAGGCCCAAACCACGACACTAAGAAATGAGGACTCTCAACCTTGAGGAGCTTCTTAGGGCAGTGTCCCAACCCATAGGAACCCCAAGGAGTTTCCTTGGGTGGTGTCCCAACCCAAGAGGGGAGTCCTTACCCACAGCACGCTGCCCCAGGAGGGACGAGCTCAAACTGGCTGCCCCAGGGGCTCCATCTGTACCCACCCGAATCTGCCCTGTGGGCAATACCAGCCCGGGTTGGCTGAGGGCCCCAATTACTGTAAAGCCCCAAGAACAGGGGCACAGGGAAGGTTCAACAGCCAGGAAGCCACGTTTTCATCATGTAGGCGCACCTGCCGCAATCACTGCTGAGGTAAATGTGATGGCGTCTCATAGGCATAAAAGTGGTCTGGCCCACCAGCCTCTCTGTAGATTGGCAGCAATGCTGCTCTTATCATCTTAACCCTTCTGGCTTCTTGCCTCTTTGCCATCTTCTTGATTGTCCCTTCCTTCCCTGCCATCAGCTTCAGCAGGACCTCTGAGGAGACCTAAGTAAGTTGAAAGGGAGAGAGCGTTGAAAACAAAAGTCAGTTAGGTCTCTTAGTATAGAGTTTAAAATAATTTACTGATGTATTCTTACATTTTGTCAGTTTCACCTAAATCAAGAGGTATTATATGTATTGAGTTGAACCAATGTGGCAGAACTGAGTCAATTGTAATTCCAGTGGATGTGCAATTTATATTTCTTGTTCCCTTTTTCACACACAGGTGTAAATTTTGGTCACTATCATATTTGAAAAACTGCAACAACAGTGTTGGGCTTTCTTGGACATAGCCAGGTCATTTCAAGTGAATGTCCTGCTGCTTTGGCAAGCTCTGAAAGCCAACTGCATGCTTAGGGTGTGTCTCCCATGCCTGGGAAGGTCAGTAGGAGCTGCTTGCTCTTGTGGAGCCAGGGGAAACAGCAGCTGAGCTCTGTGTGCCAATTTAAGAAATGAAGCCAAACTAGAATATAACCAGGGGCTAAAATTAAGGTATGTGTAAATAATTCCAGCTTGGACAAACCAAGAAGGTCGTTCTGTTTACTTATTTTGACACAGGTGTTGCAAATATGATCTGAAGTGGTGTTATAGCACACTGCGGGCAAACTGGGGTTTCCTGGTAATTCAGCTAGGTAAGGCCATTACGGCTGGCTTGTATCTCTTTGAAGGCTCTGTTGTATTCAGGTTGGCAGTCTGTTTTCTTCTGCTATTCCCAATGACTTTTCTTTGTAAATAATTCCTCTTTATAACACACTTTAGTGAATGTGATGATTGTTCTTAGATCTTTGTTATTCTTGCAGTCCTTGCTCACTGGTTGCATTTTAGAAATCTCATAATACTCCCTTTGTTCTTGAACATGCCTCTGTCTGCATATGTAAGTGCAGTGTCCAGAACTGGACAGATTGTCTCACTGGGAAACACCAGTCCAGAACACTGCCAGAATTCCTTACTGTTCCTCACAGACAGTATTCCAGCCAGGCTTCAGGATTACATTGCCGCACTGAGTTGTGATCCTCTGGATAGTCGTTCTGTTCAGTGTCAAACAAGTCTATCCCCACTTTAACATTTGACTTCTTCTTACATGCAGTACGTTGTACTTGTCCTTCTTCACTTGCCATCTGTGACACTGGGTCTCCCACATGGTTTCTGGTTCAGGAAAATATCTAACATATTATGACAAAATAAGAGCAGAAATCTGAATCCAACTAAGTTAAATTCTTGTAGTTTTAAATGGTGAAATGCCTCCAATTGGGTGCCATCTTTGTTCTCTTTCTTTCTGTTAATCTATGATAATATTTTCTGTTAATTATCCTCTGTTTTCTAGTTGAAGAAAAATAGACTAAGAATGAGCTTCCCCCCCCCAAAAAAAAAATCTCCCTGAGCAGAATTCATTTAAATACATCTCAGCACTGTTAAAGCTCCTAAGAACCAGCTTCTTAAAGACATTGGGCCACTCCGGATGCCAGTTTGGAGAGAAATGGGAAATTGCATTTGTGTCTGGAACTGTGGTAAAATCAGCTGGGGTGAGTCCAGAGTCAGGCAGTGATCAAATTACCGTGCTTTTCCTCTGAGATTAGTATGTGGAAGTCTTTCAAAGAAGAAAGTAAGGCTGATTATAACAGTGCCTATGTGCTACATTTGTAGCATTTGCGATGAACAAGTGCTTTTTAAAAGCAATGTATGCTAATTGTAGAAATGGTCTTGGTGGGAAAAAGAAAAAAAATGAAAAGAAAAAAAAAGGAAAAAAAAAAGAGGTTGTTTTTCAGTAAAAATCCCACCCTTAGAGCAAATAAAAAATGAAGAACAGCTAAAGATTATGTTGGAAGAGAAAAGAGGGGGAAAAGATAGTGAAAAAAATCTGAATATGAATCAAAAGTGCCATTGTGATAGGGAAAACAGCTAAAGTCATAGTCCTGATGTACGAATGGAGCATAGTCTGCAATGAGGACCTGATCAGGGCAGTGCATTTCAGCAAAGCTCTGGGCCAGCTGCAGGGTCTCAGAAGAAAACAGTAAAAGCAACCAGACATCTAGCAAATACGGCCTGCAGTGATAAATTGATATTATTTAGTATGAATACCAAGAAAGGAAAATTTGAAAATACTCTTCTACTACATGATAGGCTACTTCAAAGAAGATAGTTTATTCTTTTTATCCACAATGGATGGCGTAAAATTAATGGATGTAAATTACAATAAGGAAGTTTTGTATTAGACATTTGGGGAAACGGGACATTAACAGTTCAAGTAGTGAATAAGTTGCCTGAGACAAATGTAGAATATCCCATATTGTGGATATACTTAAGTTAAATATCTCTCCAAAGACTTAAACACTGATCAGGAATGAAAGAAAGATCTGATCGTGTCTTGGAGCAGGAAATGGATCTGATGACTTGCTGAAGTTCCAGGCAACCTGGTGATTGCTTTGAGATCATTAAAATGGAAGAATTGACCCTACTTACGTCTTAACATACCCAAGCCAGCACTGAGCATAGAAAGGAAAAGAGTAACTGTGTAACTGAGAAGAAAAAAAAGCTGATGCTACCCAAAAGAACAGTTGAAGCAGAAGGTAGGCAGACAAAGGGACACCAGTAGTCCAGTGTTTGGATAAGCTGAGATTTTCTTCATGCAGAGGACATCACCAGGTTACTCAGTAGTACACACGTACCCATAGAATTTTGAATACAAATATGCAGGGATTTTGCATTCAACTGTAAATCATAGTGTATGAAGACAGAAGTTCATTTTGTTCCAATTAAAGTTTTAAGACAGAAGTGCTGATGGGGGAATGAAGTCTTCCTCTGTTCCCATTAAGTTAACTTGTATTTTCCAGGTTTTTATTTCTATTTTTAATGAGCATAATGGCTATGCTTACCAGGAGCTTCTCAATGTACTTGCTAATGAGAGAAAGAAAATAGATTTGGGATTGTTTTTAGAAATCTTTGGATTTGAATGTTTCTATTTCCAAGTGGCTTACGTCCTTCTCTGTATTAACAGATTCACAGAAGCCTTTCTAATTTGACAGTGACCTAAGTAGCCAAACTGTTTTCTGCTGCTATGCAATTTTATTCCTATAGTATTTTTTTTTTTTACCAATTTTTCTGCATAACCAAATATGCAAGACATTTGAGGGGAAAGATAGTGAAATGGAGCAAATACCTCTGAGTTTTGTCAGCTGCTAGTTTTGCTTTGTAAGAGGAGCTCTGTAGCAGGGACTCTTCTCAGATGAACAAGCCTGGGAGGGGTTGGGGAGAAGGCGGGAACTTGTGACTAGGCATGAAACTGTCTTTCTGCAGCTCTCTAAGCAAATGACTTAGGGTGGAAATTGTGTTGCAAACAGGAATAACAGCTGCCAAAAATACTGACCCATGCAGAAGAAGATAAAGATCAGGATGGGGTTTACTCCTTGGGATGCTGAGCAGCAGCATGATCAGAAAAGTGCTAACTTTGGGGAGGAGGAAGCTTGGCTAAGCATGCTGCAATGGGAGGGCTTGTGTGCTGTAGTGTGTGCCTGGTGGCTTTCTAGCTGGCACCACAGAGGTCCTCACTTCTGTACTGGACCTAATTTTTTCCCATGATTTTGTTTGCGTGATTTCTGTTCTTCAGAGTTATAATCCCGATCTTGCATAAATTTCAATAATTCGTTTTTTTAACAGGTAGAAATCCTAACTCGGCATATTCTCACTCTTGCTAGAAGAGGCTTTCCCTTCTCTTCTTCCCAAACAGTGCAGACACAAGATAACATGTATAGTATGAGTGTCTGGAAGGGGCAAGGCAGGTGAAGCAAAGCCTGTGATGGCCCAGTGCCTTCAGCTGCAAGCACCTATACTGATAATGTTTTGTAGCAAGCCATGGCTGCACCTAGGTTTGTGGTTTTGCACAAAATGGTGTCTTTGTTTGAGACATATACTTTTATCTTTACTTCTTTGGTTAAAATGAAAACCTCAGTTGCATGAATGCTGGAATGAATTTCAACACGGCGTTTGGATTACTTCCAGAGGAGCAAACCATAAGCAAATAGTTTCTTTAAAGAATCTGTCTTCTCTTAGTTTGTATTCAATTAGATGGTTATTTTCCCATGGGAGAGATGGAAAAGGTTCGTTCTCTCTGCTGCTTGTCTGGCTGCTCTCCTTAATCCTGTTGTAGAGGGCGCTTTAATTCTACCTAGGCAGTTTGTTTGTTTTGTTGAAGCCTATCTACCTGGTGTAGGGAGTTACTGGCTCACACCTGAGCAAAAAGGTTTTTGTCTGCAAGCATGTAATTGAGATTACACACCAGCAGAAGCATTCTTCATTGTGCTTTTAAGACGCCTGCTCCTCTTCCAGTTTGCAGTAATGGTGCATCTTCACTGTGGGGAAGGGCAGGGCGCTACTCCTGCGCCTCTTTCATGATTTCCAGATTTAGATGTGCTCTTCATCTCAGTAACAGTGTTACACTTGTTCTAAGAATGCAACCTGTATGTGATTTAGATTACAACTGAGACATGCTATGTCTGTAATGAGAAAGTCTGATTGGGATTCATTACTCAGGATGACACTGGCCTTCCTGCTCGAGCAGGGGATTCAGCCTCTCATCCATTTCTTAGTCTTTGTGGTTGGGAGGTAAGAATTTCTCAAGCTGTCTGAAAGGTGGACTTCAATTTAATCTTTTTGAAGATCAGTTCTGTGCAACTGAGCAATCAGTATAAAGGCTGAATAGTAAAAGAGAAGCAACCTCCTGCCAAATGGGCATACAACCCAGCTAGTGTGACGAGTGCCATGTAGCCTATTTTAGCTTAAAAGAATAAAAATACTGCTTCTGAAAGATCCTGAACTGTCAGTGCTTTCATGTGCAAAAAACATATATTCCTTAACGATGTTCACTGTCATTCTCTGGGTGGATGCAGCTGTAGGCATCTTTACTGACTGATGAAGATGTAACAATATTTATGATCTGCACAGTGCCATTTTCATCCAAAGCTACTACTCCAAGGCCTTGCCACACATCTGTTTCTTTGTCTTGCTCCTATTTGAATCATGATATTTTCTTACTTTTTGTCATTGTTTTTGCACCTATGTTTTATTTTCTGTTTTGATTTCTTCTCACTTTCTTGCTCTGTCTTACCATTTCCTCCTACAGAAGGGAGAAGTCCACAGGTAGAGCACCATCACCAAAAGTGGATTTCTCCCAGAAGAGAGGTTCCTCTAGGCTCCATCGGTAGTACAACATGCTACTGCCCCCACCTGCCTGTGACACACAGATATCTATATGATGGATGATAGCAAAATTATTTAGTTGCAGTCTGTCAAAAGAGCATGAATAACATTTTCCCAATTTTTCATTCCTATAGACTATTGCTCTGTGACACTGAAGCAAACTGCTGGAGTATGAAGAAGGCTCAGAAGTTCATGTAAGTGTGCATCTTCACAAATGTGAATTGCAAAAGCAGCCATTAGCTCTCTAGCCCTTTTAAATATGAGGGAATTGATACAACAAGAAACACTGATGAAAAGGGGATGAGAAGATTGCAGGGGCAGGAAAAAGATAAAAATTCACAAACAAGGTTAAAACCATGCAATAGCAAAGAGCAAATTGCCGATTCTGACTTCTTGAGGGCAGTGGCAATTTATAACAGCAGTGAATCACCCAGGAGTCTAGAAAGAATGACAGTGCATTGCTGACTTGCTGTTCTTGGTTTCTCTGTTTTTTTGGAGAGGGTTTTCATTCAGCAGGTGTCAGGGCACAGCAAGGACCGGTGGCTTGCCAGGGGAGGCCGGGGCAGCTCACTGTTCCCCACCCTAACGGATGCAAGACACGAGGCCTTTAAATGTAGTAGTACCCTCAGGGCCCTGGCACCATGTTTTATCACACAAATTTTCAAGCATTATTTTGTTGTGCTCTCACTTCCTGGTGTTTTCAGATGCGTTTGCAGATCTGGGGGCTGATGGGGTCCATCTGTCAGAGAAGGGGAAGAGCATCCTCAGCCACAGGCTTGCCAAGCTGGTAAAGAGGGCTTTAAATTAAAGCTGCCAGGGGAGGTGAACCTCAATCCATCCCACTCCTACCAGTTTGATGCCAGTGTCAGCAACAGATGCCCAGAGCCTGGAGAGGGATCACAGGTCAGCAGGAGAGCACCTGAAGAGCAGCACAAAGGAATTTCATCAGTAAGTCAGCTTCATCAGGGGCCCAACTTAAATACCGCTCTGCAAACGCACCTAGCACAGGGGATAAACGAGAGGAGCTGGAGTCATACACATGCCTGCAGAGCTGCGATTTTATTGGCATCACAGAGATGTGGTGGGATGGCTTCTGTGCCTGGAGTGTTGGAATGGAAGGGCACAGGCTCTTTAGGAAGGACAGGCAGGGGAGACAAGGAGGGGGCTTACCTGCTATGTGCAGGGAGCTCTGGCTGGGGATGTGTGAGGAGTCAACTGAGAGCTTATGGGTCAGGATTAAAAGGAGAGCAGGGATGGGAGACATTATAGTGGGGGTCTGCTACAGGGGTCCCCGGGTGGGGAATGGGAGAAATAAGAACCGCCCACCACAAGAGATCAAGTTTGAGACCATGTAAGGAACCTGAAGGTGCACAAGTCCATGGGACCTGATGAGATGCATCCACAAGTCCTGAGGGAACTGGCCCGTGAAGTGACAAAGCCACTGCCTATCATATTTGAGAAGTTGTGGCAATCTGGTGAAGTTCCTGCTGACTCGCAAAAGGGGAACAGAAGGACTGTTTTTGAAAAGGGAAAAAAGGAAGAGCAAGGAAACAACAGGGCAGTGAGTCTCACCTCTGTGCCCAGGAAGATCATGGAGCAGATCCTCCTGGAAACTATGCTAGGGCACATGGAAAGTAAGGAGGTGGCTGGTGACAGCCAACATGGCTTCACTAAGGGCAAATCGTGCCTGAGGAATCTGGTGGCTTTCTGTGATGGGGTTACAGGGTTGGTGGATCATCTACCTGGATTTGTGCAAAGCATTTGACACTGTCCCACACGACATCCTTGTCTCTAAATTGGAAAGACATGGATTTGATGGATGGATCACTGGGTGGATAAGGAAATGGCTGGATGGTCACACTCAAAGAGTTGTGGTCAATGGCTCAATGTCTGACTGGAGAGCAGCAACAAGTGCTGTTCCTCAGGGGTTGGGGTTGGGCCCGGAGCTGTTTAACATCTTTGCTGGTGACACGGACAGTGGGATCGATGCACCCTCAGTGAGTTCACTGACGACCCCGAGCTGTGTGGTGTGGGGACAGGCTGGGGGCAGGGGTGGCACCCAGAGGGACCTGGGCAGGCTGGAGAGGGGGGCCCGGGCAAACCTCATGGAGTTCAGCAAGGCCAAGGGCAAGGTCCTGCCCGTGGGTCGGGGCAATCCCCAGCACAAACCCAGGCTGGGCCCTCGAGGAGTGGCTGGAGAGCAGCCCCAAGGAGAGGGGCTGGGGGGGTTGGTGGGGGGAAAACTGCCCGTGAGGCAGCCCCGTGCGCTCGCAGCCCAGAACCCACCCGTGCCCTGGGCTGCAGGCAGAGCAGGGGGGGCAGCAGGGCCGGGGGGGGATTCTCCCCCTCTGCTCCGCTCTGGGGAGACCCCCCTGCAGTGCTGGGGCCAGCTCGGGGGCCCCCAACAGCAGAAGGACCCAGAGCTGCTCGAGCGGGGCCAGAGGAGGCCACGGAGATGCTGGGGGGGCTGGAGCAGCTCCCCTGGGGGGCCGGGCTGAGAGAGTTGGGGGGTTCAGCCTGGAGAAGAGAAGGCTCCGGGGAGCCCTTCGAGCGGCCTCCCAGGGCTTAAAGGGGGGACAGGAGAGGGGGGGAGGGACTCTGGGTCAGGGGGTGGGGATGGGATGAGGGTTCATGGGTTTAAACTGAGAGAGGGCAGATTTAGATGAGATGTAAGGCAGAAATTGTTCCCTGTGTGGGGGGTGAGGCGCTGGCCCAGGGTGCCCAGAGCAGCTGTGGCTGCCCCCTCTCTGGAAGGGTTCAAGGCCAGGTTGGATGGGGCTGGGAGCCCCCTGGGCTGGGGGAAGGGGGCCCTGCCTGGGGCAGGGGGGGGCGCTGGGGGGGCTTTAAGGGCCCTTCCAACACAAACCAGTCTGTTTCCATAATCTATTCTGCATTCCAAAAATAAGCATGGCATTAATTTGAGTCGTGTACAGCTCTCCCTGGGGTAATTGCATAGCCAATTTCAGAATTGTGCAAGGTTTACAAAGCCATAAGAAGTTGCTATGAGCATAGATGAAATTCTATAATCATACGGGCTGGTGCTGTATTGATTGATGGTCTTATGTGCAAGATAAGAAAAAGTATACTGTATCTACTGTAATGCTTTTGTCTGCTGTTCCTAATTTAAGTTTTATCCCAGATTTTATACTTTCTATCAGTAATGAGTTAATTGTATGTGACACAGTCAAATGTACAATAAAGTTATTAGCAGTATGCTTGATTCTGCATCCCATACATGCAAACCAAGGAGGAATTATCTAAGATGCTACTTTCTGGTCTAGGTCCTGGTTGTTTTGGTATTTACTTGAACATTAATGTTATAATGTTGTATATTGGGTAAACAGCTTTATTCAACTATATTTTCCCTTTTTCTCGGCATAATGTGGCTTTCCATGGTGGTGGTGGGGGGGAATCTTCTTTGCCCATGATCAGCATGGAAATCAGCTGGCCTGCTGCATATTTTATCTTAGGTGCAAGAAAGTGATTCCTGTTTGAAAAAAGGAAATCACATGGGAAGCATGCTGCTGCAAAGCCTATCAGTGCAATCTGCCAGAAAGCATAGGATTTGGGCTTGGAAAAATCCCATTGCAGTAATCCATTAATCCATAGAATTACCTGGAAGGTTTTCAATACAAAGAATTCATTAAACAAGATCCCAATTTTTGAATTTGTATTTCACATTTATGGCTATTTCTAGTACTTTATTTTCTTTTATTCACTGCCCTCTAGAGGTCTTGCAAATGAAGTTAGACTAAGGGAAAATAAGGTTGCAGCAGTGACTGTCTCTGGCTGGTGCTGCTACACACTGCCTTATACAATATTTTAAAATAACTGTATAGATCCTCCTAGAGCTAAATGCTGTTTTCCACACGCACTAGGAAGAGAAAAAATATTTACGGAGGGAGAAGTTGGGGTTTTAATATAGTGAATGAGGAGTGCCAGCTTTTATGAGGACAAAAGCAACTATATGACATTCCTCTACAAGAACCTACCTGCTTTATTACCACTGATATGATTTATGGCATAAAGTTATCAGTGCATCAAATTTTTGTCCATTTACCCCTTTTTAATATGTTCTCATTAAAAACATTTTCAGGGAGAGATCATCTTTCTAGAACAACTACAGAAATGCTTCTGAACCTAAAAGTGTTGCTCTTAGTAATGGAATGGGTAAGGCCCAGTGCGCCTACGGCTTCATGTCTCCCGGTCGGGCTCTGGGTGCCCTTGCGAGGTGTTTCCCTCTCTCGGAGAGTCAGAATGACTGTCTCTTCAATGGGCTTCCCTTATGTTTGATGAACATGAAGTGTAACTTGCAGCACATCCCCTTGCGGGGATGTTCAGGAATCACTCTCCTTTATCTGGCTGCCTGTTTTCATGAAGTGATTTGCATCTTAATAGCTTGTATACTGCTATCAAAGACTTTTTTTGGGAAGGACAAAAAGGCAGTGGCATAGTATGATTATGTGAACCTTGCTTCTTGGAGAGGCCCAGCTGAAAATAGAAAAGTTGTCTCCAAAATATGTCAAGACTTCAGTTCAAGCTTCGCTGCACTGGCTCTTGGTATCGATCTGAGAAATGAATATAAATTAATATTTAGCTCTTTCATCCTTTTTTTCACTGGCAGTTATCATGCGTATCGCTTAGCAGAGATGCCTGCAATTGCATTGCTTAGCCAATTAAGCTTGTGGGCTTTGTGTTTTATTGAGGAAGACTATTCTCTACTTCTCCAAGCATGCTTCTGTGAGATATTTTCTAAGATGCTGTGTTTTACCTTTCAAGTGAAGCAAATTAAACTTGGTTGGAGCAACCCCGGTGTCCTCCCCTGGCCAAGGAAGGCCAGCCCCCGGGCAGAGCATCCTTTGGCAGGGCCCTGCCCTGGCACAGGGGCTGCTACTGTGCAGGTGACCAGCGAGGAGCCTGCTGGGGACCTTTCTCCGTGGACTGAAGGGTGATGTAGGTTGAAACCGTCAGTGCTGGGGACTCGGCATCTACCCAACGTGTACAAGAGGTTTTGTGCAGACTGGCTCTAGCCCGGTCCTCTGCAGTGGCTGGCCCTCAGCAGCTGGAACAGCCACAGCATTCCTGGATTTCAGAGTTTTATCCTTCAGGAATCCAGGTTTTGTGTTCCCAGACCTCTCTGCAGTGCACACCAGTGTGCTGTAAAGTGGGGATGATGAGGACAGTCACTTCAGAAGTGCAAGTCTGACCTGAACTGTAGCACTCTTCCAGAGACACCTCTGATGTATCAGTTTCTCTGTTGTCAACAGAAGAATAAGATTAATCATGGATCTCTGATGCAGTAATTATGTAGCCTCTGTAGATTTATATGTGATACTTATCTCCATGATTTGTCTCTGTGTACATCCATAAATTTATTTTCCCTGTTCAAGATACAGTTATAGATAGTTTTATAGACTTTGCAATTTGAACTTTAGTTAAATTGTATCTCAGCACTGGGCCATGCCTCCCCAAAGTGAATTTGGTCCTAAATTATACCCCCTAAAGGAGAGAAATCTTGTCAACTATCACAGTTGTATAGTGGCAGAAGTAAAGCCACAGAGATAACTAGAGCTGGCTCTGTTCACTATTGCTCGCTGCCTAAATGGGCACCCACTATTAGTTAGCAGGTTTTGAAACTTAGCTATGGATGACGGAAAATGACTTTACATAGATCTGCAACTTTGCGTTCTTCTTCTGAATTTTCCAGTTGATTGGGGATTTGGTGTATCACAGAAGAATTTGTCTTTTTTGATATTAACATCTTGAAGCGCAAATAAGCCATTGCCAATTGATGAGACTTGTGAGATTTCAACAGGAAGGAGCGCTGAAGCATTTGCCGTGTTACAGGAGTTTATGGTCACAGAAATTAGTGTAAGGAAAGTGTAAAATACCTAGGGGGAGTTACTCCAAATAACTATAGATAATAATAATATGAAAAAATACAACGATCAAGTGGGTACATTTAGGATGCAGACAGATACAGGAGAGAGATCTGTGCTCGTGAGTAGTAGAGCCTTTGGGAGAATGGGAAAAGGATTTTCGTTCTTTTCTTCAGTGTCCTCCCAGATGCCAGATCTTTTCTTTAGCATCTGCTGTTGGAAGATGCTCGACTGGCATACTGTTTGCTTGGCTTCTTGGTTTCTCCTCTGCCTGACCCCATCTACTGACAGCACCAGAGAGGATTGGCTCCCAAATTCTGGTACTGCTTTATGGTGCCTTCTTGAAGCCCCATTTGCATGCCTGGGCTTCCCACTGCCAGTTAGGAACGTGCTGTCTTCTTCCAAATGATGACCATCCCAATATTTGGCAAGAAATGTTGTTCATTTGTTTATTTGTTTGTTTTTATTGCTGCACAAATGTAGTCAAGTTTCCCAATGGCAAATGAGAGGTGGATAATTTTGTTATGTGTTAACATCAGTGTGAAAGGGTCTACCAATAACATATCAGCTTTAAGCCAGAGCAGGACAAAACAGCTAGTATCTGTTAATCGCAGGCTATTTGATTTTTGGATCAAGACTTACTGTTGCAGATAACAGAGGAAGGTTTAATTTTGTTCGTATTTTCCCCTGATAATTGTCTCAGTTGAGGTACCTTTTCCACAAATATATTGTTCATAACATTAACTATACCTTCAGATGGCTTTCCTAGACAACACCTCTGCATGCCTATATGTAATGACAGGGTACTATAAAACAGAATGTTTCCGTTAAAAGATATAACAGAGGTAGATTAAAAGCAGTTGCCATCCGCTGATCACTCAGCTCACGAAGAACTTCACCACACAGCTGCAAAGTAGTGCCAGGCAGTTTGTGGCCAGTTTTCGGTCAGTTGGACCATCGCTGTCATTGCAACAAGCTGATAACTTGTCAATGATGTCCTGACACTGCCTCTTTGGGCCTTACGTGTGTACCTGTGCCCTGGCGTGGCTGCTGACTTCACAGGTGCCTATAATAGAGACAAGGCCGTTGCTGTGTACCTTGACAGAATGTGATAGGTGCCTTGGAATGACGCATAGCATCTCTGTCTTCATTTATCAGTTTCTTGACATGTGCTTATATAGGATTTGCAAAAGAAAGGGTCATGATTTCATATAGATCTGTGTATTTATGCATTGAAATGAAGTGCATCAAGAAAATACAGTTCTCCAAAATTCCTAAACTCTTGGAACTGTAATTCCTTACTGAGTCTGTGTTTAGTATGAAAACATACTAAACAGCTCTAGCAGTGCCTAGCTCACTTGGCCATTGATGCTTGTTTTGGTTTGTTTTGTAGTTGCTGCTTAAGGCTCTAATTAATATGTAAATATGCAGTTAGCTACATCTCAGCTGAGGTTATTCAGGATGTACAGAAGTGAATCTACAGGCACGGGGAGGAGAGGTCTCCCTATGACAGCCACAAATATCATCCAGGCAGGTGTGACCAGAAGCCTAGATTAGCAGGTGAATGTTCAGCTGTGTGGGTGCTGGGCGACAGCAGGTATCAGGACATTTGCTTGGACTCTCATTTATTCTCAACAGTTGTATGGTCAGAAATTAAAAAGCTCCCAGTACTGGAGCTGAAATATAATGAGATTATATTTGAATAACCTGTTTCTCTTTCATTACCATTTAAAAGATGTACTTTTCTGTCAGTTCTCTTTGATTGGTATTTAAAAATGCTACTGGATTGTTTACCTTGATGGAGACCAAGATAATTCTTAGACTGCTTGAATGGCTTAAGTATTTGGAACAATTTCTCAGAGCTGAATATTGGCTGAATTGATTTGTCTAGAATCAAAAGACAGTTTTAATTTTTACTTAAATGGGAGCAGAATTCCAGCGAGGTTGATTTTGTCACAAGTCAGATTTTCTGCTCCCTGATTTAGCCCCTCCTTTGCGTGTGGCTCCAGTGAACCCAGCTCTCACTGATTCCCCGGTAGTTGTTCAGGTGTTAAGAGCCTTGGCTGTGATTGACAATTAAATTGTCAGTACTTGCAACATTGGTAACTTTTATGGTTATTAACAATTCAGTGGAGATTACCAAACTGGAATGGGGTATTTCCTGCAATTTGAGAACCTTCTTATGATTCTTGCTCTGGGGGAACAGGCCTGAGTGCATGCTTTCCCTGCTCTCAGTACCCCCAGCAGCAGCTCAAACTGCTTAAGTTGCATTTGGCAGAGTTTTGATATGAAAGCCCAGCATTTGAATAGCATCATTCCTGGCTGCTTTCACGTGATGCTGTGGAAATGTTTGGGGGGGGGGGTTGTAATTTTTTGTTTTGGTTTGTTTTTTTGGGGGGGTGTTTTGTTTTGTTTTGTTTTGTTTTTAAGAAAGGATTTCATTTTTAATGTGGTAGGAATTTAGTAGGAATCCCTGTGCTCCCAGAGACAGACCCGCAGGTGCTGGAGGCACTGGGAGGGGGAGGCTGGAGGACCCGGGAAGCTGTGGTCCAGCAGCAGCCTGTCTGTGCATTCCCAGCCCTCGGCACGGTTGTCTCCAGAGCCCCCAAGAGCTGTTGGATGCTGTTGCACATAGCAGAGAGCCCAGCCTGCCTCCCTGCGTGACAGTGGGTCTTTTGGTGTCAGTGACCGAGGAGCAAAGTTGCTTTCTCCAGAGAGGCACCATACTTATTAACAGCAAAGCAGCAAGGTGAGTGGTCCTAGCACCTGTTGAGCTGAGAACCAAATCCTGCTGGATTTTGGCCAGTTCGAGGCCTGCGTGGTTTTGGAGATTCAGGCCTCGTGGCACCCATCACTTGTTCCTGTGTGCTCTCAACAGCAGCAGCAGCTCTGAAGGGGCTGCGTGGTGCCGTGGGCTTAACAGGAAATGAGGGACATCCAGGTGAAACCTTTCGGGTTGTTTTAGATTATAAAACAGAGTTAGTAATATCTCCAGGATGAAAATGTCACAGATGTTTCCAGACCCATAGGTTACTTGGACACTTCATTCTGCAACCTTTGTTTCAGGTGCTGCTAACTGCAAATGTTCAGGCCAGCCTCAAATGTGCAAGTGTGCAGAAATCCCTGGCTGTGCTGAGCTGCAGATGCTCAGCATTTTAGTTTAGGGCGGGATATTTTCATAACTCTGCAATGTTATTACTCAGGCTAAGTGGCTGTTAGGTGAGGCAGGTAGCTTAGAAGAGATACAGCCATCTGCTGCTGCATTTCTGTCTGGTGTCTTAGAAGTTTTCGTGTCTCCTGCACCAAGAAAATTCCCTGTGGTACACAGTAGTAACACCACGTTATCCCCAGGTGGCAACATAAATTTGGAAGTACAATGTCACAGAAACTGTTCCATCCAGGTGTTCTCCATTAATAACTATTTGTCAAAAAATGTTATAGAAAGAGCATGGAGTATTCAGAAATTTAAGAAAGCACGTAGTTTCAAAGTATAAATCAGGCATATAATCGTTTACTTACATGACATGAAAAATGTATGCAGTGATGAACAACCATTACTTAAAAGCATTCAGTATTAAATTGAAATGGAAAGATGTCATGTCTTCACTGAAGCTCAGTGGCATGCTTGTGGTGGTGGTACTATAGAAATACAGTTTAAGTCTTGGTGTGGCAAGGAGCACTGGGATGAGAGGGCAAGGTGTTTCTCAAATGCTGTTCTATTGCTAGTTAGATACGGAAGATTCATGCAGCTGAGGACAGGGAAGATCTGAGGACATATTGCTGGGATTAGAAGAATGGTAAAATGGAATTAAGCCTACATTTGAGTGGAACTCAGAGGAGTACATTTATGTAAAGAGAGGCGGTGATGTGCTCTGGCTGCACCATTTTGCAGGACCAGATGGGCTGGGGTGTGTGCAAAGTCCATTGCACTGCACTAATGCAGAGCCACCGGGGTTGCTCCTTTTTTATTTGAACATAATGCACATAGCTGTGCTCATACAGCCATTTTGGCAGCCTCATATCCATACAAATCGGAAGGCATGACTGGTGATACAGTGCTCTTTGCTCTGCTGGCAGTTACAGGAGCGAGGGCTGGCAAACGGAGCAGTGGGAAGATGAGTTCACCCAAGGTCTTTATCAGCTGTTCCAGCCTGTTGGTCCTTTGCAAGTGAGATCCTCCTGCTCACCTCCCCACCCAGACCCCCAGTGCACTGCCAGGAGGGCCTCAGGGCTATTGTCACCCCAAAATCTTTCCTCTGGCACAGCCTGGTTTACTCTTCTGTTACGGTTCATGAATATCAAGACTATTCTTCTATCCACCCTACAGCGTCTTTGAATTTGATTCAAAGCCTGGAAGGATAGTGCAGAATTGTCTTTGTGTTATTGGAAAGCTGGGGAAGATAAGCTATTCAGAAATTTAGACTAGCAGTAGGCTTTTACTGCATATCAGTTTGTCTAAACATGCCTCCAGAGATGAGCAGTGCTCAAATGCATAAAGCAATGTTTTCTGCAGACTGTTCCAAATCAAGGGATAGGGATGGGACAGACAAGTACTGAGGTGCGATACACGTTTTCTGGGTTCCTTGCTGTGTGCTTTGGCAGTTGATATGAAATACTACTTTACTGAATTTTTTTTTTTTTTTTTAAAAAAAAAAAGTAGTAATTCTTCAGGTTTTTTTCTTTTTTTTTTTTTTTTTTTTTTTTCTCTGAATTTTGGTATCTCAAGTTTAAGCAGAGAAATAGCAACAAATTGCTTTTTAAGGAGAAGCTTTAAAAAAGAATGGACCAAAATCAGAGCACTGTGAAGATTATAGCCCTTTTCATTTTATTTCATTATGCTATTTAGGGTTCTTTCTCAGTATATATGTATGAACAGGAGAGACACTACAAGTGTATGGCCCGAGGAAGAATGGTGTTGGGTATAAAAATTAATATGCTGAACTAGCTGGCTTTTCTTTATACCTTTTGCCACCTGCTGCTTTACACATCTGTTTTGGTGACCTGGCATGCAGTGTTAAAACTATCCCAACTTAGATTTGTCCAGCAAAGCCAAAAATAATTTAAACGTGAATGTTCATACTTGGGAGAGAATCTGAGAAGTCTTAAGCATTCAGATTTTGCAGGCAGAAGTATCTGAAAGAAGGGAAAGTTTCATCAGCTTAGTCTGTCTTCTGAACTTCGTCAAATCAAAGTCTTGAAAGTTTTCTTTGAATGAGGATGGAAAAGCCATTGCTGGAAGGCAGGAGGCCTATGATGGGAGATAAAAAGGAGCAGCATGAGCTGGGGAGTTTGTATATTGGTTCTGTGCTTTTTACTGGGTTTAGGCTGCTGGATGTATTTAGCTTGGTTAATTACCAGTATAAAATAAAGTCATGGGATAAAGATAGCATCCTTAGATGTTAATTAAGAAATAGTATTTGTCAGATCTTTTAACGTAATGAGACAGTGACATCACAAATACTCTATTCACTGTTTGAAGAAAATTGCACAGAACAGGGGTAGGAGGCGTCAGCGAGTCTGGTTATCTTTGAGTGTTACAGCAATTCCTAATAAACCCTTGGGGTTGATTAAGCGGTGCTATTTCAGCCCAACCCATCCTCCTGTTTTGGTTGGTTTGCTGGAGCATTTTGTTTGGGTCATTAACATCTCTGTCCCATTGCTTTCTCAGTTGCACAGCTACCCTATGTATCATGCTAATAGTCCAAGAAACCTGTCTTTCAACCCCAAGGTGATCCCAGCTGTTTGAGCAGAGTAACGATTTTAAATGAATTAAAATAGTTAAGCAAGTTCAATAGTTTATTTTGTGCATAAGTATTAATGACTTGGGGAAAAAAAAAAAAAAAAAAGAAAAAACAAAAGACCAGAGAGAGAGAATGGGAAAGAGCTTGTAATTCTACTAACAGATGACAAACACATTCAGTGTAGTCCTTGGAGTGAAACTTCTGACTCCCTCAATTTAATAAAGAACTCAAAAAACTGTGACTGTAATTCTGTAGTGCACAATTCATTGGCATTAGAATTTAATATGCATTCAGTTTATTCTTTTTTGTACCTGTGAACCACAAAGTATGTTGTTTGTGATGGATATGAAAGAACCTCTGTATCTCCTCATAGCAGAGCATTTCTTTCAGTAATTATTATGAGGCAGTCAACAAGGGTGTGTAGGTTTTAGGGGGCAAGTTTATTTCTTTTATTTTATTTTTAGTTTCTTTTTGCATTGTTTTAGTTACTTAAAAAAAATACAAAACAAAACTGAATGCAGCACAGTTATAACAGATGTAACAAAATATTTTGTGTCTGTGGCATATTTTTTCTGAACATTTTTCTCATACCACGTGCCTGTCTCTGTACAACAGAATGTAGCTCAGGAACTATGTTGTTTAAAATAATTCTTTATTGAAGTAGAATATTTATTTTGCAAGTTGGCAAAAACCTGCTTCTTCTGTTGCATCTTGAATTGCATAGCCATTGTTTTCCACACCAAGAAGCTTTCAGAAGTGCCAGCAGGATGAATTATTTCAGGCAATTATTAATGGATGGGGCAGTCTGAGCAACTAGACAAAGCTTTGGACTGGTTTCAGTTGCCAACTCGGCCAGCACTGGCCCACTGCAGGGACTCTGCACATCACAGCGTTTCTCCGGACCTCATTTTTTGCAGTTCCTGCAATCTCAGAAATTGTTCTTGTTTGAAAAACACTATTTAAAAAGAAAGCATTGCTAATCGTAAGTGCAACATTCAGAGCAATACAAATGGCTGTTTATTATGTTTTGACAGCTCACTGTGACCCAGATGTTTTAAGCTCTTAATGATGTTTAGGTGAAGACTGTGCTCTGTTTATCATACATTCCCATTACAGATAGTACTTGTGTTGTGAGTCTTAGCAGTATAGCCAGCGTCAGCACAAAAATGATTTTTTTTTTCTCTGCAGCTAAAGATGGGACAGTGTAATTTTGCTCTTTATACACCTGTTCTTCAGATAAATATTTAACTTAATCCCCAGGTTTGTTCATGCAGAAAGAAGGTTGGATTGGATTGGGTCCTCTTTTCTCCTGTCCCAATTACTCCCCTCTCACTGACTGTGTTCTCTTGCTCCAGTGTTTTATAAATCCATTGTGTGTCGATCTATCAGGTATTTCCAAGATGCAATGAAAATTTAAAGCCTCAAACAGAAATCTGAGTTTTAATTAATAAACTATTTCAGACCTACTATTCGCCAGTAAAATCCATGATGTCCTACTAGTGACAGTTACTTTAGGTAGGTTAAGGAAGGAAGGGAAAAGGCAAAGAAAACTTGAACAACGTGTAGCCAACTTGATAGTTTTAGTAAATCAAGAAAATTGTTTCTTGATGTTGACATTTAGTGTGCTTAATAATTCTTTACCAGAAATTACAAGGAACAATTTCCTGTAGGCCAGTGTTGAGTTCTCTAATTTATTATTGTTAATGAGTATTTTATTTTAATTTTTCATGTTGAACACCTGAGCACATGTTGGAATATGGATTAAGTTACAGCAGCGTCCTGTGCTGGCTCTCTTCAAATTCCCCTTTCATTCTGGCTGAATCTGTGCAAACTTTCACATTCAGTGTTTGGGGAAAATTGTGTGGCAGCTGAGGCAGCTGCCTCGCTTAAAAAACAAACCAAACCACCTCATGCAGGAGGAAGGTAGGGGGTTGCCTTGTTGTATATAATGTATTGCTTTTTCTAATGTGGGGTAATTAATCTGTGCACTTGCTGGTATGGGGGGGAGAAAAAACCAAAGGGGTCAAGGTGCTGCGTGGTTACGCCCCAGGAACTGGAGTCACAGAGCCACGGCAGCGTGGGGGGCCGGGGCCAGGCCAGCGGAGCGGCCTTGTCTGTGATAAAGACCTGAAGAACAAAATGCTCTGGGATTATTGTTTTCAGAGGCCTTGGCCTTTCCTAGGTCTGATCCATTAACCTCTGCTGTCTTCCCAAAAGCAAACTTCCTCCCAGGTATATATTAAAGGCCTAATATAGAAGTAATAACCATGATGTATTTAACGTGTTTATCTTCCTGGTCCAATACAGATTATGAAATCAGTATTTATCTGCAGGTCTTCCCTTATATCTCTCACTATTTAAAAAAAAAAAAAAATTTCCTGATGGTATGTTAGGCTTTTTCAACCTTTCAGTCTCCCTATGGCTTAACATATTAAACAACCTATTCCCTGCGCCCCTTCCTGAGCTCCCCAGAGTAAAAGCCTGGCTATTTGAATCAAACCAGTGGAAATTAGGTAGGCAGGAGAACCTATAGTGAACTGGATTAAACTTTGTATCTTTTAAAATATTATGCAGTGTTTCTTTCTTTTAGATATAAATGTGGGGATTCCCTTCCTAGCCTTTGTTTGCAGTTTTGGAATTGTATATCGGTGCCAGGGGCCTTTCATACTCAGAGAGACTGTGAACAAACGATCTGATCAAGCAAAGGTTAGAGCTAAGGGTTTGTTTCTTGGAGGTCCCTTCCTGTTGCAGTTCCGTGAAAGACAAAGATTTCAGTCCAAGGTTTTCACTCATGAGCTTTATTTTACAAAGTGAGCAGACCTTTAGTTGCCTTTTTTTTTTTTCCCCCCTCTATTGACCTCACTTGCTATGTTTGTAAAATACGTGAGTAAGCACAATCTGTGGTCATTAACTGCAAAATGTAGGCAACACATCAGACGAGCTCATTATTTGGTGCTTTATTTTATATTCTACTACACTAATAAACCACATCATTGCTCAATTTTACATATGTCTGGCTCTCACTGAGACAAAAGTTGGGGCCTATGTTGAGTAAGGTTTATACTATGTAGCTCAAAATTGATGAAATAAATGGTGAGAAAGTCATATATACCAAACCCTTTCTCTAAGAAAAAGACTAAGTTCATTCTTTGATATTTTAATTTTGCATATAAACCAAAGCTTTCACTTTCATGTGCAATACTGCTCAAATGTTGCTCACTGCTAATAAACTCTTTCAGTAAATAGATTGCTGCTGCTGATATTATTTAATTTTACCCCCATAAAGTGGTTTTTTTTTTTTTTTTTTTTTTTTTAGTTATGTAACAAGACATCAAAGAGGCATGACACAGAGTTTTCCTTCCTCAGAGAATAAATACCAAATTTTTCTTTGAAGCTGGAATCAAAGCTGGAGTCTGCAACTGATTTGAGAAATAGGAAAGACAGGTATCCTGCATGAAAGTAAAATCACAGTTCTGGTGTTGACAGATACATATTTTTTTAAATACTTGCATTTCCCTTCCTTGTGATTCTCATCTGATGGAAGCCAGTTTTATTCACCCCAGTCAGACAGGGTTTTCAGCTAATGGATTTCTTTGTTTGCATTGCAAAGGAAATTCAGATAGATTGAGTAGCGATAGGATCCATTCTAACACATCAGCTTTAACACACAAAGGAAAAAAACAATGTAAATAATAGAACCTAAGACCTAATTTTAGAATCTAAAATCATGTTGGGAAGTGCTTGATCAACCTAGAAGATTTCCCTTGGACACTAAAGAAAACGATGCATCTGGAAAATCTGTCTGACCACACTTTTTGGAGAGTGGCAGTTTTGTGCTGTCTTGGTGAAAATTCTCAAGCTAAAATTTCCAGCAGAAATGGCTGTGGAAAGCAGCTTTCCCACTGTCTGTATTCTCTTGTGAAAGTATTGGGTGAAGCACAGTCCTTGAAAAACATCCATATCTAAATGAGAAAAAAGTGCTTTTCTTTTGGCGTTAATATAAGACCATTGCATTGATAAATATGGTGAAATATGTATTTTTATGAGATGATTGCATTTGTTTAGTATATTTTGTTTTGAACTCACTGATGAAAGTAGCAGTTTTGCTGGTGGATAACAATGCATCCACCAGTTCCGGACAAACAGAATTGGAAACAGCTACACTTTTTCAGAATTGAACTTTAATAATGCCAAGATACTGTGACACTTCTGCATATTCTTCTAAATATTGAAAAATACATTAATATTTCCTTGGTGGCATCCCAAATCTTTGCCTTAACAATATATGTAATCCCAAACTCTCCAGATATAAAAGAGAAATATAAACTCTGGCCTTTTATTTGTTACCGTTAGCTGTTAGCCCTGA
Organism: Tyto alba; assembly: GCF_018691265.1. Classification (NCBI taxonomy): domain Eukaryota; kingdom Metazoa; phylum Chordata; class Aves; order Strigiformes; family Tytonidae; genus Tyto; species Tyto alba. The sequence goes on along the minus strand of NW_024881261.1, from coordinate 40,378,702 downwards.
GATTGCAAGGGCTTCCTGTTGCTTTATTGTCTCAGTGGTTTTTGTATTACTTAGTGCCGTGGTGATTTTTATGCTGCAATTTTTGCCTCAGATTCCCTAGTCCTCCCCTCCTTTTAGCCTAACTGTGGTTACCAGTTGTATAAATCAAAATAAAATACAGCTGCAGGCTTGCTTACAGCATTATAAGTACTTTTTGGCTTGTTATGGCTGTATTTTGCCTTTCCTAGGATTAAGAGTCAACATCACCACTTCTGCTATTTCTTTCAAAAAAGAGAGATTTGAAAAAGCCCCTTGGGCTTCCCTTTCAGTCACAGGTTACACGCTGGGAGCAGTGCTGGGGAGAATGCAAGTTGCCTACACCTCCCACTTTCCATCTTCCTCCCCGTGTCTGAGAGCAGACCTGAAGAAGGCTCAACCTCAAGCTTCAGACGAGTTGAAGGAAAGTCATGAGTACTGTGACGACAACCTGTGGATGCCAGTGTGGCTGAAACAGCCCTATGACAGCCGGTAGAAATATGTACAAATTTGTCTAAGCTTCTCGTGGCAAAAGATGTGTTTATTTATAGCAGCAGAGCGTTATATCGTTCAGGCAGGCCAAGTCAGTAAGGAGTACCCCACAACACGCTCATCTATTGCCTCCCCAAGTGTTGTGTCTACCTCCCCCAGACTACGGAGTGTACTGCTGCCTCTGCCCTGCATTTGCAGTGCTCTCCTGGGGAGAGTGAAGCCTGGCAAATGCAGCTTTAGATCTCACAGCTCTTCTCTCACAGGTTTTGCGTAGTTTCCACATCCATTTTTGGACTTCTGACCCTCTGAAAGCAAATAATTATAGTATTCAGGTTTCTTTGTTATAGATGATTAAGTCGTTTGGGATATCAGATGGAAGGGTTCATTCATGTAATTCTGTTTTAATTAAAATTAAAAAAGCTTCACTTTAGCAAATCATGATTTTATAGCAGTGCCACAGTTATGTTCATACTAGGGTATACTTTTTTACTCTGGTTACAGGAAGATGTTTAATGACAAAGTCTTGCCCTGTTGATGTCTAAAGAGAGCCTCTTTTTATTTTGTAAGTAGAACATCTAATTTATTCTGTGCTGAATTTCCACTGTTGGACTTAAAAAATAACGTGGGAAGGCTTTTTAAGTCCATTACATCATGCTGGTGATAGGTCTATTAGAGTTATACACACTTTCATTTTAGCCATGTATGCTGGTAGGTAGAGAAGCAAATAGTCCTTGCACAACTTATACCTTGGTAGAAAGTGGAAGGATGCATATACTAGAGGACTATTCTAGACAGATTATGACCCTTGATTTTGCTTTTCAAATCTATTTATTCCCTCTGAAGCTGTGGAGGAGGCTTTTCTAGTGGGAGTGGATGTCTTGATAAGAATGTAAAAAATATTGAGCACAGAAATAATAGCAAGGGTTATGTATGTTCTGTGGCTGTTTAGGAAGGATAGTTTCTATTCTAAGGGAAATAGTAGCATTTTTTAAAGCACTTTTTTCATCTTATTTATATGATATTTTATTTATTTGCCTAGTGCCTATAGTTTTCCCTAGATTTATAGATGCTTGCACAGTTAGTTGTTTGCTTTAATCTACAGTCTTCTAAATAGGAGACATTTCCATCTTCAGTGGAAAGCCAAAAAGCCCCATTTTCACATAATGAGGAGGTTTGGTGCAGACAGCAATGCACAGCCGAAAAATAGAACCTAGAGCTTTCCATCAGATGTAATGAAAAGTCTGAGCCACGTTATCAAAATCATCTGATTTTTTAGCTTGGTTTGGCTTCTTGGTGCTCTCAGTGTGCACACTAGCTTAAAATTGCTAGAGGGGTTTTTGCTCCCAGCTCTTTGAGAGCAGGAGGAGGTGAAGTGGTACTGGGAGGGCTCCTGTAGGCACCAGGGAGAGGAGCAAAACAGGCTGCAGACCTTAACATACATGTGAAAGGTAGTGTGTGACGGGAGAGAAGGGTTGACTTTGCTGGAGCCTGGGTCAGATTTGGAGAAGACACTTGTGTGACAGTGAGATGGCTTGCATCCAAAAACACAGAAATTACAAAAGAGCAGGTGGTGCTCCAATGAAGTTTTAAAACTACATTTTAAGGGACAAAATCAAGCACACTAAGCAAAGAGCAAGTAAGAAATGCATACGTGGATGAGGAGGACAGATATAAAAGGGCTGTATTCATTGTAATGGAAATGAGTTGTTGCAGGTTTGATTTCTGATTTATGAATATTAATTTTGAAGAAAGATGAAAAGATGAATGAGGCGCAGTCACATATCCCCACAAATGGGAAAAATTTAGCAAGGAAATAGGAAACAGTGTAAGAAGAAAATACATTTTGAACTAGTTAATTAAAATCTAGCTAGAAGGCAGTAAAAGGGCAATGGATCATGAATGGTCAGCAGAGGAGTCCCAGCCTATTAGTACTCATTCAGAGGGCTCAGTCCTCCTGATCTCCAAACAAAGGGCTTGTCCCTTGACACCAAAGAAGTGTCAGGCCATCCCTGCATTTCTCAGTTATCAGTGAAACTGAGAAAGCAGAGGTGGGTAAAGGTGATAAAGCAGGATTTTACATGAAAAACGTTTTTGTGTTCTGAAGAGAAAGCATAGTATGTTGAAAGGTGATTGAAATATTTGACCAAGAAGGGACAAATTTTCAAGGGATAATGGGGAATGCACCCTGGTAGTGATACATAATAGCACACAAGTGGTTGAACTGTAATATTAAAATGTAGTTGCCTTTTAGCTGCATATATACTTTAATTAATAAGAAAGAACAAAGTTAGACATGAAGTATAACAGAAATTTTTTGTGGTGTGAAGGCGAGAGTCTCTGGAAGCAATGGCCACAACCAGTGGAGAAAGGAGACCAGAATTTGGGAATTCCAGACATGTGCACACTTCTGTGGACTGGAGGCGGGGGACACAAAGGACACAAGACACTGTGTCTCAAGGACACAAAGCAGTTATTAAAAGACAGAAATGGAGGGCAGGAATAATAGTTTTCAGTACGGAGGATGGCTGCCTGTCAATTCCCACAGGATCTTATGCTCCTCTGAAGTTTGCTGTTGATGCCAAATCTTTTAGGGTAGCGATGGCAGAAGACATTTTTGGTGCTGGGCATCTGTGTGAGGAAACAGTGAATGCCATGGTATTCAGTGCACATAAAACAGTGAACTGTTGCTGCCCTGAAATAACGTGTGGATTAAGATGGGTATTTTTGTTTTAGCTAAAAATTACGGTTAAGTGTTCTTTGACAGTCAAGAAAGTAAAATCAAACATTGAGTCTTCTGGAAAAAGAACAGAAAGCAAAATAGAAAGCATAGTGGCAGTCAGATGTGCATGTGGTGTGGTTTTGGTCACTCAACTCAAAGGGAGTTATTGAAGACCTGTTGAAGGTAGAGAGCAGTTGCAACAAAGATGATCAAAACTGTGGAAGGGTTTTCAAGGAATGACATCAGAGGCTGCCACCCTTGAGTACGGAAAAGTGAAAACTGAATGCTATATGACAGAGAAGCATAAAATCTTGAATACAAGAGTTAGGGAGCGCACAGTCAACCTAGAAGATAAAATGCCAGGGTAAAAATAAACAAGAGAGTCATCCCTCCCATGTCTGTAGTTACTTTGCAGAGCTCCTTGCCTTGAAAGTTGCCATCCAGGTTGGACTTCAGAAAGTGCTTGGATGGTATCATGAAGGGAAAATCCATCATGGGCCCATAACCGTGAGAATACAACCTCAGAGTCTGGAAAACTTATTAACAAATTGTTGGAGATTATTTCTAAGAGGAACCACTATGTACTTTCCTGTTCTTACTCTCTTCCCTGGGCTTGTACTGTAGGTTCCCGGCAAGGACACAGCGTGATTAGGCAGAGCTCTCCTCTGAGCTCATTTCTGAGGAAATGAGTTTCTGCATTTATGTTTTAATAGAGCAATTGATGAAAATAAATGTAGTATATACAAGTTCTGAATCTTAACCAAGCATCTTCAAGCTATAGCTTAAATTTATCTTTTGTGTTGTAGGGAAATGAACATGTTGTTAGCAGTCGAATCTATAAAATGATTGTAATTTGAAAAAGGAGAGGATTTGTTTAGTAGAAGATTGGGATTAAAGCAAGGAATGCTTCAGTACAGTAGCTCAAAGCCTGTACAGTATGGTAGGGAAGACTGCTGCAGTGATTAGAAATTAATTTAGGAAAATATCAAGGACTGAACATTGTGAAATAGTGCAAGATAAAAAGTATAGTAATGAAGTGACGGTGGACTTCTTTTGATTAGACTGGGACATGTTTAGCAGTGGTAGAACACTGTCTCACCAGGGATGCCTCTGGCTGCTTCTCTGAACAACTTTGTATCATCCCTAGTTTCAAAGTAACATACATTTTCTGTTGATATTTAATTGACAGAGGTATGAATATAAAGTAACAGTGAGAGAGTGTATAAAATTATTTGGATAATCTGATATTTTAGGCTAAGTTTCTGATGGCCTGTGTTGGAAGATTTAATTTAATAATCATAATTCCATTAACACAAGAGAATGCTACAGATAAAAAAAAAATACTGACTATGAAAAAACTCAGCCACAACTGTCTGAAATCTTTTTAAAGTACCTTGCAGTGGGGTCAAACAGAAAAGAAGCTGCTGAAAATCGAGAAGATTGATGAGAATTAGTTGTCCCACTACTTGGAGAACATCATGTGGAGATGACAAGTACTGGGATAAGATGAGGAGAATAAACTCTGTCTGTGTGTTTTGGGCATGAAAACCAATTAGTGGTGAGAGTAAGGAGATGAGCTGGAGTCAGAGAGTGAAAAAAATACGTATAATCAGCTTGGGAGGCAGAACTATTTTTGAAAAATCTTCATGCATGAAACTAAAGACTGTAGTAGAAGGTGGGGATTAATGTGCTGTGTGGTGGGTGATTTGTACTGCTTGACTGTTGAAGGACACATCTTTACTGACTTTCTGAAATTTTCTCTGCGTGTCATTTCTGACAGGTCTATATCACACTTCTGATCTTTGGCCCTTTCAGCCCTTTCTGTGATTAAGAAATACCTATGGTTGCTCTAGGGGAGATCGATGAGTATATGATGAGTAGTTTAGCCAGGAAGATTCACTTTTTGTCAACTAAAATATGGTCTGAGAGTTACCTCATTGGGATACTTGGCTAGCGACCAAATACAACTAGTCAAGTACTGGAGTAATGGCAGAGAACATGACAAATCTATGCATCGAAACGCTCCACCACTTAAGCAGCTCTGCATTTAATTAAGCCTAGCCACTTACAAACAGGATAAGGGTTATAAAAATGCAAAAAAGAAAAGGGTTAGTTTTCTTTCATAAGATCTCACAGAAAAGTACAGAACAGTAAAATATTGTTTTCCCAAAATATTCAATAGCACATGAGTATTCCTTGTTCTTTGAATTGTTTTTTCTTGTTTTCTTTTTTTCTCTGAGCTTTTATGTTTATGACATAACTATCTAGTTTTTAAAGTTACCTTAATATATAAACACAAAGATAAAAGCCTTCTGAATAGTAGGAAAACATACCCTTTTTATATAAAACAAAGATGGAACTAAATGTTAGATTTGCTTACAGAAAAAAGTTGTGCAACCTGGGTTTAAATTTTTGATACGATGGTCATGTATGCTTAAATATACACTGCTTGCACAGTACTGCTCTTCTCACCCCTCTGGCCAGGGCTTTCCATGTCTTCCATTGCACTGGCAACTTGGTGTGGAAGAGCTGCCTGGCAAAATTAAAATTTCAGCTGATTGAAATAATAGCTGTATTCTTGGCAGAACCGTTAAACAGGATTTCTAGAGAATAAGGCATTACTTGACAGAATGAAGAAGAAAAATCAGAAAAAAAATCTTTGGGGTGGGGAATGGCTCTGTTCATGGGCTATGCCAGTAACATGCAGAACATCTATTCTGTACAAGCAAGAGCAGAATAATTTTCTGGAGAAATATCTCTATCAATAGCTACAAAACAGTTCCTTATTACTTGGACCTGGAGCTTTCTTAAATTCAGAGATATTGTAAAGGCAGAATTATTTGCCTTTGCACATTTCAAATAATTAATTTCTAAAGAATTATTTCATGATACTGAGATTCGGCTCTTGTGGATGGTGCTGATTGTTTTGAATAATGTACAAGATGGTTCTATTTTTCAATATTGTCTTTGACAGACTAATACTTAATTTAAATTCTCAGTCAATGAAGATCTGATATTATTTTAGCAAAGTTATTTCCCTTAATTGTCTTTGTGTTGTAATTTGACTTTTATAACTTTATTTTAAAAAGTTATAAACCCTCTGTATCTAAATAGATTTCTAATGTTAATTTTACTTTATGAAAAGGAAGTAATCGAACGTGAAGTTTCTAAGTTAATGCTTTCAGTCATTGAGATCTTTACAGTGGTGAGAACTTGTTGTTATTCTTGTATAGCATTTCACATAGTTATGAAAAATGAGAAGTGATTGTTGCTACCTTGTTCCTAATGGGGCTTCTGCCAGCACTGCTGTTGGCAATCATGATGCTGACGGAAGCATCTGGGAGGCCAAGAATTAAACAGACATGGAGAGCAAAATTGACACCTTGAGAGGACATGGCAACTTGGGATTGGAAATTTAAAATCTTATCAAGTTGCCCTCCTTAGCACATGCTTCCATTAAGTCTTGGTTTTATACTGTAAGTCTTAGAGCCATGAAATACCTTTTTCTGTGTTCACACAGGGATGAGCATAAGGGGGTCCACACTTCTCACTTAGTTATACAGTTCATTGACTCCTCTGCCCTGCAAGTTGTCACTGGTTACCTGTAGATCCACCTGATCACTTTGGGGGTAGAAATAAAGGATTGTGTATGGGTGAGGCAGCAGAACTTACCCTTGCTCCATGAATTTGTACTCATCAACAACTGCAATGTGTTCTAGTCTACCACCGGTCAACACAGACTTGTTAAACCATCTAATATGGTATATGATGCAACTTTTGAAATGACATGAAGTTGTTCCTCTTAACCAAATTCCATGCACATAAGCAGGAGAAATGTAGATAAATAAAAATGGAAACACATTCTGAGCCTGGACTAAACTAGACATGGGAGATCCCAGGAATGAAAAGATCTTTTCTATAAAATTTGACCATTGGTTGAGATTTTAGTCTTTGTTACTTAAATTTGGTTATGTAAACCTCAGATACTGACAGCATGTTGAAAAGAAGCTTTTAATCCATATTTCTTTCTTATTTACATTTATACATTGTCCGTCAAAGCACATGAATTCATTACTAAGAAGAAAAACATCCTGCAAACATACCAAGGCATCTTATGCTCTTTAATTTACTAAGCTATTGGCTTTAATTAATTATTTTTACTGTCTCCATAATATTCTCAAATACAAACACTAAACTGAAGAGTCTGGACTTTCAAAGGTTTTTCAGTAGTGCTAGAACAGTCCACTAAAAACATGGTATATAATTTGAATGCAGGTTTTCTTCCCTGTATTGCATATCTACTGACCACATACCTTCTAAGAACTAAGCCATCTATTTTGGTATAAATGCAATGGCATCAGTGATGAATATTGTTTTTATCAGATATTCAGAAGAAATAAATGCTAAGCTCCCTATTTCTGAAGTGAAACAAGAACTCCACTAAATATATGTGAAAAGAGATACAGAAAAATGCAAGGGTGCCACCGTAGCTGAAACCTGCAGAAACTTAGAGAAGCAACCAGAGACAAATATATATGTGTATGTATGTATGTATGCTACTGTTGTGATAATTCAATAAAAGAGAACAACTTTACTTGGGAAGTTGTTAGAAACAACCCTCAATTTAAATTCTTGCAGGTGGCATGGATACAATTTGAAGGCGTCATATAGAATGTTCTGAACATGCTAACTATCAAAAGAGAGATGAGAAAATCCAGAAGGAATCTTCCCTGGCTAAAAGCAGGGAATGGATAGTTGCTAGAAATACAAGAGGTCTTGAGCAAGCTTGGGCTGTGTCCAAGTGTGGAAAATAGAAAAGATCGATACCTGGCAGATTAAACAGTAAGGCATGCCAAGAATGAATTGGAAGAACAATTTGAAGAAGGCATGAGAGCTAATAAATTCTTTTGCAAGCATGCCAGGTGGGAAAAGCTGGCCACAGAGCTGGTAAGATGAGTAATAGAGGCACAAAAGGAATAGGCAGAGAAAATAAGGCCAGAACAGGAAACCCGAATGAATATTTTGCATCTGTATCCCTATGGAGAATTTTGAGCAGGTTGCCAAGCTGGTTTTCTGTAGGTGAGTCCTTCCTTAAAACCATATTGCAGTTCTTCGGAGCTGTCAAGTCTGTGGACAAAGAAATGTGGCTGAATTTCAAAGCATGTTGAGTGTGGTTCCCAGGCAAAGGCTCCAAGACAAAGTGGGCTGCTGTGAAGTAAAAGGGAAGGTCTGCACATTGATAAATGATGGATAAATGGTAGGAATTTGGCAGCTGTTGTCTTTCCTTCTGACATACCTTCTGGAAAATCAACTTAATCTGCTCATCTAAGTGCATGTACATGTTGATATCTCTGACTGGAAGCACTGCTAAGCACCATCGTTAGCTGATTTTCACCTTCAAACTGCCTTTTAGCTGAATCACTCTTATTTTGCTTTCTAGATAATGCTGTTTCTGAATTCTCTCTCCTCACTCCAGGTTTACATACTTGGCTATAGGTTGCCTGCAAGCTGTTAGTAAATCCAGAAGTATTGGGTATTTTTACTGCACATGAATATGTTAATAATCTAGCACCAGACAACCTGCTTGCTAATTGCTCTTATTATGACTCTGCCACTGTTGATTCTTAGATAGTTACTGAAAAATGTAAAGAAAATAGTGTGTGTGAACTGCTGCAAGGATGAAAAAAAAGTGCAGAACTTTTTATTTACTTACACTGTAGCATTTGCTGTGGGATACATTACTGGGAAGTGTTTTGAAAACCAGAATGATAGGCAGTATGCATCAACGTACAACACAGTTTATATTTTCAAAACATTGTGAAAATTTGTGGGATTTTTTAAAAATTAAATTACACTTTATACTAAATTTTGCATAGTTTTTATATGCATGTATGTGCAAAGACAGTTCAATCTCTTTACCCTATTCTTAAACTCTCTGTGTGGCTTGAAAACATTTGTCAGCTTTAGGACAAAATAGTGTAAGTGTGAAAGATAGCATCAAGAGTCAGCCTTTTTCATGCATACCATAAACCACAATGAACACATTTTATCATAATAAACATATTACTTAGCATTCAATTCCAGATCTTCTGTTTCAGTAGGAATGGTAATATTTTGACCTGGAGGTCTGACAGCATTAGACTGACTTGATTGTTAGCCTTACCCATTAACACATGATGGAGTGCCGTGTTCCTCACACTCCGTGTACCTCCAAGCACGATGCCAATTATTTTCACTGGCAAGCTGTCACCTGGCAGGGTGACTCTACTTGTGCAATTTTCCCTGAAGTATATGAAACTAAATGATGCAAAAACAAGGCAGGACGTGTTTTATTTAGAATGATTGGTTTAGGTGTTCCTGTATGAAAATGATTCTCAGGGAAAGTGTACTTCAGGGACTACCTATTTAAACAGGCAAAAGAAAGCCTGACTTGGGATGGAAAAAGCAAAGGGTTCAAGTCAATTTGTTACATGTTACCTTGGGTTTCTTGTGTTGTTTCATTTTACAACATTCTCTTGCTGCATGTGCTTTCTCCTGTTTTCTAGCTTACAGCTGTTCCTTGTCACCTCTTCAGTTTTGCAGGTAGCAAAAAATGCATACTACAAACAATTTAGATTTAACCTAGTGGCAGCAGACATTGTTCCCCAGAAATAACTAGTATGAGTCATGAAAATTTTCTATTTTTAACTCAATCCATTACAAAACCTCAGTCTTCTTTTATGACCAATGTGTGGTCATGTGCCATGTGAACTTCCAATTATATTTGCTTTCATAAATATCTGTAAATGCATTTTAGGAAATGCTCTAGGTTTTGCCATTTTATGGTAGCTGGTAGTGTTTGGTTAAAAGGGTGAGGAAGCAACTTGGTTTACAAAGAGCGCAGTCATCTTCACGCTTGCATTTTAGCATTAGCTTCCTTTTTTAACGTTGTAGGCTACAACAGCATACCAGGCTAATGTACAGACATCTCGTAGTTCTCATGCCTGTTCTGGATTTCCCAGGTGATGGCCAGAGATAATTTTCCCCCACCCACTTAATTACAGTGAATTTCATTTTCACCACTGAAAACCAGGGAGGACGCATGTTTCTGTCTCAGTGGAATGGTATTAACTTTTGTGTTTTGAGACCATGAATGTGGATGTCATTTGTAAGATGAAACATAGATAATGTCAAGGTCTAATTAATAGAAATCTAACCATTAACTTAAGTAATGTATACTAGAGGTTAACAAATTATGGCAGCTATTTGTTAGCATCAGATTTGCAAGAGCCTTCATTAGGAGCCTTTATGGTCATAAACTGAAACAAGGAGGATCCTACTGGATCTGAGGAGAAAAAAAAAAATCCACTTGGTTCACCCTGAGGACAGTTAGGCACTGGATGTCCATCCTTGGAAGATTTTACAATTGCTTGGAGAGGGGCCTGGGCTCCTGGTGTCAATAGGGACCCTGCCGTGAGCAGGGACATTGGACTAGAGTCTTCTGAGGTCCCTGAAAAGCAACTGTGGGAGAGGGAACATATCAGGCACATTGTGCATCAAATTTATGGTATTTTGGTTTGCTGACCACAAGAATTCTTCTTTATCTGAGCAGTAAGTTTCTTTGCATTAGTTATTATTGCAGCAAGCTTCATTGTGGTAGTTACACACATGCATGCTTTTCTTACCTTTGTTCAGGAAAAATACCATAACACATAAGGTGCACAAAACTGACCTTTAGTGTTTACTCTCCAATATACCTCCCAAAAAAAAGGAAAAGTTTTTTTTTTCCTTTTTTTTTTTTTTTTTCTCAAGGACTAAAAATATAACTGGTACTGTCTCAGCAAACTTGATAAGAAGGTAAAAGCAGTAATTAATAAAATGCTCTTTTGCTGTGTTTCTTTTCATCTCAGCATACAGTCTTTCAATCTGCTGCCTTTTTTTGGATTGCAAAAAAAAAAAGAAAATTATTGGCAGTGAAAGTTGTTATTAAAGATACTTAGAATTAGAAATTCTTTTCAGTGTCTAGAATTGTAAAAGTGAGACACTAAAGTGCAGGGGAAGTTCACATCAAACAGTGCATGTGGAAAAACTCTCCAACACCTGCACTAATCACGTAATACTAATCCTACTAGGTGTTCAGATTTTCTTTGCTTTTGAAGGACCACAGGGCTTGAAGTTGAAGAACTTCCTCCAGAAGTGAGGCAACATTAATAACTATAAAGCAGCTTTCTGGTAAGGGAATTCGGACAGTTGTCTGCCTGGCTCTGCTCTGCAGGGATTTTTCTTTTTTCCCCTTGTTTGTTTGTTTAGTTGTGTTTCAAACCTGCCTTTCCAGAGACCCCGCCTGCATCAGCTCGACACCAGTATACTGCAGCATATTTTATTAAAGGCCTGCTTTGGATTGAGATTCTTTAGATACAGAACTCGTGTCACATTGTGAAAGGGAGTTTGATGTTTGGAGCTGGATGCTGTCACTCTGTGATTCTCTGTGGTGGCTTGGTGCTTTCTGGATGAATCTCAAGGCTGCATTTCCTTAAAATGATGCAAGTGGATTAGAGAAACATAACATAAAAGGGCAACTTTTGGGGGCAATTCATTGAGATAATCAAGTAAAAGTTTATTTGCCTTAAATGGGAGGGGCTACAGAAATGGTATTTTGCAATATTTCTTAAATCATCAAAGTGTTTCTTCTGCAAACTGAACCCAATTTATTAGTTTTCTTGCCACGCTATATAGTTTATTATTTTTCCCAGATATCAGAGGGAAAAGTTCTTTGCAAATCAGGGTGGGTAGACGAAGACTTCCTTTAACAGAGTACCTTATCTGTCATTGTGTGAAATGGGTGAACCAAACACATTTTTGTAGTTTGTCTTGTATTGTTCCAAGTTTTTGCACTTTGAATTATTTGTAAAGCAACTTCAGCTACACAAATACCCTCAATACCAATGAACACACGCAAATGCTGTTAAATATCCAAGGCAATTAAATCAAGTTACCTACCATGCATGTTGTGGTACTTCTAATAATCATAGCTAAACAAGTTTTCTAATGAAAATACTGAATTAATATTACTGAAAGCACTACAGCAAAAAGGACTGTATTTTTTTTAGTAAAAAAATGAGAAACCAGTTTCTTGCATTATAAATACATTTGTAGTTTATTATAGGTAACAGTGAACCCTTAGCGTTTAACCTGGGTTATTGAAAAACACCCATGAATGCGTATACAGTGCTACATCAGGAAGGGAGTGTAGAGAACAAATACGACACAAAAATTGTAGGACACATTTATATTACTGCCTGTATTAATTTGGATAGGGAAATGAGAAAAGTTTAGATGACTTGGATAAAGTAAGTTTTTCATATTTGTTCTTACATATATCCTCCTTCTATGGGGGATTAAATTGGAAATTGTTTTGAGGAAAACAGTAGCAATGCTTCCCCCTCAGCAGCTTTCAGTAATGTAAAAGACATTGAAAACTCTGAGGCAGTAAGATACAGCCAGCCCTATTCCAGATTCTGGTGTTAATAAGTGTTTTACCAAGAGACAGCTAGGTAAAAATTGTTGACGTTTATAATTCACAGTGTAAATTGTAAGCAGTATTTATTAATGTATTTAGGAAATTCGGTTTTCTGTCAAGAATAAATTATTTTTATGTAAAGATAAAGCCCATCTTTTAAGACTGAAGGATTGCTTGTGGAAAAGTTCCTTATTTTCTCATTTGCCTTTAATTAGGCAAATATAAAAAGTAGGGCTTTAGTAACATACTGCGATTGAAGTTGGGAAAAGTAACCTAAATTGACATTGCACAAAAATGTTGCAGGTTTTTTTTCTCTCTCTAGATCTCTTTAGATCTTAAAATACCTGCATTCCTACATATTGCAAAATTCTTTGTGAATTTAGCTGTGAATCACTCTTTCTCTAAATTATTCAGGCTGCATAATGAATATGAGAGTAAAATCAAGCTGGAATCACAGTCTGTGTGAAATGCAGAAATTCACTCAACAGTTAGAGTCCAATATAACTGTTAAGCAGGTATTCTTTATCCGCAGCGCTGGGCAGCACTGGGGATTGTACCACCACAAGTACTCCAACGGATTGGAAAAATCACAGAGAATATATGCTGTGAGATTATACATATTCAGCAAATTTCTTAGAACTAATCTACATATACATAAGTTTTCCTAGAATTTATCTACATACTCCGAGCATGCCTGGTAAAATTAGAGTAAGGGTCTTTTCCCCCTCTGGTGGTTGTTCATAGTCTTCCTCACAGTGTCCGATGATTGAACTTTGGTCTTCCTTTGTCCATACTTGGTCATGTAATTAGCTCATCTGTTTTTCTGTCTTGTGATGCTCCAAGAAGGTCAGTTTTTAATTAAGTTGCAGGTATTTATCTTGACACTGGCATTTTAGGCCCCTGTTATTGGGGAGGTGTGGGGGGGTGGTGTACTCAGGAAGCTTAATGAACCATCTCAAGGCCCACTGAAATTTCCTCAGATAACAGTTACACATTTCAAAACATGCTGTCACATTTCTGACTGAAGTATGAAAGGAAGAAAATAATAACACAAGTGAAACATACTGACCAACTAAGATTCTACTGAAAACAAGTTCTCTGCTCTGAACAAGGGGAGTAATTTGGGCCTTCTCTCATGTGCTGTATTTGAAGTGTATGTGACTAGTTCATCTAACCAATGCAGTCTGAACTTTAAGCACATAATCCATTTACGTATATATCGACAACCCTGTAATAGTTAATTATCAAATTATCCAGTTAGGAAGCAAACACATATGTTACCATTTTTTACAGTCTTCAAATATTTTAGGCCATCTTTTAGCAAATATTTGACATCAGATCTTATTTTCACGAATTACTTAAAAAAAAAAAAATAAAATCAGATTCCTCTGGTGTTTTTCTGCTGCAGGATGAGCAGAGGTCCTTGGGCCATTCCCTGCCACTGGCTGCTTTCCTTGGCTGTCAGAAGCTCCATGAGGCCTCTCCTGTGCCCCAAACCCAATCTGTGCCAGTACAACAGCCTGGCTGCCTACAGGATTTACTCCCTGGCTGCCCTGCAGCAGCTGATGGCTGTGAAACTCTTACCTCTGGAAGGAAACACAACGTCTTAGCCCATAGTAAGATAAGAGCATTAATGGCATCATGTGGAGATTATAGACAACAAATAGGGGCTCCTCTTGCATATAGGTTTTTAAACTAGTGCAAAAATCCTGCCCTAGCAGAAACCAGGGAGTCATCCCAAAGCCTCAGGTAAAGTTACAGGAGTTAAAATTTTGTTTCCTGAGTTTAAAGGGTAAATTATCACACAATTATTATTTTCTTTATGTTCGTTTAAGATTCTTCCCCAGTGCCCATACTGAAGTGACAGAATCACTGTACACCACGTTGTTTTTCACACACTGTGGACTTTTTTACACGTGCTGATTGTCTTGAAAACTGCCTCATTGGGCCTGTAAGAAAGCCTGGAGAAAGAAAGGCCCTGTTTTGTTTTGTTTTCTGCAGACAGGTACTAAGAACTAATAATAGCTGTTAAAGTATCTCCTTCCTTCTCTTTCATTAAAAGAAGATTGAGGCCAGGCTTAGATCAGTTAACAGGAGACATTAGCAAATGAGTTGGTACAGAAGGTCCATGTAAAAGGTTTTTGGGGCTGTGAAGTCTTGCAGCAATTTCAGGATTGTACTATGCAAAGGAAAGATATTCTAAAATGCTGATAAAGTTTTTTGTACAAGGAACTCTTCAGTAATCTGTACCATGTACATGGGGTTTTTTTCAGTGTTTTAGAATCAGTGCTGAAGCTTCTAAAGCCTTTTGTATTGGGCATAAAAGCAAAGGAAGAAATCTGCCATGCTAGTGCCTGTAATCCCCGAGTCTGTGTGGGATATTAGTGCTTGCTGGTTTGTATATGAAGAGAAGTAAGGAAAATTAACTACAGATTCTGTACTTCCCTTCCAGCCTGCTGAATCTATCCTGCTGATCTTTATTAACTGGCCTCCAAAAATGCAGAGTACTAAATACCTCCAAATTCTTCTAAAATGCTGTTCCCATTTAAGAAAAAGAGAAGTTACCTCTGTGCTAAGTGACTGAAGGAGCACATGGTGTGAATTAGGAGCATCTCCTTTGGAGTCGTCATTGATTGTAAGAGGCCCTAAGGCTGTGTCAGGTGATGGTTGTGCAAGCTGTTGGCTCTGATCTGGGTATTACCGGAGCGATGAAATTCCTGCTGAGAGGTAGGACTGGCACAGAGGCTGCTCCCTTAAAAGCAAAGCTCAAAAGTAATGGGGCCACCTGTTGCAGAGTTTGATTTTGGCCAGAGATGATGAAAAAGGCAGTGTATTCAGGGTTTCTTCACATAGAAGTGTCTCTGCTTTTTCGGCTTTTTGCTCAAGGTACACAGAATTTATTATTGTTGTAAGTAAATAGGTGGCATAAATAGCTACATAGTTTATGTCTGCTTTTTTGTCCTCATGAGTGACTGCAAGGTCTTCAAAGCTGCAACTTTTAAAGAAAGGAGCAGTAATTATAAATCAGAAAAACATCTGTTTCTATTGCTATTTCAAGGTAAAATGTATCTTGGAATCCGAACTCTGTATTAATATTTGTGACCTTGATTTGTCAGCCATTTGTACAAATGAGATTTTACCCATGATCTAGCCTTTTTTTAAGCCTTGCTCAAAACCCCTGCTTAACCCATCCAGGCCACAGCTTATCCCTGCCCTAAGGGCCCAGGGTTTATTTGACGCTGAAGGTGCTTCTGAAAGCTCAGGAATGCTTGCTTATCCTGTGGCCTCCTGGGAGGCAAAGCTAAATGAGCTCTGAAATAAGAGGCTATGGGAAATTTTCAGTAGCAGGCATTAATGTTCTCTAGGCCATATGGATTTTCTCAAAAAAGTGAGCATTTAGTGGCTGTAGGGAAATAAAGTTCCCAAGTTAAAGTGCTCTTTTAGCAAACCTTCAGCAGCCACAGAGCCACTTCTGGACCTTTCTCAAGTCCCCAGGACAGTTATCAGGGTGCCTTTCTCTTGGAGGGGCGCTATCTTATCAAGACTATCTCTGTATTTCCTGTTCTTAAGAATATTTATTTCTCATGTTATATTCAATCCTACAATAGAGATTTTGTTGTTACTCGGTGAATGTTGCTGTCACTGTATCCTGAAAACCACCTGCCCCCCAGTTCCTATCTGTGCCAGTTTATATGATTACATATAACTATACCCAAGGGCTCATCCCAAGACAAGACAGTGACTCATTCTTTCCTCTTATAAATAGCATCCAGAAAGCTGAATAGAGGAAGTAAACAATGAACATAAGTATTATAAAATGCTCCCATTCTTCACAAGTTAATTTTAGAGGAAAATCGGAATTTGTTCATGGTTTAAAAAGACCTCTGTCCTCATTATTAGTATTATTATTATTGCTACAACTGTTTTTACACAATGCCTTAGATTTATAGGGTTTATTTTTGGACCAAATAAAAAGATGTAAATTGAAAGTTAATGTTCGTAACAGGATTGTTTTAAGATCCCTACACGGGGATGCTGCATTTCTTTGAAAACACAAAGAATTTCTTAGAAGATTGTTTTCTTTTCTTCTCTTATTTTCTTTTCTTTTGGAGGGGATGGCAGTGAGGAATGGGGAGACTGCCAAGGTGTTTGCACATCAGGTTTCATAAACCAATTCTCATTGCATGTTAGGACCTAAAAAATAGTATGCACATTCAGACACTGCCAAAAGAAGGGAGACTCAATTTCTGCAGAATTTCAGCTGGTCCTTAAAGCAAGCAGAGGAGTGAACGTGAGAGTCTTGGTCAGGTCTCAGGGCATACATACATGTATACCCCCCAGCCCCTCCAGGCTCTCAGTAACTTACTCTTTTCCAGCTGTGGCAAACTATTTGTGTCCTTTTTTTTTTTAATCTCATTTCACTTTGATGGATACCATTTCTGTCTCTCTTGATCACCCGCATTTTATGTTGTGAAGACACAAGTTTTGAATCCTCCCCAAAACAACTTCTTATTCTCTAGGGGGAAAAAAGTCAACTTTCATTCTTCACTGTGACTGTCTTTGATTTGTGAAACCGATTGGTCCATAAAACAGCACCATGGAAGAAAATTTGATGGTTTCCAGGTAATGAACAGCAAAGCTATGAGCAAGTTAACTGGCGATAGGTAATATAAATCATGCAATCAAAACAGCCAAAGTTTTTGGTGGAGCTGGTGAGGCAGCATATCATCACTGGGCAAGGTTGATTGCTCTTGCAAGGGAGAGAAAACAGTTATTTTTTTTATGCTGAACAAAAGTTAGCTATCTGTAATGACAGCAGCTGTCACAAAAGGACTGACCCGGGCGTGCATGTAAGAAGGAAGATCTCTGTTTAAAGTGTACTTGTGGGTGCCACTATGGCAAAGGTAATTCCCAGGGGGAAGGGGACAGGAGGAAAAACCTGCCCTTGTCATGCCATATTCTAGAATGGGAATGTGGCACTTCTTATATATAAAAAAAAAGAAGAAGATTGTCATAATCAAGTGTAACAGCTTAGAATAACATGTCATAATGTAAGTTCTGCTATAGTAAAAATTATACGTAGATCTTAGCTGAAGTGTACTACTTCAGTGCTTATCATCCTGAAAATTCACTTCCTGATTGAAATTTTTCATTACTCAACCTAAAAGTGAATTAGGGGGGAGAGGTAGTTACATTTTTTTCTGAACTACCAAAATAGTGTATCTCCCCAGTATAAATGAATGTCCCTAGTAAAACCAGCTGAACTCTAACATGTTGCTTTGCAAAGAAAAGGCTCTTGTATCACTTACTTTTGTGAGAATTTTTTTGTTGTTTTTGAAGAAATTAAAATATTTCTTCCCTCTCCCTTACAAAAAGTGTGTGGGTATTTAGAAATAAGGGCTTCTATCATGAATGGATGTATGTTTGTACTTTATATATGCATTATTTCTCGTTTGTATCAATTTATACTCAGAAGGATCTCCACTTCCTAGTATTATTCTAATCTAAAATTAATAACATTTAGTTGTACTGAATGTAAATGTTGGATATCCAACTTGTATAAATCATAAAATGAAGTGCTGTTCTCCCTTGAAAATTAGGTACAGATCACAGAATTATCGCAGATGTTTCTGTTTGACAATTATATGTACCTCTGTGGTTCAAAAAGGTAGATGTGACATTTTAGCCAAACACGTGAAAGGTAAGACGGTGACTTTGTGTCAAAACTGTTTGCTTCTGGATGTATAACAATAGAGTATTTATTTCTGGATAATTATAATTCAGTACAATGCAAACAAAATCTCAATTTTCCTTCATTAATGAGCTGCTGTCTCATCATATGAGGATTGGTAACAATCTGATATTTGAGATCAGTTATAATTATCAGCAAGAATGCAAAACAGTTCCATTGCTTCACATTTTGAGTTTATTGAATATGATTTGTCATTATTCTTAATCTGCTATCAGACACAACGGGTAATAGATGAGCAGAGCAGCAGAGAAATTTGCAGGATCATCTGTTTTCTTTTGTAGCTCAGCTGGTTTTACTGTTCAGTGTTTGACGTTGACCCGCTAGTGTCATGGCCATAATAGATACAACTAAGTCTAGAAAGTATGTCATTTAGATAAATTCCTCTGTTTTGAACTGCATATTGTGGGCATTAAAATGATTACCATTGTGCCCTGGCCTAACTCTATTCCAGTATTATTATTAGATTTACCTGGAGCATATGCTCAGATGGGTTGAGCGGGAGGGAGTGTCGCCCTGTACGCATCCCTTAGGAAGTGCAGTTCCTGCTTTCTGCAAGAGCACTGTTTTCAGCCTCAATTCACCTTGTGCTCAGGGCATGGCCCACTCATGGGTTATTAAACTCTCCACAGTAGTTTTTGTTTGGGTTTTTTTAGTTTTGTTTGTTTGTTTGTTTGTTTGTTTTTTTATTTGGAGAGAAAGAAGGTGGGACAGGAGGCATTCTGAATCAGCTGCACACGTGAACCTGACATCCAACACCAAGTGTGCCTTTTGTTTTTTTGCACTGTTTAGGTAGCAGGGTAAGCTCTCAGGTGATGAAAAGCCTTTACACCACCAAGTAGTAAGTGATATACCTAGGATCTTCGCTGCGGGGTTGTTTTTCTTTTTTAGTTTTCCTTTTTTTCCCTGGATGTTTTTCAATACATGGTTGAAAATGATCTTCTAAAGTAATCTGCTGCTGTTAGCAGGTAGCTAGTGGTGAACACTAGGGACAGGACAGAGTCTGGTCAGAGCTCAGCCATCCCTCTGGTTTCTTACTGAACTGTTTTCCTTTCTGAGGGAGCAGCTGCATAGTAATGACTTTATGTGCTCATAAAGCATTGCCCTGAAGTCCATTTGCAGACAGAATGTTTTCACCAAGCTAGACTGTGAGCATTAATTCATTTACATCAGGATCTCATCCGATCCAGTCTGGGTCAGTGGAAGGGAATGAAGTGTGATGTTGATTCCAGGAGTAAATCTGAGTCTCCTACCCAGCAGTCACAGCTCTTCAGGACGAGCTCTCTCCATCTATTTCCCCAGAGTGTGAAAACACTTGGAATCTGTGCTGAAAAAAGGGATGTGGGATCCCTGACCTCCCTTAGTCAGATATGGGGCTGCTTCCAGAAGCTGGCATACTTGTGGCAGGAGTTCAGTCTCTGTAGATACTTCTGCCCAGGGGCTATGAATCACAGGAGGTAAAAGTGCACTGGGAATGTAATATATGGGAACAGCACACTCTGAAGGATAGTGTGTATTTGTCTGTGGAAAAACATGGATGTAGGAAAGCTAACAGACAGCTGACAGTCAGGTTTAGAAATTGTGTATGTTTTGAAAAACCTGTTTGGGAAGTAGGGTACCGGTGGAGAGATAAAGAGAGAAATGACAGCAAGGTAGAAGTGGATTCCACTGGAAGTGGATTCAGGATGTGACTGTTGAGACCTCAGCAGCTGAAAGAAGTCATCCAAGAGCCCCTCAAAAGAGTCAGTGAGGGGAAGAGTGCACAAGAAAGGAGGTAGGGACAGCCAAGAGGGTGACATGGAAAGAGGATGGGAGGAGAAAGAGAGAAGCGGATTGTCCAAGTACCCGGGGAGGAAACAGCAGAGCAGAAAAGAAAGAGGTTCCAGGAAAGAAGAGGTTCTCGAGAGACAGGAGGAGGAAGTGAGTGAGGCGTAGGAACTGGTGGGGGTGGGCACGGAGGAAATAAGGGGAGTGGCAAGAAAGGAGGAATAGATATGCATCGTTGAGACTTGGAACTAGTTGAAAGATTGGTGCAGATGTACAGAGAATGGAGAAAGAAGAGTTAACAATAAGAGAAAATACCAGGAGAGCTGGAAAGAAAGAAGACAGTAGGGATAAGAAAGGATTAAGCTTAAAGCAGGGGAGCTGTTTTGACCAAGACAAATTATGTGATCATAATTAGCATTTAGAAGAGAGAGAGAAAAGGCATTGTTGACATCTGGACCATGTTTTGAATTACATTTTCATGATAAAATATAAATATGAATTTAAAAAGTGCATTACAAAACTGTGTTCTCCATCTATCCACTTGCATTTTGCAATTATAACAGGAGAGGGAAGGAAGAGTTTGAAGAGGACAGCATAGTCATTCTGCAAGTAAATTTGTAGCAGTGGCTTCATACATACGGTGACGTGGGAGAAAGCAGAAATAAGGGCAAATGGATGTTGAGAACTACCACTGCTGGTAAAGCATCTGCACAGGTTTCTTCCTTCCTTTTGTTGTCTCATCTAAAAAGAACTAACAAGGATGTTTCTAAACAGTTATCCTCTATTAGCACAACCTATGTAACGGTTGCAGATACTGAGGTTTCAGTCAGAAAATCACCAAAGCTTAAGAAGAACCTGCCTTCCTCTGACTCCTTTACTAGGCTCAGCATATACCTGGAGACCAATTTTTCTTAAGTGGAGAAGCGGTTCTTAGCTGAAGAATTTGATTCAGTCAAACACTGATGGTGCTTACTGCTGTGCTTTTCTCTGGAGGTGTTTCATCCAGCTGTGGAATACTTCAACATAAAAATTAGGGATGGGGTAGAGAGCAACACATGAAGATGGAAAAGGGATAAGGGGGTTAACTGCAAAAGATTTTAAACGAGAATGTTAATCATATCAGTCTTTTCTGTATTATACTTAAAAACCCCCTGCAGGTCCATCTGAAATATTTTATCTTATTTCCTGTAAGACCTGAATCAACATAAAAATGAATTTAGGGAATACTTAAAGGTATTCTTAATCCACTTTTGTTCTTTTCAATATACTTTAAATATGTTTCCATTAACTGTCACAATATTGCACAGTGTTGCTACTTCTACGAGCTACTTGACCCTTGCTCAAAGTCTATCACATAATAATGCATTAACATAGAAATGATTCTGAGAGGTGAAGTTGGAGGCATTGAGTGGTTACAATCTTCCTTCGTCAACTGGATAAGAAATGTGAGGAAAAATATTATATATACACATTGTGCATTCTTTCTACTGCACGGTATCTATCCAAACAATCAAGAATTTTCAACAGTAAATAAATAACAGCTATGCAGAGCATTTTAAAAAGCAAATACTGCCAATTTTAGAAAAGAATCTGAAAACCTGGCAGTTCACTGCTCTGTGATTTGTCACGGGTGCTATGGAGAATCCAGAATGCCTGATTCCTTTTTGCTCCTCCTAGCTCAAGTCAATGCGCTCCAGCCACGTGCACAATAAGCTCACTGGCATTAGAAAGGTGATTATTTGCTCCCTGCTCACTTATTGTATGTGCTTCAGCATCATAAAAAATGGCAGTGCTGCCATTGTGTTGAACTGATGTCAAAGGCTCCTTTTTTCTTTAATCCTCAAGAGTCTGATATTAGCAGAGACACAGAATTGCAGAACTGTGAACTCCTGGTTTTATTTTAAGACTCTCACCCTAAATATTCACGCTTACTCAGAGAAGAAAAAGTAAAGCAAAACACTGTGATCCAAAGGTGGAAACCAAAAGAGCAGCCTCTGAGACATGCCAGTTGGTGCTTTTTTGAGATGCTGATAAAAGTGCATTGAAACTCACCCTTTGCCCAGAAATGAGAAAAAGGGGTTTGGAGAAAAGTGGGTAATTCTCCTCTCCTGCTGGTTCTCTGGCAGGTGTGTGGGATGGGATATTTGAAGTTTGTGTGTGTGTATTTGGGCAAAGAAGCACTTCTTTGCCGTCATCTTTTTATTGGAAGCTCTCAGTGATAATTTAAGTCTTCTCTGTCTTCTGAGGGAGAAACAGACTGGGAAAAGGGGAAGAACTGAAGTAGGGGAAGAAGTGGAGAAGGTGTGGACAAAGTCTAAAAGGGAGAGCTCAAGCTTCTGTTCAAGTAAGAGAATGGATACCCCTGCCAAGTGATGCCTGCGGACTTTAGGAACAAGCCTTCATCTAGAAGAGTCAAGGATTCAGGAGGGCAAATACTCCTTTGAATTTCAGGAAAATCTTCATTTTGTGTTGAAGAACAAAAAAATGATCTAAATTTTCTGCCTCTGACCATTTTTCATGGAGTTTCAAGACCTTCTATTTAGAGGAACAGTGCTCAGCATTCCTTGGAGAGCAGTTGCATAAGGACACCACAAAAGGAGAGGGGAGGGATTTGTGACTGTAGGTTTGTTACTGACAACAAGTAACCGCATGATCATTGTGTTAATCGGGGCAAATACACATGGCATTGGTGGTAGGTGGTCTGGGAACTAATTCACAGTCAGAGATTGGTGGCCTTAGTTCACCTCCTCTGATACTTTGGGTGCAGATAGCAATAATGAATGGGTAATTGTCCTGGTTTGAGTGAGTGGTGGGGTTTTTGGTAGCAGGGGAGGGGGCTATAGGGGCGGCTCCCTGTGAGAAGGTTCTCGAAGCTCCCCCAGCTCCACCTCTGCACCAAAACTGAGCCCATCAGCTGCGCCTCTGCGATAACGTATTTAAGAAGGGACGTGGTGAGGAGCAGTGGGACTGGTGAGGAGGAGTTGCTGCAGCTGCGCGAACACCAAGGTCAGTGGAGGAACGGAGGAAGAAAGGAGGGGGGAGGTGTGCTGGAGCAGAGACTCCCCTGTATCCTGTGGTGAGACGGCAGGGCAGACCCCCCCTGCCACCCATGGAGATCTACGGTGGAGCAGACACTGATTTATGGCCTGTGCTTTTTGCCTGGATGGTCAAGGTGCTGTGCCCAAAGAAGGCCGGGGTCTCATAGGAAAAGGCAGCCCCGCTGCTGTAATTCAGCGCTGGGAGGATTTCAGCATGTGGGGGTGTCCCACGCCGGAGCAGCTCGGGAAGGGCTGCAGCTGTGGGAGGGAATCCAGTCGGAGGAAGTTGGTGACCCACGACGGAGCAGTGTGGGGAACGCTGCGGCCCATGGGAGGGACTCACGTCTTAGAAAGTTTGTGGAGGACTGTCTGCTGTGAGAGGGGGACCACGATGGAGCAGGAGGAACAAGTTTCGGAGACTCCCCTCACCGAAGATGAAGGAAGTGGCAGCACTGACTGCACCCCCCATTCCCTGCCCCTGCGCCACTGGGGGAGGAGGTAGAGATATCGGGAGCAGAGCTGAGCCCAGGAAGAAGGGAGGGGTGGGGGGAAGGTGTTCTCAAGATGTGGCAATGCTTCTCACTGTCCTACTCTGTTACGTGTTGTTAGTGTCTGTAATAAATGTATGTTCTTTTTTTTCTTCCCCTAACACATCTGCCTCTTGCTCGTGCCCATAAAGGGTGATTTTTTTCCCCATCGCAGTCCAATCTCCAACCCCAAGCCTGGCTCATATGTCCCTTCTTATTGCCAGAAGGGAAGGGAGAGAGAGTGTGTTTTTTCTCTAGAAAGATGATTTAGAAAGAAACAAAACACTCTAGCAGTAGCGTTTAGGACCTGGGCGACTCTAAGGATCTCCTTCT
This sequence comes from Tyto alba, assembly GCF_018691265.1. Lineage (NCBI taxonomy): Eukaryota > Metazoa > Chordata > Aves > Strigiformes > Tytonidae > Tyto > Tyto alba. The sequence continues at coordinate 40,354,563 of NW_024881261.1, read as the reverse complement.
CTAATGTGTGGGAATTAGCCCAGACTCACAAGGAACTAGCATGCAGTTGATTGAGAGTCCTCAGTTAACTTGGAGGTATGTGGTATATAGAACTATGAGAATAAAGCGGTTTTTGTTTGAAGTGGAATTCAAATGACAATCCAACCACAAGTGTCAGTGCTGGAACAGAGGTTGCCATTGTGTCCTGGGGAAAATCAATGCAGGTTGGATAGCAAAAAGTACTACTTTTTTTTTTTTTTTTTTTTGGTAAATCTTCAGTATGTAGTAACTACTGATCAAGGTCTGTGTGGTGAACTGTGAAAACAAGAATAATATAAACCATTGTGTAGTAGTTTACTAAAAGTAAATGCACTGGATACTTTACTGTACATAGAGTATGCTATGCTGTAGTGCTCTCTGATGCTCAAGCAGGGCTTTAAAGCAGCGTTTTCAAAGAGAGACTTCTACCTTTCAAAAAATTTAGTTGTGGTAAACTATTAGAGAATAACCATGTGAGGAATACATTTTCAGGTAGTGAAAAGCATTGAGTGTGGCAGTTGGAAACTGAGCAAAGGATGGGAGAAGGTACCAGAAACCAGAAACAAATATGCCAAAAAGTCCTAGTGAAATTTTTGGTTTATTGCTGGAGCAATTAGGGAAATCTCCCAGACAGAATTATGGTTTTTAAAAAATTGATAGTTGAGGAGATGTCAGATCTCTCATAAGAACTAATATTTGGATATAAAATACTCATTTCTTCCACAGGGCAGTTCATTTTGTGTGGTGCATTTTTCTGTCCTTTTATTGCTGGAGGATGAGCAAATCATTTAAGTATTTTTTGTTTGTTTCCCCTGCTCCTGCTTTCAGCTCACCTAGTGAGAAGGAATCAGAACGCAACTCCAATCAAGTTGGGTTTAAGTGGGACAGGAGTAAAACAGTCTTCATCTGTAGCTCAGCCGCTTACCTCCTCATTGCCGTAGTAGTGAGTGGAGGTCAGGCCACCACTCGGACATGGTGGTTGTGAAGCTGTAGGTTTCACGCTTTGGTGAACAGTTGTTCACGGAAGAAAACTGTTTTCAAAGCTGATATTTTTTTGCCTGCTTGTTGACAGTAACTGAAGGGCATAGGCATGTGAACTGCAGAGATACTTCTAGGACAAGACCATGGCATTTGGAGGTCACAGTGGGTTGTCACTATTGTGTTACCAAAGAGAGCTCTTCAGACACACCTCTGGCAGCCATTATATTCAGAGAGAGAATTATAATTCCTATTTATTGGCTGACTGTAGCTTTAGTAGTTTGGCACTGTCTTGTGCTTGATGTGCTTGTTTGGTTTTCCAAATTTGGGTAGGCTTCAAATGGTCAAAAGGGGTGCTTCTAAGCTTTGAGAGCTGCTAAACTCTTACACCACCAAGTAAAATGTACACACGTACTAGGCACTTTGTAATATATGTATGTGTGTGTGTATATATATATATATGCATAATTTTATATTTGTATTTATATACATGTATGTGTAGAGATACGTATTTGCTACGTGCCTCTGCCCCTTTCAAATATTAAGTGAATTTTAACCCATCTGCATCTTCTGGGCTCCCTGGATCCTAACCGGAACCTCGCGTGAGATAGTGAGCCTCTCTAGGATGTGCTGGCCCTAAAAGCTCGGAGCTGTGGCTAGGATGACACCATGCCTGATTTTATGAACCTTGCACCCGGGCAGCTGCCGTTAGCCTCTGCACTGCCCTGGGCAGCCTGCTAGGCTCCGGAGTCCCTTCACTGTGCTCTGCAAACATGACACCAGATGCCACAACACAGTGACCCCGGAGAAGGAGGAGCATACCAGGGCAGCATCCTCTGAGTCAGGGCTGAGGGAGGGGGAGCTTTGTGCCCACCCACTGGACTGCTGCTTTAGGGATAGATTTTTATCCTCTTTCTTCCAAGGGTTAAGCAGAGCTCATATTTTCTCTTTAAAACATGCCAGTGGAAGGGGATTCTGTCCCAGGACTTTCTCTGCATTTTGCATTAAACAGCCTGATCACCAGGCTACAGAGGAGTTACCTCCTAATCTGGCTTTACAGCCCACTAAAACCTGCTTTGCTAGCAGGGATTCAGCAGCAGAGGTGAGGAGCGTCTCTGCCAGAATTGTTACTATCCTGGTGCCTAGAGCGTTTTCCTGCAAAACAGAAGTGGTATTGTCTTGTTTTTTTTTCTGGTCTTGAAGGACTTGAGTTTGGTTTCATTTCCTGTGTGGAGGATGATAGCCACCTCCATGCCTTCTCTGGCTGAGTTTTTATAGAAACCTGTAGTAATAATTTTGCGAAGGGTGTGGGATGTGAGAGTGAGGTCATAGGATATGATGTGTAGGGAAGCCTATACAGCTGGGCTCTTAGTCTCTGGATTTCACTTGGCTTAAGGTGGAAAATGTTATGTTTCTCAGCCTTGGTGGGGCTAAAACAGTTCTGAGTCTTCACAGAGATGGAGCTTGAGACAGCTGGGAAATGTGAAGGTCAAAATGCAGCACCAGCTGTGGTCTCCCAGCAGCACAGAGTTACGATGTGAAGGAGGGGCATTTCAAGTCTGTGGGTTTGGTTTAGGCACTAACAGTTCCACATATTTCCCTGAAATCTTGTCTCAATTCAGCACTGCCAGCCTGGCCACATTCTACTGTGTTGCACTGGGGGCTCTTCCTTCTGCTCCCCCAGCGAGCCTCGCAGCGGTGAAGAATCAGGGTCTCGTCCATACCAGGCTGTGAGCACGTGTACGCTGGCCGAGTCCCGGTCTGTGCAAAGCCCCCGCGTGTGTTCACAGAGTCCTTTTCCTGGCAGTTTTGTGCAGGTATTCTGAGGACCTGCACCAAAACGGCTCCTCACACATCAAGCATGATTTCCTTGGCAGGACAAGGTGGGGTTGTGCCCAAAATGTTGCCTTTACAGTAAGAATTCCAGGTTACATCATCATTAGCTGTGCTGGACTTTAGATGAGAAGTTACTGTGCTGGTTCCATCTACTTAAACCTCCTTGTTCTTTAAATAGGTGTCCTTGGCCAGCTTTTCTCACTCCGTTAATCCTAGCACAGATGAACCGGCATGAATATAAATGTTTATGGCAGTCTTCACAGCTGCATACGGAATATATCTGATTGTTTGCATATAGTCAGTGCTGTGGCTTTGTAATTTGATGCTCTATAAAGAGTTTTAGATAATCTTTCTGAAAGGAGCTGTGTAAATGCAGATACAATTAGCTTTATGATTTTCTTTTTTTTTTTTTTTTTTTTTTGGAAACATATCTTTTAATAAAGCACTGGAGCACAGAATAACGATTTCCTGTGATTTTCATTCACATAATATTTATAGTGCTACAGAACAAATGAGCCGTTGAAAAGGGAGAAAAATTAATACTATGAATGAACTTGCCTTGAGACGAATTTGTGATAAAATTATAAATCTAACAAACTTCAGTAAACCAATTGCTGCTCCTCCTGGATTTGTCAATATGAAAGCTCAATGGGATTTGATATAATCCCTCCCTGTGAACAGATGGGCAGATTGCAGGTCTCTGCAGAACACGTTCCAGCCTTCCCAGTTCCTTCCACAGTTGGCTGCGGTCGTGTTTCTTTACACCTTGCCTCTCGGTGACAAAAACACTGAAAAAAGTATGAGCAGAATCACTTAGGATGTTTGTGATGTGCCTCTGTGCAAATTGTGGTTAGTTTTCTTTTTACCATCTAGTACTTCAAATCTCTTCACATGCAAGAAGGATGGCCTTTTTTGAATGCCTGGTGGCACATTAAAATGGGCCTGCTAGTTTTACTGTAGTTAAGAGGTGGTCAGCATTTTATTATAGACTCCTGTTTGCAGGGAATTACAGGACAGCCAATTTTTTTACTCTGGGTTCAAACCAACTAAATTGAAAATAAAAGAACTAAGCCAGGAGCAATTTTTAATTCTCCTTCCTCCCTGAAATCAGTTTGATCAGAGTTGTTGAGTTGCCATCTGCATTTTCTGCCTTCTAGAGCAGCAGACTTTCTGCTTTTCAGGAAGATAGTAAAAATGTTGCATTGGGTCATAGATAAAATGATTCTGTACTTTGTCTAGTGTAATTCCAACAGCCGCCTTATGCTGCTTACACTGATCCTTATGTTGCAAAACATTACAGTGGAAAGCTGCAAGTAGTTTCGTTTGCCTCAGCTAAACTACACAAAATCTTAAAATCATGAATATTTTTAACTGTTTGGAACAGTTATGGTCTTGCTTTTAACTGGAAATATGTATGTTGGTAACTTTAAGACTTCATCCAACATTTGTTTTCTAAGTAGTAGCTACTGTTTCTCAACTATATTTAGCAATTACTCAACAATGAAAGAACTGGTCGCCTGCTTATATGAGTATGTAACTTGGAGGAAAAACTTGGAATGATAGCAAATTTGTTGGCAGGGACCATGGGAGGTCTGTGGTACACCCTCCTGCTCAGAGCAGGGCCTGCTCTGGGGTCAGACCAGGCTCTTGAGGGCTTTGTCCGGTTTGAAAACCTGTGTGTTGAATCTGTGTGTGTGTGGCGGGGTTTTGCTACTGGGGAGGGTGCTACAGCGGTGGCCCCTGGAGAAGCTTCTGGAAGCTCTCCTGGCTCCAAGTTGGACCTGCTTGTGGCCAAGGCTGAGCCAATTAGCAAGGGTGCTTGTTTCTCTGTGATAACATATTTAAGAATGGGAACCTGGGAGGAGGAGTGGGAGTTGTGAAGGAGACACCTCTGCAAACACCGAGGTCAGCTGAAGAAAGGAGGAGTGAGGGGAAATACCTCTGCAAACACTGAGATGCCCCCCTGCAGCCTGTGGAGGTCCATGATGGAGCAGATGCCACCTGCAGCCCACGGAGGAGCCCACGGTGGAGCAGATGCCACCTGCAGCCTGTGGAGGAGCCCACGGTGGAGCAGATGCTGCCTGCAGCCCCTGGAGGAGCCCACGGTGGAGCAGGGGGCTGTGCCCGAAGAAGGCCGGGACTCTGAGGGCAGCTCGTGCTGGAGCAGCCTGTTGCTGGGAGGGCTGCAGCCCACAGAGGGACCCGTCCTGGAGCTGTCTGGGAAGAGCTGCAGCCCGTGGGATGGACTCACATAGGAGAAAGGGCTGTCTCCTGTGAGAGGGACCCCACCTTGGAGCTGGGGAAGAGTATGAGGAGTCCTCCCCGCAAGGAGGAAGGAGCAGTGGGACTGACCGCAACCCCCATCCCCTGCCCCCCTGCACTGCTGGCAGGGTGGAGGGAGAGAAATCAGGAGCAAAGCTGATCATGGGAAGAAGGGAGGGATAGGGGAAATGTGGTTGTAAGATACGGGTTGTATTTCTCACTGTCCTACTCTGGTAAATCAGTGGTGGTGATGTTCAACTTAAATTGATGTTCTTTTTCTTCTCCAATCAAGTCTGTCTTTTGCCCGTGACCATAATGGGTGAGTCACCCCTCCCTGTCCTTGTCTCTATCCCTGAGCCTTTTGTTGTTTATTCTCTTCCCCATCCCTGACGGGAAGGGGGAATCTGAGCAGCTGCATGGTGCTCAGGTGCCCTTTGGGCTCAAACCATGACAGCCTCACTGGCAACCTGCTGCACCGCTTTCCTCTGCTCTTGGGGGAAGGTTATTCCCCATATCCTTATGTCATTGTTTCAGCTTATGCCTGTTGTCTCTCCTCCTGCCACACCTGAGCCCCATCATTCAACCAGTTTTTTAGTTCACCCATTTAAATTGTGCCATCCTCACTTGGATACAAAAACGAGGTGGAAGACAGTGCTGAAAGTCTTAGGAAAGTCAAGAGAAAGGACAGCTACTGTCCCCTCATCCACTTTTTATCACTTTACTATTTCTGTTATTTTATCACTGTTAAGTTGGTCAGGCATGATTTAGCTTCGGTAAATCCAGGCTGACTGAGCCCAATCACCTTCTTCTCCTTTGTATGCCCAGAAATGTGTTTTGGGAGGACAGGCTCCATAATTTCCAATGATCTCCATGTCATATAAAGTGTTTAAAATAGCTGGAAGATGAGAAGTAACTTTATACAAGTATATATTTTAAAAGGCTCAGCTGAAGAGCCTGTTGTATCCACATAAAACTGTGAGGAGAGTCAGAGCCGTGCAGTAAGTCAGAAGGTCTGTCTGTCTGGGGCAGTGGTGGTTGAAGGTGCGTTCCTAGGAGAGGTACACCCTCCTGGACGGGGTGGGTGAGGATAGGGTCAGCGAAGGACAAGCAAGGCTTTAGTGGGACCTTAGCTCCAGCTTTTTACAAAAGCAGAATTTATTTCCCAGACTCCTTATCCCCAAACGCAGAAGAATACACCTCTGAGTCTGGCAATATTGTATTTTTATCTTCTCCATGCTGCACTATAACTGTGTAAATACATTTCAAGAAGACTTCGGCATGCTCATCAGTTGATTGCAGGGAAAACCCTCTGCGAAATGATGACCTTGTATATGTTTTGGACGTATTCATTGGTGAAATACAGGATCCTCACAGAAGGTAAAGAAATTAATGAGCACCTTTCAAGTCAGTCATCATTCTTTTTGTCAGATTTTCACACTTCCAAAATAACTTCCTTATGCGAAGCACTCAAGTATTGTAGACCATAAGGTGAATTAGTTGCTTCTGATAACGTTCTGAGAAAATGTGAAAGTAAGAACAATACTATTCTTGTGGTGTATAAAATATTTAATAGACATGTCTGTGATGAAGCAAGAAGTCCTTTCTCTCACTCTGTGGCAGTTCCTCTTCTTGCCTGTAGGAAGGCTTTTGTTGTTGGGGAAAGAAAAATTCTGGCTCAAAGATCCTGTACTGTTGATTTAATGGGAACTTGTCTTGATGTTTCGAGAACACGTGAGCACTGGATACTGTTACAGAAGTATATGTTTGTGGCTTATGCTATGGACAGGTGTGTGTCACAGGAAAGCTCAAGCTTACTAAGAGATGGTAGAACAAACTCAATGCACACATCTACTCTGGGAAAGAGTGATTACCCTGCTTTTTACTGTATATACACATCAGGTTTCGGTTGGTTGGTTTTTGTTTTTTTGTTGTGGGGGGCTTTTTGTGTTTGTTTGGTTTTTTTTTTTTTTTTTTTTTTGGGGGGGTGGTTGTTTGTTTTGTTTTGTTTGGTTTCTTTTTTTTTTTTTTTTTTTTAAGTTTCGATGTTCTGGTATCAATAATACTCTTGGTCTCATAGGACAACAAAAATGCTCATTCTGATTAATCTCAATTATAGTTCTGTGAGTTTCTTTTGAGGGAAATTAAGATTTGAACTCTTATTGCTACGTAGGGCTTGTGTATGGGAACCAGTGTCATTAGACAGTTTTGCAATAATTCTGTATATTTTATTTTAAAAGAGCTGATGAGCAAGTTTAGTCCTAGTACAAGTTTTCAAGTAACTGATGTGCTATGGTATTATTTCACACAGGTTATTTCACCATATAAATCTTTTGTCATGAGCTTGTACTTAGTCTCACCCTGTACCCTGACAAAAAATACTCTTATTTTGAAAAAATTGCACTTTTTTTGTAAGAGGGACAACAATACAGTAGGAAATGGGCCCAGAACCTCTGAAGTTATTTTGCTTTGTCCACAAAAGCCTTTTAGAAGGTAACAGCCAGCTTTTATTTCCAGGCTAGTCATATTTAACTGGTGCCCATCCCTTGCCGAGAAGGTCCGAAGCACCATCACAGCATTCTCTCCATTTCACAGCAAGTTCTGTAAGTGCACTTCTCTGGCTTCTGCTGGAACTTGCAGCCACAGACGTTACTGTTTAAAGCTAAGCCCAAATTCAGGCAGGTTTACAGATGTAGGCTCTGGGGAGGGTTGGTGCTCGGTGTGAAAACCCACCTGTTCTTATTAATGATTCAACTTTTAATAAACTTGATTAGATTCCTGTGCAGTCTCATATGATTTGCATTGTGAGTCTGTGCAGGCTTTTTTGCAAGTGGGAGTTTCAGTGAATGCTGTTTGAATTTAATGAAGATAAATGAAAGGCTGAAGTATTTTTCAAAAGATGGTGCCGTCTTACATTTTAGCCAATCGCATCGGGCACCGTTATTTCGGGCAATGTAGACTTAAGTAGCAGCGTGGCTGTGTTGAGAAGGGCTTCAAAGAGATTACTCCTGTCCTGTCAAATGAGCTCATAAACAAGCGTGAAGATGCTGAGCCGAGGGGAAGAGCCAGCACGGAGCTGTGGGGGAGGCTGACGGGGCGGGCGGGCGGCAAGCCCCTCACACCAGCTGTCCCTGGGGACCGGCTGCAGCCGGGGAGGGGGGCGGTGGCCCCCGCATCCCTGCCCGGCAGTCCCCGCATCCCCCAGCGGGCCCCGCATCCCCCGGCGGTCCCCGCATCCCCCGGCGGGCCCCGCATCCCCCGGCAGTCCCCGCATCCCTGCCCGGAGGTCCCCGCATCCCCCGGCAGTCCCCGCATCCCTGCCCGGCGGTCCCCGCATCCCTGCCCGGCGGTCCCTCGCTCCCTCGCTCCCTCGCTCCCTCCCTCCCTCGCTCCCTCGCTCCCTCGCTCCCTCCCTCCCTCCCTCCCTCCCTCCCTCCCTCCCTCCCTCCCTCCCTCCCTCCCTCCCTCCCTCCCTCCCTCCCTCCCTCCCTCCCTCCCTCCCTCCTTCCCTGCCCGGCGGTGCCGGGGAGCTGCAGGCAGAGGGCAGGCAGGGCCCTCCCGGAGCCCGCCGCCGGCCGTTCGGGCAACCGAAGCGCTTGGGATGCGGAGGAGAAGGTGGAGAACGATTGTGGGTGTCTTGGTCTGAGATGCGAAGGTATTTATTTACTTATTTATTTTCTCGTCAGTACTGCTCCTCCGGTTCTTTCTCTGCCAGATGCGTGCGTCGCACGGGAATCGCTGCCGCTCTGGGTTTTAGCAGGTTTCTTGTGGAAGCTGAGACTGGTGAGCTGCTGTTACTCTGTGTACAGACCTGCTGGGGAAAATTGCTGCATAACCCCAAACAACAAACTTTGAACTACGAGGTCAGGCTGGATTTTCTTCTTGCTTTTCTTTCCCTAGGAATTAAGTCAAGGTAAAATTGCCTCCCAGAACTAATAGTTTATTCACCTGTTTAGAAAAATCTGGCACCATGAACCCCTCATTCCATTAGAATTAGAGCGGGGGGAGCCAGTAAAAAAAAAAATAGCTGTTTTTCTATTTAGGCAGAATGTGCTTTGTGAAACTGAAGTCAGTGTCTTTCCTATCAGTGTGGTTTCCCTGCAGTGAAATAGAAAAGATCTTAACACTTGCTTTTCAATTATTTGTGCTGGAAATTAATGTTTGTTGGGAAGTATAGCTTCCACAACTGTACCCTTCCTTGGAGGAATTTATTTTCAGAGAATTGCTCGTAACAGGCTAACATGCCAAGCAGCACTTTAGCTAATTTTTGCAGTTTTTAGAGTTGAGGCTTAGTAAACTTATGAGCTTGTACATGGCTAATTTGTTGATATGCGTCTAAACTTGGTGCAGTAGCAACTGCTCTGTTAGTACTTTCTGTTAGCCTCTCTCTCCTTCATCCCCTTTTCCTTACACCACAGTTAACCTTCAATTTTAAAAGAAGTCAACTTTTTTTTTTTTTTTTTGGTTATACTTTGAATATCCTTAATATTTAACTCTTCTTACTGGATAGCAGGGTTTTTTTTTATCAATTCCTTGTGTGTTACTTTGGCTGCTTGGTATTATTTTAGTAGTTACTGTTGTTGGATTTCTACATTTTCTTTGCCCAACATTCATTGAAACACTATCAATGTATAGACATTGCTTTAAGTAAGAAAAAAGAGGTACATTGTAGTGATTACTGAATTCCATTTAATATGGAGATGTATAAACAAGTTTATTATACTTCACATATGAATTGAAGACAAAAGGGATATGTGTGTGTGTGTATATACGTATACACAAGAAGGAAGCCTATATTTGAAGTGCTATATTGTTACAAGAGGATAACAGGTTCCCATGTAAGGTTAACTCTAGGTCCACGTTTCATTACTTCTAATAAAGTGAGCTGATTGGTGGAGCTGGTAAGCTAATAGTATAGGAGATATCATAAATAATTAATGGTATTAATATTAATGCATTGTGGACTTTTACAGGACTGAGTCTTGCTTTAGAGAGTTTGAGACTTTGTGTATGAATTCTCAGTTACTCTTATCTGAATGTAACTATTGCTTTTGGTTTTCTTTTCCTGGGGAGGCTGAAGAATGGTTAGCCAGGGGTTATTTGATGCATTTTATCTGTCGGTGTTAGTACTCAGGTTTCAGGAACCTAATCCCCATGGCTTTGCAGTTACAACCCTATGAAATAAGAGTGCAATTTAATGAGAGGACGGCTCCGCTTAACGATGAAGTGCTCCTCTCTCAGCAGCTGTACTGAGCTGCTGAAGCAAGAAAGTTAGCCCCCATTGCTCTGCTTCACACCTTACCCTTGGAGAGTGAATATGCAGACTGTAAAGAAGTTTCGGGCTGGATATCTTCTTTATGGTTTTCTACTTGTGCTAAATCACTGTTTGGAATAATTGTATTGTCACCTTGTGTCATATTTGCTCAGGTGTAATAGCTTTGCCAGAAAGGCAGTCGCCTGTAAAATTGTGGTGCAAAGTTTTTAATGTTCTTTGTAAAGGTGGAGAGGGTTGTTAGATGCATTTTTTTTTTCTTAAAAAAAAAAAAAAAATATATATATATATATATATATATTCTATTTTGTTTGGGGTTTTTTGGTTGTTTTTTCATTTTTTTTTGTATGAGCTTGCTGATTTACTGGTGTATGGGACTCTGATGATAACATCTTTTTTATGAATAGTAGACAGGTTTTTATGCTGAAGAAACATTTGCTCACAAATACTTTCAAATAACATGAAATGAATGAAATTTAAGATGTTAAGATTAAAAAATAAAATTAAGTGGCCATGCTGGGTTCTGGTCTTTACTTGCTGTACATCTAAACTGTTGCAAGGGTTAGAGGTATAAAGTAAGAATTGATTCCTTGTGTGCTGCAGGCCTTGGTTTGAGATGTCCAGTTCAACAAAAGAAACTTCATTTCTGCTTTTAAAATTGTGTGTGTTATTAATTTTTTGCATATGAATGTCCATTATCCACAAGCACCATCTTTAAAAAAAAGAAAATAAAAAAGCCAATTTTCACAAAGAGTGGACTTATGAAGGACATCTGTGTAGTTTAATATTAATACTGAACTCTCAGGGCTGAGATGTGCTAGCGCTGACATTTGTAGACAGTTTTAGCACCATTTGCTAGAAGTTCATAATTTTAAATGTGTATTAGGAGCTTCAGATTGGAAAAGACCATCTGTATCTCCAACTGTGGTTCTTGCCTACTGCAGCCTTAATACCATACAGTCACAGGAGTACTTACTGAGCCCCATCTGAAAACAAGGGTATGGCTGGGTTTTTTTGTTCTTCTGTCACTGGTGCTTCCTTGGAAATCTGGAGCTCCTGACACTCAGATCCTTCCCCTGATTTCCAGAGTAAATCCAGTCATTTTTTTCCAGTTTCTTTGCTGTCTTTTTTGAGTACCTTTTTTATCTGAAATTCATCCTTTACCAGGGCAATCAAAATGGTGTGTGGCATTCATTTTTATACACTACTAGTCTTTTGTTCAGGGGTACCATTGCTTTCTTGTGCCTGTTGGAAATATGTCCATCCCGGAACCAAGTATCACATTTGCCTTTTTGCACCTGGATCACATTTATGGTTTATAATTATGTTGTAATTAAAGAAAATTCCCTGGTCTTCCTCCTTTGCAGTTTTCACTGGGAAGTGCACAGCATACCAGGAAATGTCTTGTACTCCCTGAGTGCAGGACCTTGAGGTGTGCCTTCCTGAATTTGTCCTGTTTCTGTTACTTCAGTTCTTCAGATCATCTAGTTATTTCTGTGTAATATCTATGTATTCTTTTCCAATATCTGTATCCCCGCTGTATTATGTGCTATCAACCTCTTCTGAATACTATTGACAGAGTTATTGGTTGAAATGTTTAATAAGATCAGTTCCAAGACTGATTTTTAAGACCCTCTAATAATCACTTAAGTTTTCAGGACTTCTGATGTTGTCTCCCCTTGAACCAGATGCTTACCTACCTCTAAATTCCTCTGCTAGTTGCAGCTTAACTAACAGTTTCCCATGTGACACTGCTGAATACTCTTCTAAAATCCAGATTAATGAGATCTACGGAATTTGGAGAGTGTTATCTGATGAAGTAATCTCTTAGGTTAGTCTGTCACAAGCTACCTTCTGTTAAGCCCATAATAAATTTGTTCACATTTTCCAGTGCTTTCATGTCTTTAGAAGGAGATTTGAAGGGAAGCACACTTGGTCTCTGTGCCACTGAAGTAAGTTTTACAGGCTTGTAGAAAATTCTTCTCTTTTTCTTTAACCGTGAATAATTTATTTTCTACTCTTTAATTGTATGCAGTATCCTAGTTAAAAGAAACGTCTTAGTGATGTTCAATTTTGTATGCTGTTTATTTCAAAACTCTGGGTTTGACTGTTTCATGGCCCCTGGAGTTTTTATTTCACTTTATAATTTCCTCTTTTGTATGCCTTTTTTTTTTTTTTTTTTTTCATTCACCATTCACCCCTTTCCTCTCATAGAATACATTAATGAGCTTACTTAAATTACGGTCAAAAATTTCCTTCAGTACTTAGATTATCCTTCCCAAAATACCCTTCTTGCCACACAGGAACCCAAGTTGTTCTTTCCCTGTTCCTTCCCTATTTAGAGCATCCAACAAGCTCTATAAAACTATAAAACCTAGAAAATACTGTGTTTGGACTTTGAGAACTGCGTGGGATTCTGTTATACCAATTCTCACTATTTTTTCTTTTCTCGATCTCTTTGTTGTGTCTGGTTTTAGGCTTTTTAAAAACCTGTATGTTTTCATTAAGAGCCTTCTAATGCTAGAGAGAGCTAACTGTTAGGTCATTCATACAGAATAAAATGGCAAGTCTTTCTTCTTGAAAGTCTTTCTCTTGTTCTTCCTTCCTTGGAATACTGATACCTGGGATATGAAGATTTCTAGGTCTTCATATTCAAATAGCTGAGCTCCTCGATTCAGTTGATTTTTCTAGTTAGTTCCCTTAATTTCTTTTGTCAAAACAAATGCTGATAACTCTTAATTAAAAAATCTGCTTTCTTTTGTTCTTCTGTGTTGTTTAATCAGCTTATTACCATTCAAATCCAGTTTATTTTCTGAGTGAACTCTCGAAATCGAGTGTGAATTAACCTTCTCTCATATAGATACAAAGGTTATCCACTGAATCAATCATGTATGAGAGTATACAAATGACACTGCTATTAGTATTCTTTGCTTTTTGTATCAGGAAAATTAAATCCTCCAATAGTGGCACAGTTTTTATACAGTTCTCACTTCTCTTAACAACAATAGAGCAATCTATGTGTTGCTTCAAGGTTTACGGTACTACAGCAGTCAAATGCAATTTGACTGGATCAGCTTTTCCCAGAGTAATTTTGATCGAAACCAGTATTGAAGTTTAACATATGGTGCTCTTCTGGCTTTATATCTCTGTCTCCTTTGGAGAATATCTTCTCTGCTCATGTCCGGAGAAATAATAAGATTGAGTTAGCTGGTTGCACCAATGTCTTGTCACCCAGGTTCCTGGCATTTGTATGCAGACAGTTATTTTCTACTAGCTGCTCTTTGCACCCCAAGAGAACCAACTACAGTTAATGGAAGAACTCTGCCCCAAATTAGGCCAGACATGGTAACAGCATCAGTCTTTCAACCCTGTCATAAACTATGGCTACCGCACTTTGTTATAATAAGCTGAATAGTCAGAGTGGTTATTTCATTGAGAGACCACAATGGATGTAGAAGTTGTTAGCTTTGTCCTGACAAAGCAGAGGCATTCCTTGTAAGGCATTCCTTCAAATGTCACCAGTGCTGTTTTCTGTTCCATCTGTAGAGAAGATATTTAAGACCTTCTTTTCTCCAGCATAGGGTGATCACAAACTGGGTATACATCATACTGTTTCACAGCTACAACACGGTGATGCTAGAAAGCCAGCAGACATATTCAAACCCAAAGCTTGTCCTTTGCAATAATTCAGAACCTGATGTGAAGTCCACTGAAGATGGTATTTCTAAGGTCCAAATCTTTGCTTTAGTGCTTCCGGGTGACACAGCTTTACACGTGCACTACTGTTGTGCTCGTAGCTAATTGAGTGCGAGCTCACTCTCTCCCTCTCGCTCTCCAGACACATATGTAATGTGTATGTACATATACATATGTACTACTGTCCCATCTTCAGGTATTCAGGGTATGTGCTTCAGCAGCCGGTATATCTTTGCTCCAGTCCTTCTTTCGGTGGTGTCCCGTTTGTTTTAATGTAAGTTCCACTTTACTGAGTAGACCTTCTCTTTCACTGAGCAGTAGCAATCAGCTAAATTGGTCTGTAGGTTGTGTACATTCCCTGAATCCCAGCCATGGGATTTCTGTCTTCTGGTAGAAGAGTTTGGCAGGGGGGAAGTTTCAGGCAGAGGGGTTTTACTACGCTTCTGGTGTCATTGCAAAGTGCTTCCATGGTTTTAAGCTGTGAAGATGCATGCTGGATCTGCTGGTCCTGGGAAAGTGGACTCTGATTACAAGTTAGCAGACGGTAAAAATTGGAGAAGTCACTGTACTCCCACTTTGAGAACAGTCATAATCACAGCTCTCACAGACCGAGGAACAGCCAAATAAAACAGCTGCTGTTTGACACAATAGGTCAGAAGCTGATGATGGGCTATAGAGCTGTTCTTGGTCCATAAATTTATGTCCTTGGTTCATAAATAACCGACACTTGATTTTAATTTGGTGATGTACTTTCATACTGTATCCTTCCTTTAGCAGTTTTGTAATGACTTTCCAGCACAGTTGATGCTTTGGGGACTCCTGCTCAACCTACTGATCATTTGCTTTAGAAATACTGTGTATTGGGAATAACTCTATATTAACCACCACTTCTGTGTCTCAAGTTCAGTTTTCTGCATGCTTAGCTGCATCCTGAGCAGGGAGTGTAGTGCTGCACCTCTGAAATCACTGTTAAGCAAATAGGCTCACTACATCATGCTGGCTTAGATTCCTTGTAAATCAGTTAAAAAACTCTCCAGGGCTGTTCTTGCTGAGTAGATAGCATGTTGGATAGCTTACTGTTCCTGGTCTACAGTCACAAAAATAGGTGAATTATGGTACACCTGACCTACTTCTGAAGTCATGAACCTCGTAGGAAATGAGCTAGACAAAATCCTCTCTCTGTTTCCATTCTTTTGAACCAAATATGCAGTGAAGTGGTCACCAAGCTGTTGCTTGTGGTGGAGCTGATTCATCCTGAGGTGGGCCAGGAGTATAGCTACTAGATACCCTGTGCAACGTTGAATTGATTCATCCTTGTCAGGGCAGCTGTGGATGGATGTAGAAGTTTTGTTTGTCCTGAGCAAAATGTAAGAGCTGCAACTTGCCAAACGATGAATGTTGTGAGGCCTTGACAGGTGAGATGCTCTGTATAGCATACTTCACAGCAAACTAATGTGTCGGGGGGTATGAGAAAGATGGTATGCTGATGGCATGATGTGGTTGCTCGCGTTGACAGCCCTCTCTTTTTCAGATGTGGTGAAATTTGTGCTAGCTTGATACAAAGTGCCCTGCTGTGCCCAGTGGAAGCGAGATGTGAATGCCCTAGTCTGCTTCTGCTCGACCATTAGAGCCTTGTTTACTTTGTGCTGTCGTAACCCTTCAATCCCATGCACTGTCCAGTTTGTTTTCTAAATAGCTAAGGTGGGCCTTGGTGTTGCTTCTGAAAGCGAACCTTTATGCTACACATACAGCTTGAAATTCAGCCAGAAGTCTAGTATACTTGCTTGCCCCAAGCGTACCTGGAAACAAGTAAAGAAGACGTGCTTCTCTGTTAACCTTGACTCCTGTTCTTTGTTCCTGGACGGTTCTGACTTACTTGAATGTTGAACACAGCATAGGCAATGCTTTCCTTAAAGTTAGGGAGCAGGATAAGAAATTATGGCCCTGTAACTTAAAATTTAATAGCTTAGAATCTCCCAGATTTCCCAGCATCAGCTGGAAAGTGGAGTCCACATTGCAATTTATGAGCCGTGGTAGACCATCGTTATTACTACACTTGTTTCAGCTGATGAGTTGCACACTAGACATAGCTCAAGGCTGCTGCTAGTGCTTACAGAGCTCTCCAGAGAAAAGATGATTGATTGATCCAAGGCATAGCAATGTTTTGGCCTTGGATCAACAGCAGAGACCTGAGAATGAAACACGAACTGTCCTATGTGTGGACCTGTTGCTTATCTTTTGGTATAACTTCTTTCTTTTTCCCTACTCAGATTGACTTAGCTCAGTGCAAAACACTTTCATGTAGTATACCTCGGAGAGGTTTCTGTTCAGATAGTTTTAGCCCCAGTTAAATGCTGTTTTGTCCTCTCTATTATATGAAACTGCTCTGTTCATTTGCAAGTGGTTTTTAGACCCACTGTTCAATAAAGCCAGACAGAGCAGTGTTGCATTAACTGGAATGCTGCCTGGCTGGAGTTTTTGCTGTTGTAGAGACCACTCTTGGTTGAGATTTGCACAGTGGGGTCTGTGAGACTCCCTGCAAATGGATGTTTTGTTCTCCGGCCTGTGCCTTGAATCGTTGCCACAGCCGCTGTGTTCCGCCTGCATCCTCCCCCGGGACAGCCTCTGCACCATGCCATGGGAAGAGTTGGAGGCCTTCAAAAGGGTTGGTTTGTCCTGCAACAGGAGCTGAGGCAGCTGTAGCAATTTCCGGGCACTGCACACATCCAGGTGATGTAAGAAGGCAGTAATGAGGCCCCAGAGGTCAGTGCTGTCAGGTGAACCCCCTCCAGTTCCTGTCCTTGTTTCTCTTCTTCTTCTCTGCTAGCCTAAAAATGGGACAATGCCTCACATTCCTTTTTCTCCACAGTCTTTTCTTGGAAGGCTCATGAAAATAGACGGCTACCTCTCAACAGATCCAAACTAGCACCATGTTTGCTGTGAGCGCGGGTATCAGCAATGTCTGCTGGTACTCCTTATACTGAGGGACACTTGGAGCTGCTTGTTCTTCCCATCAAGGCCTCCTCCCTGCAGTTCAAAGAGCTATTCTCCCTGGTAGGGGTGGTCGCCCTCTTCAAAGTGGGATTGCTCCTTGTCTTAGTGGGCACTGCTTCCCAGGCATCTTGTCAACCTCCGTCTGCACCCCTCTTCAGCAGCAAGACCATCTCTTTTAGATCCTGGTCTGGGTCTTAATAGCCTTGCTGAGGGGGACTGGCTTTACCCCTCTGGGTTGAGTGCAGCAGCTCCTTGATACTCATGTGGGATCACAGTGAGTTGTAGCAGAGCTGAAAGGGAACTTCTGTGCCTTCACCTCACTGGCACCTGCACTGCCCTGTGTGGGTACAGGGTTTGTAGTGTTTTCTGCAGCTTGCCTTCGGGATCCCCTTGGGATTGCCCTCAGCATCCCCTGGGGTAGCTCCTGTCCTTGTTCCTGCTCTGGGCACAGTCAGGCCTCTCCCAGACATCAGGTACCAACACTTGAACAGGTTTCACAGCGGTACCAGCTGTGCTTTGTAGAGCACCCAAGTGCTTTCTGGGGGTCAGGGAGCACCAGAGGCTCCACCGTGGCTTGTGCATGGTTGTGTGAAGCTTGAGCATCATTGATAGCCCAGTCAAATGACTAAATCTTGCTTTGCACAATTTGAAGTGGCTCTTGTATCGCAAGTCAGCCTCTTGGTTTCTTTCTTAGGGCAAACATTTACATATAACCCCTGAAAAATGTGACTTAACTTCAGCGGACTCAAGGGAATGCAGAATTTGTAAGCAGTAGCAGTGCTGATGCAGTTTTTGGTTCGCAAACATCTGGGGTGTCAGTAGATATGCACAGGGAATTAGACAAATATGAGTGCCTGATGGGGAGTAAAGAAAGGTTTCTGTACTTACTATCTCACCACACAACCTACATGATTGTTATGAAATGAACTGATGAGAGATATTACTTCTCCCACCATCATTAGGATGCAAGTGTTTTCTGAATGTGCCAGATGTTTGGCTTTCATTATCTGGAAGTTTCTTTCATTTCCAACCCTAGTGAAAGGGAAGCTTGAGCACGTCCAGCAGAATTATAAACAGTTTCCTGTACGAACAAAGAAAGCAGCATACTTAATGAACTGCATCATGGTAATAGTAAGTCCAGCTAATGAATGCTTTCCCTGTTATTTTAGAGGGGTGGCCGAGTGACATTTTTCTGATTCTGGATCACTGAATCCGTATGGATTATTTGTCTGAGAAAGGCTTCCTTTTATTTTAATATTTGGAAGGAGTTTATTCAATACCCTGTACTTTAGAGTCAGCTTTCTGAGTTGTTCAGGATACCCTTATATTCAAAGCTGGCTATAAGGGTATGACCTGTAAGATGCTAGCAGTTGAAAAAAAGGTATATTTTCTAACAGTTTTTTGTATTTATTCTGGAGAAATACAGTGACTATTTTTTCAAAGCACTATAATACCAACTCCAGTAACATTTTTTGGAAGTATTAGCTTGTGTAGAAGGAGGAATTTCTGAACTTTAGGTTGTAACTGGCAAGTTAAGACTTGCACGTTCAATACTGCTCGTGCAAAACCATGGTAGGCTCTCTTGACTCCATGTGATAAGACAGTCACTGTTACCAGAATATTCCCAAAATATGTTTTCATACTACTGGACTGCTAGGGATATGTGTATATCATTTGATTTTTAAGGATTGAATAAATGGTTTTTGGAGCATTGAGATGCACTTCGATAGACAGAATATCACTGCACCAGGTGGAACAGGTTTGTTCTTTCCAGTGGTAGAAGAGGAGAGAATTCATTTTGCGTGATATTCTCTGAAAATATTTTCTTCAGCCAGGACCCCTAGATGGGGGGGGGGGGGTTTGTCTGCATTTCTTTAGCATTTAATGCTTGCATAACTGATCTGGAAGTGATCTGTACTGCAGCTCAAGTGTGATTCATTACTTTTTCCAATGATTGGAGCCAAGATCCTACTGGAAGTAGTTACAACTAACGGGAAGACCAGAGTCAATGGCCTCTTGGTTCAAATGCAAGTTGCATCTTGTAATAGATGAACCTTTAGGGCTGTCCTTTGGTTTTTCTTCAGAGTTATATTCTTCCAGTCTAGAGGTGAGAATATGACCCAAGCCTCTTCCTGATGCTAGAAGCAAGGAGATTATCATTAGTGGCACTAGTTACTCACATGGGCTTTGTGAAGAGTGAGATCGTTTGAGATACTGTGCGTGTTAGCTGAACAGGACACTATGCATTTTCAACAGGAGGAGGGGATGGCACGGCTTCAAATGCTCTTTAAAAACATTCTCCCCCCCCCCATTTTGCCAGCATTGTTTTGTCTACACTGTGCTTTAGAGAGCTCATTTTCTTTCAGGAGCAGGGAAATGCGCTGGTATTTTTGTGTTAGCTATATGGCAGAGGTATGTAGGGAGCTGCCATTTTCATGTTGCCAGCTCCGCCTGTGATTTCTCACTGTGCTCTTCTACGATGGCAAAGGGAACTCAGAGGTGGCAAGATCCATCTCTCCAAAAGCAAACTCTAGGGGATCAGTGTACCCATTCATTGCATCTTTGAGGAAAGACCAGGTGGAATTACTGCAGTGCTGCACCATTTCTCCCTGAATAACTGGAGGGAATTAACAGCACCTTGAAATCTAATGTATCAAAAAATGATGGGGCCTCCAGCAGTATGAATGTAGAAATCTTATCTGTGTCTGTCTCATAAATCAGAGCTTCTGGAACTGTTCTGTGCAGAATCCAGATCAGCTCCTCAGTATCTTGGACTAGGTTCATTAAGCAATATGACATTTTAATGCAGTCCAGCGGTTTTTCATTCTTTTGATCAGATTAGATATGAGACAGTGGACTGATGAAGATCAGTTTGGTCTGTACACCATTGCAAGTGCTGGACATACATACCGCATTTTCCATGGACTTGGTGTGCTTGCTTTTCAGAAGGTTCTTAGTTTCTATTAGTTATGACCTCAAATTCTCTTTTGTCGAGAAGCTGATATTTGAGAAAAGGATCTGGTATATTTTTTTTTCTTCATATTTTCCTGAAGAGTGCTGTGCAAGGATTTGAGAACATGAAGGGAGGGGCAATAGGTATGAAAGGAATGGGAAGAATATGCAAAGATAAGGAGGAGGAGGAGGATATGGAGGATGACGAGGGGGAGAAAGAGAAGTAAAACCTGTGAATAAACACAAAAGCAGGCTGGGCCAGATGAATGCATTTTATTCCTCCACAAGAATGCTGTGAGGAGAGCTGCACAGTGTTTGGCTCTGGGTGGCTGCTGGAAGCTAGATAGGAATTACCCTTAATTGGAATGATTTTGTTTCATAATCTGTTTTGAAAATGCCAGGAAAGCCAGAGAGTTCTTGCTATGCTATGGAACAATATATTGTATATTTAATGCAATTTCTTTGAATGTGTTGACTATGTTAATATAAGAAGTGGAAAGTTCATTCAATGTTTAGTGTCTAATATGTATAATACATGCTTATGTGTTTCCTTCTGTCTGCGGATAACTGAAAAAGGGGGGGGGTTATTCTCAAACAGGTTTGAAATGTATCTGTGCTATTGACCCAAATCAGCTGACTTTGAGTACTCTAGTGATGTCTAAGTATTGGAGTTAAAATATGTGAGATATATATATATATATATATTTTTTCAGAAATAGCAAATGTTTTTTAAAATATGCTATTTGTAGATATATGAATTAATTTTCCTTTATATACAGCCCGGCTGAAATAAGAAAGAACCTACGCAAAACATTTGGGTTCACTCATGCCTTAAAAAGAGAATAGCTTCTCCAGGGAATTACAAAAAGCATGAAGACATTCATTGTTGTACCCATCTCTCTCTTGAGAAGTGTGATATACCCACTGGGTTTTTTGACTGGTTAGTGCCATGCGATCGCTGCCTCTTACTCACTCCTTCTAACAGTTTCTTCATCTGGTTCTTGGACCTCTACACTACTCTCTCTCTAGAGAAGAATTTGGGAATTGGAGTGTGCTTTGTGTTTGGTGGAAGGAGAATTTATTACCAGTTGCAAGTAAGAAATTGATCATATTTTCTCTCAGGAGTTTTGGAAAGAGGAGGGTTGCATTCTGCATGTTGCTACTAATAAGTCCTATAAAATTCCAGGAACACTGTACCTCTTGCAAAATGTGAATTACAGGAAGTAATAACATCCGTTGCTCTCCAGAAGAGGATTCTGGAGCAATTACTTATATTTCTTTAAAAAGTCTTTCCCCTTTTGCTCAATTACTAACACTAAAATATCATTAAATAGACAAATCCCTTGAAATACAACACAATGATTTGTAGTGATACTGAGGGTTTGAGGATATATAGGAATAACTATGAGCTTAGAGGGGAGGAAGAGCCAATAAAATTGCAAGTTTTTCTTACATGCCATGCACTTGAAATACATTTCTGGATTACAGTTAATTATTCATATTCAGTGATCAATATTTTATAAAATAAATATAGAAAAGGTGGTGCTTTAGCAAGTGTTTGAGAGGCCAACTAAATTTAAGAACAAAACCCCAGCTTCTTTCTCATAATGAAGACAGTAATAGTATTTCATAAGTAATTGTAGAGAAGGGATGCAGGTTTTTTTGCTCAGATGTTTTACATTAACAGAAGTTATGAGCACACTTTACTATTATTGGTTTAAAATGACATAATATGTACCTCAAAATGTAGAATGTAGTTTCTTCTGTGATAAGTGCTCTTGTAAGCCTGTTACTGCATGTATTGTGCTTAAGGATTTTTTAGGGTTTGGGGAGGGGGGAAGAGGTTGAGGGTTCCTGTTGTTGTTCAAAGGGTAGGTCTAGGATAAGTGACTGGCCCCATGAGTCTCTCAAAGCTATTACACTACCCTGAATCATTTCACTTCCTGTACTCAAGAGATAAGGCATTGCTCCCAACGTAACTTTTTATTATTGCAGCTATTGACATTTTGTCTAACACAGACAGCAAACTGAAGAATCACACTCTTCCTGGCCAGATGTGACTGAATATGTCTTCTTTTTTAAGGAGTCCTGTGCAATTGTTTTCAATGTCAATAAATTAAAAATTCGCTACGAAGCGAGTAACTACAGGTTGCTGATCCTAAAGTTTTAGAGAGCCTCTGGCCTTTCAATAGAAATAGCAGTCCTGCACTTTGAAAGCACATGTCTTCTCAGGCTTTATGGCATTACGTATATGTTAATGGCTTTTGTGTCCCAGCATCCTGTCTTGTCTCATCCAAACTCTGTTTTGTGCTAGTGTGACTCACGATAAGATTCTTTCTCTTCCATCTCTGCATTTTTGATACGTTATTAATTTTTCTTTTTGGATTCGTAAGGTTTTTGAAATGCAACTAAATACTTCATCCTTCATAGGAATGGGAATGCCTCCTTGCTTGTTTCCAGCATGGGAGTTGTGTGTATGAACTTTCAGCTGGAAGGGTAATGTTTTGTACACATCTGCAATGTTTGTGTGGTGGTTTCATCAGAGAACTTTCCCTGGTTGTTAAAGAAATGGCCTGGAGTTACATGCATGGATATTTATGGGGGATGGTAGTGGCACTAAGTCCATAAACTGTCCAGACCGAAAGTCTTGGTTTTTTGTGTTGACGTGTGGAAAACAGACTCCACAATCTGATAGATTGTAAAGTAGGTATGTTTATTCAGCGCTGGGCACACAGGGGATCACGCCTCCAAATATGTGCTCCCATGTGGCACCATTGCCTTAGATTTATAGAGCAAATGATTACATATTCATAATATTTCGCAATACGCCTATACATATGCATCACCTATCCCCGCTTCGTATTAAAATTAGCATTTCCATGGTCTCCTCCCAGTTGAGTCTGCACAGTGAGTTCCTTTGGTCCTGGGCAGGGGTCGTGAAGGACTGAGCGGTGGTCGTGGGAGGAAGTATCTCCTCTTCCTCAGTGCTGAACTTTTCACCCCGAATTCCTGCGCAGTCTCTGTCACCCCCCTGGACCCGCAGAGCAGGTTTGTGCCGTTGTGGGGTAATCTTCCTTACTCAGGGGTGGAGGAGGCTTTTTACTTAAACAAGAGATAGTGGTCCATCAACACAAACACCTTGTACAAGCTAGGCAAACTCTTATCTCGACTATTTCCCTCCTCATCCCCTTCTTGCTATTCCCACATTAACCCTTACATCCCCTGTTCCTATCTAGGCCCTGTATCAGTGTGTATGTTCTTTTGTTGTTGTTATTTTCAGAATTTTAATGGAAATAATGCATATTCTTATGATGGCTTTAGTAGAACATGTACATACAATGCCATCCATGGCTGGCACTGATGTGCCTACTTCTTTCTTCCTTCGCTTCTTTTCTTCTCCAAAGCAGCTGAGGATGGGAATGCTTTGGCAGGTGGCCCAGGGGAGGAGCTGGCGTTTGTATTTCTGAGGTAGTGCCTGGGGATGATAAGAACGTTTGAGGTTTTAAGAGTTGAGTGGAAACTGGAATCAGTCAAGGTGACAGCTAAGTGGATGGTCTTCATTTGTTGTTGTTCCCGCAGTTGCTTGCTTGCTCCTTACTAAAATTAGCAAGACATGCTGATGAAGGAGATGCAGCATGGCAATATCTTCTTGAAGCAATAACCTGTAGTGGCAAGTCATGCTTTCAGCCTGCCTGTACATGTGGGGTGGGAAAACAGTGCTGGGTAGAAATGGGGGTTGGAAGAAGTTTTTTTAAGTGTGATGAAGACAAATCAGTGCTTTGCAAACACACCTTTTCAGGCCAATTTAAAATACTTCAATGGTGTCTGTTGTTCAAAACGCACCTCCCGTAGGCTGCTTAGCTTCCACTAACTGGTGCTTCTCAATGGAAGAATGTCCCAGTTGAGCATTCTTATTTATCTCTTTTTATAGACAAGGGGAATGTGTACTCCAGCTGTAAATGACAAGCTTAATCAATCTGAGTATGCCATTTATCTAATTACAATCAGAGATTTTTAGGTAATCCTTTAAATTAGATCAGAAGTCATTTTGGTTTACAGCTTGATGATTTCTTTCAAATAGTTTTGTTTTCCTGCCTAGAAAAATGAGGTGTTCTTTTGCCTCACGTCCTGCTTTCAGATAGTCCCATTGCAATTTCATGCTCTGCAGCTTCTGAGAAAATTTGATATATATTTTTAAGGCAATATGTGTTGTTGAAAGCACTGTGTTCTGTATATACATGAAGTTACTGAGTAAATCTTGTATACAGATGTTGCCAAGTGGCTTTGTGACTTAGAGGGGAAGAAGTAGATTGTTAAATCCTTGTTATATACCTGTTAGGTTTATTCAGCAATCTGTGAGAAGCTCATTTGGAAATGCTTCTGTTCTTTAATGCTCTCTTTTATCATTCCCTGTTCCATGTGGTTTCTGCTTTTGCATGAAAATTATTTTGGTGAACTTAATCTGCCTCTCTCCACCCTCTCCCCCAAGATGAGAAGGGTGCAGCAAGGACAGCAACACTGATGCTACCTACCCTTTTATCTTGCTTTCCCCTCTCTTTCCTTTGCTCTGCACAGCCCAAGTTCTATTTCTGAGGTGGTTTGAAGCTCAAACAACAGCTATTGCTTCCTTTCAGGATTTCAGTGCTCTGTGCAGTTCATGCAATATACAGTAGACTCCTATTTATAGAAAAGCTATTTTTCATGGCTTGCTCTGAGTGCAAATTGCACTTCCAATTAAGCACTACAGATCTCCTATACCATCCACCTGTGTTCCCCATTGTGCCTCTAAAATCTGCTCTCGGTGGTCGGTTAGTGACAGTCATACCTCTGGGTTTCTACATGTGAGTTGGCTACATTCATAGTAACGTAAAATTCAAATTCCAGCACAGAGGCTCCTTCCTTTGGTTACTTTAATTCCATTTTTATATTTGACACTTTTTTTTTTTTTTAATTTTTGTTTTTACATCCAAAAATGAGTGCTGCTGTAAGTGCGCTGTATCACAGTTGCTAATCACATACGGTGCCTGCAGTTGTGAATCCTCCCACTGGGTACTCCTCTTCCCCCTAATTCTGATTAGTATTCAAATACTACTGCAAGAAGCCAGCATTCCCCCCAGCTCTGCACACTCAGGTCACAAAAGCAAGCTCACTTCTCCTTGCTTATTTCTCAGACAGTGGGGTTTGCATTTAAAAAGAGGATAAATAAATAAATAAACAAACAAACCCCATCAATGCTTGCTGTTGCTACAGTGTTTTCTTTTCGAAGTGAGAGTGCTTGCACATCTTTGGGGTCTCTTACCCAATCTATTGGTAACAAATGGAACATTTCTTTGTTTTGTTACTGGTTTGGGCTTTTGTTTTGGGGTGTTTTGGCTTTTATTGGGCTTTGTTTGATCAGGTGCTGATGCCACATATGAAACTAAATCCTGTTTTGTCAGTAATTTTTGTTGAAGATCTAGGGGCTTGCAAGCATGTGTTTATTTTGGGGTTTCTGAGACCACTGAGCAGTTAAGTACATACTAATTTTGGACTGGATGTTCAAAGATCTCTTTTCATGAGGGATGAACATATTGTGAGGGATGCCTTCATGTTCCCTGGAGTGTTTGCAGTTGGTGGTTTGTAAATTCTCGAATTCTCTTTCCACAGGATCCCTTTCATTAGTCTGTCATGAGTACAAGACTTGAAAAACTGGGTAAGGGAGATTAGCTCCCCTCCTATCTCAGCCATTTCCCGCTGCTGAGAGTGACACCAGCTGCAGTGACCTGGGGATGCCACCGAGAGGCCACTCACTATTTTCCTTGCCTGGGGCTATATTGGTTTGTAATTCTGTATATTCTGTGTGAAAACAAATTTGCAAAGGCATGGGGCAGTTCCTGAAGATAGGCAGGACTTGACGCTTCACCAGGTGTATTTATTAGATGCAGTCTGATGGTGCAGTGCTGAGCTTCAGGTGCTGCTCAGCTGTTGCCAGTTGGATGACTGGTGTCGTTGCTGCAAAGTGCTTTGCAGCTGTGGGTGAGCCAAACCATTGTAGTGCCATTAATTTCACTCCTGATTTTGCCTTTTCAAAATATCAGGGTTTTTTTGACTGCATTCCTGTATCATGACTGGCTGATGCTGATACAAACTGCACATTGTAATTCATCATTTTAGAGACTGTCAGAGTCTTCATTACCAAATACCACCTTCATTTTTTCCTTGACTGACCCAGCCCCAAGCCCCTGTTGATCATTGCCCGGTAGGTGGGGATACAGCTGCATTTAGCTTTGGATTCTTTACAAGTATTCTACGTTAATCATAAGTGTTTAAAACTTTCCCATTTTGAAGTTTTGTTTTGTGTTTTTTTTTTGTTTTGTTTTGTTTTGTTTTTTTTTTTAAACTACAGTCATTTAACAGGCTGCCACTGTCTTCGTTTTAGGCACTGATGTGGAAAACATGTTTTAAAACCTAGCTATGCTTTGTGAATGGCAGCAACCTCAATTTACGACTCTTATTAGTAAGACTGCACAGGCAGTTTTAGTCTATAGAGTGAGATGGGCAATACTGCTTAATCAGTTGTTCCATAAATTAATCAAGGCTTAAACTTTCCTCATTCTTGATATATTGCATTTAATAATCCCATTAATTCTCAGAGGTTAGGAAGAAACAAATTACAGGGTTTCAAGATTTACAGTTTTGGCATTTACAGTCTGGAAATCCTGCTTTCCATTCTTGCATTTTTGGCAGAATTTTTAACCTCTAAAAACTCAACAATTCTAAGTCATGCACTGACAAATTCAAAATAAAACCCAAATTTCCCCAGGGGATCTCATAAGGACTCTTTTGGTGCTCTTGTCTGGTGTCTGAGCTCTTAAGGTCCACCAGCTGCTTCTAAGCATTTTTAATATGTCGCTACTCAGAAACACCAATAATGCCAATATCAGCATTTTCATGAAGGTCTAAAAGTTCCAGAACTCCCAGAAAATGGGCCTGATTCTCATGAAAACCTCAGCAGCAGTTATCTAAGAAAATCAGAAACTGCTGCATGGATATTGTGTAGGCATTCTTGGGAAATCCAGGTAAAATTGCTTTGTGCATGTTTTCCACTGGAATAAATGTATGGGCTTTACTTGCAGAACAATTAACCTCTTGAACTATGGCAATGTTATCCAGCATGGATTAGGCGACAAATAACACAACAGAGCCAAACAGGCAATACTTGGGTTTTTTTATATAGTAAATGTGGTTGAGGGAAAAGGTGAAAATTGTTCCCTCAGCCTTTTGCCACAGAGTGTTTGAGAGGGAAACAGGAGGTCTGTACAAACGTATAACGAAGCTTCACTTCAACTCAGGCAGTTTAAGGTCTCTGACTTCATGTGGGAGTGAAGTGGCAGACAGGTGATATGCTTATGAGTGAATTAATCTTGAAAATTTAAATGTTGCTATTTGTCATAGCAGTTATCTTGTCTCCTCGATATAAAACCAACAAGATGCTTTAAAAGACTGCGGGGCAAGACAGAGGGTGAATTTAAAGATAAAGTTGCCCTCCATGTCTTCTAATACTGCTGAAGCAGCATTCAAGTTCTGTGTTTCACAGACATCCCTCCATTTTTTGGACAATTTGTTTGGTTTTTTGTCTGCTGATAGTTGATTCTTCTGGTTCCCAATCAAACTTTCTTGATCAGTTCCTGCAGGTTTTAATTTTTTTTTTTTTTTTAAACTCACATAGCTTATAAAAAATTAATTTCTGTATTTCATACTACAAACATAGTTGCTTCTTGGCCACGTGAAACCTAGAGCCATTGGAATGTGTGCAGAAATTCTGTAATCACTTTGGGGCAATTGTATTACTGAATCCCAAACTGCGGTTAGGACGGGACTGAGCAGTGACTACAACAAACAAACCTGAAGTGTGGATTTGCATCCCCCAGAGATGAACCTGCTGAGCCACTGAGCAGATACCAGCGCTTGCCACGGAGTGGGGTCTAAATACCCGAAGTGGGGGAATGATATGTCTCTGTGGCAGCTACACTCTCCTCCTCTTCCCCTGCCCCCACCAAAAAAAAAAAAAAAAACAAAAAAAACAAACCAACAAGCCCAAACTGCCTCGTGTGGTCTGTAAGGCTTGATGGGGCATTGATATTTGGCACTGAAGAAGGGAGAATAAACTCTGACTGTTTAACATTGCAAGAAAGCTTCTTAAAGCCAGAGTCAGAAACTGGGAAACCTGGATTCCTGCTGCTATGAGGAAATGTGAGGGGTTTTTTTAAAACTCTTGAAGGCTTGGTTTCTGGTGAAGTGTGGGGTTTGCTAGTGGCTGTAATGGGCAAGAGACAAGAAAGAAGTGGTAGCCTTTAAAAAGGGATTCTGGCTTTTAATTTTGTGTGTGAGAAAATTGGGGCATGGAGAATTTATATATATGGGTTTTTTTTAAGTGAAGTTTTAAACACTGCTATGTTTACCTGAGTTGGAATTAGTCATTTGTTTGTTTTTTTGTTTTTTTTTTTTTTTTTTTTGTTTTGTTTTGTTTTTTTGTTTTTTTTTTTTGGTTTTTTTTTTTTTTTTGGTTTTTTTTTTTTTTTTAGAGAAGACTAGGATTTCTGGCTACAGACTACTTGCAATGTAGATATGAATTATTTATTTTCTTTAGAAAGCTTTTAAGATCTGCTGTATTATTTGTTATTCTAGCATTTAGTAGTCAGATTTTTGAATACAAATGTAAAGATGATGTAACAGCCTACTTTAATTTGCATTTAGAATTTATAAATGTTGCTTGAGAAACTGTTAAAAAAAAAAAAGGAAACAGCAAACTTTTTTCAGTCTTTCTGCTCCCAACTTGAAATAGTATAGCACAGACTTCAGAGTGGTATGGATCAACTTTTAATGAGCAAAATGGGATTGTTTTCAAACTTTTTTTAAAATTTGAATTGCAAGCAATCGTCGTATGTTTTTGATTTTTTTTTTTTTGTGTTTAAATTGGAGAACTGTAGGAGCAATTAAACGATACCTTTTCTTTAGTTCTTGATGTGCCTATCTCATGTAGCTATTGTAAAATTTGGGTATTGGAGCAAGCATGGGGATGTTTCTTTATGGAGCGCTTGTACAAATAATGTAGAAAAATTAAGAGATATATTAAAGTGGATCTCTGACGACTGATTTTTCTGCTTACAGTTTTTAATTAATAAAAAAATTGGCTCCAAGCCAAATCACTGCATCCTGTGAAAAGTATTTTCTCCAGACTTAGCCGATATTTAGTTTATTGTTTTTTCCCCATATTTGATGGAGAAAGATGAAGCTTTGATGGTTCTTATAGGATGATAATAGCTGGAACTTGGGTATTTGGGATTGGTGGAACTTTCCTTTCCCTGGATTGTGGCAGGGGCTGGATAAGCCTCTGGTCCTCAGGCTTCACCTCTGTATAGGTGGGTACTGTGGAGACTGGCCTTGCTGAAAACATCAGTGTGTATGCAGGTGTTATGGGCATTTCTACTTGTATTTTACATATTTGCCAAGTCCGGAGATCATTAGGGTCTCATTCCATTACAAGTTGAATCACCAGCAAAGACCTTGCTGACTGCAGTGACTATTTTCTCTGTGTACACACATTTTATACGTGCACACACAGATGTATATTAAGCACACAAGCTTGTAGGAGTGTACACACAGGGCCAGGTGTTGGTCGTGTTGCCACTAGTCCAATTATATGTGTATAACCTTCTTTGACCTCACAGCGTTGTCGGATGTAGAAGTATCTTCTTTCAGAGGGTTTTTTTTCAGGAGTAAAGGCTTCAGCAACTTGGTTACTTCAGTTCCTTGAAAAGGAAGAGCAACTTCAACTGAACTTATATTGAACTTAAATTGAACATGATGAGAACACCAAGATAGTGGGTGTAACATGCAAGAAGATACACTTCAGCTGACAGTACCTCCATCCTGTTTTTCTTAAGCCTTGAAGCTATCTTTGCTGTTTTGAACAAGTGACATAGAGCCTGATGCGGGTAAGGAGGAGTGGTGCGAAAGAGGTGCCCTTAAAATGGCCATCTTCTGTTTGGGTGCTTCTTATGGCCTACAGTTCCTCACAGGCACCTGCCAATAGCCAGCGTTTAAGCCTTTTGCGTGTAAGGGTGGGAGGTGGGCAGGGCAGCTGGCCAGTGGCACCTTCTGTTCCGTATGAGGTCACGCGTCCCCTTCCGTGGGAGGTCACGCTCAGCCGTGAAAAAGGGCGGGAAGGAGGTGCTGCCCAGGTGGCTGTTGGGACGGCCTCTGTCTGTGGGGTGGTGGTTGGCAAGCTGCCATGCTTCACTCGGTGGGGTTCGGTTTGTTTTCTTCTCTCTCTATCTTTCACCTGATAAAACACCTTCATCTCAATTCCTGAGTTTTCTCACTCGTTTTCTTTATATTTTGTCCTGCCCTGCTGAAGCGGGGGAGGCACTGACTCGTAGTTAGTTCTTTGTCTTCTTAACTAGACCTGATACCAATATGAAGTGTAACTTACACATTTCTGTATTAAAATCTTCTTAGGGCTTTTAATTTTTGTATCTGTTATAGTGCTAGCTGAATGTAATTCAAGCTTTAGAAGTGCCAGACTCTTCAGAAATGAAATAGTAGCACATGCATCTCTGTGTAACCTGCACGTGTATAAATTACCCAAAAGTACGGCAGTGTAATTCCTTTGTTTAGTTCTGAAGTTTTCTCAAAGAGCACCATAGGTGACTGTTGGAAACATGGGTTTACTAAAGGAGATGGAAGAATTTGTGTAAGTGATTAGGTGAGTCTGAGATAAAATACATGTGAACTCACATGAAAATGTTTCCTGGAAGTAGTTTTCAAACCTGCAACTGTCAATATGACTAGCAAGAGATGACAAGAGAATAGCAGAAAATCTGTATATACATTGTCTAAAATACTGTGTAACGTTCAGAAGGAAGTGCAATCTGTTTAGTATAACCTCTGCATATGTATGTTTATAACCTTGCCACAGTGCTGTGGCAGAAGCCCGGGGCTGTGCCTGTAAGCAGAGTGGGTGATGACAGTGTCTGCTTGCAGCTTAGTCTGAGAGCCCTGAGAGTACCTTGTCTGGGAAGGTGGTGGGCAGCTGAAGTTGGGCTGGGTTTCTGCATGACTACTTTGCTTTGAAAGTGAAAAAATAGCTGGCTACTTTTACACTGTACCATCTGCTGGTTTATCATCGTTTGCCAAAGGTTTAGTCTGTGTTCTAGGCGAACTCACAATACATAGTCTTGAGTAGTTGATATATATGGTTTTATCTTCAGATTTCATAACTGTTAGCCTAAAGCTGCCATGCATATTAAAAAAAAATACAATAAATTAATTCAGAATTATTATTCTTATTGTGAACAGAGCTTTATTTTGTTCTTGTGGGTTTAAGTGTATGTATGTTCACCCTTATTTCTCCAAACAACAACTTTGTTTACGCTTTCCATTTCTCATGCAGAAATTATTGCTTTGTTCTAGACAAACTTTATTAGTCTTCAGAAGGACATGGAATTTATTGAACTGACTTTTTTGTTCTGTTCTTTTAGATTGTATTTTAAGGTATTGTCTTCCAGTTCCCTTGCATTTTTATTCATTTGCCTTTTACTTGATATTTGTGCGATAGCATCAATATTGTCAAAGTCAGTAGATGGGCAGCTTGATGTATTTAAGCCTTGGCTTCAAGTTGTTGGAGTCTTCACCATGTTAGCTTATTTGTATACTTTTTTTAAAGATACAAAACCCAAACACTTGATGCTCCTTTCCTTCTGAGCATGTTTTTTTAATAGCTTACTGAAGTGCAGTAGCTGGGTTGAGGGATATTAATAATAACATATCCTTAGGTGACCTCAAAAGGTTGTCTTTAATCCCATTCTGGAGACAAGTCAGAGGTGCAATTTGTGGCTGCAGAACTCAGTGGAACTCAAGTGCTGCCTTTTTGTAGAGGTAAGGAGGCACCTGGAGCTGAAGAGCTGCTGTGCTGATCATTGCCTCAACAGATGTGAGCACCTGGCTCTTGTGTTTCCTTCAGTGACCTTTCTCATTGCCTAATATTTCCCCAGATGTATGTGTGTTTCCCCGACTTTTAATTGCTCCATTGCCTCTAGGCAGTGGCTTTGGAACTGTGGGGCACTGCAGCTGCAGAAGAGTTGAGAGGTGGCTGGCCCAGACCTGTGCTGAGACAAGAGTGGGAAAGCAAGAGCTTAGGTCTCATCACATCAACTTTGGGCAAGCAAGGCAGAATGATGAAGGTGGAGAGCTGCTCAGCTCAGGATTGGTTTTATTTTTCTCTCTTTCATGGAAAAGACACTGTTGGGTCTTGGTCGTTAGACTTCTTTGTTGGCAGCCCAGATAACTACTATTCCAAAGGGGCCAAAGGAAGAGCACACAGCTGTAATGAGTGTCACTTCTGCTTCCTGCACATGGAGAATCATGTGGTGGGTGAGCAGTGCTGTGGGGTGAACAGCCTGGAAATTGTGGTACTTTTAAATACCCAGTATTCCTTGGGCATGCCTCAGACTCTACTGTGCCTCATATTCTTCCTGTAAGTAGGTTGAGATTTCATACTACTGCTCTTCTATCAAATGTCACTGAAGCCAAGATGCTTAGAGCCTTACAGATGCTGCTTTCAGGTGCAATTTTTGCAGGCAAGAGTCTGTAGGCTGTGCAGGTTGGTCTGAAATGTTGAAATTTGGGAACTTAAAGGCTGCTTTTTCTAGCCCAATGTAATTTGGGGAAAGATGAGTTAATCAACAGCAGTAGCAGGAAAGCGTGGGGTGATGGCTGTTCACATGGTACTTCTGGTGACAAGAAGGGGATGATTTGCTAGCGTCTTCATTATCTGTGATGTGACACACTTTGCTGTTGGGATTTGCTTCTTAGTTTGGATGCACTGAACTGTTCCTTAGAGCTGGGGTGTGGCCTGTGTGTTCATAGCTGTGCTAGAATTTCCTGAGCTGTCTCCTTCAGTGCTAGCATGTCTGCAGCAACACAGGTTCAGTCACTAGGGCTTCAGACAAGTTGGTTTATGCCTTTTGTTTTCTTATAATATTTGTTACTCTCCTGGGTTAGCTCTGCAACTTAAGATTTCTCTGTTTTCTTCACCAAATACTTGCCACTGATTTGGAAATGGAGTGTCAATTATGTCTGCTTTGGTTTATGATGCAAAATGTGCATTGAAATACTGTTCTCTAACGAGATAAACTGGGACATGTATGAGGCTGTAAATGAAATTTGAAAACCAGAAGAGTATAGCTAGGACATGTGTATGGGTTCACCCTTCCCCCTCCAGCATTCTCATAAAAAACGAATTAGTATCTTTAAGAAATAACATAATTTGCCTTTTAAAAAAAAAATCTTCAAATACTTTGTTACTTTAATCAGTGGGTTGGTTTTTGTGGTCTTACACATTGTGAAAAGAAAATACCCGTGCAGTAGTTGTCTTTAGGTTTATGCAAAATAAAATCAGTTGGATCTGCTGATTTATATCTCATGCAACTAGGCTAAAGTGTAATAATCGTCATACTGCAAACTGTATAGCAGTGCCAGCCAGGATTTGTTGTTTGGCTCTTCTTTCCT
The DNA here is from genome assembly GCF_018691265.1 of Tyto alba. Lineage (NCBI taxonomy): Eukaryota > Metazoa > Chordata > Aves > Strigiformes > Tytonidae > Tyto > Tyto alba. The sequence continues at coordinate 40,321,007 of NW_024881261.1, read as the reverse complement.
GTGAAAAGAAGGTACTGCTGTAGAAAAGGCAGAACTAAAATACCATTTGATTTTTTTTCCAGCTTACATCTGTGTTGTTTTTTAACACAATTTTAATGACTCACTGTTGCAAATATCACCTCGTAGCTTCAACATGAAATATAAGAATGCTGAAAATGTGTTTCTGCTTATCTGGTTTTAAGTTGGTTCCATGTTTAGGCAGGGGTGTTTAGGAAGTGTTATGTGAAGGTACAGATAATTTTATTTCCAAAGTCTCTAGTATCAGGGGAACCTTTGAAGTGGATATCCCTTCTACCTGTAAAAATGGATGTAATGCTTCCTTCTTATCACAGATTCACTTGGCTGTTCTTCGGGATTCTTGTTGCACTGCTTCTACAGCATTGATCTTTCTGTATTTTCAATACAGTTGTTCAGGGGTTTTTTTGTTTGGTTGTTTTTTTCTGTTTTTGTAGTTATGTCATACCCAGCAGCTGTCCTGTTACAGTATTTTTTTCCAGTATCTTAATTTTACTATAAATATTTATTCTTTTAATTGAGTTGCTGCTTGAATTCTAGTCCCGATTTCCTTGTGAAGAGTATCTGCCTAAGTATGCGTTTGTCTTATGTTACTTACTGCTTGCCATGGTGGTTCTGCTTCTGTGAGCTCTCAGCCATGTGGATGCTTCCTGCTTCAGGTCTCGGGTTAAAGTTGTTCTGTAAGTCTCATCCCATTGCTGTCCTTGGTCATGTGGATCTGTTGTCCCTGATCCAAAAAACTTAAGACTGTCTTGCTTTAAGGCTCCTGGCTTGTATGAACTTTACCAGTTAAGGTGACTTTTGAGAAAAGGGAAAAACAGGAGGGGAGGAAAATGTACGGGGATTATTTTTAGGAACATCCCATCCCTTGAAAAATCAAGTGACCACCAATGCAGAAGTATGTGTGTTAACCTCAGGTTAATCCATGCTCATCTACCATGTTTTGTCTGTGCAACAAGAGGAACAGTTGTGTTTTTGATCATGTCTGATTTTGTTCACTGCACAAAGGAAAGAGCAGAGAAAGATAGAGGAGCCCAAACTTTTATTAATTTTCATAAAAGAAAATGTATAACCCACACTCCTGAGAGATGCTTCTGAGGGCTTGTTTGCTGTTTCTGTAGATAATACACAAATTAACCAGCGATGATGAGTGAAATGAACAAGTACATAATACACTCATTGCAGTGTAGGAGATCTTGGCCAGGAAGTGATCCTGTTTTCTCTTCATCGAAAGCACATCTCTTTGAGAAGGACAACAGTTTGCATATGAAATGGATTGTTGCTTGTGGAAGGGGTTACGATCTGTTCCTCCCTTGTATTTCTGTTCTTGGCTTGTTGTGAGTGTACAGAGCAGATATGAGTGTGTGTTTTGCATTTCATTAGAAACCCCAAAACATCAGTGGCTTTATATATTGGATTTTCAATTAATGTGTTGTGATATATTACATGTAGTGATACTTGCAAAAAAAGTGAGGAAGAATTCATGTTTCCAAAGCTCTTCTTTTTGCAGATGGGGAAAACTCAACTAACATAAACATTAAAAGTTTTAGAGCTATGATTATTTAGTTAAGAGCTCTTCAAATGCAGACCATCATCTAACATCCACAAACATTTGCTGCCAAGAGAAAGCTGTTTTCTTTGAATTTTGCTGGTCAAAAATGCCATATGAATAATCTCTCTCACCTCTCAGTGATTCTTAAGATAGCGAAATGGAGAGATACAGAAGGTGCATTGTAAGGGGGAGATGAAATGGGAGACTAAATGGAGGGCATTATTCTTTTACGGGGGGGTGTGTGTGTGCGCGTGTGTGTGTCTGGTTCTTGGTATTATGCGTGTGTACGCTTGCTTGTGTTGCAGTTGAGAACTTGGGGCAGGGGGGGAGTATTTCTCCTTAGTTGCCTAATGAGTGTTTACCCCAGTGAAGACACAACAACAATCTGTGACCTGAAAAATAGTGTTGTTGTCACATCTTTGAAGTGCAAAATACACTGCTTACAGTTAATATAGACATGTAACTTGTTGTGAGGGAGAGAAAGATTCCTGGCAACAAATACATTTATTAATTTCAGTGGTTTTAGTTTTCTTGCAGCCTTTGGGTTTGATTTGGTGTGTTTGTGACAGTGTTTGGTTGTTTATATTCATAAACTGCTTAACTGGAAATGCATTCAGACAGCCTAAATTATCTTGGAGTCCCTGAGCGTTGTGTGATGGTGGTGGTTTCTCTAAATTTGCGACCTATCTCCTTGCTGTCCTCACTAGTTAATGCTCATCAGGAGAGTTGTCTTCCCTTTTCCTGATATTCCTTATCTTCCTCAGGACTCCTGCACCTTGGTGGAGAATATACCCCTATAGTAGGAACCCAGATTGTAGGATACTTCTGCGACAGTTTGATTTCTGTACCTCCAGAGCAAGTGAATTCAAATTCATCCACTTGACTAGAAGTCCTAACAAGGAAAGTTCTGTTTATTCCACAAGGTGAAGAGTTATGTGACTGCAAAGCTACAAAAAACAAATTGAGAAAACACAACCTTATGATATGCCTGACCTTCATCTCTGTTGTCTTGTACCTATCACTTTGAATTTCTTAGTGTCATGTTTGTCTGTGAAAACGCAGAAAATAGCTCACTTTCACTACAAGCCTCTGGATACTCAAAATTTTGCATTCTTTCTTAAAAGAAAGCTTTTCTGGTTCTTCGGTTCTTCCCTCCTGCAAGCATCCAGCTTTTGGATTCATACTGAATATGACTGAGTATGTTAAATTTTCTTTCTGTTTTTTCTTTTTTTTTTTTTTTTTTTTTTTTTCCAGTTTTTCTCTACTCTTGTGCTTTGAGAGGCAGATTTAAAACACATGGGATGTTTTCCCTCTCCTGGGAACTTCTTTGAATGTGTTGTGCTATTCTGTGTATATTTGGGCAAAACTGGTTCGTAGTAGCAGACATCTACAATTCATATGACATTGGATGAGCCAGTTTAGATTAAAATGCTTCTGGACACGAATGTTTTGTGATGAAATATCTGTACCTGTACCCTGATGTGTGTTTAGAAAGCATGTCAATAGTTGCTAAATACACAGTAACAGTGTATTAGGGGGGAATATATAGAGTGGTGAAAACAAGGAGTCTTGAGCTGCGGATTATAGCTGCTGAGAGGACAGTTCCCCTTTCTTTGCTCTTTATCTGTGTCAAAAGTTTGTGTGGCTTTTGCTTTCTGGGTTCCCCCGCGCTACCGTTCCTGCCTTCCTGCAGCGTTCATGATGCTTTCTGCGTTGGACAGCTCCTTCTGCAGCACCTTGTGGCTTCCATCGCACCTCGGTGGCTCTTGGGGGGGCAAGGGAGAGGCTGAATGAAATTCTGGTTCTTTACCTGGCACCCCCCAAATCAACAGAGAGTAGCCTGTGGGCCCCCTCTGTTCTGTGCATTGCTTTTTGCTCCCTTTTGGTTTCGCTGGTCAGAAGGCAAGTTCTGCATTTCCGAATGGAGAGGCATCTCTCCTGGCCCTTCAAAGTAAACAGAGTAGACAAGTAAACTACTAGTTCATTTTGGTGATTGAAGGATTGGTAGCTTTGGTGGCAGAGGAGATACAGTAACATCTTTCCATGGCTTCACCCTGGATCTCTCTACAACAGAGCCAGCAATTTATTTTTAGCTTGTATTACTAAGAGACAGTGCTGAAAATTGTGCCTTGGTTTTCTACCCCTTCCTCCTCCCACAAGTTAACCTTAACCATGTTATTTCTGTTAATTCCCGGACTGTAATTACTGAAGAGCTGAATTCTGGTGGCTGTTACAGTCTATCCTGGTAACCTCTAATGGAAGACAGGGGGAACCTAGCTTTTATTACTGAAGTGCGAAGTACTCTGTTATAATCACTGATTGCCTGTAATTTATCTGCTTCATCCAGTTTCAAGCAGCTCTGGTTAAACGTTCTCCAGGTGAAGTATATTGTAAAAATCAAATAATTAGGAAGATTGAGTGGTTTTGCTGCAACTCTTGTTTGCCAAACTCATCATCAGTCTGTTGAGATGAGGAGAAACTGGAAATTGGGCCATCTAAATTGGATGGTTTGTGCATATGAAAAGGATGAAGAACCAGATGGAGTGAGCAAATTGTGTGTTGGAAGTTCCTTGTGTATACCTGTGACTTTTACAGCATTGTAGCTCTTATTCAGAGTCTCTGAAGTTTAAACTGAGATAAAATTATATTATAAAACTAAAGCTTTAAAAATAAGTGCTATGGAACACCAATGCACTTCACACAAGTAGAAAGAAAAGTAATACGAAAAAAAAAAAAAAGAGAGACAATTACTGATTTTCATGGTATCATTTTTGATCCAGGCTGGTTTGTGTCCCTCCTTGCTGCCATTGGGTAGAGCTCGGCTCAGCTGCTGTGTCGGCACTGTAACAGCACCTTGTGCACAGGGGTTTTGGTCCGGGCAGCGTTGGTGTGCTGGGCATCGCTGCGTGGAGCAGCATGGAAACGGTGAGGGGCAAAACCGGAGCCGGCGTCTGTTGTGGCCTGTGAGCCAGGATACCAAAACAAGGAATGCAAACGTTATTATCTGGACTCTGGTAAATTCTTTTCTGATGCTAATAATTCTAATAAAGACTGCTCTTTTAAAAATTCATTACTTTTATTTGGAACCAGTTTTTAGTGCTAGAAGGCCTTTATTTTGTTACACATTTGACTGCAGTAATATAAGGGCTACAAGTTAAAATTGTTAACAGTTGAAACTGCAAACAAGCTGTAAATATTTTACTGAAGGTAATCAACCATGGAAATAAATCACCAAGGGATGTTATGAATTTCCTGTTGCTTTGAAACTATTCCTAACTAGAAATCTTTTTAAAACATCTTATGCTTGAGCTGCAGCTAGTTGAAGTTACTGTGGACATTCCTTAGTCAAATAAAGTTGCCTGTGTTGTGAATGACGGGAGTGCAATGTTCTGTGTGGTGTTAAAATGTGAGCATGTAAAATAAATAAACAGTTGCTGATTGGCTTTGGGTTTGGGAAAGTGCTTCTGGCTGTGCACTCAGGAGTGCTGGTGTTGCTGTACCTGGACGTATGGGATAAGGAAGGTGATTTAATGGCACATGTGTTATGTTAGAGGCTTAATCCTAGGAGCAATAAGTTTTAGATTCGATTTTTTTTTTGTTTGTTTTTGTTTTTTGTTTTTTTTTTTTTTTTTTTTTTTTTTGTGTGTCTGTGTGCTGGGGAGGGGCAGGGTATATTTGTATAAGATAAAAAAAAGATTTAGGTGAGAAATTAAATTGTCGGGGTGCTATGAGGAACAGACAGGCCAATTAGTGCCCTCTAGGCCCTGACAGAAATGTGGGGAGGATGCACTTTTAAAAGTATGTGGATGGAATCATGTTCATGTCTTCATAAATGTCAAATGATGCTGCTGTCCCTAGTGACTTGTAAAAGGATTTGCTTCTGATATCTGCAGTGTTGCCATACGACCACCGCTTTGCTGCTTGCAACAGTCTGTGCTCAGGAGACATATAACTGCCTTCTTAGCCGCACTTGCAAACAAGTTCTCATTCTTTCATTTCAGGAGGGGTTTTCTTTCGCTGTGATGACAGAATACACTATATGTAAAAAGAGTTCTAAAAGTGATTTGTTTTGGAAAAAGTTATTTGTGTAGTCTGTGTTGGCTTGCTTCTGTTCTTTACACAGGACACTAGGGAATTAATAAATTGAATACAATATTGAATTGCAAGTGGAGTCTTGATTTAGAGGGGAAAAATAGCACACTGTTTGGGTGATAGAGGTCACAAGCAGTGTTTTTACTTTTAAATGTTGATTAGTTAATCATTCTTTTAAAATGATGTTGCATACATGTTTAGGAGTAGATTATGAACAGCTTGCCAACATCAGTTTAATATTTGTTTCATAATTTCTCAGAAGGGATATCAAATGAAAGAATTTTGTTGACTGAACTATTGAAGGATATTCATCATACACTTGAAATACATTATTACGCATATCTATCTTAAGTCATATATTCATCAACTACAAGTGGATTGTTCCTCTTACATGTTGGCTTATTTAATAAAAATTATCGTAGAAATCTGTTGTGGTTTGAGCCTACTCAGCATCTAAATGCCACACAGTTGCTCACCCACCCTTCCCCCACTTGGGAATGGGGAGGGAATCAGAGGGGCAAAGGGAGACTCGTGGGTTGAGATAAAAACAGTTTAATAACAGTAACAGAATAATACACTGACAGCAGTACCAACGGGTGATGTACCATACAGCTGCTCACCACCCGCCGACCGACACCCGCCTGCTCCCAGCCAGTGATCCCAAACACCAAGGCCCCACAGTAACACTCCCAGAAGTAGCAGCCTCTCCGGGCCCTCTCCTGCCTTTATATAGTGAGCACAAGGTCACGTGACATGGACTATCAGCCAATCCGGGCCCAGCCCTCCAGCTGTGCTCCCCCCGCCCCCGCACACAGGTGAGGGCACTGGGACCTGGGGAGCCCCTGGGGTCTCAGTGTGCTAGAGCACTCCTCCCACTGCCAAACCAACGGGAACTCTATACCAGCCCCAACCAGGATCCACCCCTTATTCCATATCATTTTACATTATGCTCACGTTCCATATTTCTAATACATTATTGTTATTTACAATACTCTTCCTTGGTCAAAGACATACTCATACAGATGTCATTTCCTCAGTCCATGGTCCATCATTGCAGGATGTATCATGAGTTGACTTGGTCCATAGCTTTAGGTTCCATCTGTCATAACAGTCCCTTCAGGCAGGAGCAATGCTCAGTCAGTAGGGCAGAGGTGTCCTTGGACCTGACAGGAGGATGGCATGCAGTCTCTGTTGCAGCTGGAGCTGGTGGCTGATGCATCTGATGGTGTCTGTATTCACAGTCTGCGGCAGTCGCTGGGCATCAGTTGCTGGAGCCAGTCCTATTTTCATCCAAGTTCATGTTTGCCATAACAAAGCATTGGTAGGGTGGTGTGGTGACTAATCTAATACAGCTTATTGGCTATTTTCACCTAACATTAAGTCCCCTTGAGGTACACATCGGACTTCCCCATCCTTCTGCATTACCCACCAAGTGCACCCGGGTCCTTGGGCAAAGGTAATCCCACATATGGGCTTACCTTTACCTGAAGGAGGTATAACCCAGACGGTCTTCCCCAGCATGTTTTTAGGGTGCACTACTGGGACTCTGTCTCCATCTACAATATGCAGAATGTTTGACTGCGCAGGGCCAGCCTGGTTGGCAGATCCTCTAGTATTGACTAACCAGGTGGCTTCTGCTAAATGTGTGTCCCAATGCTTAAAAGTTCTGCCTCCCATTGCTCTCAGCATGATCTTTAGTAGCCCATTATACCGCTCAATTTTCCCGGAGGCCAGGGCATGATAGGGGATATGATATATCCACTCCATGCCATGTTCTTTTGCCCAGGTGTTTATAAGATTTCGAAAATGTGTACCATTATCTGACTCAATTCTGTCTGGGGTGCCATGCCGCCACAGGACTTGTTTTTCAAGGCCCAGAAGAGTGTTCCGAGCAGTGGCATGGGGCACAGCATATGTTTCCAGCCATCCGGTAGTTGCTTCTACCATTGTGAGCACATAACGCTTACCATGCCTAGTTTGTGGGAGCGTAATGTAATCAATCTGCCAAGCCTCCCCGTATCTATACTTTAACCACCTCTCTCCATACCAAAGAGGTTTTAACCGCTTGGCCTGCCTGATTGCAGCACATTTCTCACATTCATGGATAACCTGTGATATAATGTCCACCCCTCGGTCACGAGCCCATCTGTATGTTGCGTCTCTTCCTTGATGGCCCGAGGAGTCATGGGCCCAACAAGCCATAAATTTTTTGCCCTTATGCTTCCAGTCCAGATCTACTTGGGCCACCTTAATCTTTGCAGCCTGGTCCACCTGGTGGTTGTTTTGATGTTCTTCCGTTGCTCGATTTTTGGGTATATGAGCATCTACGTGGCGTACTTTCACAACCAAGTTCTCTATTTGAACAGCAATATCTTGCCACAAATCAGCAGCCCAGATGGGTTTGCCTCTACGCTGCCAACCACTCTGTTTCCACTGCCGCAACCACCCCCACAGGGCATTTGTCACCATCCATGAATCAGTGTAGAGATAAAGGACTGGCCATTTTTCTTGCTCGGCCATACTTAAGGCCAGCTGGATGACTTTCACCTCTGCAAATTGACTGGACTCACCCTCTCCTTCAACAGCTTCTGCGACCCGATGTGTGGGGCTCCACAAAGCAGCCTTCCACTTCCGATGTTTCCCTACAATGAGACAGGACCCGTTGGTAAACAAGGCATATCGCTTCTCATTATCCAGTAGCTCATTATATGGCGGTGCCTCTTCAGCTCGGGTCACCTCTTCCTCTGGTGACATTCCAAAGTCTTTGTTCTCTGGCCAATTTGTAATTACTTCTAGTATTCCTGGGCGGTTGGCATTTCCTATTCAAGCCCGCTGTGTGATGAGTGCGACCCACTTACTCCACGTAGCATCAGTTGCATGATGTGTTGAGGGGACCCTCTCTTTGAACATCCAGCCCAGTACCGGCAGTTGGAGTGCCAAGAGGAGCTGTGCTTCTGTACCAATCACTTCTGAAGCAGCTCGGACCCCATCATATGCTGCCAGTATCTTTTTTTAGTTGGAGTATAACGGGCTTCAGATCCTCTATATCCTCGACTCCAGAATCCCAGGGGTCGACCCCGGGTCTCCCCTGGTGCCCTCTGCCAAAGACTCCAGGTAGGGCCATTCTCCCCGGCTGCAGTGTAGAGCACATTTTTAACATCATGTCCTGCCTGAACTGTCCCAAGAGCTACAGCATGAACGATTTCTTGTTTAATTTGTTCAAAAGCTTGCTTTTGTTCAGGGCCCCATAAAAAGTCATTTTTCTTTCGAGTCACTCGATAAAGAGGGCTTACGATCTGACTGTAATTTGGAATATGCATTCTCCAGAAGCCTATCACACCTAAGAAAGCTTGTACTTCCTTTCTGCTGGTTGGTGGAGACATAGCTGTTATTTTATTAATCACATCCATTGGAATCTGACAAAGTCCACCTTGCCATTTGATTCCTAAAAACTGAATCTCCTGTGCAGGGCCCTTGACTTTACCCCATTTTATGGTGAAGCCAGCTCTCAAAAGAATTTTAACTATTTTCACTCCCTTCTCAAAAACCTCTTCTGCTGTATTCCCCCATATAATGATGTCATCAATGTATTGTAAATGTTCTGGAGCTTCACCCTGTTCCAGTGCAGTCTGGATCAGTCCATGGCAAATAGTGGGACTGTGTTTCCACCCGTGGGGCAGTCTGTTCCAGGTGTATTGGACACCCCTCCAGGTGAAAGCAAACTGTGGCCTGCATTCTGCTGCCAGAGGGATGGAGAAAAAGGCATTGGCGATATCAATGGTGGCGTACCACTTGGCTGCCTTTGACTCCAATTCATACTGAAGCTGCAGCATGTCTAGCACAGCAGCACTTAACGGTGGTGTGACTTCATTCAGGCCCCAATAGTCCACTGTCAGTCTCCACTCTCCATTAGACTTCCGCACTGGCCATATGGGGCTGTTGAAGGGTGAGTGAGTCTTGCTGATCACCCCTTGGCTCTCGAGTTGATGAATCAGTTGGTGGATGGGAACTACAGAGTCTCTGTTGGTGCGATATTGCTGTCGGTGCACAGTCGTGGTAGTGATCGGCACCTGTTGCTCCTCAACCTTCAGCAGTCCCACAACAGAAGGATCCTCTGAGAGCCCTGGCAGAGTGGACAGCTGTTTAATTTCTTCTGTCTCCAAGGCAGCTATACCAAAAGCCCACCGGTACCCTTTTGGGTCCTTAAAATACCCTGTCCGGAGATAATCTATTCCAAGAATACAGGGAGCTTCCGGGCCAGTTACAACAGGGTGGTTTTGCCACTCATTTCCAGTTAGGCTCACCTCAGCCTCCACCACAGTCAGCTGTTGAGAACCTCCTGTCACTCCTGAGATACAGATAGCCTCTGTTCCTTGGAAGTTCGACGGCATCAGGGTGCACTGGGCACCAGTGTCCACCAAAGCCTTATGCTCCTGGGGGTCCAATGTGCCAGGCCATCGAATCCACACAGTCCAGTAAACACGATTGTCCCTCTCCTCCACCTGGCTGGAGGCAGGGCCCCTCTAATGCTGCTCATAGTATCCATTGTTGATGAAGGGGTTAGTGCGGTCTGTGCGAACCTCGGTCTCATCCTGGTTACTCACTTCTTGTAAGTACAACTCGGAAGTTCTCCTCATAGGATCAGGAGCAAAGTCAATTCTTCTACGCTGTTTGGGTAACTGATTAGTTGAGACTGGAGCAGCACTTATCCTGGAAGAAACTTGATTTGTAGCCATTCTTCCTTCCAACTCTTGAACCCGCTCTCTTAGAACGTAGGTGGGTTTCCCGTCCCATTTCCTCATACCTTCTCCATGGTCGCGCAGGTAATACCATAGGTTCCCCTGTGGTGTATACTGTCTCGCTTGAATAGGAAGTCGTTTGCTCCTGATAGCCGAGACCTTATTCTGTGGAGGTGGAGAGTAGGACATGTTCTCTTTAAGTTGTTGGACTTCTTGTGACAGTTTCTCCACAGCCGCGACGATGGAATAAGAGAGACTTTCTTCGTAGTGCCGGAGTCAGTGAGCCAAGTCATCCATAGTTGGTCCCTCTTCGTCTCTCCAGTCAAATACTGCTAGTGCATTCGAATGTGAAGATGGAGCACTCCGTATAAACTTCCGCCACATGGGCCGGGTGCATTGGACTTCATCTGGGTCTGTGGGTAGCCACGCATCGTCTGGATCATAATAAACCATCTCCCACACAGCCAGTTCCCTCAGGTATTGGATGCCTCTCTCCATGGCAGTCCACTTACTTAGATGACATGTAAGATCTTCCTTGAAGGGATATCTGTCCCTCACGCCTGACAGTAGTCGTCTCCAAAGGCTGAGCATTTGTGTCTTTCTTCTAATAATCTTGTCAATGCCTGCGTCCCTGGACAGGGATCCCAGTTGCCTGGCTTCTCTACCTTCTAATTCCACACTGTTGGCCCCGCTATCCCAGCATCGGAGCAGCCAGGTAAGGAGGTGTTCGCCTGGATGGTGGCTGAAATCCTTTCTCATGTCTCGTAGTTCACTCAGGGATAGAGATCGGGTGATTACCACTGGCTCTGCCTCCTCCTCCTGTTCTTGTGAGGGCCCTGGTTCACCATCATCTTTTACAATGCGAGGAGATTTTTTAGTGTATTTCTTCTTCTGTATGGGAGCAATTGATACTGTTGTGGATTGATGCTCCAGTTCACCCGCAGTACTTATCGTAGGGGTTGGATTGGCTGCAGTGTCTGTCGCCTGAGTTGGAGTGGCTGCAGTGCCTGGTGGGGGTGTCAGAGTGGTTGCAGTGCCAGTTGTTTTGCTCGCAGATGCCAAGACATCTTCCTTTTGAGGATACTGCATAGTGGCAAGCAGGGTTCGGTAGGCATGGGCCAGGCCCCAGCATGTTGCAATGATCTGCATCTCTCTTGAGGTGTTAGGATGACAGTACACCTTTTCTAAATATTTTACTAATTTCTCAGGATCCCGCACTTGTTCTGGGGTAAAGTTCTAAAACATTGGAGGTCCCCACTGTCCTAAGTACTTGCCCATGCTACCCCACACTCCCAGCCACTCATAACTCTGCAACCCTGGGGTAGGCCTCTGGGTGGTATTCAGAAAAAGTTGCTTAACCCGAAACAGAACCTGAACCACATTCAGGAACACTACAGCTTCCAGAAATAAGACAACAACGTTAATATGAGCATTCCATGGATATTCAGAGTTCTCAGCATTCTCAAGTATACTTGCAAGTAGCTTGGAGAAGGGGAAGATGGAAAAAGGTATCTCCCCCTTCAGTGGGCTTTTCAAGGAGAAAAGGTGGAGGGTATAGTTACTAACCCACTCCAGTAGGTGCCCCATAACTCCCAGGACCGAAGATTTTATAATGCCATAAATTAGAGTTACTTAATACAGCAAGGCAAAAATCTTAATCCAATTCCCACGAGTAATAAGCAACAACATGGGGACAACATATGGTAAGTAATGTGATGTATAACACAACTGCAGTAACAAAACCCATGATTTTAGGAACCAAGCAAATGACATTATAACAGGATGGGCAGTTGGCATTATAACAAACTTGATAGTACCCACAGATCAAATCTGTTATTATCTCAACCCTTCGTGCCCCACATTCGGCGCCAAAAAAGGACTGTTGTGGTTTGAGCCTACTCAGCAGCTAAATGCCACACAGTTGCTCACCCACCCTTCCCCCACTTGGGAATGGGGAGGGAATCAGAGGGGCAAAGGGAGACTCGTGGGTTGAGATAAAAACAGTTTAATAACAGTAACAGAATAATACACTGACAGCAGTACCAACGGGTGATGTACCATACAGCTGCTCACCACCCGCCGACCAACAACCGCCTGCTCCCAGCCAGTGATCCCAAACACAAAGGTCCCACAGCAACACTCCCAGAAGTGGCAGCCTCTGCCAGCCCTCTCCTGCCTTTATATAGTGAGCACAAGGTCACATGACATGGACTATCAGCCAATCCGGGCCCAGCCCTCCAGCTGTGCTCCCCCTGCCCCCGCGCACAGGTGAGGACACTAGGACCTGGGGAGCCCCTGGGGTCTCAGTGTGCTGCAGCACTCCTTCAGCTACTAAAACAAACAGGAACTCTATACCAGCCCGAACCAGGAGTCTTCAGTAGAAGAATAGGATTGTTTTGGTGTAACTAAGTCACAATTTGAAAGCTTATGGAAAAAACCCCACAATCCAGAATATTGTTTTATTGTAAAGTTACATTAATATACCTCTGAAAGGTGGTGCAAAGCCCGAAGTAACATCAACCTCATCATCATAATGTTGTAATATGTCATGGTTTGAGCCTGGTCGGCAGCCAAACACCACGCAGCCACTCACACCTCCCTTCTTTTCCAGCAAATGAGCCAGGCTTGGGGTTTGAGATAGGATGGGGAGGGGCAGATCACCCATTATGGTCACGGGCAAAAGGCAGACTCGTTAAGGGAAGAAAAAAAAGAGCATGATTTATTACAGACACTAACAACACTCAACAGAGTAGGACAGTGAGAAGCATTGCCACATCTTGAGAACACCTTCCCCCCACCCCTCCCTTCTTCCCGGGCTCAGCTCTGCTCCCGATATCTCTACCTCCTCCCCCAGCGGTGCAGGGACAGGGAATGGGGGGTGCAGTCAGCGCTGCTGCTTCTGTCATCTGCTGTGGGGGGAGCTTCTGGAACTTCTCCCCCTGCTCCATCGTGGTCCCCCTCTCGTAGCACACAGTCCTCCACAAACTTTCTCTGACATGAGTCCCTCCCACAGGCCGCAGCATTCCCCACACCGTTCCATTGTGGGTCACCAACTTTCTCCGACTGGATTCTCTCCCACGGCTGCAGCCCTTCCCGAGCTGCTCCAGCGTGGGACTCCCCTGCATGCTGCAATCCTCCCAGCGCTGAATTACAGCAGCAGGGTTGCCTTTTCCCACAAGACCCCAGCCTTCTTCAGGCACAGCACCTTGATCATCCACGCGGAAGCCACAGGCCATAAATAGTGTCTGCTCCACCGTAGATCTCCATGGGTGGCAGGGGGGGCCGCCCTGCCGTCTCCCCACAGGATACAGGGGGGTCTCTGCTCCAGCACACCTGCCCCCCTCCTTTCTTCCTCCGTTCCTCCACTGACCTTGGTGTTCACGCAGCTGCAGCAACTCCTCCTCACCAGTCCCACTGCTCATCACCACGTCCCTTCTTAAATACGTTCTCGCAGAGGCGCAGCTGATGGGCTCAGTTTTGGTGCAGAGGTGGAGCTGACTTGGAGCTGGGGGAGCTTCGAGAAGCTTTTCACAGGGGGCCACCCCTGTAGCCCCCTCCCCTGCTACCAAAAACCCCGCCACTCAGTCAAACCCAGGACACAATTCTCTTTGACATCTGCAGGAAACCGTTAGTTACAAACCATGAGACTTTTAATGGAACTTCCTTAGTACTCAGGAGATTACCAATGGCTATCAAAAACTAAAATAGGAGCCTCTTTTTACAGTATTAGCAAAATGAAGGAAAAGATTTTGGCGTGTTGTGTGTCATGCTACAAGCACTCGGTTGGCTCTGCACATGCCACTCTGAATTGCAGCAGAACCTATGGAATAAGCTTTTTGAAGGGAGTCATTGGCCTAAAGCTAATTCCATGTAAAGAAAAGTTTGAGGTGGTACATGGTTAGTGATTCTGGTGGAGGACAAAGAGGAGACCTGCATTTTTCTCATAGTGGCTGTGAGTCTTAATTTCTTGCTCAGACCTATATAGGACTGGGTTGTGTCCCCGTGGTGACTGCTGCTGGCAGGCAGATGACAACTCTCTCCAACTGAAGAGAGACCACAGAGGGCACATGTGTTTCAATGAAGCTACTCATTTTTTCTCCTTTGCCCACACTTTATTTTTGTTTGAGCTTTACTTGGCTGTTTTCCCTTGCATACTTGTGCGTGAAGTACTGCCAGAATTACAAGGAAAATGGATGGATTTGGCTGCCTTGTGACACCCTGCTCTGCAGTTTTTCTCACCACTTGACAGTTGAATATATATTGAATGTCACAGAGCATGGCCAGGAAGGGTGATACAATCCATTCCCGGGAAGGGAGCCGGTTGCACTGTTACAAATATAATTGCCACCAATCTTTATGATGAAAATAAGCAAAGCCACATTTGCTGACTATCCAGTCTTTCCTGCCAGTTCTTACCGAATCATCAACTTTTGAAAGAGCAATAAAAATTGTGCAAAGATCGAACTTTCACAGATAATCAGCTTCAAATATGACAGTTGTCTTCTCTATTCCCTTATCTTTGAGGCTAGATAGAGGCGTGTCTGAATTGTTGACTTTTCCACTGCTTTGGAATGAGTCGTGGCCAGAATTCAAAGTGAAATGGTTAGAAGCAGGGTATTTAGTTTTTCAAATCATTTTTTTGAGGGAAGTGATATTATTTTAGACAGCTTCCTGGCCTTTGGCCAATAGGTTGCGCCTTGGGAAGGTGTAAGAGCAACCTGTACCGTGTAATTGGACCCAACTGTCGCTGCTTGGGCATCACATGTTTGAAGGATCATCTCAGCATGGTTCTTTCACATGCTCTTACACCACTGTGAGAGGGAAACCTCTCACATTTTCACTACCTGCCTCTTTCTCATGATGTTTGTTAACGAATCTTTCTGCACTGGACAACATAATACTCAATAGCTGCTCAAAGGAAAGCTGTATGTCCAGTCTCTGCCTCTCTCTAGGGTTGTCACCGGTTAAGATTTTATAAACACTTTTGTGGCTGTCTCCTGAGATTGTATTTGTTGCTTGTCAAATTAAAATTAGGTTCCTGCCTTGTAGTGAGAAAACTTACTTGATTTATTTATTGTTGTTGTTGTTGTTTTTTGTTTGTTTGGTTGTTTTTGTTGTTTTTTTTTTTTTAACTCTGAATTTTTAGAGTGCTATCTATGAGCTAGCTCAGAAGACAAGTGAAGTTCACTGTATCAAAGATAAGTGTGTAGCATACTTGGTTCTGCAGTTGCTGGTGTGGGGTAAAATAGGAAGGGAGGAAGAAAAAGGGCAAAATTAATTATACTTTGGAAAGTGAAGTGCTGACTGTAGCTAGGGAATAAGCATTGTATGGGGAAGGTAAATGGAATCTCATCTCAAGAAAAACTGGATTAAAGCTATAATATGTGTAAGGACAAGTTCTTTAAGAAGTACAGTGATCACGATCAATTGCTGTTGGCTAATGGGAACCGTGAATAGTTATGTCTTATGACTAGTCTGGAGAAATTATTTGTAAACATCTAGTGGGAAGTAACTGTGAATGCAGAAGAGAGGTATTTGTTTCAGTTTCTTTCAGGTCTGTCATTCAGTGTCTACTTACCTCTGAGGTATATTTGTAAGTAAAGAAATCAAATGGTATGTTCACCTTCCAGCTGTACATGTTACTTGGGGGTGCCTGAATGGTAGTTCTGGGGTTATTACTTGAGCCTGAAAGTCACATTTTAAATTCCTTATGCTCTGAAATCGCAGAAATGTGTGTTTCCATCTTAGAATGAGTAATATTTCTCTGAATGGTTTATTGTTGCTATTCTGGATTTTTTTCATAACCATAGATTGCAGACTCTAGTAAATAGTCTTTTCTATTTACCCTTGTTTCGTTGAACAAGGATGATTCTGCTGCTGCAAGCTTGCAGTATTTTATCATCATGTGGTATCAGAGAGCAGTGTCAGATCCTTTATCTCCATGTTTTTCGTGAGACAAGGAAAGAGCTACTAATTTTTTGAGCAGACTGTCTGAACACTTCTCTTGTCCTTGCTCATTGTGTCCACAGAGATTCAAAGCAGCATCGCTGTATCAAGCGGGCCAGACTGGCGGTGGATTAGAACAAAGTGAGTTACATTTTCTTAATTGGTTCAGATGATTCAGCCTGGAACATGAATCACACTGGACAGCGATTTGGATGTTTCTAGGGTAGTAAGAGCCAAGTAATTTTAGTTTGCCCCAGAGGCTAAATTGATGTACAGATCAAGTTCAATTAAAATTTTTATCACACTCCAAACATTCATTTTTCTTGTTCTGACAGTTTTATTTACTGTGTGCCCAAAAGGTCTGCCACCACTGACCACCTGACATCCTGTCAAGAGCCTTAAGGCAGCACCTAGTTGACACGTGCTTTGTATAAAAGTGTGTATGGATGGACCATTTGCTTTTTGATTATCGTAAATTAAATGATGTTGCTGGTGTCCCTGTCCCCCTGAAAGCTGGTTAATAAGAAACACTGTAGATCTGGACTTACCTTGAGTTTTCAGGGCAAAGAGCTTTTGGACCTTGTGGACCGTAACATGTTACAGGTTCTCGTTGTGTTGCTTGGTGTCCATCACTTGCAAACCTAGGCCACTTGCCTCTGAAAGAAAACATTTTTAATCATCCTGATAATTAAAAACATCGGAATTTTTTATTTTCTGGTATTCATTTCAGTACAAAAACTTGCTGCATATTGGACACGTGGAATTCCAAATGTTTGAGCTTTTGTTTCTTCTTTATACTGGTATGTATTGTTGAACTGTGTATAAAACTTCGTGGAAAGATTTCTTGATTTGTTTTGCACATCTAAAATTTCTCCCAGGATGGAGATGTTTACTTGATACTGTGCAGCAGACTTTCAATAGTGTGCAACTATGTGCTTAAATGAGAGACACAAGGATGTACTTGTGGCTCAGAGGAAGCTGATTCTGGCTGGGGACAGGTGGAGGTGCAAGTAGATCAACTTCTGCTTCTCTGAAATTCTGAGTAAAGACTCCATTCTCCAGTGTTTTGACCATGAACCTATCTTCTTGCTCCTGATATGTTAGCGATGTCAGTCCAGTCACCAACATGGAGTGAATGTGATCAGTTAAAAGAAATCTCAGTGGCAGACATCTCACTTGAGAGGGGCAGGTAACAAATGTAGCCCAATAGCAAGGCCAGAGTATTACACTTTCCAGTTTTCACTCTTTATACTGTCTATGTCCATACACCTGATTTCTGCTAATTTTTGTGTTTAGATTGCACACTTGCCTGTGGCAGAATAGTTTGTCAGGGCTTGTTTTCCAAGCAGGTTGCAACACTTTTTTTGCTTAGCACAGATAAGTGATGTCCATGATAAAACTTTTAATTTCTAATGTTGTTTCATACAATTTGGGGGAAACTTACGTTTCTTTGGTTTAAGTGAGGCAAAGTTTGGGGGTTTTCCCTCATTTCTCACTAGTGCAGAGTTTAGTTTAACCTGTTGTTCTTGAATTAATTAAAGTTCAAAGCCTGTTTTCAAGTGATGTGGAGAGCTTAGATGAGCCTTATATTGCACCCTTCCAAATGTGAGTGCATGCTGCTGGAGATTAAAATGCTATATTAAGAGACTGATTAAAACATAAAATTAAATTGCATATCATAATTTTAGTTCCAGGTTTAGATTAATTAAAAGCTAAATTGCCTATAACACCTTCCACTTTTGATACTTCACTGCCTTACCGTATGATCAGGTGAAACTGCAAGGCTTCAACTGAACACGCTTGTACATGAACAATGAGAATTAAATAGTGAAGTTTAGGTACTGGTTGGTTGGAATTACAACAGATAAGTGGTTATGATAAATATCTTTTGTTTTGTATTACCATCAAAGTTGTTTTAAAGAAGAAAGAAGCATCCTGAATGAAGAGTTCGAAGGAATTCTGATGATTTAACCAGTAAAATTTTATGGATAAAACTGTTTTGGAAATGCTAGTACTTGCTTTTAGAGAATCAGAATTCTCAAATTGCTGTAATACTTCACTGTTTCCCTTACTGTCTAGATTAAATGTCCTATTCAAAGTTTCTCTTGGCTATTATCTGTTATGCTATGAGCTTGGATATCCTAATTTTAAAATTCCAAATCATATAGATTAGACCATCAAGAGAGACTATTAAACAGTTTTCAAGATGTTGAGTGATCTTGAAAATGAACATTAAGGGATTTTACTGCATATGCTGATGATGCAAATTTTGCTGGGGATTCGTGTGTGTGTATGTGTGTATATGTGTATGTATAAATAGATGTAAAAGGCAGTACATATTTGGCCAGAGCTACACTGAGCACATTTTGCTGACAGCTGAAGACTTGTGCTTTATTATTATTTATTTTGGGACTTAGTCCTTCTCATTAAAGACTTTGGGTAAAATGCTAACATATCTAGAGCTTCATGTCAGGTTACTTTTACAATGATGGACTTCATGGATGATAGGACCCAGTTTGCAATGGTTCAGTCTGTAGGGAGGAGGACCCTGTCCCTTGTGGCTTTTGTTTAAGAATCCCTAATATGAAGATAATTAATCTGTTTACTGAAGTTTGTTCCTCTTATGCTGTGCTTTTCTTCCTTAGAATATGTAGTTGGCAAGCTGTTCTCCAGATTTATCACGTGTGCTTAAAATCTTCTGAGGAACAAAATTAAGACATTTTTCCTTAAATGCTACACTGTCCTTGAAGCCTGGGGCTTTGCAGCAGACAGCTCTGAGTAGAAATGGATGAAGAGTTTTTCTCTGGTTCTGCTCTAGCTTTCAGCAAATTTTAATTTTCCTTCACTTCAGATAAGAAATGGGGTGTATCCTACTGTGAGGTGGAAGAGAGTAGCAGAACCAGAGAAAATAGTTCTGAAAGCATTTGAAGATCAATTTTTTAAGCCGCTCGAGTATTCCAGATACTGTGGGGTTTTTTGAAATCCAGTTTGCTCACATAAATGCTGGAATTCTGAAGTTTTGCTGGCTTTCATTGTCCCTAGGGAATAAACTACTGTTGTATTGCAGAATTATTGAGGCAGAAATTTATGGGAAACGTGATTTATACAGGGGACTTCAGGCTGTCAGGGAGGGGGAGGGATTCAAGCCATGGGAAACCGCTGGCTTGTAGAAACACCCATTCTGTTTCTCCTGGACGTTTGTGTGATTGCAGTGAAATGATCCCCCCCAACATGTGGGAGGCTGTGCTCTTGAAGCTAGCAGCTCTCTGTCAGTTGACTCTTTATCTGCCCAGCAGCAAATAGGTAATGAAGCGGCTACTAATGTGTAATACATTGCCCTTCTGGAGCTCTGTAATCAAGGAGAGGAATCTTTCTTCCAGTACTTTGCTCATCCATAAGAATGAAATAGTTTTTCTGTTATTACATATTATTAGATTATGCTAGATGATTAATTTAGTAACTAACAGTATCAATCACGCTGTTTTCCTGGCTGTTATCTATTGAATTAAAACCGAGCTTCTAACAAACAGTTATGCTTCTTATTATTGACGTAACAGACGTTTCATTTACTGGTGTTATAAATTACCTTCTGGTGTTACTTTGGGAAGTGTGTCGGACTGACAGTAATTAAGCAGTAATTGGTATACAAAGGCAGGAAATGTTCCCAGTAGCTAACTATTCTGTTAGAAAATAATTTCATTTATGCTATGGTATTTCAGCAGCTCTGACCAATTTCCATTTTATTATGTGCCATATGTCTGTGCTGCAGAACTTTGAATTTGGTTTATGAAATGCAGTTGTTCTGCTTTATTAAATGGTGATTTTAAAAGTACCTTTTCTCCTCACCAGTATATATAAATACACTTATCTGCCTCCCAAGAGTATTGCTCTCTCACCTAACGTTCTGCGTGGCTTTTGCATTCCTCATCTCTTGTTAAAGTAAATTATTTTTGAAGGAGAAGAGGGATATGGTAAAAGAGCATGGTCACTCTAGTTTTCTATATTGTTCTTGAAGGGCAAGTTTTTTTCAGAAATCAGACATGAAGAGTCAAGGTGATGGCAACAGCTTAGCTTCAACGTGGTTTTGAAGGTGGCTTAATTGCCTGCCTTCAGGTTGGCATACAAATAAGTTATAATCAGCAGCTCCTTCTGCAGATCCACGTACAAATCTGACACAGTATTTTGTTCCTTCTTTCTTATGCGTTCTGCCTGCTTTTTTTTTTTTTTTTTTTTTTTTTTAGTGTTTGTTCTACGAAGCCAGTCTCAGCTGCATTTGCATGCAATCCTGACTAAGTGCTTCCTATAAGCGGGGTATCAAGGGTTATTGCTCTTGGGGAGCGTGGGTGTTAAAACGGCTCCCCTGTAGAGAGACAAATGATTGGTATCCATTGAGGTATATCCTAATGATCTTTTACTGTTTTAAGGTGACTTAGAAGTCTTTCTACACAAAAACTTTTCTTATTGTTGCATTCCAGCGATGTGTAAGCCTGATACAGAGATTTAGCTTAACAGCTATTTGAAATGATTAGATACAGACATATCATTTTTTTTTTTTTTTCTCTGCATTTCCATTGCTATGAATGAGGTCTCTTGGTGGGTAGGGAAAAGACGAGTATCTTGTCCCACCTCTGTCTTGGACAGCTAGAGTACTTTCTGTGCTACTTGAAGATTAGAGTAAATGGAGGAATGATTTATCAGGGAAAGGTTAGAGAGGTGAGTTAATGGAAGAGTTGAAAGGGTGATGGCAAGAGCAATGAGCTGGTGTTTAAACAGCGCTGGGTCATGGACCAGGCAGGAATGTAGTAACTGACTCCTGACCTGAGTTAAGGTCACATTCACATGATCACAGAAAAGCTACAACTAGCAAAAAATACTGTTGCTTTTTCCACAGCTGGGTAGAGATTTTTAAGTTGTGATGCACTGTTTCTTTCCTGATTACCATTTGACACATCAGTGTAGCAGCAAAGACTGACAGAACTATGAATGTTCACCTGGTAGCAAACAACTAATGGAAGTTGTTTTGTGGTTTGATGGTTTTTTTGGTTGACTGGTTTTGGCTTTTTTCCCCTCTGTCCTAGAAGTGTAAGGTATGACTCTAGTCTGGGTTCTGGCCTACAGCGGTGGCAAACATAGTTCACATGACAGCTGGGATTTGCCTTTTCCCCCTGTGTTTAAGCAGTGATAGTGATGTGTTGACAGTTTCTCTTTTTTCCTGAATATTTGGGCTTTCTAAAAAGACTTTTCATTGTCTCCACTGAAGCATAGGAGGTAGAAAAACATTTTGTTCATTATCCCTTGGAATTAGTCTCCCATTTTTTTCCCCATTGTTAAGATTTCATGAAATCCAGGCCAAATTCAGCATAGGTCTAATTTCAGATGTATAAATAATTTCTCTGTGGAGAATAACTAAGTAGACTAAGACTCTCAGCCTGGAAGAGGAATGACAGAACAGGGATGTGATGGAGGTGTATAATCGTGACTGAAGGAGAGCAAGGGTAGATAGTTCCCATCTAGTCCAATGCAAGCACTGAGGCATCATCACATGAAAGTAGATGCTACAGGTCTTTTCTGTAACTTATTTCTTTATTTTGTCTTCCTAATTATCTTCCCACTGATCTTTTTCTTTGGAGATAAAGCAGCTATGCCTGATCAGCCATAGGTTTGTCTAGACTGATTACCTTTTGTCTTCATAAGGGTGAAAAAAAAAATGATATGTATGTTAACTCTTCAAAGGTGATTTTATTTTTTTTTTTTTGTTAGTGTTTACATAGCCAGTATGAAAACTTGTTCTCCTTTGAATGTAAGAAAAAGGGTATTGCTGCTTATCGTATTGTGGGATTGATGGTGGTGTGTTTTAGTTACTCTAAAAATTAAGTGGTAGCTGTATACCTCTGTTTCTTCACTGTGTTTCCTTTGACTGCCCTGTGTTTAGTATTTCCTCCCTAAGTGTATTTATTTGGGGGGAAGAAGGAGAATACATAAGGAAAAAGTGCAGGGTGGATTTTGTTCTGATTTTATTTTCTGAAAAATTAATATTGGGAAACTTTAATTAAGACCATGGGTTTAATCTAGGGAACTGCCTTTTATAAGGACAAATATGTCAATGCGTAAAGACTTCAAAACTCCTGGGTTTGCCCTCCTACATTTTCAATACAGATGTGCAGTGAATGGCAAAGTGCTTCTTAATCACATGCTCAAAGTACTTACACTCCATAAGGTCTTCCCTACTTCTTTTACAAAGAAAATACTTTGAAAATAGTGAAGAAATCTACAGGAACTTGTTAAATTTGTTTTGAAGGCTACCAGGTTTTGTCAGATGTTACAAATGAATATCTTTCCTTCATCTGCTTTCCTGTAGCAATACTTTGCCTGTATGTTGTGAATACAATGCAGGTTTTTGTTCTTAAAACAAAATACTTTCCTCAAACTACTGAATTTAGTCTCAAGATCTTTTCTTGTTGCCACTGACACATGATCAGTTTTACCAACACAGGTTGCTGTGGAAGAAGGTGGAGAATTGAAATGCGATGCAAAATTGGACAGACTGATTTTTTTGGTTTTTTTTTGAAGGGAAAGTGCCATACTACTTTTGCAGGTCACAAGTAATCAGCACGTCAGTTCTTTGTCTCATCTACAAATGTCAGCTCCCCGCTGCGGGCAGTTGCCCTGCAGCAAGGCGTGGAGCAGGAGCTGAGCCAGAGCATCCTCACCAGTAAGTATTCCTCCAGCTGTCAGCCGGAGGGATCCTGAGGTTCCCAGATCCTTGAGAAGGGTGCTGTAGGCCCATTGCTCCCCAGGTGAAACTTCTTTTGATCCAAATCTTTGCCTTGCGAGGTTGCCTAAGCAAGCTGATTCCCAGAGTTCGTTGTTTTTATAGGTTAAGGCATATTTTAGTACGAACAGAATGTTAACACAAAGATTATAAATGAACTTAATTCTTTGCAGTAGATGAAATATTTCACTGTTTTCCATGGAACTTGCCCTTTCCCTCCCCCCAAAATCAGGATTCTCAGGTTGTATTTATGTATTTGTGAGCTCCCTTAGTGGAAAGGTTATGTTTGGACACCTCTACACAAGGAGGAGTGTCTGTTGCCTTCAAACTCAATTCCCTTATACTTGAGGCCAGAATTGCTTATATCAGTGCATTGGCATGTAACTTTTCTGTGTTTGCACAAAACTCATTTATGTTCTAGTGTCTCCACCTGTAACGCTTTTAAAGATGTAGCCTTTTTCTACTGTAAACTAAACCAAGCGTTATATTTCCAGCAATACAAAGTGTTCCCACTGGCAAAATACTGTAAAAGTGTACTCCATCACAAAGCATAATTTCACAGATTTTTTTGCAGTAAGTAATATTGGACTGTTTATTCTGTAGTGTTTCTTGCTGTTGTCCTGAACTGTTGTTTTTTCAAGTGTTTTTAATTCTGAAATTTAAGAAGTACCACATGATGAAGTGTTCTTCGTGCTTTTAAATATTTTTATTGTATTTTATATGCGTTACAAGAGTGAAAGTGTAGGTAGTATCTTTTGAGATCACTTAGCTGCGAAAAGAATGAAGCAGGAAAAGGAATGATGATAACAGGGTTTTTATTTTAAAGCAGGAACAATAAGTTTTCTTCAGTGCAGTCTGCATTTTGCCCAATACTGGATAAGCCTAGCTTTCTTCCCATTATATGAGCTTACGAATCCTTTGCTGCTTCTGTTTGTAATTCCTGAACCATTTCTAGTAGTTCCGTACACCTACTGAGAGGATTAAGTAAGTGTGCTTTTTGTGTTGTCTTTTTTGGTGAAAGCAGGGAAAGGATACTTGTTATGATCATGATTTACCACTTCTATTACTTAAGCCTTTTTAAGATGACGTGTGTGTGATGCCCCTGCTGACAAGAGAGCTAGCAGCGGCTCACGCGGCCTCTGCTGCCTTAGTGCGGTTGGTGAATCTTCCACACGTTCGCTTGCTGCCTGCCATTTCCCTTCACATGTGGCATTAGTGGTACTGGGAGACAGTTACGGCCAAAAATCAGGGGCGACACAGGGCCAGTGGGTCTGGCTGGATATCTGACAAGTGCGAGGCAGGGGTGTGTAGCAGGATGGCTGGGAAGAAGAACTGAGAGTGCTGTACAGCTGGTGAATGATGAGGCCATCTTGACCTTGGTCGGCCAGAAGCCTTGGGAGCAGCAAACAAGAATGTAGAAAAACAAGATAAGGATGCTGAGCTGTGTCTGAAGAAATCATGCTAAGCGACAGTTGAAGGAAAACATCTGGTCATTTCTTAAACAGTGGAAAGTTTCTACCTTGAGCTAAAAGTGTATAGAACATTGTGTTTGTGCTTGTAAGATTTAATTAACCAGTAGGTTTAGGATAGCAGTAACTAACTTGCAGCCAATGAATTGTCTGGTGTATTATGGACAGGGGGTAATGACCAATCAAATGTTGACAAGTATTGTTAGAGAATGTATAATTGTAGAAGAATTGTTGACAATAAATGACTTTGGCAATGACTTCGGCAATGACTTTGGCCACGACTTCGACTTTGGCAATGACTTCAGCTTTGATTTCAATGCCAAACTCTCGACCTCTTATTTACACCCACCCGGAGTCCCGTCTCTCAATCACCGTCAGTGGTGGGCGTCAGGGGTGGGTCCAGAGACAGTGAAAATACAGTGTCCATCGACGTGGCCACACTGATGTGGCTTTTGTTCAGCTTGTGACAAAGAAGCACTTTAAAGGATAAACTCCTTTTAATAACTTCAGAAATCCTGCTTTTAGAAGGGCGGTGGAGACTTAAAGGCTTGTGGTGAAAGAGTATGCTGTGAGGAGGTGCCAGACCTGCGTCTGTCCCCGGTAGGTCAGGTGTGGGAAGCGTGCTGCCCCAGCAACACAGAGCTGCCGTGTGGGATTCGCCATGCCAGAGAGATGCTGCCTCTCTCCTTCCTCCTGGATTTTGGGTATGTGGTCTGTCTGTGTTATGAGATACCTGCTGTGTTCCAAAGAAACTTTCTGAATAAAAAATACCAAAAACAAACAAACAAACAAAACCCTGAAACAGCAAACAAACCCAAACCACTGAGGAATGTTCATCTTGAGAGTTCATTACTACTGGGCACTGGGTGGTAAATGGTAAAGCTCAGGACTTTTCAGTCAAGCCTGATCCCTGCTAACTGCTTATTACAGTCTCTTCTGACCTCAGTGAACTTGCAGATAGGCAAGATGAAAATCCACAGTGATCATTATAAGAGCATGTTTTGGGGTATGTTGAAATGAGGGTTCAAACATAGGTGAAAACAACAATTTTTGGAAGTAAAGCCAATAAATTTGCTTTATTTTACATATATATATATATACACATATATATATATACTTTTTTCTTTTTTTTTTTTTTTTTTTTTAATGTAAGAGGCTCTTATCTCTAGCATAAAATTTGTAGTAGCTGGTTGATACTAAGTCATGTATTCTCCGTTACCTCCTCTGAAGTAAGAATTCAGTTTGAATTGTTTTTCAGAGATCCCACCTTTTTATTGTGTTCTACAGTTCAGCTGTTATGGTTATGTTTGTTCATGGCAAACTGAAATTAGTATGTAATACAAAAGTTATGGTCAAATACTTAATTGACTTTAAAGATTATACAAAACTTTCTCATGTAATAAGAGTGGACCTGATGTCCTGCCACAAAACAAAATTACTCTCTGTGTTTTGGGATGTTCAGATTTGGGTTTTAGAAACTTTAAACTGGATCCAGTTGCACAAGTGATTGAAATTATGAGTATGAAGGTATTTATGTGGAGTTGTTTTGCATAATGAGAAGGGAGTAAGCTATTGGGGGAGAGATAGTAATGATCCAGCCCATAAAGAGTATGCTTATGAAAAAAAATTCATTAAATACTCCAGCAGATCAGTAAATCCTTCAGCTGCCTTTTCCAGTACAGTTATATAGCTTATGTTCCTCTGGATGGAATTCAACTCCTGTTTCTTGCCTCCTCCCACCAACTTGACATTTTGCTAAATCAATTTATTGCATGGCAGAGCCTGCAAACAATACCTTCCAAAGCATTAAAGATCTGATCTATTTAGAGAAGACCTTTTCTGTTTATATCCTAAATATGCTGTCAACTGATTGTTTGATTGGGGCGTAGCTTGTCCCCTTTAATCTCTTGCAAATTCACTCCAGTGACAGGTTCAGCTTCCTGAGCTTGTCTAAGCTGGTATTTCCTTTACCTTAAAAATGGTTTTCTGTGCTCTGGTGTCTTTTTTCCTAACGACAGAGTGACCTTACTTGGACCCAGCTGGCTAGTGCAGTGGCAGGACTCCATAACTCTTGGTAATTGGATTGGTATCATAGCTCTTCTGTGTTAGTGATCCTTAAAGAGGAAAAATAATCTTTTAATAAACACCCATTTCTATGGAATTCATCTTAAGGGAACAGAAGGGAAAGGGAGCAATGAATATTAATTGATTACAGTTGAAACAGATAGGACCAGGATTTGGGGGTTTGGTGAAAAATGAGGAGGTAAGATGTGATGAGTGTAGCACGTAGCGTTGGGAAACTTTTGTGCTCTTGAACTCCTTTGGCTATATTAAGCAGGTTAATTCTCTGAATTTTGTACTCTGTAAGTATTCTTGTAAGATGATGCCGGTAGTTCCTTATCTGAGCCCAGTTCTGAACTTGAAGTGATTGAATGCCTGTTTTTCCTATAAAGAATGCAAGATATCTACCCCAAAATACAGTGATTACTCTTGGAGCGATGATTACCCCTTTAAAAAGTTTAGAATTATAATTATTAATTTGAATTGAAAAGAAAAACATAGAGCAGTCATTAAGAAATAGAGTAGTCTACTGTTGAGTCATTTTTTTTGTTCCTAATGAATTTGAGAATTATATATGTCCTTAAGCTTCCAGTTTGGATCAAAGCTGGTAAAATCTCATGAACAGAATACTTCTGAAAACCTTTTATTCAAATAGTAGTTAATATTTTTTGCTAATATTTTTCATACTGAACAGTCTGTTCCTCAGCAGACTTTGAGGAATACTTAAGTTTGGGGGGAATCAGAACAAAAAGGACAAATTTTTAAATGTGTATTTTAAAAATCAGTTCAGTCACAAATTATTTTTCTAAGCAATTACAATTACACTGAATGTGGAGCACAGTTCCAAAGAGCAGCTGTGTTGCATAGATGAATTTCCTATGTCTTTCCATTCTAAAACTGAGTGGTTTGCAGTGGGGATTACTCAAACAGCACCTGTATGTAACAGTAGAAGACTAGGATGTCTTCTGAATAATAGTTCATTTCATATTCAAATGTAGTAAAAATTGCAGCACTAAATTGTCTTTCAGTTGGGGAAAGACCTTTCCCTGTGAGTGCGTGTTTGGAAGAGAGATTTATGTTGAAGGGCACAAAAGAAACAATAGGGTTTTATTTCTAAAAGATCCTGCAAGAGGACTATAGCACAGAAACCAACCTACATTTGCATAACTTTTCAGTCCCCTGAGGTTTTCCTGATGGGACATCTGCTGAACCAGGTTTTGCAATCTGCCTGCATCAGATGTGTTTTCAGATATACGTAGTATTTATGTTTGCATACCAACTGATACCTAAAAATATATATATTTGCATTTTTGCCTCTCTGCATTTGTTCTGAGAAAGGTATAAATAATGATTTAAGCACTGGGTAAATGGCGCGTGCATAAAAGATTTGAGGAGAAATTCAGCAGAACTTTGCAAACACTTGAAAACTGCAAGAGTGTAAAAGGCTCTCTATAAAGATGTCTCAAGAGATTAATTTCAATAAAAGGATAATATTTTTTAGAGCCATGATTGAGATTGCCTGCTCTAAAGTGATTTATAGCTACCCAAGTTAAATGTAGATGTATGTTGTTCTAGGACAAGTCTGCTTGTCGGTGGGTATTCTGAAGAGTTGCTGCCTTCCGACCTGAGTAGGTTTCCCTTATAAGTGGACTGTGAGGAGGTTTAGCCAAAGCTGAGTCTTCGTGACCTTTTTTCAGCGTTCAATTCAAAGCATTATTGCTCTCATTCTTATTTTGATTTCTTTCCTTTCCCCTCAGCCTTTCAAAGGGGGGTGGCAAAAAGATGAAATCCTGGTGTATAGTGGCACAGTTATTTAACACCATCAATCCAATTACATTACTGAAACTCTTTCTTTAAAAAAATCTGATCTCAGCAAGTTTAAAACCACCTAATGCCTTCAAGGTGCAGTTTGTGAGAGAGCACTGATAATTCAAACTTCAGCAATGGGGTAAGGCTGTACAGCAACATTCATGTCATTACTGTGATGTCCTCCACTTAGTTGTGCCACCTAAGGTTGACTGTGTCCTCAGGACAAGTTGCAGTGCTACTGTCACGGATCCTATTTTGTGTAATATCTCACAGGTCTCTGTCGGTACTACATCCATATAGACTGTGCCATGATTTTGATGGCTTGCCTCTAAGAGAAAACTCCATATTGTTATAATGATATTTTGTCTTGAAGGAGATTTTCTCAATTTCCTCTCTTGGGGAGGAATACCTCACATCACAGTTGTTCTACAAATCAGGAGCTAGCTCCAGGAAAAAGTTCATGTCACTGCAGTAACACATCTGTGTGTTCAAGCAAAACACAGTTTCCTAATCGAATGAGCCCTGGCACCAAAGAAAAGATCTCTGTCTTACGGGAAGGCAGTCTGGGTCTTTGGGGAACTGATGGTGTAGCTAATCTGTGTATCTACCTGCTAGCCAAGAAAAGACCTTCACAGTTACTTTCAAGTTTAACTTTAAGCTGTGTGTTGAGGAGAAGTGCTAGACTGTGTGCTATAAATGCTACTCTAGCACCTGTTGACTTGGAGTTGATCTTGAAATTATATATATATATAGGACAGAAAAAAAAATCTAACCAGTTCCAACTTCAGAAGCATTGGTGTTAAAATCTTGTGGGGCCTGCCTTGGTGGATGTAGTTAGGCTGGGCACTGGAGGCTAGAGGAGGATTTACAGGGCTGCTGGTCCAGCTCTCCAGGCATGCTCCGCTCTGTTCTTGAGGCAGATAAAGATGCTCTGGCCTTCAGAAGTCTACCATGAAAAGAGAGCTGCTGCTCAGCACTCCTGGGGAATCCCCTTTGGAAAAAACACCATATAGTAGCAAAAATAGGAAATCTACTCTGGAGAAGGAGAGCAGACAAAAATGTCATCATCTTACTCCAATACTTGTTTTGGGAAGAAAATGGCAATGTGGTCTCTGTGGAGTTGGAGCTACCTACTCCATGAAGTCAGAAGTGCTGCCTGGGGAGCAGATATTCATCAGTGCATTAGGATGGATTGTGCTTACAAGGCAGTACTGCTACCTGGGACCTTCTGTCTCTCTAATTTCTCATTATTGTGTGATAATGGAGTTGTGCAAGTGTAGGGGCTTCAGCAGGTGCAACTTTATGCAAGAGCAATGCCATAAGCCCTGATTTTGGCATCTCAAGGTATTGGATTTCTGTCATCAGCACGGACTGTAAAAAAACATGTATAACTTGCCACCGGGAAACTGCTTAAAATGGAATTATGCATTTCAAAGAGAAAATAGTCTCATTGCTCACAGTATTGCCTTTGCTTGTTGAAGACTAAGTCAAAGTATGGATGGTTTCTTTTTACTTGCTCTGCTGTATTTCATTTAGTGGATTTTAATCTCTCCTCTCTTAGGCTGGAAACCCATTTTTCCTCCAGCTTTG
Source organism: Tyto alba (assembly GCF_018691265.1). Lineage (NCBI taxonomy): Eukaryota > Metazoa > Chordata > Aves > Strigiformes > Tytonidae > Tyto > Tyto alba. The sequence goes on along the minus strand of NW_024881261.1, from coordinate 40,290,962 downwards.
TAGCATCACACTGGAGTAAGAGAGTCAAATACGAAAACTGTAATTTTTCCTTGAATGGAAACAGAAGAGATTGGTCAGATCATTTAATTTCATTAAATATTTGTTTTGTAGAATAAAGACTGTGTTTTGAGACCACCTTCCTCTGAAAGACTGTTTGAGTGAGAAAGAGGTATCAGAGGAGCCTCTCTGGGATGTGTTCTCACTTGCAGTTGTGCTACTAACTACAGCTGGTCTGAGTCAGGGTACTGTTGAAACAGCTGGATTTGAGCCCAAGTTTCCCCAAAAGCTGGCTGCTTTATGCTCACATATGGTACCTTCAGTCTTCTCTGTTGTCTGCTGAGGGCCAAAGTGATGGAAGTAGAGAAAAAGGGGTGAAGTGAAGGAAATTCCTTACTCCAGACAGTTTCTTTAGCTTGGAACAAGTGTAGAGAAGTGTGAGGAAACTCATGCTTCATTTATGAATTTTATATGCTTTACTAAATTTGTAACACGCAGCTGGGCAGCGGAAGTTCAAACATATGAATTTGCAGCTGAATTAAGCTGTTCATCTGTTATGTTCAGCGTATAATCCTCTGTTACTGCATGTTTTGGAGAAAGTAAAAAGTACCCCTGAACCATGCTCCTGAGGTGAGCTGTATAGCACTGCAGGGTATTCTCTCTCGGATCCTGCAGGTAGTTTGCAAAAGCCCTGAAGCATAGAATATCCTTGCCTTAACCTGCATAGGTAAAAATATTATTGCTTGGAAAAGTAGCTTAACTGGGAGTAGAATCAGTTGCTCTTTCTGTCCTGATGACTAGCTGAACAAGCCAAATGTTTAGTTCCTATGAAAAAGATACCTTTGGATTTATTCTTGCTTTTATTTTTGTCTGTATTCCTGTAGTATAGAAATATTACGGTGTCGAGTGAAAAATTTGATACTACAGCTGTTTTAGTAACCAAGACTTCAGTCAATATCTGTAATGTCTCTTTTTTTTGCGATGAGTAATCCTTTGGCTTCTTCCTCAGAGGCAGGGGTTGTTTTTTTGGGTTTCTTGTTCTGTTTGAGAAGGGGTTAGGTCCTCACAGCTGTCTTAAAGACAGTTGAGCTGTCCTTCTTGAGACCTTTTCTTTCTCTGGAATATCTTTCTGAAATTATGGCAGCAAAACCAGTGTTTAATGCTCTAGGGGCTTTCTATTGTCCTTTATAATGTCATTATAATTTAGGTCCTATTTCTATCTCTTCTAATGCTCCCAAGCATTTTGTTTACTTTAGCTCAGTACCCATCAAACTATGGAAGCTCTCTATACTGCCTCCTCTGAGAGGAAAATAGCTAAAAAAATGACAAATTCAGAATCCCTATTTGCATACATGAATATCTTACGTGTCCCAATGTGCATTTTTATCCAAATGGAAATTCATTTCCCAAGCTATTGCTCAGGTACTAAATGCATTTAAAACCTCATAGAGCTGCTCACAATCCTCTGTGGTTGTTAATAACCACAGCTGAACTCCGTGGATTCAGCAGACTTTCACAGTCGGCACTTCTTTATTTCACGCTACTTCACTGACTCCAGTACCGACACCTACACCTCCTTCATCCAACAGTAGTAAACCATGTGGGCCAGTTCATCTGGTCTGTTATCTCTTAGTTTTCTGTTGTGTTTACAACTAAATGTCTGATTAAAATTTTGTTTCCCACAGTTCAGTCTTTTACCTTGGACAGCTAATCTCATATACCATGGCTGCTTTCCCTTCTAAAGCATCCCAGAGCAATGTCTCTCTTTACACGCTTTGATACAAGACCAACCTAAAAAACCCGAGGGAGGAGCATAAAAGTATCCCTTAATCCCAGGAGTGTTGCCAATCCCATCAAATACCTGCCTGCGTTGAAGGGTACCTCTCTTCTGATATTAAATGAAGACTGTTCTCTAATTTTATCTTTAGGGTGAATGTTTTCTGTAATTCTGTGTTTATGTTCTTGCTGCTGGGGCCTTTTTTGTACCTTATCATCCTCTTAGCCTCAGGATACACTGCAGGGAGGAAGAAGGCACCAGGAGTGGCTATGTCCCATTTGGCACTATTTAACCATAATTCCTGTACAGGTTATCTTTTTGAGGAAAACTATATGAACGCATCTTTCTCTTGCTTCAGAGATGTCTCTGGGCCATGTCCAGAACCACATTCTCTCGCCTCTAGAAAAAAATCATGACTCCTGAGTCCATTCCCCTTTCCTCGTTGTCATCTGACTTCAGCAGCGAGTAGGACTCTGTGCTTTGTGTGTCACCAATTCTGAGCTGTCTGCTTGTTTGGGAATGTTAACAGTTGCACTGGTTGTCTTTCAGGTTCACCACTGTCATATTCCTAGCTAGTAAGATTACTTCTGTAAGTGTTGTGGTCAGAGCAATTTCCAAGATGGATTGTCATTACTTGTAATAAGGCAAGATACTGCCTAGCTGTCCATCATGAGCTTGTGTACGTATTTTCTTCCACCTGAGTGACCCAGGTACCAATCTGCTCACATGTCCTTTTCTGCTTGTGAGGGTCAGCAAGTTTTTATATTGGGGCCACTGCTGCTGAACCTTGGGTCAAGTTATATTACTCCAGGTAAAAGAGGTTATCTTCGCCCCTGCTTTCTAAAGCTCGGTTTATTATCTGACGACTGAACTTGTGATGATATCCTAGCAGGTATGTGTTGACTCATTCATATGCTCCATGGAGGTCAGTGAGTGTCAAAGTTGTGCTGGCTGTTTCCAGACCATAATCAGCTTTACCAGTTCAGCTTAATGACTTTTAACACCGATTTTTGTGGAATCCATGGAAATGTCAGCTCAATAACAATGTAAATATCAAGTAGGACACCGGAAGTGAGTAGGAGAAGGAGAGAACTTTATTGGGTGCCTGTTGACATATATGGGCTGTCCACATCTTGAATGCTGTCTGCATCTCCAAAAGCGTTTATTGCTTTTGCCCGTTCTCCCACAGCTGGCCAGTCAGAGACAAAATGGTGGGGCTAGATGACCTTGTATGGGTGTAAGGATGCTGTTAGTTTAAAGACTGTCAAACAACAAGGTTGTTTTTTCCTTTATGAGATGTTATAGAAAATTGTCTCAACGATCTTATTCACTTTGACATCTTTTGAAATTTGAGAATAGCATAGCCTTGTTTTTAAGTATTACTGTGACTGATGCATTATTACTGTGTTGTTAAAACAGAATCTGTGAAAACTCTTTTTTTGGTAGTATGTAGTGCTCTTGAATTTCTTTTAAGTATCTTATTTTTACTTGAATATTTCAGTAGTTGGCAAAAAATGAGTATTTGTAAACCCATTTTGGCTCAATTCTTTGTCTTCTGGCAATTACCGCTAATACAGTACCTATGAGTTAAGTATCCGAATAAACTATTGGGTGTCTTGTGTTCAATAAAACTGCTTAACCTATTCCAAGGTACGCGCTGCACTTACACTAAAGAAATTTGCTGGAGTACTTTCAAAAGTTGCAGTGAGGTCCTCATTTTTCATCACTTCCCATGTGGCTGTGTTCTGTTCTGGCCACCTCAAAGTTTGCTTGCGGTGGTGAGTTATTGCCTCTATAGCACAACGTTGTGCAACAAGGTGCAGTGTTCTTCCATGGATGACGTTGGGTTTCTTACAGGAATGCAAGAATATTTCCCTTTTCCCCACTGAAGGCACGCAGCAGCTTTGGTAGGCTCCCTATCGCCAGCTGTCCCTGACTGAGTGCCCTGTGCACATCAAAACGTCACAATACGTGGGCACATACACCCCAACTCTGCAACGTGTGAATCACCGGCAGATGCAGTTGAACAAAGAAGCTGATAAATGCAAGATCAATTCCTCTATTCATTAGTGCGCATAAACACTTTTCAAATTCTTGAAGGTTGGAAGAGAAGGATTTGCTTGAAAGACGCAGAGACTAAGTGTCTCAGAATACCCAAAGAAAACTGGACATGTGAGAGAACTATCTGTTCTTTGGTTTAAGGCAAGCAGGAATATGCAAAATCCAGGAAATCTAAGAAGTAAAGTGCTGAGTGTTGGGGCTTGATGATGCAGTACTGAGGGGTACAGGTATCTGAAGAAATAGGGGTTCTGGAGATGGATATATGTACTTGTCAAAGGGCTAAATGATGATTGGAGTGATGAGGAGGTTTAGAAGGTGATATGGGTAGAGGGAGATGGGTAAATGCAGAGAGGGAGGTGATCGCAGCTTCTGTGAAGGGAAAGAATAAATAGGTGAAAACAGGAGCAAATACTTAACTGCCTCCTTTCCCTCATGGCCAACAAGCTCAGAAAGCAATCAAAGTATAATCAAAACAAGTAATCACATCTAATTATGCTCTTATTGCCGATTAAGGAGTGGTAAGAGTAATTTTTAAAGGTAAGATCCCCCCAAATACTGGGAAGAAAAATCATGGAGAAGAGGAGTGAAAGAGAGTACTTGAGGATTGATAGACTTGATGTCAGATATGGAAAAGCTTGGAGAGTGGAGGGGCATATGAGAGAGCATGGAGCAGAGCTGGAGGTTTGGAAGAGGCTGTATAGGAGTGGTGATGAAAAGCGAGTTTGATGTGCAGAACTAGCACCTGACAGAGTGAAGGAGGTGGAGGAAGACAAGGCAGGACTCTGTTGTGTTTGGATTGCTTCTAGGTGGGAGCAGAAGGAGGCTGAAGGGCAGGCCCTAGTGAGCATAGGAAAAAGTAGCGCTATGCAGGGCTTGAAACAGGATGGGTAATTAGCAGCAGATACGTGGTGAAAATAATAGAGCTCTTGGAGGTGACTTCATGAGCAGACTCTCAAATCCAGCTGTCCAGGCTGACAAGGCTTCCCAACAAAACTGTGGTGATATATGAGAGGTCTAAAGGTAACAGTCATGCAACTGAATATATGAGGTTGTTTGATATCTTGAAACCTCCTTGTCTACTTGGCTTATGGTTTAAATAATTCATTGACTTAGGTGCTGATAAATGCCTAGCAGAATATGGTAACGCATAATGCATCGAGTGACCTAGTGAACAAGGAACTGATAAACATGAAACTTGCTATTTGTGGCACTTTTTTAGCAAAGAAACATCAATTCTTTGTTAAATAGCTTAATTTATGATGAGCTATGCTGAAGAATTTGGTCTCTGGAGAGTCCAGAAACGGACTCTCTCCTGTAGTCAGCTGTGACTGGAGGTAAAAGCCACCCTTGGAATGTCAGCGGTTTATTAGAGGTTAATAGCAGGTAGGCACTGGTGGGAGAAGCTGGTACTGAGTATCCCAAGGGTGTGAAGGAAGACAGGCTGCACCGAATCCTTCATCTGTACCATGATGGGAGGCACGTTAGCTTTTGGAGGACTCTGTAATGCTGTTGTCCCACTGCTACCAGCAACTGCTGCTGGATGTCTCAGGCAGGAGAGTGTGTAGCCGAGTGCCCTGCTCAGCAATATGGAGGGGGATGGAGTTACTCCAACAGGTAGCAACAGTGGAGGACTTTGGTGGTTTTTTTTCCGTTTAACCCTCAGTCACAGAGCGTAAAACCAAGCTTCCAGTGTGAGACAGCCTGTTGAGCTGTGCAGCCTCCCCGGGTCCTGCCCAGGAACACGGTTGCTGGGAGCTGCGTTAGGCAGGGCACTGCACAGACCTCTCAGGGACCCTTCCTGGTGGGTGTCTTTACCAAGATTTGTCATAAATCGTAATTACAGGTCATTCAAGAATAAACTGCTTTAGAGTGTTAAGTGGAAAATTTTCTTTTCAGAGAAATAAATTACAACAGAAGACACCTCTAAACCTTCTTAAACTTTCTTTACTTAGTCTGTAAGTTAGAGGGCAGACGTGCAATTCCTCTGATCACTATTCGGCTTAATCAGCCCTGCTATTTGTAACCCATCCTAACTTCAAAAGCTAGGACTATTTGTAAAGCTTCTGGCCCAGTAATGTGTAATAACACAACCTTCAACTTGACATGGAAATAGCTGAATATAATGTCTGCTAAGTGTGTGTGTGGGCACATGTGTATATGCACATGTGTGTATATTTATATGTGTGCATGTTAATTCTGAAATATCATTTAATTGAACTATTTTAACAGAGATAATTAAAAAACCTGTAATTACTCCAGGATGTGTTTAACATGACTTCTGATGTCTGATGACTAACAGGCTCATTTTTAGAAAAGTAGACTTTGCTTTGACAAGTTTGATGTATTTATTTTTCAAAATTTATATAAAAATTCTCTCTGAGAAGAAGAGCTGCAGCATATAAATTCTACTTGAGAAAATGTAGTTTTCTTCAATAAAATAAATTCACTTAACATAGGTTTGGACATTTCCACTGCCATAATGCAAGTCATTTTTTAAGCCTTGATATTTTGAGACAGTTACTCGTTTCCTACATCGAGCACTCAGAAGGACTCTTGACAGAATAGTTCCTGGCATCGAGGGAGGCTCACACCTATAGTGGTGTCTGCCTGGTCTAGCAGGAAGCAGGGGGGAGAAAGTCAAGGGTAGAGCTGGGTAGATTTGGATGTTTTGACTTTAGTGAGTATTTAAGGGTAGGATCGTCTTTAAGGAATCAGTCACCTTGGGAAAGATGAACAAATACCTAGACCCAGAAATTAAATTCTTCAAATGGTGCTCACTGAGCCGTTTTAACAGGGTCGACACTTTTTGAGGGTGCTACATAGTACAACTGCTCACTGGACACTCCTGCCGAGGGCTCGGTTCGTTGTGTGGCAGCAGCTGCAGCTGCCCTCGGAAGGTCCTTTTCGGAGCTGGGCGGCAGCGTGTCCCTCCTGCCGCTGGCCGGTGGCAGAGCGGAGAGCTGGCCGTCCCCCAGCCTCGCTGCTTTTAGCTGCTTTTGCTATTTGCTGCTGTTCATGGCAACCCCTCTCTCCCAGCTTTTTCTTCCTCCTCGGAGTTCATATGTTGTGCTCCTATGAGGATCTCTTAGCTTGTTGAGATCTTGGGTGGGAGCTGGGAAAAACCTGAACTTTCAAAGTATTGGGGATTTCAGAAATCCAGCATTCTTTCCACTGCAGTGATACCAAGATCTTCCTTAGTTTTCACTTTAGAAAACCTCGGATTCTCTCCTCTCTATTAAGTAAACCCAATGAATGATGCTTGGAGAGAAACAGCTCTGGCAAGGGAGAAATTGAGACATTTCTGGGATATCATCCAATACTTGTCTTGCAGTAAAAACAATGAAACTGATCTTTTACTTGCTAATTTTATATCAAAATATATTTTCATTATTAACCAGCAAAATAGCCTGCGCTTTAATGTATAATTTAAGGTTGGTGTGTGTATTTTGTAAAGACAAAGTTTATTGAAGAACTAACTTAACTACTTCCGACTAATGCAGATTATATTTCTTTTAATGTTTTTACGTTAAGCAGCTAATGTTGCTTTTTAAATGAAGTCTTCTCACACTGATATAAGGGGGTTTAGGATATCTTTCCCCTCTCCCCTTTCTGAAGCCACTGTCTGCAAAGTAGGAGTTTCATGTGTACAGTGTGATGCAGTCCGAACTTACAAACTTCTCTTGATTAAGCACTCAAAGCCTTCTGTGAGATCAATGTTTTGTAGGCTAAGTCCATGCAGAGGGGTTAGGAAACTGAATATCTAATAATGCATTAAAATTAGGATTTGTAGACAGGAACGAATTGTCTACCCTGTTTACCCACCCATGATTAAGAGGCTGTAATACTCTTAATCCATCTAGTAGCTGGATTACTTTGTAAAAATACAGAAAATAAATCAAGCAGTCACAACTAGCGATAGAAGGAGGAAACAAAAGTCTTTCTCCACCCCTACCTCAATTATTCTAGAAAAGCTTTCTTCTAATTTTGGTAGTATATTTGATATTTCTCTGTGTAAACCTACATATACTTAGCAATCTTCCTTTTTTTCTGTGGGAATTAGCAGCATGCTACATCAAGTGTTATAGTGCATTTATAGTACGTTCTGTTGGCAGAGGGATTGGAAAAGTGCTCTCAAGATGTCACCGACTGTGAATCAGGCCATATGCACACTGACTACCATCACTGTATAGAGATGGAAAAGAAAGAGCTTCATTATTGATGGAGTGTAGGAAAATACCAGCTACTTTGCCTTGAAGTACAGAGTATTGAAATAAACTCAAGAATTTCTGCATTGAGGTACAAATGACTCTAAAATTCTTCATATTACTGAAAGGTTTTATCCAAGGATAGGAGAATAACAAAATCCATAGCAGTTGTGCTAACTCTGTAGTGTGAAAAGCCTATAGCTAATATAATAGGAGTTAAACACATCCAAGAGTCCATATTTATGTATAAAGTGCTCAAGCAGTGTTAGTGAAATAAAAACTGCAGGAGAGTTCCAGTTTTTGGAACATCCAAAATTGGAGGAAGGGTTGTGTTTGCACTGTGAATTATTCACTATGACCCCAGTACAGCCAAATATTTGCTCATGCTTGAATTCTTCTTCAGGAAAGCATTTAAACATTTATTTGACTTTGATAAACAGAGTTATTCACACTTGCTGCTGATTTAGAGCCATAAGTAGCTTACATGGCTTCAATTCAAAGGTAAAGTTTTACTTGCCTGGCTCTTCTCTTGGTGGTGAGTAGGTGCTTAGGTGGGCTCAGCAGCTGCCTGGGAAGCTCTGTGGCTGGGTGTGGGAGTTCGGGCTGCCAGTTAGCCATCTGGGATGCCCCGAACTACCTGGAGTGATCCCTGAGCTCATGAGCTGGAATTCTCTCTATATATATATATATTTTTTTTTTTTAATTTTAATTTTTTTCTGGTTAAGCCTAAAGCAGGGGTGTTTCCCAGCACTGCAGCTTTCCGGCTGTGCTCCACCATCCATTTAGGCTCAGGACCCAGCTAGTCAGAAGCCAACCCCCTCTGAGGTATGTCAAGTGGCTGCCAGGTCCCAGCACCGAGCCCTGCGGCCCGTGTCCCACCTGCTCGGGCGTGGAAGTGCCGCGGCACCGGGAGCCACCGGGACCGGGAGCGGGTAGGCGCGCTCCTGTGCCTAACCGCATGAGGACGGATGTCAGGGGAGATGTAGCTGCGTGCCATATGCAGTGACATTTGTTAAGAATGGCATTGAGACAAACCAGAGGGTTTTTTTGGTGTGTTCTTGTGTTTAAATAATATTTTAGATGTTTTTTTTCCTTATGTTGACAGTTCAACGTAATTGTTTCATCATCAAAAATAAAACATTTGGAACATATAGTTTAATGGACCGTAGCTTTAACCAAGCCAGGAACACTGTCAGACTGTAAAGCAAATTCATCTCCTTTTTGGCTTCTGTAAGAGACTTTTTTCTTCCTGTTTCTACTGTCATTTCTGATTTATTATGGCACCAGTTCTCCAGAATAAACATTTGCACTACAGAGACTTCCTGGTTTTGTGTCTACAATCTCTAAAAGAGTTCGTCTGATCAATAATAATATAGATCAGTCTTATAATAAAACTGTCCATTATATTTTTTTCCTGTGTTTAAACAATTCAGTTACATATACTTTTAAAGATATGTATACTTTTAAAGATTTAGCACAATTGTAATATACAAAGAGCAACACCGCTAAGCAAAACATGTAATTTCTGATGCTTGACAGAGTTCTGGCTGGTTGTGTAAATTAATAACATACATATAAATAGATATTTAATACTTTTTTTAAAATGCTATATTTTCCAACCATGGCAGTTTGACAGGAGCTGTTGTTTTTGACATATATATTAAATGGCAAATATTTATTTACCCATCTACTCAATTATTGTGTAGTTAATGATTTCTCTTCAACTATGCCCTTTCTGCCCTTACAATGGGTTTGAAGCCCTGACAGAGTGTTCACCTCACAGTTGTTTTCAGATTTGCTGCTAATGGTAAGAAAACACTTAAAGAAATCATTGCTCTGTGACTGTTCATGTCATGTGGCACTACTGAATTCCATGTTTCAGGTGAAATCAGGTGTGTATAGGCCCGTTCTGTTCTGAAAAAGCCTGTGGCCTCTGGCTTGCTGCAAACTCAGTCCAAAATTTAGATTTTTGTCCGATTCACATTGAATAGTTTCAAGTGTTTACAGAAAATACCATGTTCTGCTGCAATTTAAGCTCTACTTTTGGGTCAGGAGTTTATCAGAGACCAATGTGGACAATGTGTGCAAGGGTTTGGGTATTTGTACACTAGTTTTTCATTCTCTGTTATCTCCTAACCATGTCAATGACTCTTTTTTTTTTTTTCCTCTCTTGCCTATCTTTCTCTAAGGGGTTGACTTTTATAAAGACTCAGTTCCATTCAACACATGGCATTAGACTGTGTTAGCATATATGCAATTTCAAAAAAAAATTCTTATAACTTCAGTTTTTATTTCTGTACCAAGAACAATTCTGTATGGGTATTTAAAAATATTTTTTACCCCGGCCATGCATGTTTATTTATTTTGGCTGAGTCCATGTTTCCCTCCTCAGCTTCAAATGAATGCAGCATTTTAAGTACTATAATAACACTTGATCTTAAAGTAAATAAGTATTTAAGGTTACTGTAATATCATTGGGCCTTAAATATATTCAGGGTGCTTGGATGTAATAACTCATATTTGATATTTTGACGGGTTTTTATTCACTTAAAATTTGTTAAAGTGCCTCTTATATAGATGTCTTAATAACTAGTTGGAGTTTTGGCTGATTCAGTAGCTACACTGGCAAGAGGGGAAGGAAAAAAAAAAGGCCAGAAGTGAGATGAGGAGGCATGATTGCTCCTTGGAGTGTGATTATGCCAGTTTGCTGCAGCCAAGCTGTAAACATCGCCCGTGATCGGCTGCTGCTGCTGCTCCTCTGGGAAAATCTGTGCATGTTTTCGTTTCTCAGTACACCTGTACAGTCAAACAGGGAACACTTTGGAGAGAACATTATTGAATTTTTTTTTGTTTTTTTAAATGCAGACGTGCCAGGAAGTGAAGTTCCCCTCAACTTCAATTCTTTTTATTTTTCATTTGAAGTTTTTTGTGCTTGAGTGTATAACTTCTGTTGTCCATGAAAACATCAAACTTTAAAATTCTGCTGTAGCAAAATTAGAATATTTTTCAGGAAATTACCGAGTCTTGTAGACATATTGTATGTTCTTACTTCACAGATCTTCTTTCTATCAACAATTCATAATCGTCCTTTGCCCTGTCAGACTGTGCATCCAGAGTTCAACACTTTTTCTTACAGATTGTCTACATTTGGGGACTTTGTAATAACTTGTGATTCGTGACGAGTTACTTCTGAGTTAGAAGAATCTGTTTAATTTAAGAATATTTTTGCTTTCTACACTTCATACCAGTTTTTTCTGGTACAAATTGGAGGAAAAAGGGGGGCCAACAATTCTGTTGTATTACAGTTGCACAGAAATGCTTATTCTTAGAGCAGCAGTGTTGCTATCCTCGTGGTTTACTTGACATCTCATCAAAATCAAAAATAAATCTGCCAGGATTCTGTCCTAAAATTTCTCCAGAGTAGACTCAACTCAATTATGTCAGCTGAGCTCTGAATAACTTTCTAAAATAGAACATCGTGATTGGAAATCTGGATTTTTTTTTCCAAGGTTGTAAAATGAAATATCAGAGGACTCTAAAGTGTGTATGTGCACTTCTTTCTAGGTCTTAAAACACGTGTAATGGGCATATGGATGTGATCTTTCTTAGACTGACCTGAAGAAACTAAGATAGTCTCCTGAATCACTTGTTTCTGTTTTTGAGGTGTAAAAGGTTGGAAGCACTTGACAGCAAATGCTGCCTAATGTAATAACACTGTCTGCTAAAACTGAAAAAGTGACAGATCCCAATTCTTTTAGGATCTCCTCTTAATGTGGGTGGAAAAACTGGTGAAATATTGAGGAGTTCACATCCTCAAAAGTTCCCAGGAGGTCTTAACAAAGTCTAACAATGGCACTGAATTCATCTGAATCCATTTGGGCAGTGTGGAAACACTCAGCCTTTATTTAAAAGTTGTCAACTACAGTATATTATGGTGGCAGTAATTTCTGTTCTTTGAAGGTACCATTGCAAAATCCAGAAAGACTTCTGAATTGGCTAAGTGGAAATTCAAGTGACTGTAATCAAATGAGCATTTTGAGAAGTAGAAAGAAGGGAAAAGCCCCTTCTGAGCAACACTGACAAACTGATGGGTTCTTCAAGGAAGGGATTTGTTTTTTGGTTTTTTTTTTTTTTTTTTTTTTTTTTTCTTTTCTGAAGAAAGAACTAGCTGCTCTTTTTCTCTATGGGTATCATACTTGTCAAGGTATTGGTAATATACTTAATGAGCTTGTAGCTTCCTTTTCTTTGCTGTGTAGCAAGCTTTTAAATATTTTTTTTCTTATGGATAGTGGGATCTTTGCTAACAATTCTGGTCTCCTCACATGTATAGGAATAATAAGCCCTTTAGGAAGGCTTTGAAATACTCATTTGAGCTGTCTCTGCTGGAGTTATGTGCAGAAACTACTGTAGAAGTGCCAGTGGAAGAGAAGGAGGAGAGAGGAGGAAGGTGGATGCTTTTGAATGGTTCATAGATACTGTTGCGTGACTTGAATTCATTAATTCCTGTAACCTTGAGCTGTTTTGTCAAGGCTGATGTTTGTCTAGCTGAAATGAAAATGAACAGTCCCATGAGATTTTCACCACTGCTTCAATTAGACGCAGGCTGCCTCCTTGTTTGATGTATAATATTTAAGTTCTTTCTGAAATTGCTGCCTATTGCAGCGAAATACCTGTTGTGACCTACTGCTGCTGAGCAGGGTGGGTGGGAAGAGTGCTGCTGGAATGGAGATGGAGAGAGGAAAAGCCTCTCTCCAGCTTTAATCCCTGAACGAAAAGCGGAGCAGTGTGTATGGTGTAGGATTTTAAATGTTTTTGCTGCTCCCCTTTGTTTTTAAAGCATTGTTTGTAATAGCGAATGTTGGTATTACAATCCACTGGGAGGCAAAAAGTCAAATGTGATCCGTGTCTTTGCAAAGAAAAAAAAGAACTTGGTTTGCTGCATAAGGGAACCTAATAGATCCCACCCATGCAAGTTGCCCTGGAAGCAGGCTGAGTATATACAGTGTCAACCACCTAGGAACTTTAAATATTTAAATAAATATGGGCCACTCAATCAGGTTTATTAAATTTCACTACTTGCTTTCCTTACCCATTTGAAAGAAAACAGTTTTTCCTCCAGAACTCTTGACACATACTTGTGTTTTGGTTTTGTTTTGTTTTGTTTTGTTTTGTTTTTTTGTTTTGTTCTGTGTGTTGTTGTTGTTTTGGGGTTTTGGTTTTGTTTTTGTTTGTTTGGTTTTTTTTTGTTTTTTTTTTTTTTTTTTTTTAAGAGGAACAGTTTAAGTCATAGCACTGCTTCCTTCAGATTAACCAAAATGTTATGAAACTATCACCTATTTCTGTCAGTTGGAAACCCAGCCTACTTGTGGCTCAGGTAACTCTTGAGGGTGATCTAAAAGGATGGTTTTATGCCCAAAGTAGATACACTCTTTTTGTGTTGTGTGAATTAGATGCTGTCTATGCATTTGAGTTTTCTGTGAGCTCAGTTCGTGGAAGGAAAATGAGAGCACGTCTTCAATAATGTCTCGCTGACAGAGGATCAGATGGTGTTAATGCTGAGGCTGTTAAGTGGGGGGTAATAGTCTGATTGTTTGACTTGGAATGAAATACAGCAGTTTTTGTAACCATGATAGAAAGTTATAAGCAGAAAGTGGCAATGAAATCTGAGTCAAGTGCTTTGCTGGGGAAAATTGACGGCACTTAAACCCTTTTTATACAATACCTTGTTTTTATACTGCTGTAAGTCTCTCATTTTCATGCTCTGTTGCTAGGAAGTCCATTGTATTTGTCACAGTATTTTTAAATGTGAAGGAATATTTTTAAATAATTCAGTTCTAGGCTACAGAAGTATGCTAACTCTCTTCATTGGAGCCATAAAACAGAGCATTAGATAACTTTTTAATACAACTCTAAGTATGCTCTGGAGTTCATCCAGACCTGTCTTGGCCAGTTTATTCTCCTGGTTTTTTTGGTGGTTGTTGGTTTTTGTTTGTTTGTTTGTGTTGTACATGTGGGGGCTTTGTTTGTTTTTCCTCCTTTGCTGGGCATGAACACACAGTCTGTCTCTGAAGGTGGCCATCTAGGGAGGTAGCTCATGTTTTTCCTGGGACTGGTTCTGCTGGGCAACGTCTTTGAAACTGGCTCCCTGCTGACTTTTGCAGCTGAGAACTGGTTTTAATAAGCAGAATTTCTCTGATACAGTCACTTCTCCAGAGTGCTTTAAAGAATAAGGCTAAAGCAGGAAGGATAGCATAAATACTTTATTGTATGGAAATTATGGAAATCAGACCTGATTTAAGCAAGAAACTTGCATTTTCTTTACTTGGAGGCCTGTGCATACATGATTATCAAGTTAATGAGTACATATATATGTATTGATGGTAATGGGATTAACTTTGATTGTTTTAAGAGAAACAATGTTGTACTCTTACAGACTATATATACCCTGTGTAGTTACACATACATAGTTACCTGTGAAGTCATTTGTAAATGCTCACCTTTGTGTAGGTTGATTGACTAATGAGTGTATCAAATCTTTCTTTTTCAGATCTGCCTTGAGTGAAGTTTGACAAAAAATGTTACAGCGGTTTTGTCTCTGGAAATGCTTAGCTGTAGGGGTTGCAGTTGCTACTATCTTAGCAGGTTGTGTGGCCCAGAATGATGAAGGTAAGGCTTTTGCCGTGGGGGCGTAGCTGTGGGAGGGATTGGGATGATTCTGTGACTTCATTTTAATTTCCCCTCCCCCCCCCCCAATTATTACTTGAAAAAGCCGTTTGATACTTGGTAGGAAAGAGAGGTCACAAAAAGATAAATCGGGGTATGTTTCATGATTTTAAGCATCTGATGATGATGATTCTTTACAAAGCTGTCGATTTACCAGGCAAGATAAATCTTAAATTATGCTTATTCAGTATTGGACTCTAGCATTAAAATTTGTTTTCTCTTACTCATTGAACAAATACTTTACCTTGCTTTATTTGTAAATTGACAGTTACAGCACTCGGAACAGGAGTTTGAGAGAGAATTATTAATGGGCTGTATACATATCGGATGAAAAAATTGAGAAAATATGCACAATGAAGGTCTACTAGAGAAACAATACTTCAGAAATACTGAGATGTGGCACCAGTAGCTCATCCTCACAACATCTTTTGTTGAATTTAATTAAGAGATAACAGAAATGTATTCTGCCAATTATCTGTAGTAATAAAAAATTACAGACCTAGATAACTGATTACGATTTAATCTTTTGCACAATTTAAAGTAGTTGAAGAGCTGAGTTTGACAGACTTGTTCTTAAATACTCCTAAAAAGAGTGAGGAAGATAAGTAAAAACTGAGTACGGTTTCAGAATGTCTTTAATGAAGTTGATCATGATAAGTGGCACTTAAACCTTCCATGTAGGTAAGCTGTAATGGTACATGCTTATGACTTAATCTTGCAGCTGGATTTTCTTTCAGAAAGCTCTATTTTGGCAGTTATGAAGTACAGTAGTTTTGCTTTCATGAGAAGTCTTCAATCCTACTTGAATTTTGCTTAGGTTTTTTTGATACCGAGTAGAAAGTACATTTTTCTTGCTCATTTATTGTTCTCCAAACGTCCTTTTCATTCTCTTCCATCCCCCAGCCCAATCCTCCATTGTATTTGATGTCTGTAATACAGAAGAAAACTAATTTAATTTTATCAGTTTTTATATGCTGTCATTATAGCTGTCACACATGACACTGAAGTGAAGTGTATGAGCTGCTCATATTTCAGATACTTGATCTATGCTTGGATACAATTAGCTTGCTTTTTAATCATTTATTCTAGCAGAGGAGTGGGGCCATTAAGCTTTGCAACGCTGGACTTGGTGATGGTTGTCAAGAGGTCTTTGATCAGCAAAATGCTAGATTTGTGGGAGGAGAGGCTGTAGGGGTGTCCCCTGGGCTGCTGGAGAGCATTGGGAGTAAGTTGAAGAGAGGGGAGGGAAGCAGGATGACAGGACTGCACGGGGCTGTGTCTGTGGTGGGGTCACAAAAAGAGAGCACCCGTGGTAGGCTGAAAATATAAAATAATACTTTTTACTGTGACCTTGTTTGTACTCATGCAGGCAACATCATAACATTCAACCTAAAAGACGTCTTTGATCAAAATAACATTGTGAATTTCAGTTGAAGAGCAATTTCTAGTTACACTTGAATGATGCTGAAGTGTGCAAAACACATGGCACAGATGCCCCAGAAAGTATAGTAGTAGACAGTTTGATATTTCAAAATAGGAAAACAGATTCCTCAGGTTTCAATTTTTTTTTTTTTTTTTTTTTTTTCTATTTCTTACATGACAAACTTCCATGTTAATTAATGCCCCTATCTCAAAAAGTATGCAGATTGTACCTTTTTGCTACAAGTGATTCAGAGGAAGAGAAAGGTCCTTGTCCACAGTTATATATAGAGCTATCATTCCTTAATGATAGTGGGACTGAAAATGTATAGGAACTTCCTTACTTAAAATGGCTTTAAACATGTACTTGCGGTTAGTGATCTGTTTTTCATAAAACTGTTTGTTACCTGATGGGATTGTGTGGTAGGAGAGAATCTGTGCAACTTCTTCCCTTGTGTGTCAGGAGTTATTGTGAGCAGGTGAAAACTGCATCACGGACAGACAGCAGTGGCAGCAGAAACTCAGCTAATTGGATTTCTTTTTGTTTTTTAAATTGCTTTGCACCACTTTGGCTTTTTATTTGCTTCCTACATTGAAAGCTTGCAATAATTCTATGAAAACCTGTCAATAAAACTTTAATTTATCTCACTAGGAAATGGAGAAGACCTGAAAATACAGAATATGTTAAAGTCACATCTAAATCTTGTGGATGACTTAGGAATATACCTACTTCAAATATCCACAGCTTTGGAAACTGGTCAGACAATATTGGGGTTTTACAGACTTTCTTTTAGTGCATTAACTTAGATTCTTGAAATGTTGTGTTTTCTGTCTAAGCCAGTGTTTCAGATGAATTTACAAGGATCCCTGCTAGTCTGGCCACATGATATTCCTTCTGGGGACTTTTTGTGTGTGTGCTTGGGTGCTTTTGTTTTGTTTTGTTTGTTTGTTTGTTTATCCTGGCTCATGCCATTTTGTTACATACAGAACCCAAACTTGTTTTTATCCTTAATGATAATGTTCTCTTTTATAGTCTGAACCGAGGAGCTTTGCTTTTCCTTGTATATAAATTCGATGCATATAGCCAAGAGTAATGATACTTCACTGGGAGGAAAAGTTCAGAAATGCTGTTGCTTGAGGAACATACAGTACCCTGATACAAACTCAAGAATGAACTGATTTCCCCCTCCAGCCCCATTTTCGGGAAAGGGTGAATTTAGCTGAAAGTAATTCTAATATCTTCAAGGTACTTCATATAAATTCCATAATGCTATAATAGAGGAAAAAAAATATTACGGAAATTAATTTAAGCCAGGGGTAGGGTACTGGTTATGTAACAACTGCCATCCAGTTAATGAGGCAGTGCTTATAAAAACGATTACTTTGAAATATGTTTCTTGCCCCTAAATAGAAAACTATGTTCTGTACTTACATGACTGCAGAGAAGTACTTTTTTATAATTTGCAATAACAAAACTTGTAATCTAACGTATAAAATATAAAAGATGCATTCTTTTAGCAATTGCAATTTAAAAACAGTGTAGTTATTTTAACAGCAAAACAATCATGACTACAAGTAGGAAAAATCAATTATGGCAGAAATTATAACCTTTTTCTTTGCATCTAGCATACAAATTATTTTTTCATGGTTGTAGCTGTACATGATTAGTTAGTTGCATGCGCCTCTTACTGCATTTTGCTCCATTAGCTCATATTTTCTCTATTTCAGGTCTTTTTGCTTGACCTCCTGAGTCATCAGATATTCCCCATCCACAGCAATTAATGATGTTACAAAGTAGCCTTAAAAACTTTATCAAGGACTGCCTTGGAAATAGTTAGGCTGCTTTCTTCCTATAGTTATTAGAAAACATCCCCAGAAACTCATTTGTTTGTTTGGCTCAATGCCATTGTCTCATAGAAATGAGACAATGTATTCATGGCTAGCTGATAGTCCCTACCTAATCTTTCAGTTCAGGTAATGTGTTTTCAGCACTGGTGTTTCTGCTCTCCAGCCAAAGGAACATTTAGAGAGCAATAATTCCCCTTTTTGGTTTTTACTTGTGAAACCAAACAACCATATTTATGTAGGCTGCCCTTGCAAAGTAGGTTCTCCTTTCCCTCATGATTATAGAGTCACAGAGTGGTTTGTGTTGGAAGGGCCCTTAAAGCCCCCCCAGTGCCCCCCCCTGCCCCGGGCAGGGCCCCCTTCCCCCAGCCCAGGGGGCTCCCAGCCCCGTCCAACCTGGCCTTGAACCCTTCCAGGGAGGGGGCAGCCACAGCTGCTCTGGGCACCCTGGGCCAGCGCCTCACCCCCCGCACAGGGAAAGATTTCTGCCTTACATCTCATCTAAATCTTCCCTCTTCCAGTTTAAAACCATCACCCCTCATCCTATCCCCACCCCCTGACCCAGATTCCCCCCCCCCCCTTCTCTTGTCCCCCCCTTTAAGCCCTGGGAGGCCGCTCGAAGGGCTCCCTGGAGCCTTCTCTTCTCCAGGCTGAACCCCCCCAACTCTCTCAGCCCGGCCCCCCAGGGGAGCTGCTCCAGCCCCCCCAGCATCTCCGTGGCCTCCTCTGGCCCCGCTCGAGCAGCTCCGGGTCCTTCTGCTGTTGGGGGCCCCCGAGCTGGCCCCAGCACTGCAGGGGGGTCTCCCCAGAGCGGAGCAGAGGGGGAGATCCTGGTAGTCCTGCTTTGTCCCTCTATTGGCAAAATTCCGCTCCTGAACATGGTTGCTGGCATTTGTATTTTGTGTCCAGGTAACATCCTGACAGTTCTTTATGATGCCAGCTGTGCTTTATTGTCTCTCTTGGAGTTATTTCACTCACTAAAGTCTGTTTCGTGCATTGGTGGCTGGCGGTTGTGCTGTAAAGACACAGCTCTGTCTTTTTCTCTTGTCATCTGTAACTGATAAGCACAGGCCTTTAGGGTTTTTTTTTTTTTCACAGCGACGTTTTTGTCAGTGGTGTCTAAGTAACATGCAAAACAATGTCAAATTTGTGCTCAAGTTTTGTTTCAAATTGTGCAACTAACAAATTTGTATCCTGCATAACTTGTTCCAAGTGTTCAGTGAGCTGAAGTTTCAGTCATACATTACTACTCATTTGTAGACAACTCTCTCACCTTTGAGGACAAAATACCCATCTGAACTAAATCTACTTGTCACCTTGTTTTAGCCAGCAATCTTCAGGTGGTACTTACAATTTTCATACTAATCCAACCTTTCCAGCTTAACCAGTTCCTGTTGGAAGTATATAAAATCTATTGATGAAATGCAAATACTTTACATCTGCTGTAGTCCCTTTGTATTAAAAAACTAAACCCACCATAAATTATTTAAAAACCATTTCTGTTGTTAGAGTTATCACATTAGTCTCAATGTATTGTTGATGAACACATTCAGTGTTTTCTTCCAATGATATCTTTATGGTACTCTTGCTCAATCATATACAGTCCCAGAATAAATGTAAGACTGTTGGTGAATGGGCAATGTATTTTTTTCTTGTAGGTTTTTAATTTGTTTTTTGTTTTTTAAGTAAGAAATCTGGTTTTACAATTTCTGCTGCCTCTAGTTTGCTCTTGTCCAAGCAGGGGAAAGACTGCAAAGATTTACTATGTTTCCAGTAATATTTTAGCTTAAGTAAAAGTAGAAATGTGTGTTATAGCCTTGCAATATGTGAAATTAGGTCAACTACATTCTCCTTTATTTTTTCAGTGCTACTCTATGAAATTCAGAGGCAAACTCTCAAGCTGAAAGAAGCAATGAGGAGGAAGGTAGAAACTCAGATGCAACTCAGTTTCTTTTTTCTTCTTTTTTTTTTTTTTTTTTTTAATCCAATGTATGTGACTAGAAGAAAGACTTTAGCAGCGATCTTTTTGTCAGTAGAGAGGGCTGCTGAATTGAAAAGATGTCTATGTGCACTTTCATGCCACACCAAACCTATCTGGTAAAAATGATAATTTGACAGTTAACAGATTTAATAGGCATCAGCATTTAGACTTAGTATATACGTCATGAAGGATATAGCTGCGAATTTGGGAGTGCCCGTAATTTATTCCTTACTCTTAAAAGATGAAAGAAAGGCAGAATAATTCCACTCACTGTTTAAAACCAAAAGAAAACCAAAAGCAAACCTAGAAGATCCACCAACAAAAGTTGCAATGATTCCATTTCTAGGATTTTCAGAAGTATTTAATGGGATTGTGAATTGTAGTGATCTGTTTAATAAGATGACATCTTTGAAAGATTTTTGAAGATAGTAATTTGCTGAGGCTACTTCTAACCTGAAGT
The DNA here is from genome assembly GCF_018691265.1 of Tyto alba. Lineage (NCBI taxonomy): Eukaryota > Metazoa > Chordata > Aves > Strigiformes > Tytonidae > Tyto > Tyto alba. The sequence continues at coordinate 40,270,494 of NW_024881261.1, read as the reverse complement.
TGACTTGTTTTGCCTTTTTTTTTTTTAGTACACAAATGAATAAAAGATTTGAGAAGTCCCTTAGGTTTCACTTGAAGATTTTTAGCTCTAAAACAAGAATACTGACAGGAGTCCTCAATTAATACACCTGGAGACGAGACCATCTTGGTCCTTATGTTACCTCATAATGCAAGTGCAAATTTGGGTTGTGTTTTGGGGAGTTCTTGAGGGGCAGGAGGGGAAAAACTGGGCTTGCAAAGGCTGCATTTGTTCCCCTGCACAACTTGACACTTGCTGTCACCTATCTCCATACATCTCAGCTGACTCAGGGACTTGTTATACCACACTCATGTAACATCCAAAAATGTCAATGCTTGAATTCCACTTGCATTTGGTATGGAACCAGTACTTAGGTTGTAAAATTTGGCAAAGTAAGAATGATTTATTTTGATTTTTTAACTTTTTTTTTTTTTTTTTTAAATGTATGGGTGAATTTGGACTTGACACTGAAGTATTATGATAGTATCCTCTAATCTTCTACTTTCAGACAAACTTCCTTACTTTTGACTACCCTAACCTGTTGAATGGGAGAGGTGCTGTTGACATCTGCACTGTGGAATCTGTATCTGTTACTGACGGCTCAGTGGGTTTTGTTTCATTCTGACCTCCTAGTTGGGTCTTTTCTCAGAGTATAGGAGTTGGTAGCAGGAGTGTCTCTGCAGGACAAAGATTTCAGGCTTGGGAAGCTTGAAGGAATACGTATTAGCATTTTCACTGCAGTCTAACCTACCATGCAGATGGAGAGAAAAAAACCAAACATAATCTTATTTTGGTTGAAATATAAGATGGATATTGCTTTTTGTCCTTAAGCTAATGAAGGCCCTTGAAGGACTGGATCTACCTGGTGGTTTTTTTGTGGGGGAGGACAGAATTATCTGGGATAAAATATGGAGCAATTGAGGAAATAACTGACTTGAGTGGGAATTGGTGGAAAACTGGCATTGCAAGGTATTGCACGTACCTTGCATCAACGTTGTATGCACTACGGTTGTGTTGAACATAAAGCACCTTTACCTTGGATGCAAAGCTGGCTGTGTGGGAAGCTGCCCAAGGCAGCAGATCGCTGGGTGAGCCTGACTGTCTGCCTGGCTGTGCTGACGGAGCTGCTTGAGAAATGAACTCCTCCAGCACCACCCTGCTACTATTTTTCCTGCTACAACTGAGAGAGGGGTGCGTGGGGGGTGGCTGGTTTAAAAGTAGAGTAGAGGCAGGCCTATTTTATGTCAACATTAAGGGTTTTGGCCTTTAGTGTCAGATGAACAGAAACTCAGATTCCTGACTCCTCTTGCATGTAAAAAAAACAAAAAACAAAAACAAAAAAACAAAAAAAAAAAACAAAAAAAAAAGAAAACAAAAAACCAAAAAAACAAACAAACAAAAAAAAACCCAAACAAACAAACAAAAAAAAAACCAACAAAAAACTCAAATCAAAACCAAACTACTACGTTAGCAACTAGAGCTCACTGGATTTATTTTCTATTGGCTCAATCAGCTGAGCTGACTCCTCTACGGCTGTGTAACTGCTGGATCTGCAGCAGGGGCGGGCGAGACCATGTCTGGAAGGGTTTAAAGCAGCTTCCAGGTTAGCCATAATATAAAACTGTATCCTCACTGGATTCTTAAGCTAAAACACAGACTCTGTGAGGCATGTGGGCCAGGCAGGAAGAAACACATCTCTTGCCAACTTCAGTGCTTAGAAGGTGTTGAACTAATTGAGATTAATTCCCTCTATAGTTAGTGCTGGCATCTGAAATGAAATAAACTTGAGGCTAAGCAGAAGGTTTACTTATCCAAATATGTATTTCACTTCATAAGCATTAAGCAGACATTTTTTTACCAGGATCTAGGGAACAGCCATTTAAATGGTCATTATCATTACCCTGAGCTGCAGATTGTTTATTTTAAAAGTGTTTTCCGATGGAAAACACAACTGTGCAATTCACTTGCCACCAGGTTTGTTCAGGCATAAGCTCCTTCAGATGTTTTTCTGCTGCATGGGGCCCCCTCTATTAGTTACTGTTTTATTCAGCCTAACAGAGTCTTATACTACAAAAATTGGAGAACTAAAGTGCCTTGCAAATCACTTTAAGAGGCTACTTTAAAAATAAAATAGTTTTACATCTTGATATATTACGCTTGGGCAGGAAATTAACTCAGGAAAATGCATATTTGAATACTTGTAGCTCATTTATCATTTCCCAAGCCCTATACTGTACATATCCAGTGAAAGAAGAGAAATGCAAACAGGTGCTTGCCTAAGGGCTGCCTGGGAAAGCCTCTGTTCTTCAGAACAGAAGTAATTTGTTTGTTTTATGGAAACTTGCTGCTTTTGGTTGGGAGCTCTGGCACTTGGCTCTGCAGTAACCCTAAAGGGAAAAGAGGTTTGATGTCTTTGAACTGTCCTTCAGCCATTAGTTCCTCTGAAGGGTTTAGTTCTTCATAGTGTAACTGATGGAATGTCTTGAAGTGCCACTAGCAGTACTTTGAGTCTGCAGAAGATCAGTTTCCCTTTGGCAGGAAGAGAGTTAGATTAGTGAAGTACAGGCATCGGAAAAAAGGTTGATCTTAGTTAATGTGCAAATTTCAGCCCTCCAGTCTCCTGGCAGAAGTGACCGAGTACCCTACGTGCTCACTGTGATGGTGCTGGGATGGATGAGGCAGGGTGCCACTTGTTGAATAGCGACGAATCACAGATCCCGACATCCTCGGAGCAACCTAACTGTGGGATCAAGCTAGGAGTGAGCCTCTTCTAGGCACCGCCCTGCCCGGCCTTACTCTCGGGTGCACGAGGTGGTGTGTGTTGGGTTGCCTGGTTGCAAGCACTGATGTTCTTTGACTCACCTAGGGCTTGGCTGGCCTGAGCCATCCCTTGGTGTGAGAAAGCTGTGAATACCGAGCTGGTGCTTCTCCTCCAAGGGATAGGTGCCCTTTCTTAAGGCGAGATTTGTGTCTGGGAGGGGAGGGTCTGGTGCAGAGAAAGCACAAACCCACGTGAAGCACACTGGCACAGCTTGTGTCCCCTTTGTAAGAGTGGCTTGGACTTTGGGACTTTAATAGAATAAATGATAACTCCAGTGATACTGGGCAGGGCTAAAAATCAGCAACAGTTGTGTCTGTGTGTACATATGTTGGTTTGTAGCCATGGAGCGTGTGTGTTGAGCAGAGCTAACCCCTGTGCTGGTCATTCTTGTGCTTTAATGGCAATGTTTGAAAGAGTCTTGAATGGAAAGATGTATCTCTGTAACTTCATTTGACAACGTAGTGTTTTCACATAGAATTACAGTAGGGGAGTCAGATTTTCTAGAATAACTATCTGTGATCTCCATCTCATGTCCAGATTTCACAGAACAAATTTACCACTTCCATTGAAACTAATTCCTTTTAGCTAAGAGAGACGGTGCACTGGCATACTGTGAATAGGACACTCCTTTTGCCGAAGTGGTAGATTTCTCACTTAATTTGAGGGGGATGAGGTAGGATTTTTGTGTATTGCTGGGTACAGAGGGTTATACTGTAACTGCTCTGTATGTTTATTCTGCAGTAAAGGTCTTCAGTCATGAATATTCTGAATCTAATTGAAAACATGCATACATTAACATGAAGTATGTATACACATGTGCATTTTGCATCTCTGTTCTAAGTAGCCTATAGACAGTGAAGGCAATAACCTTTCCTGCTTAGAGCTTGGTTTAGGTCTACTGACATCTTCCCCTCTGGATCTGAGTTACCTGCTGAAGTCTCCCTTATGCATACATGTACATTCCTAATTTCAATCTAAACAGAATCCACTTGCTGCAGATGGGACACTGCCAATTTAACCAATTTAATTCTTCAATACACTATTCAAAGCAATCTTGGGTGTTTTTTTGTTTGTATTTTGTTTGTTTTTTGTTTGTTTGTTTTTGGTTTTTTTTTTTCTTTGTTTGTTTTGTTTTATTTTGTTTTTTTCTGTAGTTCTTTGTGTTCTGACATTGTTCCCCAGAAGAGAAACTCCACCTGCACTAATCCAGTAAATCTGTCTCTCGATTACCTGCTGAATTGCTGCAACGCTTCCAGCTGGATCAGCGGAACTTGCTTGTTTCATTTTATTTCGGTTTTCTCTTAAGCATAAACACATTTGCAGATCAGTAAGCTGCTAGATTTGGTAGCAAGATAGCTCATACTAATTGACTGTATTTCTTTACTAGGAGGCCCTTAATAAGAAAAAATGAAAATATTTTGACTTGGCTATATATCGAAATAACTTTGGAGGTAATCAGACTTTGAAATTGTTTTTGAAGAGCAATAACTAGACTAGTCTGACTTTCGAAATAACAGATATACTACAAATGACAGCATTTAAAATCTGCCAGTGTCCCTTAGTGCAATATTATTCATATCATGGTCCACCATTTATTTACATTGCCTACTCAGTTTTTATTTTTATTGGAAATATTGTGCTGACTTGTTCGTATTCACATACTGTATACGTAGCAATAGTTTGGAAACTGGGAACTCCTAGGTGTGTCATGGGAGGCTAGTAATCTTTTTTTACAGTAAGAAGTATGACTGCAGCAGACTATTTGTGTCAACACAAAAGCGTTGAGCTACTCAGGGTTAAGCTAGGTTATAGGAAGCCTGCAAACACAGATGGGTTACAACAGGTTTTCCACTGCATGTTTAGTTGGTTTGTGAACCCACATTATGGCTTAGAAATACAGTATCCATAGTACAATTATTTTTTTCTTTACTGAAGCTCCTTTTCAGACTCTTTCTAAGCCTGTTTTCTTAAGATGAAGCAATAGGTGCCTGAGCTATGAGGAAATGCCAAAGTTACGGTGTTCTCTGCTGTAGACTTCATTGCAGTCACGGGACATATGAGGAATGGGATGAGGTATAAGTTGAAACACAGAAATATTTTCTGAGTAGAAACATAGGTTTCCAGAATCCATTAATTTACCCTTTTAAAGCTTCTTTAAAGTCAGTGGGTGGAGAGAAACACACATTTGTTCCTTCTTCTTTCTCCAGACTTTCCCTTCTTTCTGCTGGCTACGTGTGCACACCCTCTTTCATGCTCAGTGTTCTGTAAATACCCATTTTTGTGCATTATAATGTCCTCTCCCTTATCTTTGGAGTTCCCTGTTCTGCCGCTAAACTTTGTTGCTAGCTTGGCAAGCTGTGTATTCCTTCGGTTCCTATGCATCACTGTCCCTCCCCTGTCATATTACTTTCCAAATTCTCATAACCTTTCTCCTCATCTCAGTCCAGCAGCAGGAATTATTTTTTGAATGCCTATATGAGACTGTCATATGTTGACAAATAAACTGTGATAGAAACTACCTCACTGTTGCTGCTGTGCTTCAATTTAATCTCTTTTTGATGAGAAGTATCTGTTTAAAACAAGACACAGGAATGTCAACTTGATCAAAACTGTATTTTATTACAATTTGATTTTCACGTAACAAGAACTGGCTCATAGCTGTGTCATTTAGAGCACAGATCTGTGCCTTACGAATTACAGATTTGTTTTTGAATCACTTCAAATGCACAGTTTTGCTTCAGTTCAATTAATTTATATATTGGGAGTGACATTCTTAACTGCATCAATAACAAACATAAGTTTTCTGTTTTATTATGTGGCAAAGGACATGACTTAACAGTGGGTTACTGCAAGAATACCTCAAATTACAGTAGCAATAACTATGAAGTTTTAAGTAGTTAGTATGGAAAAAGATCAGTAATGTTGTAATTATAAGTTGTCCTGAAAAAATGAAGTGTGAAATCTTTTTTCAGAGCAGATCTTGACTTTCTTGCTGAATATTTAGTAAGTATGGACTCCTACTTAGGAAGGCTTTAAATAGGGGTCTGGGTTTTTCAGCGCTTCTAGAAGGTCTGAACTTCTGCAGAGTCTGAATTCATGCCCCAGACAGAAGCATCTCTGCTGTAGCATGTGCCGTGGGAGCTGAGGCATGTGTTTGGGCAATAATTGTAAAGGATGAGCTCTCACAGCTCATTTTAATGCATTCATTTTACAGTAATCATTTTCAGATTAGGGGATCATTACTGTTCAGCTGTTGTCTATCATTAAATATAGACAGTGTTTTTCTAGTGGTTTTTTTTTGACTAAAGCTCATGTAAACTCTGTCAATTGCTAGGGATTTATATGGAATGCCTGTGGTGAGGAAATATCTGGGGTTTTGAACCTAAAACCACAAACAACCACCAAACCCTCGCCCCCAAACTGAGCACCCGTGTCCTCTTTTCTGCAAATACTGCTATATTTTTTGAACAAACTGCAGTTTGTAACTCTGTTGGCCTATAGGGTCTTTGGCTTTTGATATTTTGCAACAGGTAAGACAATGACATCAATATTTAATGTGAACTTAATAGACCAAATAGAACGGACTCGGAAGGATTTTTGTCTTGAAGACTTTTGCCCCCATGCACAGCTGTGATCACTGGTTTTCCTCCCAGGAAAATACCCTCTCTCTCACCTGTTCTAGGGAATCTCCGTTGAAAGATAAGAAATTTTTTTAGATGATGAAAACTTCTGGGTAAACAGAAGAAAGCAATAGATGGATTTTTTTTTTAAAAAAAAAAAAAAAAAAAAGGAGAAAGGTCAAGGCTCTTACTGAGTTAGTTTTAAAAAAGTAGTCTGAGAAAAATCTGTTCTTTACTGCAGTCTTTCTAAGACAGTGTATTGAGGCATGGCAAGCCTTAAATTGGTGTGGAGATGAATAGTTTATATCGGTAGGCTACAATGAGCAGAAATCAAATATTTAAATAACGTCAAGTTATTGTGATGCATCTAGTTAAACCTGATTGCAAAGTGAAGTGCTGAGGAGGTGGAAAAGGAATCAAGGGAGAGAAATTGTATTCTCAAATTGGATTTACAGATAAATGGGCTTTCTGTGCAATTGAAGGCCGAACAGATCTAGTCAGAATTACCCTAAAAAGCTGATTTTCACAGAAGGATGGGTGTTGTGCTATGATTTTGAGTGTCTTTACCTACAATGCTATTTCAGTTTTCTTTTCTGAAGTCAGTAATGATAAACATTATTGCTTCCCATTTTAGCAACATCTAAAAGGGCTTTCTATTCAAGGTATTGCAAACTGTTAGGCATTTTTAAACATATAGCTACAGAGTAGTACATAGCTTACATTTTTTGCTTTGATTGATCCTATACCATAATATCATAGTTTTAGTCACTGATTTTTAAGTTGCCGATTAGTTTGCCTGCAATATTGATGTAACATTAAATACTTGATTTATTTGTCCCTTAAAATAGGTCAGATCCTGCTCTGGGGTATTATCTCTTGAGAAAAACAAGTTTATCACCAAAATAATGATTTTTCTTCTTCATTTGCTAGAATGAGCTGTTTGTATCTACTCAATTATACTGACAAGGAGAGTTTTCTGTTAGTAGTATCATCTTGTTTTGGAAGGTCATTAGTTTGAGCAGCTACATATAATTCTGTTACTGCCAAGTGGTTCCCTGACTTTAAGGATATATAATGGGACAGGAGTTAATTATTTGACCTGCTGTGCAAGTCTTGCATGAGACTAATTTCATGGCTTGTTTCTAAATGGAGTTGTTTATACAGATTTTTTTGTTGGGTCCTAAAGAGGAACATACGGTTGTAAGCTGGTAGCAACTTCCTTAGTTAACAGTTTCATCCAAACCTCTGGGTGGTCCAGACTTAAAACATCTGTTATTGCCTGATGTTGCATTGATGTTGCTGGAGATGGTAGTGTTGTTGTTTTCTTTATAACTGGTTGGCCAATTCTGATCATGTTTCTTGATAAATAGCTGGGCTTTTTTTTTGGTTGCAAGTGGACAACGCAGCACAAAAATTAATTACTCAGAAAAAGCCAAACAGATCAAACCACAAACCAAAAACATAGTAAGTTTTGAAAGATTTCAGAAAAAACATCAAAGGAAAGGAGTGGACTGTGTCTCTTCCATACAGTATAGCTGATAAAGATACTGGACGATGGAACAGTTGATGTGTTACGTTGTTATGAGTTTATGGTGATTATATTGTTCTCTCCCATCTTGTTTCATAGAAACAATAGGTTTTACTCATCTTTGCAAATAATTCTTGACTCAGACTTTTTCCCCCCCCCATAAAATTGGGATTCTGCCAGGTAAATCATTGTAATACTTAATGTGATTCTGTGATGATGGCTAGTATTAGATGAAGTTGCAGTAAATGACACCTTTCAAAAATCTCCATAAATTGTCCCTCTGTTTATTTGGTAGTAACAGTGATGTACAATAGGACACCTGACTGTAAATTGGGGAGCTCCAAATAAACCTCACTTGCAGCGTTGGCCTGTTCTGTGAACAGGCTCACCCAGCGTCAGCAGTTGTGCAATATGAGGGCAGTTCATGCCCCCTCGCCTTGTCAGTGCGGGGAGAAATTAATCCCCTCTAAACTGAAATGTGTCCCACTTCTTGGAAGATGGGGGAGTAGTTCCCTGTAGCTGGTGCTTGTTAGGATGACTACTTTAGAATATAGAATGAGGTTTACAGCACTATTGCTGCTTGTAATTCCATGGTATCTGGTGGTTTATCTTGAGGTTTTTAGATGTATAAACATGAAAAACAGTATCTTCAAGCTTGTATCATGGTTTTCTCCAAAGTTTGGCTTTGAAATTCTAGTAAGAGATGCTAAAGGACTTTATGAGCCATCGGCATAGACCACTTTGTTTAGTAATGCAAAGTTTCAAAGACACAAGTCAGAAACTTCAGCTCTGTTTCCTTTTCTTCTGTGCATTTTTTTTTCCTTTTATTTTGACCTTACAAGTTTTTCTTTCCTGCTTTTTATTGCAAAATTATTTGAAAAAAATCTGGGCACTGTTCTTTATTAGCTTTCTAGCAACTTGATTTTTTTTTTTTTTTTTTTTTTTAATAAAGTGTTTCATGCTAAATACAAAACAGAAGTATTTATCAATGCAGATCGGGAATTTTCTGGTAAGAGACTATAGACAGACATTTGTGATGTTTCCCTACTGAGAAGCATTTTAATGGTTATTTGAACTATTTTTCCTGCTTGGTTACAGTATAGAAGTTGCTAAGGTAGAAAAAAATCTTTGTTTTTTAATTTTTTTAACTTGTAAAAAACATTTTATTTGGTAAGTATTGTTTTGTTAAATGAGAGGTGGAAGTCTGAATTTTTTCATGTGTGTAAGTACATTTTGTGAACTGTCTGTTCCATTGACCCTTTGCTAGTTGTTTTTGTGGTGGAAGAAAAAAATGCACTTCTACATCATTTGTATTTGAACATGCCGTATATCTGTTATTTTACAACATAGGCAACTGTAGCAAATTTTCATAACCTTAAATTTATTTCAGTAGCAGACATCAATCAAAAATGTTATTTTATGTTTTTTGTTTACAGAGATTGTGTTTACTGTTTCTTCTTCATGAAAATGCCACATTCTAGAAGATAGGTTTCTTATGAGACGTTCCCAAAGTATGCTTGTCCTGATAGGAAATCTATTCCCATTCAATTAAATGCAATTCCTGCTAAGCATAGTGATACAGTATGTGAAGAAAATGTTTTCAGTTGACAGAGATAGGGTTAGGAGCATTAACTTTCTCCTATTTGTATGTTAGTGGCATGTTTTCTGTGGGGAAAAGGCAAAACAAAACCACCCAAAAACCTGCATCCTCTTTGCTTGTCTGTGTAACAACATAGTATCTTCTGCAAAACTCGTGCTGCTTCTACATGTGCAATGTGGTTTGGGAATACTAGAGTTTTTCTTCAGAAATGCTCTGGGATAATTTCTGGGTGAACAGGTAATGAAGGAGAAACTTGAATTCACCATAGAGAACTGAAGAAGTCATAAAGTGTAGCTCTGAAGCTGTGGTATTTCATCTTTCTGGGCTGTATTAGTTACAGGTTAACACTGTAAAGCTAAAGACAAGCCCAAACATTTGTTTTGTTTTCTGGTGCTGTTAAAATTATGAGCTGCTGTAAAATTTAGAACTTAACTATCAATTTTTTGTTATTGGCGGGAGAAGGGCGGGTGGTGGTGTGAAGTTGAATGATTTTTAAAGTGAACATTTACCGGTAGTTTAGAAAAAAATGAGAAATACCTTGGCACTGAGTTCACATGGAGATTGAGGATTTTACAGCCACAAAAAATAGCAATCTACTTTGCTTTCAGTAGGCTGTAGCTGCTCTTTGAAATCTCTCTGGCAGTGTCTCGAAGGTACACCACTGATGTCCATTTTTCAAATCCCAAGTGCACAACCTGCAGGAAAGCAATATTATTTTTCATTTAATGAGCTTTAGCACACGAGCAATTAAGAAGATGTAATTGAATGAAGATAATCAGGAAGACACAGGAGCTTGCCTCTGGGATGCTGCTCAAGTCAAGTGCTCCTCATATCTACAATTTTATCTGGTTAGTTAATAAAACCAATAGGTATAGTAGCACAGGCTAGTGGTTTTGCAGCTCCAGGGGCTTAGCAGTTTTGTTTTGTTTTGTCCTCAAGCCTTAGTTTTTTTATTCTGCTAAAGAGGTAGTGATTAACAGGTGATGAGAGTCTCTGCTGGCTAGTAACATTCCAGGTGCTCAAAGAACATGGTGGAGAATACTGTATTTTAAATGTCTTTGAATTGCTAAGTATAGGAACTGCAGATAAAGCCAGACATTTACAGGCATGATCTCCACACAGCTCCATATAATCAGCGAACCTGTTGTTGTCTGATAATTAAAATAGTTCTGAACATACTGACATGGAAAGATAAAGTTGAGTGAATGGCTTCAGATAAATGACTGTTTTCTTCATTATCCAGAAGTAAACCTGTAATGAACCAGAATCTTACCAAAAAAGAAATAATTTTCTACTTAAAGAACATAAAAAAAAATCATACATAGGAAATAATAGTAAAGAAATCCCATAGCTGTGCTCAGCTGTTTTCTTACAGTCCTTGTGGGTAGAACCTTTGTATAATTAAGTACTAGATGTATGAAAAGAAAATGTCTTATCTGCTTGTTCTTCCAGTGTAATCAATGGCTTGGGATTTATTTTCAATTGTGTATCTGGATAATACAAATTTAATCAACCTCTCCATTACAGTCAGCTTAGGTACGGCTGTAGTAGCAGCTGAGTACTTTTGTGTCAGGTGTGCTACTTTATCAGTGCCTGCGTGCTAGATAAAATCAAAAAATGGGGCTGAATGGGATTAGGAAGGGAATGGGTTTTGGCACTACTAAACGCTAAGAATGTATTTAAAACCTGCAGAAATACCTGTGCAACTGCTGTCTCATCTGCAGGATTATTTTCAATGTTGTCTCATAGAGGGAAATTTGACAGCTCCCCCATGTCCTTGTATTTCCAGTTATAGAGATGAAATTGAGTCCAGCCTGGAGACATCACTTCTGCCTTCCTGCTGATGGCTTCTAGAAGTCTGTGCGTCCAAATAATTACTATATTTTTGTAATTTAAGAAAAAAACATGTTGTCTTTGCTGCCCATCCTTGTTGTAAAACTTCCCTGAATATGCGCTTGGATTGGACTGATTTAACAAGTACACCTACTAATGCTTGTCCTTTCTAGGCAAGTGCTGTTTTGAGAAGTGTTTGTGTGTACGTAGGTATTCGGAGGGGAAAGAAGGATCACTGATGGGCAGAAGCTGATATTCCTTTGGCACTTGTAGTTTTTCAGAGGAGCCGAAACACTGAGGAGAGCTGTACCTTTACAAGAACAGATGATCAACCTTAATTTCTGCCATGAAATAGTATTTGTTTTTTGAAATTTTGATAGTCTTTGCAATAAGAAGCCGAACTTGCATTTTATGTTAATTTACCTATACTCTTTAATAGCACCAGGACCAGATTTGTTAACTGCTTTTATGGCATTTTTTTGCTGTTTGGTATCTTGGGAAGCACTGATCTAAGGAAACCAGATGCCCCCCCCCCCCCTCAGGAAACGTTGCACCTGGGGGTTGAGACATGCCCTTCTTCTCTTAAGATTGCTTGTTGGGACATGGCCTGTGTTTGTCGGGACATGCCCTGTGTTTTGTTAAGACCTGCCATTTATCTGATAACATGGGAGTTGCGAGGGGAGGGTCAGCGCTGGGGGCTTGGGGTGGGGGATATTTTAAGGTTTTCTTGGAACTAATTGTAATATTCCCTTCCTATTCCTGAAATTGTGGTACATTTGTAACATTCTGCGTAATAAAAATGAGCCGCTTTTGGCTCCAAGCGGCTTGTGCATTCGGAGGAATTTATTCCCCCGTGCGCCCAGCGCTGAATAAACACACCTATTGTATAACCTTCCTGGTTCTAAAGTCATGGTTCCATGCCTCAGCACAAGGGTACCACCATATTTTTTCCATGTCTTTAACTCTCCCAGAGATTAGCGACAGACAGAGAGAGATTTTGACAGTAATCCCTAGGTACTTTAAGGTGTTTATTCTTGAAACTGTTTTCCATAGTAAGTAAAAATTGAGAAGTAAATATTTCGAGGGTTTGGAGTCATATTGCAAGGGATATGAAATGTCTCTTTCAATGCAGTAGAAAAGTATCAACTCTTCTTGCAATTTATCTGTTGTGTGATGATGAAGGTTTCAGACAGCAGATGTACCATGCTTGGACTTCATTTTCACTAGTGTTATTAAAAAAAAAAAAAACCACACACACAAAAAACCATCCTGTTTAAAGTGTATAAGTTTCTGGAATAAGTCTTTTTGTGTTTAGAGATTGGAGAACCCACGCACCAGCACCAGCTGCCTTTCTTGGCTTTAACACTGTGATTTGGGGTTCCTTGGCACATTTTGGGAATCCTCTCCAGGCAGGTGCCTGCGACCACCATCTACTGAAGGGTGCTGAGTCAAACAGTCCTTAGTGTCATCCTGTACTTCTTTCCTCCCATACTTGCTTTACAGGGGAGATACCTAAAAATCCTTAAATTTATTAATGTAAAGCTTAAATTGATTCAAGGACAAAGGCTATAACTACTTTGCATTTACCAGACCATTTTTGAGCTAATAGGGCCCAAGCATTCCAAACACAAGTATAAGGAAATTCTGGCAGGAGTAGCAGATGATGCCATAGATATATTCTTTCATCTCAGATTGTAGTTTGCTTGTTAAATAGATGCTTTTAAAAAGAGGCTTAAGTTACACCTTTACGCTTTTCACCAAAAGGTTTTTTCTAAAATACATTTTGAAGAAAATACTAACTTTGCACATAAGCTTTGTATTCTGCCCTCTGCCTTGTGTTTTTTCGGACAAATTGTGTTTAGAGTTGGGAGATGTTTTGTGAATTTACCTGAAAACGTGAAATAAACTGTGGGACCAGGAAACCAAAGTACAACTCATATAAGAATGGGTATGATTATCATTGTAGGTAGGAAGCATTTTAATTTTAAAATTAAGATGGTATCATCTTTTGCTCAACAAAATAGGTATCAACAAAGTGCATCTAACCAGAAGAAAAACAAGTAACTCTTTGTAGCTATTCCACATTAAAGTCCTTATTGCTTTTATAATTAACTTGGGTTCAGCCTGTTTTGACATGGTCTAGATCTATGATGGGCAGAAAGCAGTTCAGACTTCAATTATTGAATCCATTGGACCATAATTTATTAAACAGATTCTTCAAAGGATGACACTTCCTATGAAGTCTTACTACTTTGCATTTTTCATGGATGAGGAACATGCAAATGGATGTGACTCAGTAAGGTGGCGTGTAAGATGCCTTAACGTTTTTGTGGGGATGGGATATGAGCTTCTGTCTGTGACGTGGAAGCCTGCCTTCTGTTCACAGCTCTGAACCTTTCCACCCAGGCTGTCGGGGCAGTGTTTTCCAGATCCGTGGCTGATTAGTTTTTTCATCTGTGAATGTGTGTCAACATCCTGTGTGCAAAATAAGTGAACTTTATGAAGCCACATAAATTTAATTGTAAGCAGTAAGTTCATTACGTGCTATTTCCTGGATATGCTGCTACATGTTTGCTTGGAAATATACTTAAAAAACTGATTTTGGCCATTTTTATGGCCGCCTTAGGTTTTTTTTAGTCACTAATATTGGATTCAATGTTTTCTACTCAAAATACCTAAATCTTTCTGCTTTCAAAACCAAAGCACAGTGTCTGTCTTACTTCAAGACAGTGCTCAATTGTAATTAAATCGTAATTTAGTTACGACAAATCATCAGGGTCTGTATTTTAAATGTGAAAACATTCAGGTCGGTCCTCAGTTGTGCTGAAGTTCGTTTATGGAGGGACAGAGTAGGAGGATGCTCTGGTGTGTGCTAGGTAAGCCGGTGGTGTCCCATGACTGTAGGACGTGGCAGCTTGTCATCCCAGAACAGGGCACCATTGCCACGGTGAAGGAGGGACAAAATTTATATTGCGCTGTTGTAATTGAGATGCAGTTGAGGAAGCCTGTTTTGACTGACTAATTTTAGCAGCATTTGAGCGAGTACTCAAGGAACTGAAAGACTAGCGTGTATTTTAAGGCTAAGAGTTGTCTTGCTGCCCCTCATTTCTGTGAAGGGCGCAGCAGGGTATTGCTTTACCGAGCAACAAAGCGACTTTCTCACCTTCTGTCTCTGCTGCTTGATGTCTTGATTAAATTACAGGATGATGTTGATCAACACTGACTTCATTAGAGATGTCATGAGAAGGATATTTATAGGCACAATATGTAGATGTTCACAAAATTTCTAGGTAATTACCTGGAACATAAACAATCCTAGAACTGGCAGATTAATGAACGTGGCCTGGATTTGGTGGAGGTGGGCGTGGGTTACCTGCTGTAGATTTGGCACATCTGGTATCAAGTGGAAATTTCTTGAACTATTTAAATGTTTACAGCAGCTAGTGCTGCATGGCAGAGGTGACTTTAGAGGACCAAAACAGCTTCTTGTTGTTCTACCACCGAGGGTAGAATGTAGACTCTGACAGCTTGACTCTTGGGTTTTGCTTGATAACATGCGAATGTTGCTGATGTTTATGATGGGGAATGGGGGTGTGTGTGCTATAATCTTAAAAATCCAAAGAGGATTTGAGCTTTTTTCTAGTCTATAAAGTGCTGCTATTTAAAGGAAGTAGCAGAAACCATAGTCTCAAGAATACGGTTCAATGTTATTCACATACAGTAATGTAATATTCTAAAATTTTACATCTGCCTTAAAAATGAAAATATTCCAGTGTCTATAGCAACATTTCATGAAGGTTTTTATTTCTAAATTTAATCTTAAACTTCCTTTTAATGCTTCTTTATTTAGTCTTAGCTAATCTCAGTGAGTCATCTGGAAGACAGACTTAGGTTTGCCATGTCTGTTGTGTACAAAAAGAGTCCTGGACTGAAATGGGAGAAACTGTTCAGGGGAAGATGAGAAGCCCAACAATTAAATGTGGTTTCAGTGGCAATGAATCTTGAGCCTAAAGTCTGAAAGTCACAAATTTACCCTCTAGTAACAGGGAAAGGCTAAATATTGTTAGCTTATCTATATGCAGTTTAGTTGTCTCCTCTCCTATGTTTCAGTTGATAAATACTAATCCCTTTTTACTTGCATGTAAAGAAGTTTCAACAGTATGAAAGGTTACAAGTATCTCCAACTGCTTTTTCAGCGTTGTTTGTACCAGTAGTTAAATGTCTGCTTTTATACAGCAGTTAAAATTGCTGTAACTTTAAAATTTGCTTATAGCACCCGGATTCAGTTTAATTCCAATTATTAAATATTTTTTCATCTTCCTGCATGAAATTTTTGTCTTGAATGCATCACACAGGTAGCAGGGGAAAATGCAATTTCAAAAATATTGAAAACAGCATGAAATTTTAATGCTCAGTGCATAGTAATGGTTAAAAGCAGGTTGAGTCAACCTCTGAAGTTTAAGCATTTCTGAAGATATTATAGCTATTCTTGAGCCATCCACTGCATTTTAATGGCCTTAAAAATTACTTTTGGTAATAGCAATTTTAGGTGCTACTTGGCATAGTATCATATTTTTATGTGTTTTACAGTGTTTTCAGGCACGAGTATGATTTTAAAGACTCTGTCAACTCCAAAACTGCTTGTAAAACGGAAAGTTATTTCAATCTAGAAGAATATTGCCTGAAAGACGGATGATACTGCATTTTTCTAAAGCTGTAAAAGTAAAATAGCAATCCACACTACTTGCAGGGCAATTTTCACATACCGAACCCTTTATAGATATTATATCTGTAAAGAAAAGAGTTGGAAGAATGGAAAAATAAAACTACAGAATAAATCAGCTGTGCAGGTTGCATATTCTGTAGAAAAGCATGTTTGCTGAGGCTGTGGGAACAAGTGCTTACAATAATACTCTTTATTTGGTTTATGTCCCTTTTGCACTTGATTATCCATCAGCCTCTTTTTGTCCAGTTAAAAACAAAACTAAACCCAGGTTCAGCTAAAATCACATTTTAATTTTTAGCTCATTGTTCACTCGATTCTTTGAATTTCTGAGCTGTGAATTTTAGAGTAGTGCTTAACTGAGCCACTCTGAATCAAAGCACAGAAATTCAGTGTACGTTTGAGAAGTATTGCAAATGTGTTTGAATCAAACTCAAGTTCGCTGTTGTTCCTTCCCAGTTTCCACAATTAGAGATGTCCATCAGGAAGAGCTGAAAGTGGTCTGTGAAAGCCCTTCTTATGCTATTTTCAATACAGAGCAATTGTAGTACAAGCCTGCTAATGTAAAGGTTATGCCAAGCTTATCCTAAATTGCACAGCTGTAGTTCTGAATTCAGTCACACAGGAAACAAGACAGGACATTTTCCCCTTAAATTGGGTTGCTTAGTTACTCAATTTACATGTATGGTTCTATGTAGCTCTTTATTAGGAACCTTGTTCTGTAAATCAAGATGTTTAGAGAGACTCTTTCATGGGTTTTTTCTGTGAGTGTTTCCCCTGAATGAGTGCTGGAAGTACAAAACGTGGAGGTAAGTATAAAGTCT
Source organism: Tyto alba (assembly GCF_018691265.1). Lineage (NCBI taxonomy): Eukaryota > Metazoa > Chordata > Aves > Strigiformes > Tytonidae > Tyto > Tyto alba. The sequence continues at coordinate 40,253,527 of NW_024881261.1, read as the reverse complement.
TTCAAAGGACTGTTTACATAATGAGCAATTAAGGCATTTCTGAGAACAAAATGCATCTGAAAACAGAAATACATTTTCCAGCAGATTTAAACGTGAGGTGCTTTAATGTCAGTCGATGCCACAGTCTGTTAGAATTTCAGTTCTTGCATCTCCAATTCAAATAAAACGGAGAACACATTATTGCTCCCCCTGCACGTTGCAAACTCCCAAGAGTTTTGCTGGGAATTTCAATCCATAAGACCCATGGGCTTCAGGTTTTACTCTACTAATTGATACTCTGATTTGTGAACCACCTAGTCCTCTTTCTTGGGAGCTTGTGGCATCTCCAGCCACCCCAGTGGGTCAGAACGCACCCGCGTGACACTTGCTGTTCTGGCAACATTTTAGTAAATCAATTAGTCCAGGTGTCTTAGCTTTGTTTCATCAGACATCATTGGTGGGGTGCATGCACAAGCTGTCTTTAATTTCCAGTCAGTGATCAGGCAGAAATCATAGATCTGGTTTTTTTATTAATGCCTTCTCATTAATTTCTGACTTAAAATGGCAACAGTAGGCAACTTGGGCTTGAGGACTGAATTTAGTGGTTCTTGCTGTATATCTCTAAGACATTTATGCAAATGTTTTACGTGCTTAACAGTGAAGAAGAAATGGGGAAAAAGGGATTTAAATACTTTGACTTACTGAACCCTTTTTCACAAGCTCTTCTTTATTTCTTTCTCAACATAGATGGAAAAGGTCAGAGTTGAAGAAAAGAGTGTGCTTGAAATTAAGACTACTGCTTAATGCCTACTGGTCTCACTGAACTATGAAGCGCTGCTGCATGTTGAGTGTTTACTTTGTTTTACTCTCACTAGAGCAAAAATAAGATTCATATAAATGCAGAGAGGAAGAAACAAAACTTCTAAAAGGGCTAGACTTTAGGTCTGCCATAGGTACTAGAAAACTCCCCTCTGTTCATCTAGGCTTTTCTCTAACTCTTCTCCCACTCTTCTGGCTCTGAAAAGTAGTTTTGGCTTGCTTGCTGTGTCAGGGGTTTTTTATAGTACCAAATGACTTGTGAGTGTTTCATTCTTCTAGAGGTTGACTTCCCAGCAGTTGGTGTTGAACTACCCAAGGTTTTCTCTCTAATTGCATGTATATCAAATAAAGTGGCTTTCGTGCCTCCTTCGGTGCAGAGCAGAGGTAGGCAGCTGGGCCTGTAACACCGATGGTCGGAGGAGTCAGGCGTGCGTTAGGCTCTGGTCGGACGGTCGCTTCACGAAGGGCGGGCGTGGGTCGAGGTGTCAGAGCCTCCCCTCTCACTTCCCAGTCGGTTGTTACCACTTTGTCGTCAGCTACTGTTCTTCAAGCAGTCAAGCCAAACTAAAAGAGTGCACACGGTCACCTCCTGGGCTGCGGGACAAAATGAGCTGGCTTAGTTCAAATGTCGATGTGCTCTGCTTTGCCAGGTCAGCAACAGAGATGATGCTTCCTCCAGCCAGGAGGCGGTGATTCCTTAAACTGCCACGGTATTTTGGATAAATATAGTATGGTCTATGTGGTGTAAGCCTAAAAACTACTGCTTGTGTTCTTCTATATTAGTTTTAAAGAGGGGTTAAGCTGACTGGTTCTGTATGTTGTTAACATGTCTTATTGTTACATTTGCACACTTGGATTAAAAATTATCTCGGTGCCACTGGTGGTGATTGAGGCATTAGCAAGGCTCTCTGCCTAGAGGCTCCAGAGTTGCAACTGGCCACAAATGACATTGTTTAAAGATGCCAACCCATTTTAATAGGAATTCTTCTGTATTACCATTTCTGTTATTCATAGCACATAGTCACTTAAGTGGATGAGAATCCTGAACTCACTTCAAATTAGTGTTTGCTGCAATATTTAGGGGTAATGAAATGGGATTTTTAAGTCATAGAGGGTGTAGAGGGTCAGTAGGGAGTGGTTGGATACTGTTTCTTCCTTCACCACAGCGACTTGGTACCACCTGAACAAGCAGTGACTAGGTTCAAAATAAGCTTGCTCTAAGATGTTGTAGGTGCTACACACTTTCATGGAGTCAGGAAGAGTTTAGACAAATTAACAGGAAAAAAAAAAAATCAGTGAAAAGTTAATACCGTATTCTTGGAATATTGCTTTTGTAGGCTGTGCTTGAAAATAGGTTTGAGTTTTCCTGTTGAACAAATACGTCTTTATTCAGTGCGTCAGAGGTGTCAGGCCTTAATTCTGTCCTCTGAGTTCAGAGCTTTACCAGGGAAGCTGTTGTCAGTGTGATGCATGTCACCTGTCAAAATGTTTTCAGCTTGGATTACGTGTAGTGGCAAATACCGAGTAATTGTTAAGTTTAATATTCTGAACTTCACTACTACAACAAAAGTGGCTGGAACGTGAATACAGAGTAATTGCACTGACTTGGGGAGAAGCCCTAGGTAAGTAAAGGACTGATGCTGTAGTAGAGCCTTCTACAATTCCTGATGAAGTTTAGAGTCTGATCTTTGTTCCAGTGACAAATTAAAGAATGAAATTTGGTTCTGCCAACAAATAAAATAATTTCCTTCAGTAGGTAATGAGTAGAATTTTTTTTTTATTTAAAAAGTCAGGCTGCGTATCTGCTAGGAACTGAACCAGTTTCTTAGATTGCTTGTTGTACTCCCTATGACTGTTTGCTTAAATAAAACCAAACAAAACTACTTATCTGAGTATATAAAAGCAAAGCTGAATATGTTAAAATGTAAAATATATTCAAGTAATGATTGGGTGTTTCTGAAGTAGATGGAAGAAGAGTTGGTGATTACCATGTTGAAGTGGATCGTTTTTCCGTTTTCATTTCAGGAGCGCTTGCTTAGGAGGAAGTGACAGTTATTTCACAGAATAATGTCCCCAGAAAGGTTCAGGTTGGCTCTGTTTCAGATGAGTGATGTGTTGTATTCTCTGCAGGGCAGCTCACTATTTTTTTTTTTTTTTGGGGGGGGGGTCAGGGTAAAACTCTTTGGCATGGTAAGACTAAGTTACTGAACTTTTCTTAAAGTTGTGCTCTGTTACTGGGAACACAAATCCCCTCTCAAGTGTTGTGGGAGACCTTTTTTTGGTTATAGTCACTTAAATTTATAAGGCTTTGTAGGGCAAGCCATTTTTATTATTAAACGTTAATAATAATAAATTTAATTTAATAATAAATGCAGCTGATGTGATTGCGTGCCTTGTATGATTTAATGATCAGAACAGCCAACTTCAGACGCTGCTCTCCCAATTAATTCAAATGTTTTATTTAGCTGGAATTAATGGATATATGAAGTATGAATGGTTATTTTGGGTTTCCAAGTAACTGCGTTCAGTAGAGGGATGTTCCATGCAATCCTTGATCACTGTGACTGCCTCTAACTTCATGTCTTCATTGTCAGACAGCTGCTAAATGTGTGTGAGGCTACAGCTGGCTTTGCAAGTGGGTGACTGTGGGGCTTATTGGCAATGTTGTTAAGGAGGATATTTGCAGAGGCTTCTGTAGCCTCGTAAACTCCATCTACTGTCAGCAGCGAAGAGGTTCATCCCTCAAGTGCTTCAGAGCACAAGGCCAGTTTGTAAGGTCCTTTGAAACATCTTTGTGGAGGAGCTGGTCCCTCGGGAGGAGCAGGAGAAAGAGCCCCCTGGCAGAGAGGGGCTGTGGGGATGCACTTGGCCCTTGGGATGGTGGAGATGAAGAGAGGAGAGCTCGGGAGCGAAAGCACACTGCCGTTATTCGCAAACCCCCGGCTTGTCGCGGGACTGGCTCCACTCAGGTGTCTTCCGGTTGCATGTCAGTTCCCTACACTTGAAGTTTCTTAATAGCTAATTCAATAATATTTGGTTTCATTTTTATAGATGTTGCTATTTACTTTAGCTGTGAGGTTGAAATAGAGAGAAGTCCTCTAAGTAATGTAACTGTTGGATGGGAGGTGGCTCTGCAAGGGCAAGAGTGAGGTAAAATGATCAGGCAACTCTCCGTCAGTAGAGTCCGGGATTATTCAAGTTGTTTGTTTTGGCTCAGGCTCTTTGACCTTGCTGAGCATCTTACCTAGAACAATGATTGAGGGTTTCCTCTGAGCTATCTCATTAAAAATAATTAGAAATTAAAATAATGAAAATCAGCCATCAGAAACCAAATGGATCTGAGCCATGTAACTGTTCCATGAAGTTTGTTAAATAGATTTTTCACTTTGCTCCCAAGGAGACAGGCCCGTTATTTATCTGCCTTTGCCTTGATCATATAATTGAAAAGCAAACGCACTAGTTAGATGAAACAGTGAAGTTAATGACAGGAACAAAAATGCTTTTCTGGAAGCTTTTAGGAAAGATTTCATAGCTTGTTGTTTTATTTACTAAGTTTTATTTGCCTGATGCCTACTGTCTTTTCTGTAAGGTGCCTGAGGGGAGGGCACTGCTGCGTCATGATTACATTTACCAGTGCTGCTGCTTAAACATAAAACACATCCTGAAAACTGTAGATAGGGAAGCTCATTTATGCAGTGCCTTTTCTGCTTTGCTTAAAGTGTGTTCAATTTAGGATGATTTGACTTCCGTGACTACACCATTATGCCCAGGAGTTTCAAGGACACCTTGCTTTTTTTTTTTTTTTTTTTTTTTTTTTTTTTTTGTTGTTGTTGTTGTTGAGAAAGCTGGAACAAATAAATGTAGAACAAAGAGAGCAGGGTTCAGCATGTGGCTTCTCCCTGGGCTTCCAGCAGAGCGGGGCATCCTTCCAGCCCCCGGCTTCCAGCGGCAAGGCAGGTCGGCGGGCTGGTCCCTGCCGCTGCTGCGGCCTGCTCCCCTCTGCCTGGGGACCGGGTGATGGAAGGAAACCGTCCTCTCTTAGCAACTGCTGCCGTTTTATTACAAAATTTGAATTGTTACTTTAGGTGCATGTCAGTATCCTGGTAATAATCTGCAGCGTGAAATTGGAATAGGTAAAATGTCTAATAGATCAGTACAGAGGCCCACAGTCAGACATAGGGCACTTTAAAACAAAAGAACAGGAAAGTAAAGGCTTATGTAAATATTTCCTTCATAAATTGCCTTCGCAGAAGCTATCTATGCTTGTTTATGTTGAATAAAGCAACCTCTTACTGCTGAAATAATTTCTGTTGAGGAACATTTAAATAAAACTTGAGAAAAACTGAGCCCGTCTCATAATATCGCTGAGGAACATTTCATGTAATCCCTTTCATAAGCAAATAAAAGTATGTTTCAAAAATGCTGAAGTTGCATTTCTGTGCCGTTCCTGCTGTGGAATAGTGTTCTGGGGTCTAATTTTTCTGCCAGTCAGAAAAAAAAAAATAGTTCAGGCTAGAAACATATTTTTACTTTTAAAATTTCTGGGCAGCATGCAGCCATTTCTCCTTTGCACTCATAGTGTTCTTTGCACACGTATTGCTCTCTAGTTCATGTAACTCATTTTTCCTCCTTGGTATTTACTCAGGTGTATTTCTAGAGAGCTTTCATTTTCCTAGACTAAATAATTCAAACCTCTGTTATCTTTATAGGGTGGACTCTCCATCCTCCTGATGATGGGAATAACCTTTCTGTGCACCTGGCTCAGTCTAAAGATCTTTTTTTGTTCATGTATCCAGTATTTCCCCCCAGGTCTGGCTGGTGCCTGGTGATGCAACACAGGGCTTGAGCTTATTGCTTATGGAGATCTTATTGCTGTTGCTTATTGACTGCATTTTGTAAGGGAAAAAAAAAACAAAAACAAAACCAAGCTATCCCTCATGTATTTACAACATGCAACTTGTCTTTGAGTTTTTTATTTAAAAGTATAGTTTCCCATTGAATTTGAAATTTGTGTAAGACTACAATTTAAAATTTATCTGTTAAGTGTATGGTGATGAATGTGAAGCTAAATAAGCCTGTGGCATTATTAGGTTTGGTCTTTGAGAAAGGGAGGGAGGGCTGACAGGCATCTTAAAGCAATATGATATTTAGTTAGTACTGACATGGTTGAAATTTATATGAAATAATCTGTAAACTCTTATCTATGCAATAAAATTACATGTTTCTTCAGAAACTTTTTATTAGTGCTGTGGGGGTAATCTGTAGCAAGATTTCTATTACACATCCTGTTATTTTGTTTTGTTTTGTTTTTTTCTCCCCTAGCTGTAGAAATAGTTTTGGCTACTTCTCTAATCTTTTCTTTTAATTCAAATTTATCTCACGATAAATTTTATTGCTTCACCTGCTCACACTTGCAGTATATTTTCTGCAAATTGCTGAATTTAACTGTATAGTCTGCTTTTTCTCTGAGAGTCTCTATATCCAAATTTCAATGCTGAACATTCATTTTAAACATACCATATAACTGCTTTGATTATAATGCTGGAAATCTTGATGAGTTTGATGGAAAACCAATCCTGTGAAAAGGCTGCTAAGATGTGATTGACATGTAATTTTGATAATTTGCTTATTGAAGAATAGAACTAGGGGTTGGCCTGATTTGGGTGAACTTTTCATTGAGACACCCAGGAAGGAGAAAACATCATTATGGAAACATAGTTAATGGGGGGAAAAGCTCATTCAGTTTTCAAAAAAACCATGATAATTCTTTTGGTAAGGCATATTATCGTGGCTTAAGAACCAGCACACACACGCAATTTTTAGAATTGAAAATAGTCCCTGCTTTGGGTTTCTTTTTGGCTGTATGTGTGGCAATCGTGGCTCAGTGGTGCATAGCAGGTCCATGCATGGAAACAAAGTGTTGGTAGAAGTTTGTATTGATGAGTTTCATTGCCCTAACAGATAATTTGTTGAAGGGTTATTCAGTTAGCCAAGCCCTGAACTTCTAGAAAACTAATGCATGTCTCTGGAAAAGGTTACTGTTGTGTCTGTTACGGTCCTGTTATTTTGATAGCATCCGGTGAAAAAAAAAATAAGAGCAGGAAAAAAAAATCCTTATTTCATGTAGATATGCAAACGTTGTTTATCTTCCCAGATGACACATTCATAGGAAACTGCAGATGAGCTGTTTGCTCTGTTAATGCTTTCAAAACAAAAAGCTTTACAATTATCAATAGAAAGTACTCCATTTTTATGTATCAAACAAGATCATATAAGAATAAAAGGAATAAGTACATAGAATTTGTTCATTAAATAGTTTGATTTGGACTGCTTAGGAGAGCAAACCATATGGGTTTGTGAAACTCTACAAGCACTGTCACTGATGTAAGGAAGGAGAGTGACTGGGTACCCACACAAGCTCTCTTTATTTAACCTTCAGAGAAAGGTTTGCCTGTTTGTCTTTTTATATGAAAAAAAGAAAAGCAATTACGATGTGACTGTATTATCATTATTATTAATTCAGGTGTTGTTCAGGCTGTCCAAGATGTTAAGTATTAACAGCCTCAAGGAATGCTGGGCTTTCAGTCTTTGCCCTGGTGTTAGGTCTTGCAGTTGAACTCATTGGCTGAATAAGCAAAGCTGTTGCTAGCAGAAATTACCATGCCGCGGAGATGTCCTTTAGAGTCTTCGCCTAAACAGAGATCTGAATGAATGTGTTGCTGTTTTGATCTTCCTTCCTAGGTGTTGTCTGTGCTGGAGTAATTATAGTCTGTAATTAGCTGCAGTGCAATTCTTTTGAAGTCGATGAATGTGTAATTTTTGCCATAAGCTGGGAAGTAGCATTTTACCTCAGCTTGCTCTTGTGTTTAATTTACAGATGATTTTCTGTTGGGATTTTTGTGTGAAGCGTTTAGACCTCTCAAAAAAACAAAAGCAGTGATATTCCAGCATTTCTTTCCTTGGCTAGAAATTAATTAGAAGCTGCCATTTCTTACAAATGGGATGTAGCCATCCACACAGCTGGGGCTGTGTCAGGAGGATCAGAGGAGCATCTAAATGTCTTTAAAAATGTGGATTGCAATCTCATATACAGTTCTCCATGGTGAAATGGAAAGGAGAATGGTTGTCTCTTATCATGCTGTTTCAGTGGTACTGTGAGGCTCTTTGAAAATGAAAAGTGCTTCCTAATTAACTTTTATTTCTGTGTGCATTAAAGAGGTAATATTTTTCTTCTATTTAGTGTAGAAAACCAAATTGTTCACAGAGTACAGTCATCACATGTAGTATACGTGCTTTTATATATTTTAAGACTACCCCTATGCATTTGCTACCTCTGCATGTACTGCTTTATATCTTTGAACCTATCTTTTGAGTAAACCAACCAAATCTTACTTATTTTCTTTCGTTATTCTGCTCTGCTTCCATTGATGACTCTAAACTTTTGACTCCAGACTGGCAATATGAGGGTAAGATGGCAAAACGTAACTTCCTGAACATTGCTCGTCTGTTTTTAACTTTTATTTTCCTTAGAACGTTATTAAAATTCTGTTCACTCTCTTTAATTAGATCCTTTTGTTGCAATTAAATTCAAATTATGTTTGTTTCTGTTGTGAAGCTTTGATTACGATTTATACCTTTTAGTCATTCCTCTGTTATTTCTTTTGGTTTAAGTTACCATCATATTATCTCTGTCCTGAAGGACTGCTCCTTCACTGTGATGCCTGGTGGTATCTCTAGAGCAAGACACGAACAATTTTATAGTGTAGCTGTCAAACTGTATTGTGGTGGTATGGGACAGCGATTTGGGAGGGTGTGTTCCTGACATGGAAAGGAAGGCTCACATAAGAGAGAACAGAACAAACCATATTAAGGTTTTGCTGTTTAAGTGTTTGTTGTAAATATGGATCAGCATCTGAGATGTTAAATCCTTTGTCTTCAGATTCTTTAAAAATCTTTATAAAGCGTTATAAAGTTTATATGAGTAAGGGATAAGCAAACATATCAGATATTGATCTTCAGTGAGTGTAACTTAGCTAGCAGTTGTAGCCTGTACCTACATAATATTTAAGTGAATACTTGTCCTCAGTATACTGAATATGCTGACTTGTTTTAAAGAACAGGAACAAAACCCTCAAGATCCTTCTTCTGGAATTAGAAATAACTTCTCTTTTCATCTTTATAGATTGCAAACTGGCCAGAACAGGTCCTCCAGCCACAATAGTTCCTATTGATGAAGAAAGTCGGAACGGTGAGTGCCTCTCGCTTCCCCGCGACGCCCCTCGGGTGCCCCCACGTTAGCTGATCGGGGTGTGGAGGTGCCTGTGGGGGATGGCAGTGGGGACCCTCTCCTTCAGCTTTGCAGACTGGTCTCTGAAAACCTGTTAACGGGGATTGCAGGTGGAAAGGTGCCACTGATCCAAAATGCTGAGAGGTGTCATTTCTTCCTGAACATTATGTATTTTGAGGACTTTGGTCTTTGACTCCAGGCAGTTCTTGTGTATATGCATTTAGTTTTAACAAATATTTAGACCACAATTATTTGCAATACAGCAGTGGTTCAGCTCCCCCGTTGCTAATATATCAGCTTACTTTTTACTGCCTGACTCCTTACGTCAGTATGTAACCAGAGGACAAAGTTCTGGTCAGACTTTGTTTTTGTTTTTAATGTGGTTAGGTAAAGCTGAAGCTTTCTTTCTCTGAAGCTTGATAAAAGTGTTAACATTGCTTTCTTCTGGGTTTCACGTGCAGCTTTTAGAAGGTTGCTTGTTGGTTCACTCTAAGTTTAATAACTTGAGGTTTTGGACACCTCTGAAATGGCAGAACTTGCTTGCATGTAGTCATGGAAACTTCAAAAGAAAATGTCTTTCTTTTTTTATTCTCCTGTCAAATCATACAGTTCTTGAATTGTTGATCTCTAGTCTCAGCATTGCATTTATGCAGCATACTGTAATGTGGCTTACCCTGTTAGAGTCAGTGCTTTGTGCAGGTGGCTGTTACTCCTGATATTAAGTTACTACTCTTTCCTGATTTTTATTTTGTGATTTATTTTTTTTTTTTTAACCTCATAAGCTAGGCGTAGTTGTGTGTTGAATGTGGTTATGATTAATCATATATGGGTGCTTGAAATGGTGAACAAAGTCCAGGTGGTGCTGATGGAACCTCTCTGCTGTTATCCTCGGGGGAACTGCTTGCTGTTGGAGTTACTCAAGGTCAGATGGATAAAAGTATGCAGGTTTTGCCGGTAAGAGAACCAAAAAAATATTGTTAATACACCTGTGTGCTAAAGAACTCTGATAGTTATTGCTGGACTAGCTTTTAAAAACAGGTTGTTTTCTTCTCCCTGTGCTGATTTTTCTTGCAACCGTGTCTGCTGAAAAAATGATGATTGGTCTCAGTAAAATGAAATTCCCCTGGTAATCGTGTCCACATGCAGAGCAGGACTCTCTTTTTTCTGTTTGTTTTGGTTTTGGTAGTGCAGCCTGAGTGCCATAGAAGTAACTTACACAATGCTATATTAATTTAAGCAGAAAGCTGTATCATGCTTATATCAAATGAAAAAAAAAAAAAAAAAAAAAAAAAAAAACCAAACACAAAAACAACCAAAAAAACCCCCCAAAAAACACAAGTATTTTTTTTCCTTTCAGGGTGTTTGATCACAACATCCATGATAGGCCTTACTCTTTAATAGCAGAACTTCCGTGTGTAATCTGTGCTGCAATATTAGTCAACTATCATTAAAATAGTTTGGTATATATAGTACCTAAATAGTTCAAGGGTCTGGAATCAATACTATGTTTTTTTCTTTATCTTTTTTCAATGTATGTACTATAGAAGGAGTCTTGGGGTTTGATGCTAATGAAATAATGGTATCTGTATCACCTTGTTGAGAAGGTGTCAAGTATTCTCAATTATGAATAGGCAGTACTGGCATGTTTTTTTATTCTTATGTGCTAGCAGCACTCAAATTACTTATCTGGAGAATGCAGTAGGAACAGCAGCCAAAACTGAGGCTAGATGCTGACCATAGAGTCATTTGAAATATAAACAAAAATTTAGAAAAATTAAAAGCTTGCAGCTCTCTAATTGAATGGCATAATAAGCTTTATTTCTCAGATTTTTTAATGCTTGATTCAGTGTTTTCTAAAAACTAGAAAAATAAAATTTCTGTTCAAATGTAACTGGTCTTGCAAGAAAGATGGTTGAGTATTGTGGGGAGAGGTGTGAATTTTCCTAAAAGCTCTGCATGTGTCTGCAAGGATTTGATTTATTTATTTCGCTACGAATTCTTATGAACCACTAACTCCCCATTAAAGAAGTCAAATGGGAAGTAGAAACTTCAATTTGCATTGTAGTTAATGGAAGCAACACACCTCATGTGCAAGTCACAATATGTGTTAAACAAATGAATCTCCTGGGAAGCCAGCTCCTGAGTTGAAATGTCCTTAAACCTTTGCTGTCTTTGTTGAAGTGGTAAGTTGTATCCTCCCTGCTACCACGTCTGAGTGAAATTAATGAAAGTTAAACCTCCGTACAGAGTGGAGGTTCAGCAATTGAGTCAATGCTACTACTTGTGTATTTCATATGATTTTTTTTTCCATAAGTCTTGCTTAAATTGAATATATATATTTAAAATAGAAATATAGTCACAGGAAAGGATGTGGAGCAGCAGGTTTTATTTTCCAGCCTGTGTCTGCACCCTTCCAGATGTTTTCAGGTTCAGGGCAGATGCTTTAGCTTGCTTCAGTGGAATTTGGATCCATGGCGAATGATGGGTATTGTTGTAACTGAACGTGTGTGAGTGCATGCCTCTGTGCAAACGTGCGCGTGCACACACTTATATCAGGGAATTAGAAGAGTAACAGATAAGGTAACAGGTTGTTACTTGGATGCTTCCTGCATCTGGTTTTGTTTGTTTTTGTTTGTTTGTTTGTTTGTGTCTTTTTTGTTTGTTTGGTTGGTTGGTTGGTTTGGTTTGGTTTGTTTTTTTTTCTTATTTTGTCTGGCTTTTTTTTGTGGTCAAGTTCACATGTTCACAGCAGATGTTTGCAAGTAGTATCTGGCTACACCATCAGTGTGGCAAAATGTTAATACACTATAGTTATGTTCTTTTAATATGCTGGTGTTTAGATTCTAGGCAAGCCACTGCTGAGTACACTTCCATTTGCGTGACACTTTGTTTTGGCAATGGTATCAAATTTGTGCCCTTGTCTAGTTTCTTTCCGTGTTGTACACTACAGCTACATCTTGAAATGACCAGTGAAAGAAGCAGACAGGGAGCTGATTCATCACCAGTAGGGCCTGAGTTAGATTTACAGAATGACCCCTGTTAGACTCAATAGAAATGGTTTGGTCACCAGAGCTCATCTCTTGTAACCTTTCATCCTTCCTGTGCCTTAGAAGATGAATCTGTATAAATGCTAAAGGGTTATAAATAAGTCAAAACAGCTTTGCCACCAAAAAACCTTTGTAAAAATCTTGAGAAGGGAACAAACAGAGGATATGAAGGATAATAAGGAAGGTCAGCTGGAGCGGTGTGTTGTAGTAAAAAAATGTTATAATTCTGGGTTTTCATATATTGGAGCTTTGGTACAAGGACTGGATGTTGCTGTGTTATAGAGCATACAGCCTGAGACTAAAAATCATGGATATTGATGCCAGGATCAAGGAGAGTAAGTGTATTTACTGTGTGTGTGAATTCACTAGAATATTTTATCAAAAATTCTTTCAAATCTTTTGCCATTCAGTGTCAAAATGGGCATTATGTAGTTGTTAAAAGTGATAGCAAGACTGTAGTGATAGAGATTTGGATGATATGCAGATTATATATTACAGAACATTTCCAATGACCGAACAAACTTTGTATTGGAATTGCCAAGAGATGCAGAGAAACAATCTGCCTATTTTTGTTAGAATATATATAAATACGTCTCTAGATCACTGAAAGTCTGAAATCTAATCAGGTTATTTTAATTCCTTGCACTGCACTGCAGCTTTCAAAGGTCTGCTGTTGATGTGGGACTGTCTCTTCTAAGCTTTTGGAGCGAAGATCTCAAAACAATAACTGAGTTAACACCTCTGTGTGACATTTGATTTAATCCAGTACACATATTCATCGCATTCTGGCAACTGAATAAACAAAAAATCCTGCTCTTTAGAAGTATATCTTTAGTTCCACTGTGTTGAATGTTTCTTCTAAGTATACTGAGTTCAGGAATTCCTAATTCACAAATGTCTGGAGACTAGAAAATCTCAGGTAATAAAAATACTTTACAAAATAACTATTCCTTGTTTTCATAGTCAGACACACAGTTACCATGTCTGACCTTTAAAGATCTCCTTGAGAGATCAGCATAGATTTAGGATTTGACAGTTTCCCATCATTGGAATAATGCATCTTTATGTCAAGTAATTTAGGTACAATAGTATGTTAGATTATGGTTGTGTTCCTGTGAAGAAACCTGGAAGGGGTGAACTTTACATTTCTTAAGGTACAAATGAATTATTTTTCTTCATTTTTGCTTTATTTAATGGAATGGATGAGAGGACTTGATCATAATAATAGCAAAATTTAATTATTCTAGATGTATGGGATCTTTTGTACAGGCAGAGAGTTATTTTCACCCATGGATATTTTTTCATTACTGAATTTGAGACTTGGTCTTAAATTATTTTAAAGACTAAATGAATGACTTTTTCGTGCTTCAGACTTTTTCATTGCAACTGTACCCCAGGTTTTTGGGGGCCTTCATGTAGAGCTGCCTGTGCTTCTTTTCCATACGATGAGCATACTGAAATGCTAAAAGGCTTTGAATCTTTAAAAGGGGTTTTTAATGGAAAGGAAACTATTGGGAATGACTTCTAAGAGAGACAAAATTGAAATCTACTAGACATGACGGATTAAAATAGAATTTGGGAAGAAAACGCAGAGGTTGGGGTGAGGGAGCAAGCAGGCTGCGGTGTCGCAGGCGGCATCTTGGCATGATGTTGGGTGACCTCATGTACAACGGGGGTGCACAGACAGAATAGCTGTACCTCTGCTTGGTATTTGGCTTTGTGTTTTCTGTCAGGATAGCTACAAGTTAATAGAATATGGGCAAGTACTATTAAAATTTTAGCAGATACTTGTTTGGGGGATAAGCTATATACGTGGCTAATAGCCAGTATGCTAGCCAGGTGCCAACACAGAGATCAGCGTTACTCTGAACGATCTACCCCAGTGCAAAGAGTAATATGAGCTGCTGTCTTGGTAGTGCATTCATAACAAAAACTCTGTAGTTATGAATATTTTGTTTGTGTTCTTGCCTACCCTAGGTAAATCCATAAATGTTCTCCTTTTGATTATATTTTTGTTTCTTTTTACTTCTCCCTCCCTGCCCCTGATGGTATAGAGTGCTAATGAATAGTTGGACCATCTTCACAAATTACATGATCTCTCCCTCCTCTCCATACATAAAGCTCAGTGCTCACTAGGGGTGTTTGGTATTTATGCAAACACAGGTAAGTGTGGGAATAAGCTTTTGTGGCTGTAGGTGGGTTTGGTATTATTTTTATATCTTTGCTGCCAAGATAGCAGGAAGATGTAATCTTTTGTCAGCCTGAGTTCCTGGGGAGGCAGGGGACGTGTGATCACTCAACAAATCCCCATCAATAACACCCTGCAGTGAGGGATTAAATTTGGAAATAGAGCACAAATATGCAGGAAACCAGGCTGTGGCTTTTTTTTTTTTTTTTTTCCCCACTACTACTGGACCGATTTATTTCCAGTTTAATTGTATGTAATGGTGGAAGAATGGACCTGATTACTAAGGCACATTGACAATGTCCTACGAACTTCCATGCTATGCCGAACTGTTTTAACTTGTTTTTCAAGGGCAATCGACAAGGATTGAGGAAAACGTCTCTAGAGGCACAAAATCTGTAGCCTCTCTTCTGAGATGGGCTGAAGTGTACTAATACATTTCCTGCAGACTTAGTGTGTGGTGGCTTCTGAGCAGCCATTACTTAATAAAATTTTCAGTGACTACTGGTGTGGGCTGGAATTGAACTAATGAGCTTTAAAGATTAAGGGTGCTGCTATCCATCTCCTGTGTGGATCCATATGCTGATTCCAATCTGACTGCTTTAAGACGTTTTGGCTAAGGGGAAAAATTGATTTAGCAAAATACCACTTTCTGATTTGGAAAGTTGCTGTGGTTGAATACAGGTGTACTGAGAACAGCGTTTCTTAAGAGTTGCAGCTCTGTGGTCTTTTCCTACTTTTTCCTTTTGTTTCAGAAAAAGGGTGAATTAATGATTTCAAGGATGAGAAGGTGCTTCAGCATCTTAATTTCTTCAAATATATCTTTCCTACAGAAATTATGTCTGATACTATTGCTGTTTGAAAATCCTTTTATCTCAGATTTTTTTTTTTGGTTTTGCAGTTGAATTTTGAATGTGCCACCAAGGCTGTATAATTGGTTTAAAATACAATGTAACATTTTTTTAAAAGTTCAAAAGTCCACTTCAAGTCCACCCAACTCATTTCGGTTATTGAAACCCAGCGTGTTTTTTGAACAGATACTCAGATTTAACTGTAAGAGGTGTTATTTTACATCCTGAGAGTTGCTGAGTTCTAAATAGTGGCAGTAAAACCTGCAGCAATTAGTCTAGGTTTTTGGCCCTGTACAGCCTTAGCACGGAGAGCAGTCTGAGATGTGACAAACATGTAAAGGAGTTTGAACTTGTTTGCGCCCTACATGTTCCTGTAACTGTCTTTATATGTGTATGGTGAATGTACAAACCCAGAGAAGTTAGAAGACTGTTCTGTAAAATTTTGCAAAGTCATGTACAACTATATAAAAGCTCACATTTATTTTATATACCGACAAGTAAAACAGCGCATCTCAAGCCCCTGCTTTCCCCTTTTTTATTAGGAAAAGAAGCCGTAGGAAGGAAGGGAGGTAGTGCCCACCTCATGGTAGAGTAGCAGGCTATCCCAGGGACATATCACCGGCAGAAGGAAACAGTCTAAGCCTGGTGAAATAGCTGTGTCCATGGAAGGTTTCCATGTGGAGCATACAGATTCACATGTCTGTAAGCCTATTAAGTCTTTCTATCATGTGTAAGGTTCACTCCTTTGACTTACTGCACTGTTTGAAGTAGCTCTCTTTTTGCCGGGAGTGAAATCATAGAATCCCAGGTTGGAAGGGACCTCAAGGATCCTCTGGTCCAACCTTTCTTGGCAAAAGCGTGGTCTAGACAAGATGGCCCAGCACCCTGTCCAGCAGAATCTTAAAGTTGTCCAGTGTGATGGGTCAGTTGACACCAACAGGGGGAAAAAAGTTGTAAGATGAGCTGAAGACAGCCTTGTGTACTCAGCACCTGAACAAGATTAAAAGCTATTCTGTGGGGATTAACGGGACTGAAATAGAGCAGAGCTTTCAGCCTGAGCTCTGGGTGTCTTGCTGCAGGAGGGAGGACTTGATTTTCTTTTAAGCTGTACAGATGCTAGCATGTTTCATAGAGGTGTTAGAATTTATAGAGTTGTAAATTCTTGTGAGTTATAGTTTACAGCCCTTATGAACCTCTCAATCTTTGATTTTAAAACAGTGTGATTTTACCAATTCCTGTCATTCAAAAATCATCTTTATGTAGCATTGTGAAAGAAAACTAATCTTAATTTTAGTATTTCAAGTGATTCTAAGAAAAATGTCTCACAAGTCTGGAATGTTTGTGTGGATGTGAAAAGGGAAAAGAGACCAAGCTCTTATGTACTGTAATTTTGTATTGATTTTTCTTAAGTTCCCCATAAATGCAGTTTGAGGACTCTGCATTTAACTTTTTCTTGGTGTACAATTTATTTTGTAGCAATTAAAAATTACATTACTATAATGGAAAAAAAAAATATTAGCTTATATGTTGTTATCATTCCTGTGAAATGTTTCCAGGGAGAAACTGCTTCAGCTGGTTTGCAGTCTTAAGTTATACAACTGTCTATATGCCTGTGTGTCCACACATAGATTTTCCTTGTATCTGTAGACAATCTTACAGCTTCCTAAAGTATTTGTGAACCGTTTTCGCCAGCTGTGGAAAGTATTCCTTTTCAAAAATACCTTCAGCGATGTGGAATCCGTTTTCTGTAGCAATGGAGATGTGGTATGTTGTGTATATATACGATAAAGTGTAAGTTAAAGTGTTGTAGACAATAAATAAATCTTCAAATGAAATATTATCTTGCTGTCCAAGGGGAAGAGAAAGTTCAATCAACTTTGCTTCTAAACCACCCACTTTTCTTCGATTGTAAAATTAATTGCTCTTACTGTACAGATACTGCCACTTTCTCAGGTCCCATGAGTACATCTGAGAATGCTTAAATAAGTGTAGATACTTGTCGGCCGAGGATTGCAGTTCAGTCTAGTGATATTGGTTAGCTACTAATGCAATCAAGATGACTAATATGATTGTAGCGTTGAGCATCAGTAGTCTTTTGCTGAATTTGTATGTGCTGATGCTAATTTTCGATACTGGGTCTGTGCAACATTAGATTAGCCAGCAATACAAATCTGATCTGGATCACTCCCAGGCACACAATAACATTTTGTCCGATTAGGGCACGCGGTATGGAATTTATTCCGGCTGTGTGGTTTTATGTGGGAAGAAAGGTGCTACATTAGATGTAGTATCTGCCAGATTAAGTAACTTCTGATAGGAGGAGTTACCTTTTCAGATGTTTTGGACAAATTTTAACAAGAGGAGTGAATTTATATTGATTTGTGTCTGCCTTGGTGGCTGCACAGTGCTAGGGCTGCTACCAACGGCTGAAGACGAAAATTACCACACTTCAGAGTGCTGCACAATTCAACCCCATCTTCCCACACCTGGAGTGATTTGAGAGCCCAGGTGTTTCATGTAGACACTTCTCTAAGTCATCCAGACGAACAACTGTTACTTGGGCTGTTTTAGGTTGACTCTAGATGTGGCTCTGAAGAGACAGGCAGCCCCTGAGGCCACCTGAAAAGAAAACCCACAGCTTGGCGTTCACAGGCCTGGCAAGTACTGGCTCTAGCTCTGGAACGTTCAGGGTGTTCCTGTGCCATTTAGGAGTGCAGTAATTAGACCTGGAAAAAGGGGTTAGTCTGGGCAATAGAAATCCCCAGGGAACAATGTACAATCCAGGGAAGTTTCAGCAGTAGCATCAGAAAGGGACTTGCTGACAACTGCTGTGCTCTTTGGCTTTGTGGTGGGAAGTGTGTGGGGGGATGCAAGAGTATCGAGAGGGACCCAATTGTAGCTGACTTGGATTATTCTTCTGGCAGAACGTTACTTCACGCTTGGATTTCCTGAATGCTCTGGTCCAAGTACTGTTCTCAGATTTCTTCTTAATGGAGGAAAATTGGCTAATATGCCACAGCTTAATAATGTACTTTTAGACTATTCGTCACTTTCTGTCATGACTTGCAATACTTGGTTGCTAGAGATACAAATTTCCTTCTTTTGTATTCAGAGATACGGCAAATTAAGACTAAGGCTTATTTGGTCTTAATCAGCTGTCCCAAGAATCATTATTAAATGCACCAACAGAAATATTATCACAGCATAACAAATTTATATTTCAAGAAAGGGTAAATTGCCTGGAAGAGTATAGGCTTAGGGTCAAACAGATGAAGGGTAAGTGTAAGAACTAGAAGTTAGAAAATTTTCATAAATGTCTTCAACAAGATGGAATTTTTTTGTTGTTGTAACCTGTATTTGTGGTTTTCCTCCTGTTCTCCATGTTAGCAGCTGGCTCATACAAGTCCGTGCTCAAGTCTCTGTCTTAAGTTGTTTAAATCAAAATGTAAACTAAGGCAAGAAAGTATCACTTCTTAGCTGACAATTTGATTTAGTTTATAAATTCATGAGATGGGCAAAGAGGCCTAAATTTATGGAAATAATTTTTGTTTAATTTATGCTTGTTTGTTCATTTCCATTCTGGTATTATACATTCTTAGGATTTTGGTATTAACGATTTAATTGAAAAGTCATGAATCAATTTGGCGTCTAATGCTATTTTTATACCACAGATTTAAATTCACACTCACATGTTTTTCATAGAGGACAAATGTGTAAAGACTGAAGCAGCTGTAAAATAGATGAGCTTATTATTTCACTTCTATTCATGAGCACAGACATCAGCAGTGGCCAGTATTTAAGCAGAGCTTTTATTAAAGATCTGTACAATTCTCCTTTTTCAGTAATTTTTTTAAATTATGTCTTTTAAGAAAAAAAACAAAGTGCCAAAAAGCAGGAGATAATTTGGGGTGGAAGTAGGGGAGAAAAGAAGTTGCCCTTTCCGAAACTGATTAATTTCTTTTTAGGGATAGAAAATACAGTCATTAATTTATAGAGTTGGAATTATGTAAAAAGTTTTTGTGCTGTCAGCCGTTAAGAAAAATATCCTAACCTGGTATTGGTATTCTTGTGGGAAAGTAAAATAGATGTCTTTAAATTACCTTTGGGGACAGGAGGTTTTTTTCCCCTTATTTGCATCATCAACTGACCCATCTACGCCTGGAGGTTTTCAGGAGTTGTATGTAGTCACCGAAGCTGCTTGCTTTCCCACTGTGTTGTCTGTGCGCACGTTCAGGTGTCCTGTCTTGGCTCAAGTTGGATCTGCTGAAATCTTTCTTGTGCTGACAACTTGTAACTGTCTGAGTGTGCCCACGGGCACTAATTCCACTGCAAGCTATTGAATTTGTTCACTAAATACTGAATTTCTGTAGGAATAAGTAGCAGATCAGGTAAGACCGCAGGTCTTCCAAGTATTAATGTTTAAAATGACAAAAATTGGGAATTCAGCTCCATTTTGTGATAGGTATAATTTTTGTGAATAATGATTATGCTCTGTAATGCCAAGGCCTTTTCAAAATGTATTTGAGATTTACTTTTTTTATTGGAAATTCTCCTCAGAGTGATTTAAAAGTTTTCTGAACAGCTCATCTTTGGCAGTTTGAGTGTTCAGAATAAATTATTCAAATTATAATACTCGATCCATTCATATTCCCAGGTTGTCAGTTTACCTTTGCAAATGAAGAACTCCATATTTCAACAATTTATTTCTATCATATAATTTTGAAACACTGAATGTCATTTTTCTAGCAATATTCTTTGACTGTCTTCTCCTTTACAGTTCCAGTATTGCAGTGCAAGAATAGGAGTATTTAATATGCTCTAAACCTTCTCAAAATCAGTTTTCCTTCAGGGAGTGGGAGGTGACTCTTATGATCAATCCTCCAGTAGTAATTGCCAGAACTGTTATGTTGTGCTTTCTAAATGTTTTGGTATTGCTTTATTTTTGGAGTTACTGCTTATTAACTAACATGTATACCCACAGGAGATTATTTCTGTTCCTTGCAAGCAAAGAGGGGGCACTGGTGAACTTTGAAAGCAACTTGTTTTGAAAGCTTTGCTCACAGTGCGTTCAAAACATAAGCAGAATGTCTGTCCATAACATGATTTTTAATACAGAATATTGTGTTTACGAACTATGTGTGGAGTTGCGTATTTTGCTTCTTTTTGACATGGCCAAAAGTGGGTACCATGGAAGTCCTTTTAGAAGCAAGAGTAGCATGTATGGGTCAGCCCAGTGAGTTAGATGATGCATTTAAATCTGCCTTATTGTCACCAAGTGATACTAGTTTTACTGGCATGACTTAAAATTAATTCTTGCCAAGTTCTCCTTTTGTGAAACCTTTCCTTTTGTGGAAACATGATTTACATCTGGCGCGCTGCTCATATGGAAGAAAATCTCTTCCCCGGAGCATGTCACTGTCATTGTAATGGATATCTATTACTGTTGCACTGCCCACCACCAAGTCAGCCGTTCTTGTTTTATATTCGCCGCTGACTGTTCCTATAAGCAACTGTCTTACCCTGATGTGGGAATTGGTGGCATTTATGTGAATGCCAAGGCAAACGAGTGGCAGAGCCAGGAATAGATTTAAGCATCTGGTAGCAGGAGGCAGGGAGGGGGAGAGAAATATTTTTGCTGAGTTTCACAAAAGTATGAAACGGAGTCCAAAGCAGTAATATAGGGTTCATAGGTATGGGTGAGTCTGCCTCAGCCACCTTCTAGGAAAGATCAAACCTGGGTCTGTTCTGAATGTCCCAGCTGGCCTTGCCCTAGACAATGTGAATATAGGGACTACCATGGAGATCTCGCAGTGTCGAGAGCTCAGGTCTCCTCTTATGCCACTAGCAGAGGTCTGCCACTGATGTTGGAGCAAATGGATCTTCTTTTGCCTTTTGGGCAAGGGTCTGTTGTGTGTGCTCGATGCCAAATGATAGGGTTCCTACCCTGCAGCTCTGAATCCATTCTTCCTGCTTCATTTAGCTCTTTTGAGCTCTATATTGGACAGGTGCTCTTGGTCCTAAAAGCCCTGGCTCTGTTGGCTCCTCTGCGCTTGAGATACTCTATCCCAGATTCTGTCCCAGAATCATCTGGGCTGACCTGCTCCAGCTCTGTTGAGCTGAACCAACTCAGCTCGCACAACGTTCACCTCTTGTTCAACTCAGTCCTGTATGTGGTAATAGCATACTACCCATTTCTGTATACTTTTGATTTCCAATATTTAAAGCTAATCCTATGTTGAGCATAAATTGATTTTTGTTTTTTCATACCCAAGCGAACTAAGATGGATTTGGACTTTTCAGACACTGCAGCTATTATGTCATCTTATTGCTAATACTGTCCAGAAATATTTTCACTCAGCTGGAAGTGTTCATTTGATGGAATCAGAATGATCCATGTGTTTAAATTCTGATGGTGGCTTGGGACACGCCATTGACTGCACATACTGGAGATGATGACCAGAGGAAACCCTTGAGAGTGAGGTCTGCTCTGAATAAAGGGCTTTGCTCATCAGTAGGGTCCTCTGTTCTGCTTCACATCATGTCTTACACTGATTAAGTCTTATTAAGGTCCTGTCAGAAGGATGTGAAGATTTTTACAACTCATGTTGGTGCTGTAACATTTTTGTGTGTAGAAGACTTCAGCCTTCAAGATTGTTAGATAGACAATTGTGAGGATTATTTACAGCTATAGAGATAGTATTTCTGTGGGAATGCTTGTGGAAAGAGTAATTTAGTAAAATTGCTGGTTTACCAATTTTTATTTCTAATTTTTCTTTTCTGAATACAGCTCTTTTGTAGTTGAGTGTTTGGTATTTGGGTTTGGTTGGTTGGTTGTTTTTTTTTTTTGTTTGGTTTGGGTTGGTTTTTTTTCTGTTTGGTTTCTTTTTTTTTTTTTTTTTATAATAGCTGTCATAGTTTAATTAGCATGGTTCATAATTTTTTTAATGTATTTTTATTCTAAGCTCACTTCCTCACCTACCCCAGGTAACTTATTTAAAAGAGAAAATGATCTGGCTGTTGTAGAGGTATAGTAAAAATTCTCTCTAATCTATGAAAATACGTATTTTGGTTGCATACAATAAGTCTCTTGAAATAGTATTTTTAACAGTTGGTTTCAAATCTTGTTTCCATGGTAGTAAAGATAGGTAAGATATTCAATGCCTTTTCAACTGTTTTACTATCTCTTATTTTTAGGAGTCGTTCTGATATGCCTTCAAAGAGTAAAATGAGTTTTTCTTTGGTAGGGTTTTTTTTTTGTTTGTTTGTTGTTTTTTTTTTTGCTTTTAATGTGCTGTTCCAGAGCCCAACACTGGGCTGTACTGCCTGTGGCATAGGTGGGGAGCAGGGCTGGGAACTGCCATCAGGCCCGGCAGCGCGGGCTCAGCCTGGAGCCAGCAGCTGGATTTACGGTAGACTCGGTTAAATCTTGGCTTGGGAATCTCTTTGCTGTAAATGACTTGGATGCATCCCAGAATACTTAAGTATGGAGAGCCAGTGTCACTTAGTGGAAGTTACGTTTGTGGATAGGTGTCTAAAAAGCTGCTCTTTTTGAGAGGTGAAGCGTGTTGCGTTTGTGAGCCTACTTGGTTTTGGTGATGCTCAGGGGGTCTGAGCCACTTCAGTTCTTTTCAAAGTCCAGTTATCACCAGGTGATAAGTTTAACAGAGTGATGGGATCACAGATTGGTCTCCTTTCTCTTCTATGTCAAAAAAATTCACTACTTCACCTTGTTGGAAAATCAAGTGCTTTATCAAAATGCACAAAACTAAACTAAAAGTGACAGCTCACTAAGCAAAAGGACTGTGGAGCTACTGAAAGAGGGAAGAAGAAAGGTTTGGCAGCAAGTCCCATTGCAGTAACCACAGCATATGTCCTTTCCAACAGTGTTCATTTTTGGCTGGCATACCAGATTTGGAAAAAAAAAAAAAAAAAAAATTATGCCCAGGCCCTTCTTGAGCGATCCAGAAAATCTTTTAATTATCTGTAGGGCTTAAGGTTAGAGTGCTTGCAGGCCTGCTCCTCTTGCTTCTCCCGAGGAGCCCCAGTTGACATGGTTTCTTCTTGCCATGCACCCTGTGGAAAGCTCATCATGTTCAGTTGCTGTTAGCAAGGTGGACATAGTCCTCCTCACTCGCTATCCACACAACTCAGCGTGATGAGGAGGATCGTGTCCAGGTAGAGGTACCCTCCCTACTTTACTCATTAACGCAACAGAATATTGAGAATCTACAGAAAATTCAGTAAATGGGAAATTGAGTCACTGTGTCTCCTTTAGGAGATGCTCGAGGACCTTTGGAAGTCTGTACCCCAGAACAAAATTCCCATTACTTTTCTGAGAGGCTTTGTATAAACGAGGCATGCTTTTGAAATTTTACCTGCTTTTAAGGAAACCTCAACTAAATTTTTATTTAGAATGATGATAAACCCCCAATACTTTTCCACAGCTGAATGAGAAGGTACGGCTTTGCATCTCTCATTCTTCAACACATGCCTGAAAGGGCTAAAGTGGCATGAAACTGAACCAGGTGAGTAACGAGCTGTTCTCAATACTTTCATAAGCATTAATACCTTTTTAAAAGGGGAGAAAAAAACAAAACAAAACAAAACACCCTTCTAAATGGTCATGCCCTAGCTTCCTTTAATTACATTTATTTTGCTTCAGTCTTGAGAAGACAGATAACTGTACAGCAACTCAGGGTATATTTTTCTGCCTCACATTCCCTGTGTTTTTAAGCAGGTTGCTCTGAAAACATCAGTATTTTTAGCTTTATCCCAACTTTGAAACACTAATAAAAATAACACTTAAGTTATTACTTGTTTTGAACAGCAGAGTGCTTGTAACAATAAAAGAATTCAGTAAATGATGGATTTCAAAGCTTTGCTTGGCTCAAACATAAATTAAATTTGTTGGTTTTTGTTACATAGTCTTATGTGAAAACTCCTTGTATACTTTCAGATTTTCAAAGTCATGTTAATCAAGCCAAATGTTATCCTCCACAGCTCTGATCTTTTTCTTCTTTATTCACTCACCATTTTTCATCATTACCATGGTATTCTACATTTTATCCTTCTGATGCAACTGTTTAGGAAAATACTGCCTGATTAAAATAAATCAAGTGTCAACCTTCGGGCTACCTGCCTCTAATTTATACCATTAGCACATTCCTAGTGATAATCTTCTTCCTCTGATAAGCCCGTCCTTCCTTCTGTAGCTGTTTTGGGGAGCAGTGGTCAACTGTATGGTCTGAAGGAACAAGATTTTTTTGATCAGATATTTGCTGAGGGAGTAGAGCTGCTGTTAGCTGTGAACTCTGAAATGCTTTTATGCTGTTTTTCATCATGAGCCTGGGCTGTTTTACGACCCAACTTGATTCACTGCCCCTTGGGAAAGAGTTCTTTTGTGTATAAACCAGGTATTTTATTATTGTTTTTGGTATCAGAGTGGAGGGGCCATGGCTGTGTGGCTGAATGTGTTCAGAATAAAAAAAGATGCTGAACTTCTACAGAGTGTGAGGTTTGTAAGGCATATTTTTTTTTCCTTTGCTTAATTATTTTATGCCAAGTTCTAAATCAGCCCAAATGTATATTAGTTCTTTTCAGAAGAATAATTATATGTGGCTGCTGCCAGGCATTAAGTTTTATTTTTCAGGATGGTTTATGAGACCAATGAAAAATCTGGCAAATAGTGCTTCTGAAATGCACTACTGAGCATTTGTGTTGGGCCTATTATTTTGTCACTGTCACAACAAGGTGAGGTTTAAAAGAGCAATTCTGTGATAAATTATCTTCCATACAAGGAATTAATAGTTTTTGAAAAGGGCATCCCTGAGGAAACTGGCAGCTGAGAGAACCACCTAACTTTTCCAGCGTGTCTGTGTGTTTTCACAGATTTTCTCGTTTGTTCTTTTATTTTCGATTATTGGTGCTGTGACCGTTCACATGCAGCTCCCCACCCTGTCTTTTCTGCACCCGAGACCTTCTGCAGTCCCACGCAGTGTACGGAGGGCTGGGGCAGGAGGGTGCTGTGCTGGCAAACCTGGCAGCCTGGCGCGTAGCTCGCCTGCGGCTCCATCCCCGTCTCTGGTTGTTTCTGGTAGATAATCCCCATCACGCCGGTTCCCTCTCCTCCTTGGGCTTTCACCTCTTTGCTCACTCTCTAACGCCTCTTGTGTCCCTTTCCTTTCACAAGCAAAAATCTTACTAGGTCCTTCTGGGATTGCTTTTCCTAGTTACGCTTTCTCTCTGCAGTTGATTGTTGAATGTCCCAATTTCTTTTTAACTTCTGGAGCCTGTAGGTTGCTCCTCGTATCTGTCTGTCAAAGGTCACTTTTATCAATTTCAATTTCCAGAATTAACTCTGCTTACCCCACAGACTAAAGGCTCATGGGGAATTCAGTTCTGGCTTTGCCTTAATCTCTTCTTTATTCAGTCTACCAGAGATCATTATTCATCCCTTGACTTGATTCTCTTTTTGCACTATGTTGATGTAGCTTCCAGGGTTTTCTTTTTTTTTTTTTTTTTTTTTTTTTTCCCCACTCTAATTATTCTGTGGTTTAAATCTGTTGCTTTGAAGTGATAGAAATTTCAAAGAAGAAATTAAAATATGAAATTTGCCTTTCTTAAGGAAATATTTAGTGGGTTTCACCTGACTTTACTGATTCTTTGCCACTTCTTTAAAAAAAAAACCAACCAACCAAACCTTAAATCAATGGAGATCTGTTTTCCTTTTATCCTTCCCATTAGCTTTATTTTCCTTTTTCTGGCCTGTTACTTTTAATGCATTCATTCAGCTTCATTTCCTTTTTTTCTTTTCCCAAAATGCTGTAAGCATACACTGTCATTTTATATATCCCTAGGCTCTTCCTTATAATTTTGCACTCAGCTTCAGATGTGTGCTAGTTGTGTGCATTAAAACAGGAGAAATTTGGAGGAGTACAGCTGAAGTCATGTGTCTATGAAACACATCCTTTGGGTACCGTTGAGTGCCATATAAGTGAAAATTCTTTTGAAGCTCAGGATTGCTGTTCTTTAGTAAATATGCATGCGGATTTCTACAAAAAGATTAAACATGGGTTATTAATTTGAAAATACAAGTAAGAAAAAAGAAACTGAACAGGTACTAATACTCTGATTTCTCTTTTCATTCCACTACTTTTCCTACTTTAAAATTGTTTTTCTTTATGAATTTGTTCTTCAATGCAGCTTAGTGTAATTCTGTCTTGATGCCACAACTCCCTTTTATTAGTGAAACAGTCATGACTGAAAGCATGAAAGATGAGCTGTTGGGCAGCCTTACAGACTGAGGTGGTACCTGGGTTTTGTTAGCTTTTCAAGGGTGTTAGGCACATAAGCCAGACGGACAGTTGTCAGTTTATAGATGAAGTTGCCTTCAGGCTATGAAAAATACCGGTAACAAGTCTCTAGCTAGTACAAACCAAGGCAGTTCACCAGCTGCATAGGTTTTCTGAGAAATATCATGATTTATGGAGCCAAAATATTTGCGAGTGTATGATGAGGTGAATGAGTAATTAATGTAATTGTATTTACTATTTAAAGACTGTATAGATTGTGGGGAGACACTTCCTCTTTCTAGAAAGGTTCATCCATGAGAGAGCAAACATCCAAAATGTTTTTGTCCCTTTCCCAAGGACTTCAGTGGTTACAGTATTTTAACAGATTAACTTTTTTCTTATGCTTGGCCTGAAGAATATTTATTATCCTTTTATCACTGGACCTTTTCTTGAGTATCAGATTTGGAAACCTGTTTGGTAATATTGGCTCTTGATAAGATGTGAGCCCTTGCGTACATGCTGCTAGGAAGTAGCTTTCTGGACCAGATTTTTTTTTTTTTCCCAGCTCCTCTAATAACTTTACCGGGTAAGTTATTGCTTTAGCTTTTAGTCTAACAGAAGACAGTGAAAGAAGCTATGACTTGTTGAAGGTGAAATTAAGCTTACTCCTGCTTTGTGAAGTTGGCGTTGTTTTGAACAGGGGCTTGGACTAGACGGCCTCTGGCAATCCCTTCAAAACTTACTCATTCTATCATCCTGGGCATACACAAAACACTGCCTTGTTAGCAAGCAGGATCATTTGTTTGTAGTGCAAATTTATTTGAATTGTTTGCTTCTTCTGGGGGCATAATGTTCTACAGTCTCCGTTGTTGATCATTAAGGAAAAGAGAAATAAATGAGATGGTGTGCTCAATGTCCAGTTGCTATTTACTTTCCTCTTTTACCAACAGCTGTAAGGAAGTCATATTCATTTTTTCCTTCTCATTGTTCATAATTTGTTAAGACTGAAATTGGTCTAATATTGAGAGATATTAAACTTTAGTTTCTGTAAATATCACTGAACATGGTATTTCCTGTTTTATCTAGGGTTTCTTGAAAATCTCTGGATCAAGGTCTTATTTAGAGAGACAAGCTGCTAGTATGTTAAATGACCAGGGGTGTCCCAGGGGAAATTCTGGGTTTTCTGTGCAGTAGCATCCAACTTTACGCACCCCGTGGCTGTTAACATTTTTGGGACATCGGAGAATAAACTTCTCTGGGATTGTAGAGGGCAATTGGAAATCGTTCATCTTTGCCCCCTCATTACAAATCAGAGCGAATCATTTTTCATTCCTGAGGTAGATAAGCATTGAAGTACTGACTCAAAAAGAAAAAGAACAAGATAATGACTGTGGAAATAATTGTCATTAAAGATCATTGCAGTTCTAGGACCTTCCGTGATGACACTGCATGCAGCTCCCTCCCCAAGGGAAAGGGAAAGTGTTTTGTGCATGAGATGAAGTGCTTGCCTGGGGGTCACAGAGGGCTTCGTGATGGCCTATTGGCCTGTCAGTTTGACACTTAGATTGAAATAAAAAGGTGCAGTTGACTTTACATAGCATCTTGCATTGAATTAGCTTCTGCTAGTTTGATTTGTATAACTCTCTCTATTTCTGATTTATAGCTCATTATTCTTAGCTAGACAGGAATTGCAGCTTGAGAAAAGAAAATGGGAGCAAAAGGTGCCAAAAGAGGACTGCCAGCACTCCCTTAGAAATGTAAAGGAATTTCAGTAACAGCCACCTTGCTGGATGATGAGTTTTCTAGGTAATTGAAAAAATTACCAAGTGCAGTCATTCTTAAATCACTTTGAATATAAATGCTGTTTTCTCACTTAAAAGCACAGTTGAGGATGGTTCTTTATTAAAGGCAATTCTGACTGACTGGAAGCCTTGCAGTTGCAAGTGGTGGCTACCGGAGAAAAGACGGCACTCTCCTTTTTCAGTCCTGACTCAAAACCATTTTCTATAATGATTTTTTTTTTTTTTTTTTATGTTCTTATTTATTCATCTAATGCTGCTCAGAAAAGCTTTGGGGAAGTAGTCAAGAACCTGAGCCCTCTATATGCATATTTTTCTAAGTATTTGGCCTGTTGCTATGTTAATGCAGGACATTCATACGAGATTTGGAATGATACATGCTGTGGGTATCTGGGATCAGCAGCTTCCAGGCAAAAATCATTATAAATTCAGGACATTTTGTTTTATTTGAACTGGATGGTAAACTACAATATCAAAAGGGATGGGACAAGCTGAATTCAGTGTCTGGGATGTTCTTTATCACAGTGGAGAAGAGCTGGTATTTGAAAGGCTTCAGGATTATGAATGTTGGTACAGCTCTTCAGCTCAGTTTATATTCATAGGTCAGTATTTAATCACTATGATTTTTATTATTTTTTCTAGTATAAATAACACTATTTTAGGAAATCTTTTTATTTTTTTAAAATGAGGGGCTAAAAATGAACCGGCTAGATAAATGAAAAACACTTGGGATGTAGATGGGAAATGGAGAAGGGGGTCAATCAAGAAAGGCAGCTTTGATTCAAGACATCAGAAAGTGAGAGCTATCAAAATCTAGTTGACTCGGACATCAAAGTATATATTAAAAAGCAAAATACTTTTCAGCAAAGAGAAGAAGAAGTATAAATGAAATGGGATGTCTATGCTTCAGGGAGAGAGTAAAGGTTAAAGATGGTCTCAGCTATTGACTCAAAACCTAAATGCACACTTTGTCTTGGTTGTAATTAAGGAGGATCATGCTGAAATGGAGGGCAAGGACAGGACAGCTGATGAAAAGGTATGGAAGCAATGGAAGTGTCTGCATTTAGGTGGAACGAAAATCAGTGAGCTGTCTGTCCTCAAAACAGGAGGACCAGGAAGGAAAGCAGATAATTTTCATCCCACAATAGTGAAAGAGCTGATGCATGACATCACAGATGAGACGATGAGGATTTTAATAAATCTTTTGAGCTTGGCAACAGTATATGATTAGAAAATATATTGGCATATGTATTGGCTGAACAATAACAAATATAACATATTATTCTAAGAAACAGAAATTATTCAGGACCTGATTTCAATAGTACATGAGAAAATGTAGAAGCATGCCAATAAATACAATCTAGGTAAAATTAATATACTGCTTCATACCAGATGTGGCATCTGTCGATGTCTTCCTAGAACAGAAATTACAGTTTTAAAAAAGTCAGGTTACGTGCATGATCATGGATGGGCAAGAAAATTGTTGCAGAATCAACAGCCACCACTGTTGTTCAAGGGAGAAGGATCACCCAGAGCAAATCATCAGAGGTGTGGTTTGGGGCCAGTCATTTTTAGCAACGCCACCCACAGCAGCAAAACCCCACACATCTAGGCTGTCCTCTTACTTAGTGTGAGACACAATTTCATCCAGTCATTTCTGTAAGAAACCTGAAATTATTGGTTGAAAGAGCATCTAGTTTACATGGGGGAACTCGACAGATGGCAGCTCACTCTGCTACTTTGCAACTTAGGATATCAAACCTTATTAATAAGATATATTCATAAGTATCAGAACTTATTTGGTCTTTTAATAAAAAAAATATAATTCCAACCCTGTTGGCTGGAAATCATCTGACTACAACAGCATTAGGCAAACCTTGATTCTCCCAATCAGGCCACTACATCTTGGATTGCCTCGCTGCTGTCTTCAAGGCTGCTCTGCAGAAGAGATCAGCCTTTTATCTTGAGTGGGTACAGACTCCTTAAGTGAACGTATTCCTTTTTGTTAATGACAACGAGAGAAGTCTCCTCTGATTGCTCTGCCATCTCTGGAGTTTATAGGAGCGATTTTGTATTGCCACAATTGAAGTGTTTCTGTGAAGCAGGTGAACTTTTCCCTGGAGCTTACTGTTCATCTTCCTGTGACAATAATGAGTCCACATGGTGTCGTGTTAGGCTAAACAAGAAGAGGAAGACTTATCTCTGTGAGATTTACACACCGCTTACCTGTGTGAATTACGTGGTGTAGGTTTCGGGCTCTGTTCAGACAGTTGTCTGTGGCTGGGATCTGAATGGTGTCAAGGTGGAGCCTGTTTCAGGTTTTCTCAGCATGGCTTTACTTAATTCCAAGTAGTTTGCTCTGATGTTTGAAAGCTGAACCCTGCTTATCTCCAGAAGCATCTAGTCACTGTATCAGTGTAATTTTACCAGTCAGTTACACTTGTTATGTAGCTCTTCTCTATATTGCATGGGAACTTCTTTGGGTGATGACAGGCACACTTTACAGCAGTAAGCAAATAGATGTGAAGTTTTACCTACACAGAGGAGCAACTGAAGAGAACGGGTTTGTTTTCTGACAGTACACTCTGCAAATTTTTAAAACTCTGTTAGGTGATTGATGCAATTTAATTTGTCTAGATTGAGAGGAATAAGATAATCTTAGCAATGTACTTCAGGCCTGGGCATAAACTGTGATTGATCGAATGGTCTGCAAGAACTACAGGATCTTTTACTCCAGAGCTTGGCACTCTCCAGCATGGCTGTTGAGTAGCCTGGGCTATTCAGTGTGGTGTATGCGCTGATATATGCGTTTCCTCTATCTTTGGTTTTGGCTAAAGAGGTCTTTCAGGTAAAACAGGATTGGGCTTTGCTAGGTGAGCCATGAAGTACAAGTGTCAGACCTCCTGCAGCTCTGTGTTGAGAACAAGAACCCAAACTCTGTTTCCAGATCCTTTAGCAACTAATTTGAAGCAAAATTTGAAATAGTTATCTTTCAGGGTTAGAACTGAATGAGTTTTTTGCTGAGTATATCTTATCTTATAATAAGAAGTTGCCCACTGAAGGGAGTAAAAATAGGTGACCAGAGGGTTGATGTTTATGATGATGATGTTCTACACACTCATGTGTTCCCACTGGCACTTCTTTTCTGTGAGAAAGAAAAAGCATTTTTTGTTTTGTTTTCTAAATCAGATAAGTAAAAGTCGATTTGTCAGTGGTTTTGGCTTTGCATACTTTACTGAAGGAATTTTCTGGATGTTTGGTTTCTTTTTCCTTGACCTATTTAGAACATATATTAAGACTGCTTTCACAACTTAGAGGCTATTTCTCAATAGGACCTTACACCTTCAGTGGGATGTTGGTGTTCATATATCTAAAGGCAAGAGCCCTTGAAGTCACATGCTGCTTGTCCTTACCTTCGTTTGTCCGCAAAAGAGTGCACTTTGCAGATAATTTCTCCTGCTTCTCTTGTAAAAGCAAGGCCCTTGCAGAAGGGCCTTGAAAGAAGAAAATCATATGTCTTTCCCACAACATTTAACTGTTACAACATTTAAAAGTTACATTGGATTTTTGCTAGACTACGAATGCAAAGGTATCTGTGTTTTTCTCTAACCTGCATGTGCAGCAAAAACTGTCAGATCTTGGGTGCGGTTTTCGCTCGGTAGCCACAGGCTGTGTTTTAGCAGGACTCCTCATACCTTTGTGCCTGCTGCAGGCTGCTGGAAAGGAATGCCTGCGTATTTGGCATGAGGTGCTTGGGGATGACTGCCCCGGGTTATTAAAACCCTTTCAAGTACAGCTCAAGTAACATCAGTGTCATCAGCTCGTAATGTATTAACACGTTAAATTTGCAAAGCTACCATATGGAGTTTGTCTCACTCTTGTATTAAGCATTAATGCTCCTGTGGAAGTCTCACAAGGCAATGTTGTCTTTGGAAGTGTAGTTCCTCAGTCAACAGGGACTCTGAGATGCCCCTCCAGGCACTTAATTAATCTCAGGGTTAAGAAACTATTTATCTTTAAGATGGGTTGTCAACGTGTGTGTTTGCTACCCCCTGCCTCTCCCACAGAGTGCCCCCACTTTTAAGCATCTGAGAGGAGCTGGAAGAGAAGGATGTGCTCCTCTTCTTTTGTAGTGTAGCTTGAAGGTGGGCCTGAGGGATACTGCTACCATTATTAAAAATAAAAGCAAACCCAACCAAACAACACAAAAAACAAACTAAGAAAAAAACCCAGTAAAAGTGGACTGCAGTATGTATGTCCATAAGAAGAACGTATGTTTAAACAGTGCATGGTTACAGAACTTTCAGTTTATTGAGATGTTATTTTTTTTCCCCCACTGGA